>NC_084832.1:14495341-15120341 GCF_033115175.1 Lepus europaeus | reverse complement strand
GGTATGCTGTGGTCACAATGAATGACTGCTAAATCTATTTTTTCCTCAGTGTTGCTAAACATCTTTTCTCAGGCAGCAAAGCCTTTGTGTGCACTATTTGCTCTCCTAGAACATTCTTTTACCCCACCCCCCTTTTTATCTCAGACTCAGCATTCAAATATCAGTGCACAAACGTTTCCTAGGGATGCTTTCTAAGTCTCTAGATGAACTTATTTTCCTCTGTGATAGTCTTACTTCCTTTCCACAAGACGTTACTTTTATCCATGAAATTTTTTTATTGATGTCTGTCTCTGTCAAGGGAAGGTATGCTCCACGAGGTCAGGCCCATGCCTAATGTTTTCCATCATTCTGTCTCTACTGCTTAACACAGTTTTTGGAGGATATCAAGAACTCGATTCATACTTCTATTTGTTGAGTCAATGACTGAAAAGCAAGAGCAATTTGTCTTTTGAATTTGGTGAGTAAAGGAATGCAAAACACAGTTTTTGTACCTTTCAATACCATCATAGCATCTGTACTGAGTCCAATAAGAAGGGAAGGCTTCTACTATCTTACACAATGAATGAATGAACAGCAACCTCGAGTGTCAGCTAACTGGAAATAAGTATGAAAGATGTTTGAATGGATGCTACACTATTGCACAACAAATACAAGTGCATAACTGCTTCAAAATTGCCACCAATTTTCTATTATTTGTTTGGAAGAAGGAAACAGGAGAAAATTTTTGAGATGGACCCACTGAGCTTCTTGACTATTTATAATTGTATCACTTCTGTTTTTTCTGCTGTTGGAAAATCTGGTGACCTTCCATGACATGTTTTTTTGCTCCAGTGCAGCAGGAGAGATCAGTAGTTGAACATCCCATGGAGATTATAAAGTGAGATTTCCTTTTATTCTATGACCTCAAGCCTCCCTTCCCTCCTCCACCCTTTGTGGCCTTTAGTTCCTCTTTCCTTTGTCAAGGAAGGTGTCACCTATAGGTTTCCTCTTCACAATTATAAAGGAAATTCAAGATGTAGCTCCTTTTCATCTTGCTGCTTGGCTTAATGACAAAACCAAGCTATTGTTTTAAAGAGAAATACAAAGTGGAGTAGTAAAAACTAAGAATTGAATAAAAAGCTCTGTGTAGTTTGCTTTTTATCTCACCTTCAATTAGCCTGTTTGTTGCTTCTATTTGATATGGTATGTGTTGGCTAATAAAGGACATGCACAGTCTAGTGGGAGAAGCAAAGCTGTAGCTATCAATATAAAATAGATAATGGTAAGTATTAGAAGAGAAGTTTAGACACCATGCTATGTGAGGATGGGGGAGAGGGAGATTGAATCCACTTTATGGATTTTTCTAAGAATTGGGAAAGATTGGATCTTGAAAGATGAACTTCAATAATAAGGAAGATTTCAGTGAGCTTAGAGACTGAAGAGGATCTTCTAGGCAGAAGGAACAGGGAAACAGACAAGAAGATCAGAGGACATAGACAATGCTTTAGAGTAACATTGAGTAATACTGAGTAACACTGTGTGGCTGGAGTTACCAGTGTTACAAGATATTATGAGAAATAAGATTATAAAGGTAGGATGATCTTATAGAATAAACCTCAAATGCTATGCAAGACAGTTTGGACTTTTTTAAACAGAAAGGATCTGTTTAAAGTTACTTTCATCAGAATTTCAATAAATTTTGTTTAGCATCGTTTAGTAAGGTAGCTGGAATTCTGTGCACATGAGGTAGTGAGGGATAGCCCAATCTCTAATGCCTTCTTATGTCTTGTCTTCTGAGTCTCTAGGGATTTTGACATGAATCCACTTGCAGTTGTGACATGAACTTTGTTGGCTAGAAGGAACCTAAATGTATACTGCATGAAAATCTATTATCTATGGAAGAGGCTGGTTCCCCACTGGTCTGATTGATGATAATGATCCTGGATCCTTAAATTCAACAGAAGGATTTGGAGGAGAAACAATACTTCTTGGGGCCAACACTGTGGTGTAGGGGGTGAAGCCGTCACCTGCAGCGCTGACATCCCATATGGGTGCAGGGTCTAGTCCCAGTTGTTCCACTAATGATCTGGCTCTCTGCTCTAGCCTTGAAGGGCAGTAGAAGATGGCCCAAGTTCTCGGGCTCCTACACCCACATGAAAGACCCAGAGAAAGCTCCTGGCTCCTAGCTTCAGATCAGTGGAGCTTTGGTTGTTGCAGTCATCTAGGGAGTATGCTAGTTTCTCCTTCTCTCTCCATGGAACTAAGACATCCAAATAAATAAATAATTTTTTTTTTAAAAATGAAAAAGCCATGAGAAGACTGGAATCGGTAATTCTGTCTAGCCTGTTCTGATAAAACTAAGTGTTGCTAAAGGCAGCCTTTGGGAAGAAGCAAGCACTTTATCCACTCTTAAAGTGACTCAGCCCCTTTTCTCATTCTGACAAGGACCTGATCTAACTGCCTATTAGCCCATCTGACTCTTCGCATCATGATATGTTGCTTGTCTGTGATTATTTACTAATGTCAGGCAAGATGGAAGGGGAGTTTGGAAGGTCACCTGAGCCACTATTATAGCAGTCCAGGTGAGAGGGACTCATGGCCATAACTCAGACTATCATAGTGGAAATATAGATGAGAGGATGCACATGAGAGTGCTCAAATGGATAGAATATGCAGAAGTTTATTGTTGATTGAATTCACTGAGATAAAGGGTAAATTTAGATTATTACTCAGGTTTGTGCCTTTGGTGATGAACAGATAATAGAAAATGCTACTGATATTCATATTATGTAATGTAAGAGTAAATAAATATTTTTACAAGACCAATAATGAATTTGCTTTGTATGTGTGAGACTGAAATGCTTGTGAAATGTATAGGTACCTATATAAGCAGTAGGAGGTAATCACATGGGATTACAGCTTAGGAACTGTATCTGGCCTAGAATTGTTGATTCAGTAATAAATATTACTGTGCTGAGGAATTGAATGAATTTCTCAAGGGTGAGCATGTGGAACATGAAGATTAGCAGGCCAGCATATGAAGCTTTGAGCTAATGATCACTTGTGGTATGAACAGAGGAAGAAGACAGCATCCAAAAATGTGAAGGAAAGGCCAGGAGGATATGGTAGAGGGAAAAGGTGGAGATTGGTAAAGAAAGGAAGGAGAGTTCCCATTATGGAACAGTTGCTTGAGCTGGATTGAGAAATAACCACTTTGCATCTAGATGCATGGAGATGGTTGCGAAATTATATGTTTTATCAAACACATAGTGTTTGCCTGAGCTGAGGAGGAAACTCAGATAAAGAGATGAAAAGAAGACATTTGTATATTACTGGTTATCTCAAAGAGATAAATGCATTGCTAAAATGTGAACATGTTGAATATGAATATAAGAGAGTCAAACATGCCTCAATCCAGTCATTCAGCTTCTAGGACAGGAAACATGCTTGTCCTAGGGTTATCAAATTGCCTAGGGTAATTATGGTTATCAAACTCACTCAGTGCCAGAGTCAAGTCTGTAAGTTCTCTGGCTGGTGGGAGCCAGATCCTAGTGTTAGCAAAACACAGGGATCGTTTACTTGGGATGTTACCAAATAACACCATACGAGATTTATTTGCAGAAAAGTGAGTGTGCTAGCAATGCACTTGCAATGTACATCTTGCAATGTGCTTCAGTCTCCTTTCTTGCAGCATTTAACTGTTGGCTGTGTTTGATGGTCTGGCCCCTTCCTAATACAAATTTGCAAAGAAGCCTTCCTGAAACATATTTGGAAATTCAAACTCATGTCAATAAACTGTTTTAGATTCTTTTCCATATTCCTGTGCTCCCCTATTGCCTAAATTCTATACTCTTGGGTGTACCAGTAAATGTTCTATTTTGTCACCCATGGACGTCATAATGAATTTCGCATTGTTCTAGGAGCTCTGGATTCTGGATGAGAAAAGAATCTCCTGAATGCAGAACACAGAGATGCCACAGCAGACAATGGTGCTGAGGATAAGCTTAGAGGAAAATCTCAAGGCACTGAGAAGACACACCTGTATCAGAAAGACTCTAAATAGTCCAGTGTCTCATAGAATTTAACATAAATATTTAAAATGTTAAAAGGTATAAAAGAAGGACTGGGGTTTCTATTTTGATAGCTAGACACTTTTTTGGGAAAAAAATTTAAACAATGAGAGAGAGATAGTCATTAAAAGAGATCAGTAGGTAGATTAACCCATGTGCCCCATCATCCTATATACCAGACACCTATAAACACGAATTGAGCAGTAAGTATACCACTTATGGTAACTTTGAAAGAAATGTCATTCAAATATTCACAAAATTTATGACTTGGGATTTAATATGATAAACAATGAAATGAATACAGATGAAGAGGAAATTAATGAAACTTAAAGTATATCTGATGAAGCATTATAAAATGTGTATCTCACAGAGAGATAAACAGATGGGAATATGAGAAAAGAAATGAAGAGACATGGATAAATGACACAGAAGTAGAAAGTAGAGTCTAGTGGAAAAGCAATTTTAAATGGCTTAGGGAAAATATTTTAGAACTGAAGAAAAAAAGAACTCTTAAGTTTGAATAGGCATACGGAACCCAGACAAGATAAATTTTAAAAATCTGCATCTGGCAACATTAAAATTGCAGAATATCAATGATAAAGAGGGAAAAAAATAGAAAGTTATGGGCTGGCGCTGTGGCACAGTGGGTTACATGACCTGGCCTGAAGCACCAGCATCCCATATGGACGCCAGAACTAGTTCTGGCTGCTCCTCTTTCGATCGAGCTCTCTGCTATGCCTGGGGAAGCAGTAGAAGATGGCCCAAGTCCTTGGGTCCTTGCATCCACGTGGGAGACCAGGAAGAACCTCTTGGCTCCTGGCTTCAGATCGGTACAACTCCGGCTGTTGCGGCCATCTGGGGAGTGAACCATCGGATGGAAAACTCTCTCTCTCTCTCTCTCTCTCTGCCTCTCCTCTCTCTGTAAAATTCTTTCAAATAAATAAATTTTAAAAATATATATAAAGCTACAGGAGGCAAGAAAGATTTATGTGTGAAGGAATAAGTCAAATGAACTTCATATGTACCACCTTTGTGATCACAAATATTAGAAAACAAAGCAATATTTTCTCTTTTTTTTTGTTGTTGGGGGACAAACACTTTTTTTTTAAACTTTTATTTAGTAGATATAAATTTCCAAAGTACAGCTTGTGGATTACAATGGCTTTTTCCCCCCCATAACTTCCCTCCGACCCGTAACCCTCCCATCTCCCACTCCCTCTCCCATTGCATTCACATCAAGATTAATTTTCGATTATCTTTATATACAGAAGATCAATTTAGTGTATATTAAATAAAGATTTCATCAGTTTGCCCCCACACAGAACACAAATTGCCAAATACTGTTTGAGCACTAGTCATATCATTAATTCACATTGAACTACACATTAATGTCAGAGATCCTACATGGGGAGTGAGTGCACAGTGACTCCTATTGTGGACCTAACAAATTGACACTCTTGTTTAAGGCATCAGCAATCTCCCCATGCTATAGTCATGAGTTGCCAAGGCCATGGAAGCCCCCTGAGCTCACCGACTTTGATCTTATTTCGACATGGCCATAGTCAAAGTGGAAGTTCTCTCCTCCCTTCAGAGAAAGGTACCTCCTTCTTTGATGGCCCATTCTTTCCACTGGGATCTCACTCACAGAGATCTTTCATTTAGTTTTTTTTTTCTTTCTTTTTTTTTTTTTTTTTTTTTTTTTTTTTTTTTTTTGCTACAGTGTCTTGGCTTTCCATGCCTAAAATACTCTCATTGGCTCTTCAGCCAGATCCGAATGTCTTAAGGGCTGATTCTGAGGCCAGAGTGCTATTTAGGACAACTGCCATTCTGTGAATCTGCTGTGTACCCCGCTTCCCATGTTGGATCATTCTCTCCCTTTTTGATTCTATCAGTTAGTATCAGCAGACACTAGTCTTGTTTATGTGATCTCTTTGACTCTTAGTCCTACCATTATGGTCTATTGTGACCTGAAATTGATCACTCGGACTAGTGAGGTGGCATTGGTACATGCAACCTTGATGGGATTGTATTGGAATCCCCTGGAACATTTCTAACTCCACCACTTGGGGCAAGTCAGCTTGAGCATGTCCCAAATGGTACATCTCCTCCCTCTCTTATTCCCACTTTTATATTTAACAGGGATCACTTTTCAGTTAACATTTAAACACCTAAGAATAATTGTGTGTTAATTACATAGCTCAACCAATGGTATTAAGTAGAACAAAAAAAAACATTAAAAGGGATATAGTGGCCGGCGCCGTGGCTTAACAGGCTAATCCTCCACCTTGCGGCACTGGCACACCGGGTTCTAGTCCCAGTTGGGGTGCCGGATTCTATCCTGGTTGCCCCTCTTCCAGGCCAGCTCTCTGCTATGGCCCAGGAAGGCAGTGGAGGATGGCCCAAGTGCTTGGGCCCTGCACCCGCATGGGAGACCAGGAGAAGCACCTGGCTCCTGGCTTCGGATCAGCGAGATGCGCCGGCTGCAGCGGCCATTGGAGGGTGAACCAACGGCAAAAAGGAAGACCTTTTTCTCTGTCTCTCTCACACTATCCACTCTGCCTGTCAAAAAAAAAAAGGGGGGGGGATATAGTATTAAATTGTACATCAACAGTGATGATAAGGGCTGATCAAGTCATTGTTTCTCATAGTGTCCTTTTCACTTCATCAAGTTTCCTTTTTGATGCTAGTTGTCACCAATCAGGGAGAACATATGATATTTGTCCCTCTGGGACTGGCTTATTTCACTCAGCATGATATTTTCCAGATTCCTCCATTTTGTTGCAAATGACCGGGTTTCATTGTTTTTGACTGCTGCCTAGTATTCTATAGAGTACATGTCCCATAATTTCTTTATCCAGTCTTCTGTTGATGGGCATTAGGGTTGGTTCCAGGTCTTAGCCATTGTGAATTGAACTGCAATAAACATTAAGGTGCAGACAGTTTTTTTGTTTGCCAATTTAATTTCCTTTGGGTAAATTCCAAGGAGTAGGATGGCTGGGTTGCATGGTAGGGTTTTATTCAGACTTCTGAGGAATCTCCAGACTGACTTCCATAGTGGCTTTACCAGTTTGCATTCCCACCAACAGTGGGATAGTGTCCCTTTCTCCCCACATCCTAGCCAGCATCTCTTGTTGGTAGATTTCTGAATGTGAGCCATTCTCACTGGGGTGAGGAGAAACTTCATTGTGGTTTTGATTTGCATTTCCCTGATGGTTAGTGATCCTGAACATTTTTTCATATGTCTGTTTGCCATTTGGATTTCTGCTTTTGAAAAATGTCTATTGAGGTCCTTGTCCCATCTCTTAAGTGGGTTGTTTGTTCTGATGTTGTGGAGTTTCTTGATCCTTTGTAGATTCTGCTTATTAAACCTTTATCAGTTGCAAAGTTTGCAAATAATTTCTCCCATTCTGTCGGTTGCCTCTTCACTTTCCTGACTGTTTCTTTTGCAGTACAGAAACTTCTCAATTTGATGCAATCCAAAATGTTAATTTTGGTTTTGACTGCCTGTGCCTCTGGGGTCTTTTCCAAGAAGTCTTTGCCTGTGCCTATATCTTGCAGGGTTTCTCCAATGTTCTCTAATAATTTGATGATGTCGGGTCGTAGATTTAGGTCTTTAATCCACGTTGAGTGGATTTTTATGTAAGGTGATAGGTAGGGGTCTTGCTTCATGCTTCCACACATGGAAATCCAATTTTCCCAGCACCATTTATTGAATAGACTGTCCTTACTCCAGGGATTGGTTTTGGATCCTTGATCAAATATAAGTTGGCTGTAGATGTTTGGATTGATTTCTGGTGTTTCTATTCTGTTCCATTGGCCTATCCATCTGTTTCCAAAGCAATATTTTCTAAATACACCTTTAAGTGTACCTTTTTCATTCAAGAAAAGGTAAAATGTTTATACATTTGTAAGAAAGGTCATGGACTCTTCTAGCAAAAACTTCTAAGGGATCCACTTCAAATACAAAGACATTGAAGCTTTCCTTTCAGAAGGAAGGAGCAGGAGGCCCTTACATATGTCAAGAATTGATTTATATTTAGGATTTTGCAGACCAATGGGCGAAAGTTACACCATTTGATAAATGGTGCTGAGTCATTTTACTATCCTCAAGGGGAAAACAAAAAGAAATTGGATCACTGTACCACAGTATATACAAGAATACAAGCAGAATACTTTGAAAGGCAAAATTCTATATAAGAAAATTTAGGAAGGAATCTTTATGACCTTGCAGGTGTGAATAATATCCAGACTGCAGGCCATATAAGGCCGTGAAGTAATTTGGTCTGGCCCTGCCAAAGCAACCACAGGCAGGACTGTATGGGGCCTGGGGTATATATACTTGTTTTTCTTGGTGCTCGCGGCTGGAGGTTGAAGAATTTCCCCAGGGAGACGGCCTCCAGTCCCTCATGGCTGGGCCCCCTACCTTGGCCTGGAATGCGATGAGGCAATAAACGTGGTGATAAATTGACTGAGTGCTGCGTCTCTGTGTGGTTTGTCGGGTGGCCTCTGACAATTACTGACACAATAAACAAGAGTGTCAATTGTTAAATCAACAACAGGATTCACTGTGCACTTACTCCCCATGTAGGATCTCTGTCCTTCATGTGTTGTGCTATGTAAATTAATGGCATAACAAGTACTCAAACAGTACTTTACACTTTGTGTTTCTATGTGGGTGCAAACTGTTGAAATCTTTACTTAATATATACTAAATTGATCTTCTGTATATAAAGATAATTGAAAATGTATCTTGATGTGAATGGGATGGGAGAGGGAGTGGGAGATGGGAGAGTTGCAGATGGGAGGGAAATTATGGGGGGCAAGCCACTGTAATCCAAAAGGTGTACTTTGGAAATTCGTATTTATTAAGTAAAAGTTAAAAACATCCTAAAAAAAGAATAAAGTTTGTGGTTATCCTTTTACAGCAGATGAAATAAATGACAAATTTCATTAACTCTTGATGTAAGATGTTCTCCGAATGCATTTTAACTAACCATTGCCTGAATGAGACTGGTGCATGATTAAAGAAATCCTGTTATCTGTCCTTAATTAGAGCCTTTCTCAATTGAATATCTAGATCTCTCAAAAAGTACTCTCTGTGTATTCAAACTACCACCTCATGATTTAGGGTGTTAAAGTCCCTCAGATATTCAGAGAGAGAAGACACAGGCACAAAGAGAGGAATGCTAACTTCTTTTTCCTTAGTACCTGCCAAATAGAACCTAATGGATATAGTACAGAGTAAATGTTTGATTTTGTTTATACTTCTTATGTAAGTACACTTCAAAATGTTTATGGAAAATTGAATTAAAAGAGAAATTAATTTTGGTGCAAAATTTATGAAATCCATTCATAGTTTTTTAATAGTAAATATTTTCTATTACCTTCTTGAAGACAGATTTCATTTTTTTTGCAACAAACCTCTCTTTTAATTCTATTTTCCATAAACTTTTTGAAATACTGTTGAATCCTTATATCTGTATGCTCAATATAGTAAATTAGCCTCTCAGGTTTTTCCATTCGTAAGCCAGGGATAAAAAAATCTGTTCCTTTATAGGAAAACTTTATGGTTCAGTTAGCTTTAAGGAAGCCAAAATAATCCTGAAAGCCAACAAGGAAGATATATAAATAAGAGACAATATGATTGGTTTTTAGAGCTTTTAGTAAACAACTGTAGGCACTGGTTCTCCCATTGAGAAAATTCAGACCGGGATTAGAGTGTCTAGGTGTCTAGCACCATGAAGAACAGGATTAGTGACTAAGGCAAGAAGATACAAAGAAGAACCCTTCCAGGTCCTCAGCAGCACAGAGAGCACGAGTGCGAGTGCGGAGTGCTCAGCCCTGGAAACGGTGTTTTGGCCAGTGAAGTCCTTCCTGAGCATATACAAAGCAGCAGACCAGGATTTTCTGGAATATTCTAAAGATGGAGAGTGTCCCTACTTTCCAGGATTCACAAGTCATTTTTTTTTATAACTGTCAGAAGCTATTAATCTTAGAATCTTTATTACCATTTTACAGATGACAAAACAAAGGCACAGAGAAGAGACTTTAGTGGTTTTTTCAGGGCCACAGAGACAGTGAAGGATGTAAATGAAACTCAACCTCACTCTCTAGCTTAATGTTTATAGAGAAGCAAGGAGATCTGCAACTGGGACTGTTTTTACATTTTGTTGTTTTCACAGATTAAAAGTTAACTAATCTTTGCCAGGGATGACGGCTTGAGTTTTAAAAAATCTTGTTTAAGAGTGTTGGAATAATGACAGGTCCTAGGTATAAATTCTTCTGAGTAACCATATTCATTTTGGAAATAAGAGATTTCAAAGTTTCAAAGAGATTGCAAAGTTTCTACAGATACTCTTTTGAGCTACATAACCAAGGAATCCCTCACTACATATGATTATCAAATTGGTTGAAGTTTTCTCTTAAGGTTAGATTGGAATTCTTGTTTTATTTTATTTATTTATTCCCGTAACATTTTATCTTCTTTTAATAATGCAATTGCAAGGCATTATTTTCCAACAAATTTCTCTGAATCTACTAGTCACTATATTATGGCTTCTACCAAATTACTAAGTCCTAACAACAATTATCAGAACATATTTCAAGTGAAAAAAAAAGAGGTAACCATTTAAGGGTTTTTTTTGTTTGTTTGTTTGTTTTAGTGGAAGGTAAAATAGCAAGGTTTATTATGGAAGGGACATCTGTAAGGACGGATGGGCACCTCTCCAGACAGAGCCTGAGAGACTGGGGAGGAGGAAGGAGCGAGGTTACATGTTGAGTGGAGAGATTACACCTGACCAGGCCAGGCAGGCGGCTCAGCAGAGAGGCAGAGGGCTGAGTGCATAGTCCAGTTGAGGTTGGGAGTTTTTAAGGAGATGGGTCTTGCTTCCCTACCTCTGCTCCTCTTGGAACAAAGGGCTTTTTGGATGGAAACAGAAAAACTTCTCTTGAAGGTCTGACACAAAGGACTTTATGTAAGTATTTTTAAATGACAGGAAGGCTTTATGTTGCCTGAGTAAGAGAGCAGTTTAGGGGAGCTCTGAGGTGGCTGAGAGCCTTCCAGGAGTGTGTGCAGCCACAACAACACAGGGGCCTCTCCCTAAGCCTAGAGACTGAGTCGCTCTAGTACAGTACCAGCCCTCTTTCTCCCCCACTAGATTTGAAGCCAGTGCCTTCAATGCCAAGCCCTTTACTTAAGTTTTCTTTTTTTCTTTCTTTTGCCTGTAACTGTTGGTATTTATAGGCTGCCAACTTGTCCAGTACTCAGACTGGGACATGTAAGACAAACAGTAAACCCAGGCAGCAACTGTATTATTCTTTGAGCCTCAAGGTCCCTTAACGGTCCTTCTATGCACCTCTTAGAGTCTTGTTTATTGTGTGTATTATGTGCAGAGGTTTTAGCTGTGCTTAGCAGAAGAAATAGGAAAGAGTATATGTATTTGATGTTTACAGAAGCTTGACTTTTTTGTCTAATTGTGGTAACAGATACACAACATAAAATTTGTTGTGATAACCATTTCAAACATAAAGTTCAATGGCATTAAGTACATTAACAATACTGTACAAAAATCACCACCATCCATCCATCTCTAGGACTTTTCATCATTCCAAACAGAATCACCCTACACATTAACAACAGCTCACTCTACTTGCCACCCCCAACACTCAGCAACTTGTGATCTATGTTATATATCTATGATTCTACCTATTCTAAATACTTCATATCAGTGGAATCAGACACCATTAGTCCATTTGCGATTGGTTTATTTTCCTTAGCGTGTTTTCAGAGCTCTTTCATGGGTCAGTAGCATGGTCAGAATCCTCGTCCTTTTCATGGCTGAACATTGTACTATGGATATACAGAACTACATTCTCCTTATTCATAATCTTTTTTTAGACATTTGACTTCTTCATTCGCCTTTTGACAAGGTAGTACTGAAAGCTACAGTAGTAGAGAGTGTGAAAGTGTGTGTCTACCTCTGTCTCTTCTTTTGGTACTATTAAACACAGTGGAATAGAGAGAGCTTGGCTCTTAGGATGTAAGTCTCTGTATCCTGAAACAAATTTAGCCAGCTTTCCTTTCTTTAGGAAGTCCAAGAGAAGCTATTTTATAACTTACATAGCTGGCAGACTGGTGCTTACTTACTGTAATAACCTTCCAATACGGATTTATTCACAATGAAATCTGACACTTTTTAAATGCCAAAATGAAATTTTAAAAAAGCAAAGAAAGAAAATAACATTGTGAGTCTATGCACATCCCTGCTCCTCCAGGCTTCATCAGTCCCTGTCAGAGCACAGCCCTACTCGGACTGCCCCAGCACTGTCACCAAGCCTTAGAGAACCAGTCAACCAAACCTGTGTGAAAAAAGCAGAAATGGGAAAACTACACACTTGTGAATGCTTGTGAACGCTTTTATAACCATTTAAATTTTGTCAAGAGATACAGTTAATGTACCAAGTCCTATAATTAAGCATACCAAGTAAAAAACTTGTTTAAACACTGTAGCACCAGAATTGAGAGCAATGTGACTGAGTAGTAGGACTCCTGATACCACAAGGGTAAGCATATATCTATCTGCACCCTGATGTGTGCTCTGTTTCTGGAAGGATGAATTGATGTTCACAAACTTCTTTCAGAAGAAGTTTTACTCAAAATGAAACTCCACAAATACTATCTGACTTTTTGACATTATTCCTAATAAAATAAATAATTCAATTTCCTCCCAGGGTTTAAATTTTACAGTCTCACTGCCATCTGTGTCTAAGGTTTAAGGCTTTATCTCAATATATTAAATATTGTAGGGTAGCAGACTTTTGTTTTACCAAACAACCTGTTATATTTTGATGGATTTAAAATTTTTAGAGTCTGACTCTCATTTTCTCCGTGTTAATTCTATTTCTGACAACCATTAGACACGTGGTTTGGAAGACGGGGAGATCAGGAGAGTCAGAGCCCCATTTATACCAAACCTGAAGGTTAGACTAAGGAAGGAGGGCCTTTGTCCCACTCTAAGTACAATGTTGGATAGAACACATCAAGTATCACTACCAGAGCCAAGATTGGAAGATAGGACAGACATCACTGGACATAGAAACAAGAAATTCAAACCTACAGTGGAAATTAGGAATTGCAGTTGAGGCTGTCCACAGGACCCCAATATAAGTCCAGGGCCTGGTAAATGGGGGAACATTGGGATTTTAACAGCTAGGTCCAACCATAGTCAGGGAGGCAGAGAGCTGGACTATAGCCAGAGACTTTAAGGAGCTGTCAAATCCACAAAGTAGGTACTAGAAGTTAGCCAAAATCTATTCAATCCAGATCCTTCTCCTCAAAAATAACTGAATGGTCAATTTTTTATTCAGTTGAAAAAGGCCTAAGGAAAGGATCTCTTGGTACCCGAAAGCTCAGAATCTTTATTAAGCAATGGTGTTTTAAGCCTTGTTGGAGACATGGATTATTTAAAACTTAGAATTGAGGGGTTGGTGCTTTGGCACAGAAGGTTAAGCCACCAATTGCAGTGCTGGCATCCTATAGTGACACTGGTTCAAGTCCCAGCTGCTCCACTTCTGATCCAGCTCCCTATTAATGCACATGGGAAAGCAGTGGAAGATGGCTCAAGTGCTTGGGTCCCTGCACCTACATGGGAGACCCAGAAGAATCTCCTGACTCCTGGCTTTGGACCAGCCATTACGGCTACTTGGGGAATGAACCAGCAGATAGAATGTCTCTCCCCCTCCTCTCTAACTCTTTGCCTTTCAAATAAATAAATATTTCTGTAATAACTAGGGTTAAGAAAATATAGGTTAAAAAATCAAGTTTTGAATTATTTCTGATACACATGAGATAAATCATATTCACATTGCTGGTCCTTGTTAGTATCAGTTATAACTTCTAAATGTGACCATTGATACTTCATGCTAAATGTCTTATGAACAAATTATAGGACTAACTCTTTCCAAAATAATGTTTACAATAGGAAGCAAGTAGGGCTCAGGCTAATTAAACTGTTCTGCTGCATCAATAAATGATTAAAACAACTTAACGTTGTTGGCTGAGTTCATTGATCCAAATCTTTTATTTCACTGCCAAGAGCCTTGAATGGGTAACCATACTGAAGCTGCTAGAATTCTTAGGAGTCAGAGCAATCGCTTCTCAGCCTTTTGGCTAAGATCAAGTGTAGAAGTCATAGCATCACTGCAGGCCTGACAGATAGCCTGACAATGACCATGAATGAGGTAATGTTAGGTGGGAATAGCACAATGCTGATGAAGTGCTCATGAGTTTGTTTTGTTAACTATCATTCTTCACATGTGGACACTTCTGTAATCTCCATGCACTACAGAAAACTCTTCTTACAGAAACAGCTCTGTTCTCTCCACTCCAACCCTTTAATTGGAAACTTTCCATATCATCTTACCAGTAGTAATAATAAGTGTATTATTATTGAATATACAGCAGGACTTGTGCAATGTGATTTATATACATGAATTTATTTATTACTTGAGATGAAGGAACAGAGACACTGTGACTCCTGTGAACACTTCCCAAGGTCATATATTCAAAAGGTGCAAGTAGGCAATTAAACTCAGGTATGTCTGACTCTGAATATTATTATATGTATACTTTTAACCAACGTAATTTTTCTTTCTAACAGTAAAAGCCCATATTGGAAATAGAGAAGCTCATTGATAATATTCTTACCTTTTCTTTTTCTTTCTTTTTTTTTTTGACAGGCAGAGTTAGTGAGAGAGAGAGAGACAGAGAGAAAGGTCTTCCTTTTTCTGTTAGTTCACCCCCAATGGCCACTATGGCTGGAGCTACGTGGATCCAAAGCCAGGAGCCAGGTGCTTCCTCCTGGTCTCCCATGTGGGTGCAGGGGCCCAAGGACTTGGGCCATCCTCTACTGCTTTCCCAAGCCATAGCAGAGAGCTGGATTAGAAATGGAGCAGCTAGGTCTTGAACCAGCACCCATATGCAATGCTGGCGCTTCAGGCCAGGGCGTTAACCCACTGCGCCACAGTGCCGGCCCCATAGAAGTTCCATCATTTACTGTAAAAACAAGTCACCTATCTCACCCCTTGGCGAATAAGATTACATATAAGGTCTTTTGATAGGTTTGTCCTTGCCTTATAACTGAATGTCAAATTCATAAGTTTTTCTGTCCCCAAAATTGTGCTTAAAAACCCCAGTACCACCAGCCCCTTCAGGTTCTCCCTCTCTTGGAGTCCACCCCCACCCCCATGCCACTCTGGCTGGAGGTCTCTGACTTAACTATGTCTTGCTTTTAAATCTTTGCTTTGTCCACCTGGAAATTCTTCTTCCGTATGAGACAAAGAACCGGGGTAATATTTTCTCTGCCACCATTTCACCTGTAACAATAGGAAGAGAACTACTTTTCCAGGTTTGCACAGCTAGTAATCATAGGCAAGTCTCCAAAATGGCAACTCAAATTTGATTTAGTTAAAAAAAAAAGTGCAAGGATATTTGAGCTTCTCAAAATATAGCTACTGAGAAGCACTGAATGAAAAACTGAAGAGTGGAATAGAGTGACAATAACATCCAGTTTGCCTGAGTCAACTCCAAGGTCTGTTGTCCTAGCTTTATTTATTTTTTTATTTCTTTTATTGAAATCTGTTTTTATTAACATAGTGTGAAATTTTCAGCAACAAAATTTCCCATCACAAAAGATGTTTAAGTACAGCAGAAATACTGTCACTGATTGACAATTCAATGAGATAACTAAAAAAAAAAAAATGCCCTATGTCATGCTTTTTCTAGCCTGTCTAAATTCACTTTTGTGAGACAGGTACTCTCTCCTGTCTTATTCTTCTGTGTCCTAGCTTTATTGATAGCATCTCTTTTTACTCCCCAAAACGTCTAAACTTAGATGATAAATTAAATGGTCTAACAGGTTTGTCTCCAAAATGATTTAAAATTTAAATATAAAACTAGAGATGAAAGCAAGTTTACAAATTTTGACCTAGGCAATGATCCAGAAGTCCTGATTCCTCCTCATAGCAGATAGGACAACACAGAATCTCCTGTATTCACAGGAGAAAACTATACCTGTTTTCTGGACAAGCCAGTTACTCTCTTAAAGGAAAACTAGATGATCTCTCCAGAAGACAGCGGGAGAATTATTGTTCCATAAGAGCACATGTGGTACACTGACAGAAAACACCTCCTTCTTTTTTTTTTTTTTTTTTTTTTTTTTTTTTGACAGTCAGAGTGGATAGTGAGAGAGAGACAGAGAGAAAGGTCTTCCTTTTTGCCATTGGTTCACCCTCCAATGGCCGCTGTGGCCGGCGCATCTCGCTGATCCGAAGCCAGGAGCCAGGTGCTTCTCCTGGTCTCCCATGCGGGTGCAGGGCCCAAGCACTTGGGCCATCCTCCACTGCCTTCCCGGGCCATAGCAGAGAGCTGGCCTGGAAGAGGGGCAACCAGGATAGAATCTGGCGCCCCAACTGGGACTAGAACCCGGTGTGCTGGCGCCGCAAGGCGGAGGATTAGCCTGTTAAGCCACGGCGCCAGCCACACCTCCTTCTGAATTTGTTGACTACCTGCAGAAAGTGCTCAAATCCTCCTGGACTGTCCTACCTTCACAGAGCTGGCACCCGGGTTCAGGCCTGGGTCTGAGAGATAAGCTGCATCCCAGGCCTCGCTTTGCATGACCCGGCTCTTGCCTCAGGCTTTTGTGCTGCATTTTGCTATTAAATCTGCATGAGGAACAAAATTTCCATTTTTACAAAAAGTACAAACCATCTCCTCCAGGGAGTCTGGCAGGACCCTCTAACACACACTATCATACTCCTCCACAAGCCATTGTCATCAGCTATATACAATTGGGTTCTGAAAATACTTTAGACATAATTTATAATCAATGCTGAAAAACTGACAGAGTGCAGTTCAATTCCAATGTAAACCTAATGGAAATGTAAGGGAGCATATTCTAACAGAGTAACTTTGTCTTTGTCAGAAATCTTCTGATTTTAAGTAATAAAAATCCACTGATATTAATTGGAAGGAAAATTTGGTGCAAGCTTCAGGTGGAGGAGGGATCTTATGTGATAACATCAGAAAAATGCCACTGGATCCCCTCGCAAAGAGGAAAGGTGTCCGTAATGAAGTGAACTACCACCTCTGAAACTAAGTGAGCCATCACTGCTTTGCTCCGCCTCTCTGGGAATCGACTTCATCCTTTCAGATTTTACTGTAGGTTTGCATTCGCTGCTGATTTACTTCCATAGAGGGAACCCTAAAAAGGCTTTCTCAGTGTCGCTTGTCCTTACTTCCTAGTCCAAATGTCCATGACTCTGGATCCCTAGTGTGATTTAGATAACTAATAGGCAGTTAGCTCAGGTCCTTGTTGGAATAAGAAAAGGGGGAGTCCTTTTAAGAAACTACAAAATGCAGGCTTCTCCCCAGACGCTGACTTTTGCCAATCCTACTCCTCTGAGTTTCTAGTTTTATCAGGAAAATATCAAGGAAGTAGTGATTCCACCCCTCTGAGTTTTTCGTTTATCATGAGAATAGAAAGAAGTTACCTATCCAGCCCTTGTAATACCTTTTTTACAATTCTGGCCTTCTAAAGGGTTTTGTCCCACTGATTGGCTATTCCCCCAAGTGAACGGCTTAAAAGACTCCACTTGAATCAGTTTCTGGGTCTTCTCTTGGAGCCTCCCTCCTGACAGCTGTGGGAGGAAGTTTCTGGCTTAAATAAATCTTGCCTTCCTCTCCCCTTATCCATGTGGAAATTCTCCTACATCAGACAAGAACCAAGGTCATCTTTCTTCATCATCATTTTACCCATACACTAGGAGGAAATAAATCTGACCAGTTCATGAGCAAGACATGATGTACCAGTGATTAGACCAACAAGCTGACCAGAGAATGCTTATGCTACAAACGTGTCTTCTGGAGCCTAACAACAACCTGCAAAGGAACCTACACACAGCTATCAAGAGTTGTGTGCCTTTCTACTCTAGGCCTCTGTACCAAGAACACATGTTTTCTATTTTTCCCAAACACATTTGGAAATATGCTGGTACATATGGGTACCCAGAGGCATCCTGTTCTGAGTAGATAGAAAAGCCATTTAGCACAATCAACCATGCTTCTAAAACTTCTGTATGGAAGTAGATCAGATTGTATAATTCATTAGAGTCATGCCAAGGGCCCCTGACCAAGGCAGCCAAGTAGCCACTGTGGACTCACAATGAGGAGGTCGGCATCCTGTTTTATCTACTCTGTCTGCTGTCACCTGGGTATGACTGCCTGAGCCCCCATGAAGTGTCTGTGCCACCCACTCTCTCTAAGCTTCTTTATTCTGCCTACAGCAGCCCTCAGGCTGGAACGAAAGAGGGGATCTATAATAAGGGATTAATGACATAAACATTTCCTTAGGTAGTTTTCCAAATCATGCCATTCAGATGTCCTTTATTTCTAAACAACAGAAAAAGTTCCTAAAATTTTAAGAGAATGTAAGACAAGGCAACATCAAGGGCATGTTTAAGTCTTCATAAACTAGCCTAATATTTTTAACCTTGATGAGTCCTATCTTTAAAAATTCATTTGCCTTGGTGAATTATTATTATTGGTTTTGTTCTTCACCTGATTGGAATTATCTTACTAGCTATTTTTAATTAAAACAAATTGATGTAATTCTTTTAAACATGATTTCATACACAATGTGATAGAGCATAGGAGTTTTCTATATTCCCCACTATTCTGTCAGATTCAGAGTTTGTGTTGTAGTATAACAATTTGTTTATAAAAACAAATGATTGCTTAAAAGATGGTACTTAGCTGCAGTTCTGTACTATAAGCCTATGTTACTGCTCCTTGAGGAATTATACTGTTTAAAACTTCACATCGTTACAATTTTATTTGGCTTAGAGTTTAAATTCAAAATTTTAAAACATCATTGACTTTAAGTATATAAAAGTAGACATATCTTAACACAGCACAATAATTCAACAACAGAAATTGATCACATTTTTAATACAATTTAATATTTCATATTTAATGCATTCCAGTCAATATTTATTCAATACATACCTTTGACTAGCTAAAGCATTAGAGGGATTAGAAAGATAAAAATATTATAGCTTCACCATCACCCCCTCAAACATCCAAAAGATTATAAATATACTATATGCATATATCTGAAATGACAGATGGAAATAAAATAAATATACAAGACAAATTATGGTGCATATGAGAAAAAAGGCATAAATTATTTAGGGAATATGACAAGAGATTAATTCTGGTGTGAGAGACATGGGAATGAAGAATTTAAGCTAAATCCTGGATATAGGGCAGGTAATTGCTTTCAGTATACTCAGTAGAAATTTTCAGGATCACCTTCTACATTAAACATGATTTTTACTTCAGAAAATACAGAACTGTTATATTGATTTTTTTCAATCCAGGGGCAAGTCAGAATCATCAAGAGGTTTTTATTTACTATACTCATGTCCAACCTTCCTTCCTCAAATTCTCAACTGATGAGGCTGGTGTGTGTGTGGGAGGGTATTTGTGCATTATTCCTGTCAACAAACACACACACACACACACACAGCACAATAAAATGCAAAGTCTATGTTGAAAGCTGTTCACATGAATACAAACATTTGTGAAGATGATATTAAGGTTTCTTGTAGAGATCTTATTTGACTATTAAAAATTACAAATTTGTCAATATACATCATTCTTAAAGTTTTCTCATTTTTATTTAAGTTATATGTATTTAGGAAGTATACTTTAGTCCTCTCTGGAAGTGAGAGGAGAAACAAACAGTAGATAACTAGATGGACAGCTAGTGATCTGATTTACTCGAGTTTTTTATGCTCTTTTTAGAGGAGCCAGAGTTTAAGAAGCATGATATTAAAACAAATTCCTACTCACAGTTGGTTCACCAAGTCAGGGTTAAATGTCTTATTAAGCCTCAGCCCCACCCTTAGCCCAAAGTCACAGATCCAGATAGAAGAAACACCAGGCTCAAAATAATCTATGGTCCTAATTGACAGAACAACACTGGACATTTCAAAATTCTACAACTTTGGTATAAAAATCTCAATCATAATCTTAACCTTACAGTACCATAAGCTGTCCATTTTAGCTCCTTTCTCTGTCAGTGTATAGTATAGATATGGCTTATGCGGTTTCAGTCTTGAAGCTGAGTGTTGTTCATATAATACATGAACATATAAGAATAATTATATTACTGACAGATTAATATTTCTTAGACAATTTGCATGTCATAGAATCTTTTCATTGGAAACATTAGTTAGTATGGAAAATGGTCAAAGTATCTATTTAAAACAAACATGTAATAGATACCAGAGACCAGTACACAGCAAAATATAGTCAAGGCAGCATGCATTAGGGAATAGTTTAACTTTGTTCAGTAACTAGGTACACCAAGAAAAAGAAAAAGCCTTACTGTCCCTGAAATGTCTCTCCCAGCTTCTCTCATTCAAATAAGGACTGTAATTAACTTCACCATCAGGCCATTGCACAGAGATAGCAGTTTGACTAAATAAATAAAGACATTTTTCCAACCAGTGCAGCCATTTGAATGTGATTAATTATTCATTAAGTAGTTAATATTTTGTGAGACTGTACGGAAAGCCTTAACTAGGATAATAATAAAATGATACACTGTCCTGTTAAGGCAGGAAATTGATTTTTGAGGAGATAACACTGGACAGTAGGATAAATACTCCTTGACAAGGTATTTGAATGGATGCTGAGAATAATTGGATGGGTCTTCCATGGTGATCCACCCTGCCTTTCAGAGGCACCACTAAACCATGGTTGAACACAAAATGTAAGAAGCAGAAGAGAATTCGAGGGAATTAGGTGAGAAGTATACCTCCAAATTTTGGAAAATTATTGCCATCTTGTCAAAATAAGAGAGTATTTGTATCCAATTCAAGAATCTAGTTCTTGTTGTGAAGGCTGTTATTTTCCACATTGTAACAGTTGAAGAGATTAACATTATTACTGAAAAAGAAAATAAGCATATGACACAAAATATAATGGATTTCTATGACTTACTCACACTTACTCTGCTTACTCAACTTGTGCCATGACTAATGCCCTGAAATACACTATTTTCTTCTCTTTATTTCCTTTGCTAGCCAAGTAAACATACTGTAAGCCCCAAAGTTGACTGAATGATACTTCAATTTAACTGCCTATCTCTTACATTTTGATTCAGAAAAAGAAAAAAACATTGACTTTTTACATCAAAAGAATAAAATTCTCAGTGTAAATTTGACTAAGAATGTGAAAGATCTCTATAATGCAAATTACAAAAAATTGAATAAAGAAATAGAAGACAATAAACAATGAAAAACTCTTCCATGGAGACGAGAATGGATTGGAAGAATTAATATTATCAAAATGTCCATGCTATCCAAAGCAATTTACAAATGCAGTGTGATACCAATAAAAATACCAATGACATTCTTCTACGATTTAGAAAAAATGATGCTAAAATTCATATGGAAACATGAGATGCCAAATACCTAAAGCAATTTTAAACAACAAAAAGAAAGTCAGAAGTATCACAATATCCTACTCGGCAGTTATAATCAAACAGCCTGGTAATGGTACAAAAATAGACTATAGACCAATGGAACAGAATGGAAGCCCCATAAATTAATCCATGCATCTACAACAAACTAATCTTTGACAAATGAGCTAAAATAAATTCCTGGAAAAATGACAGTATCTTCAACAAATGGTGATGGGAAAATTAGATCTATGCATGTAGAAGTATAAAACAGACCCCTAATTCACACATTATACAAAAATCAATTCAAAGTAGATCAAAGATTAAATCTACAACCTTACACCATCCAATTACTAGAGGACAACACCAGAGAAACACTGCAAGATATTGGCATAGGCAAAAACTTCTTAGAAAAGACCCCAGAAGTACAGGCAATCAAAGCAAAATTAGACTAATGGGATTACATCAAACTAATAAGCTTCTGCACCACGAAGGAAACAGTCAACAAAGTGAAAAGTGAAAAGGTAACTTACAGAATGGGAGAAGGTATCTGTAAACAATGCAACAGATAAAGTGTTAATATCCAGGACCTATAAAGAGCTCAAGAAACTTAACAAGAAAACAAGCAATCCAGTTAAGAAATGGGCAAACGACACAAACAGGGATCTTTCAAAAAATGAAAATGAAATAGCCAACAGACACATGAAAAAATGCTCAGGATCACTAGCCATCAGGAAAATACAAATACAAACTACAGTGAGGTTTCAACTGCCCCAGTTGGGATGGCTATCATCCAAAAATCAAAACACAATAAATACTGGAGAGGATGTAGGGGAAAAGGTACCCTAGTACACTTGGTGAGAATGTAAACTACTACAACTATTATGGAAGAAAGTATGGAGATTCCTCAGAAATATGAATATAGACCTACCATATGACCCAGCCATCACACACCTGGGAATTTACCCAGTGAAACAAAATCAGTATATGAAAGAGTTATGTGTACATACCATATTTATTGAAGCTCAATTCACAATAGCTAAGATATGGAATCAACCCAGATGTCCATCAACTGATGACTGGACAAGGAAAATGTGGTATACATACATGAAATACTACTCAGCCATAAAAAGGAATGAAATCCTGTCTTTTGCAACAAAATGGATGCGACTGGAAACCATTATGCCTGGAGAAATAAGCCAGTTTCAGAAAGACAAATATATGTTTTTTCATATGTAATAATTAATATACAATACAAAAATGTATATGAATGACATGGACATCTTGTGATATGATTGCCATTTTTGACCCTTGTTTATACTCCTGTGGAACTGTGGAGTATAAACCACCACCCCTGTGGTCTTCCTACTTTTTATTTGTGGAATATTATGGTTAGTTGTGAATTAAGCCTGTGATTAGTGTGGAGGGAAGTATATAGGGGAGGAAGGGAGGTATGGTTATCTTCTTAGAACTATACCCATGAAATATAAAAATAAAAATAATGTCTCAGGGTACAATTACAAGAAGCAGTCAGTGGAGAGAAGAGGTGATTTTTCAGATCCTTCCTAAAGCCTAGGGCCATAAAGCGCCATCTTCTTTACTTACTTACTGCAGACTCATCTTTTTTGAGTTGGAATCTTCTTTGAAGGTAAAGTCATGGAGAACATTTACATCTCCCTCATTTGGATTTTGAGAAAGATCTGCATTCCCTCCACTCTTTTTTTAACTTCTGTGTATCAACAAAAAGTAGGAGTTCTACAAAGTCATATTCTTTTCAATTGTTCATATATTTACAAACATTCTAGAAATTTCCAAAATGTTTTGGGGGATGTGCTAAGTGCTAGTAAAACAAAAATGAAGAAACCACAGTCCCTTCCCTCAGCCACTGGAGAAGACCACAATAATATGCAACTGGTGGTAAGACAAGTCTGTTTAGGATTATACTTGGGGTCACAAAGAATGTGTGGTAGAAATAAGATGTATCTATATGTTATCTTTAAAAATGTTCTTATATTTGTATAGAAAATAGAATTAAAAATTCTATACCCACATAAGATCAGAAATGCATAATGCCTAATAAACCTATTATTTTTTTATCACCATTATTTATTATTGCTACTATACTATTATATTTGGCACATCTGTTGGGGGGGGTTGTCATAAAGCTTCAATAATCTGTACCTTATTATTTCTTAAAGCTTTTTTGTTGAAAAGATCTTTTTACAACAAGGTATCAAAATAAATTCTAGGGAAAACACTTGTAAATTAAATATTTACCAGAAGACTATCTTTATATATTACTGGTGTATTAAAATTAATTCAATCAAATTCCATTCACTTTTCACAATGCATGTGGATAACAGCAACCATGAAAAAAAAATAAGTACAAGTGAAAGATGTTTTCCTACTTGTGCTCATTTTTTTGCTAGTCCTCATTTTTCTTTCTATTTCTATTTGTGAAAGTTTGAATCTCTCCTGTATAATGCCCCCAGGCCCGTAACTGCTTCTTATGACAATCCTTTCAGGATGTTCACCTTATAAATTATTTACTATTTTTGAATAATGCCTTAATTTCCAGTGCACTCTGTGCTCCTACTTCTTCTTCATTATTTCCCATATTTTTTATGCCTTTTAAAATTTACTTCTGGCTTCTGACCCTGAGAGGCCACCATAAGATGCCATTGCTACAGGGAGTTCATGAATCAAGTGCTCCTGCATTTCCCTTTCACTCTTACTTCAGCCAGGCTTTCTTCTGCTGTTCTTTTGGTTCCTTCCATGTGGCGTACTCCTGTCTCGCATAGCCTATCCTGTGTCTACTTCCTCCAGAGCCTGGTTCTGCATTAACTTCCTTCAGACAGCAATTCTTGTCTACCCCACCTTAGTTTACTCTGTGAACTTTAGGAATTAGTGTCTAAACTATGTATTGTCATGCACTTGGAAAGTGTTTGTTTTTATAAGCTTACTCATTTTAGTTCCATGCTATATTATTCTTTGTGATTTTACATGAATCAGTTTAATCTCTTATTCTTCCTTTTAATTAGTATTAATTATGGGTATTATTACATTGATTTATGTATTATAATTTTGGTTGCTTGACAACTGTCACTCATAAGACACATTCTTTTGGCTAATTGTTTATCTATCATTGTATCCCCAAACCCTAGAGAAATATATATAGTATGTGCTCAATAAGGAAATATCATTCTGGATGTGAGTAGAATAAAAGTACTTGCAAATGCTGATTTTTTAAAATACCATTTTGTCTGGAATCCCTCACAAGTTTTCTAACAGTTGGAATGGATTTGGTTGCAAGATGCAGAAAACCTAACTCAGATTTAAAGGACACCAGCTGTTTACTTAGCTGTAATTCCAAAGGTGAGCATGTTCAGTATTGGTTTGGCAACCCAGAACCTGGGTACTTCTCATCCTTTTCCTTAGCCGACTGAAGCTGACTGGCTTATTATCTCAGCCATAAGGCTTCAGAGTCCAAAACAAGAAGCAAGGGGAAGCAGGCGATGTCAAGACATGGGGACATCTCACTCTTGTTACAATTCCCTGAATCCCTTCAGGCCCAGGGGCCTTTCTCCCATTCCAATGACAAAAACTGAGTCACAGCACAGGCATTGCCCTAGAGGTTAAAGCTACCTGGGATACCTTCAACCCCATATTGCAGTGCCTAGATCTGAGTCCCAGCACCACTCCTGATTCCAGCTTCTTGCAAACGTGCACTGTGGGAGGCAGCAAATGACAGCTCAAGTTCGTGGGTCCCTGCCTACCTCTACAGGATTCCAAACTCCTAGCTTTTGCCTGGCTCAGTCACAGCTGTTGCATGTATCTTGGGAGTAAACCAGTGGACGGGAACTCGCTCATTCTCTCTCTGCCTCTGTGTCCCTGCCTGGCAAATAAAAAAATAAATAAAAAATAGATATCACATGTCTACTGTCTACTTCTGGACTAACCATGCATTCAAGGGAAAGCACTCCTATTTATTGCTAACCCTGATTCATCCGAGTTGTCTTGGCACAAATAAAGAGAAACTGCTAGGTAGGCAAACAGCATTGTGCCTGCTCTTCTGCTACTTAGTTAAATGAACTCTGTTTGCCTCAGAACTCTGAAGTTCTTAAAACTGTTTAGGTTTTCCCTTTTTCTCCCTACATTTTCATCATTAAGCCTTTGCTTTCAAAATCTTGTCCTGCTTAAAAGTTGCCTTTGAACCATTCAGGTTTTCAACTTATAGGTTTCTTTTATTAACTCATTTTCATACTCAGTTTCCCCATTCTAATTCATTTCATTTCAAAAGAATTCAGATGTATACTTTCAAAGAAGGACAAGTTTATTTTGCCCCTTCCTCTCCACTGCTCATTCATATTCCCGTTTCTTGACTGTATTAGGAGCCTCAGAGGCCAAGAATATGTCATTTGCTCTCTTTATAATTGCCACCAGCATTTCACAGATGCAAAAGGTACCTGAGGTGTCCTTGCCTTTTAAGACCAACCAGAGTCAGGCAGGCTTGAAGAGAAAGCAACAGGAATCAGGGTTTTATTGCCAAGAATTACAGGTCATAATGCAAATGTCCTCTAGCAACTTGTTTACATTCGATTCTTTGCATGTTTGCTTCTTACTGGCATCAGGAAGTCCCAGAACACAGCGTATTTCCCACTGCATTCCACCTTTTCCAACATCTTTTGCAGAAGGAAAGAACGAAGCTGGGTTTCCATGGTAACACAATTGTGACAATTGAGGGTATCTGGATATAGGTGAGATAACTCCCTTTCACTTGCAGCGGGAGAGGAGAAATGAAGTTTTTTCTTTCTTTTTCTCTCCCTGCAATGTATTTCTGAAACTAAAGGGGCCCTGCAGTGTCGGTGTACAGTGTTAAGTTTTCACTATCATACAGATTTAAAGCTCTTGGGAAAAATTCAATTTCATCTTATTTCACGTTTATTTTGCCTTTCCTACAAACAAATAAATGAAGACTTAAGTTTTTATAGCTAAAACCACTCTTGGAATAGCACCTATGTGGGCATAGAAATGAATATGATTAAGGGATCAGGAAATAAGACACCTATCTCCCACTCAAATTTTGAAAATTCTCTACACGTCCTGACATCCTTTTTAAAGCAGCTAATATTTCAATCAGCTTTTTACATACCGCCACAGATCATGAAAGTCCCATTATTCAAAGCAGAATAGGTGAGAAATATGTTCCTACCTGTTGTTTCCTTTGCCTGTTGGTGGTTAAAAATCTACTTCATGGATTGGAAATATAAATAGAAGCCCATCAGTATGAGAAACATAAATGAGCTGCAACTACCCTGTGGGATGAGGTCCCTACAGTTTTTATCAAAAGTCAGCATTAAGGAAAGGTCAGGGAACATAGCCTAAGAAATATCAAAAAATCCCCCTCTGTATTATGCTGAGTAGAGTGACTAGGGAACTCACTGCTATTTTTGTGACATTTTCTATCAGATGCACTCCATTCCAGAGTTTCCCAAGTTTTGAGGACCTAAGAGTAATGAACACAACTGCTTAAGGCTACCTTCAGGACCCACAATCCCAAAGCAAATTAAAAAAACAAACAAACAAAACAAAACAAAACAAAACCCTGAACCCATACTCCTTGCAAAGTGAGTGGATTTTCAGTTCCACTGTAATGCAAGGTACTAGATGCACTGTTAGATCTTCACAAGACAGAAATATTTAAATCCCCAACAAATCTATATATGAAGCACCCACGTGAGCTCTCTCAATTTTACTTCAGTTTTTCATAATACTCTTCTAGGATGAGATATTAGACGCTCTTGGGTTTCAATTCCCTTAAAGTACTGCTGATTCTTTCTTCTTTTTACAATCTGTCTTCACTGCTGAATCTGCTGGTCAGGTATAATTGCTTGTATTTTTGATAACATATAACCAAGACACAACAACTGGGTTACGCAGTCAGCCCTCCATATTCGTGGTTTCTGCCTCTGTGCATTCAACGAATTGCAGAAGGAAACTATTTGATAAAAACTACAAATGCACTGAAGGCATACAGACTTTACTTATCAGCACTCCTTAGACAACACAGAATAACAACCATGTATATGACACTTGCATGACAGCGGGCATTTATGCAATCTAGGGATAATTTAAAGTCTATGGAAGGCTTGTGTAGGTTTTACTCACATGGAAACAGCACATCATTTTAAATAAGGGGCTGGAGCATCGAGCTTCTGATATGTGTGGAGGAAGCCAGGAACCAATCCCCCAAGGATACTGAGAGGTGACTTTGTCTCTTACCCTTGTAAGTTTGACAGGACACTTGCCCAGAATTATTTCAAATGAAAACTTGCTTACTTATACCACACATATGTGCAACTACAAATTATCCAGTGTTATATAGTGGGAGTGACAGGGCGGTGGGTCATTGCTTTAAAAGAAAAGAAAAAGCATGATTTTGTAGAGCTGGATCATGGATCGTGGTCAAAAAACACCTGCAGTGTCGAGGAACTCAGACCAAAATCGTCTTCGCGTGAAGACCTGTGGGCAAGAGGAATGGTGGAGGGTGTGCCGCGATCTAGCATCAGCGCCACAGAACGCACCATTCGTCAACGGGAAATGGTGATGGGCAGGTGTGCGCTGGTCCAGCAAGGTAAACTCGACAACCAATCATTGCAAAAAATAAAAATAAACAAAACCCAGCAATGTCGGGGAGGCAAGCCCTCTCCTGGACGTGACGGCACGCGTGGGAGGGCGTGTGTGTGACTAAGACCCACGGCCGCGTTTCAGAACAGCAGTAAAAGGGGCGCGCGCGGGGACGGCGGCGCCACTGCGGCCCCGCAGGCGCCTCCTCAGGGCCGGCGACGTTTCCCGCCCAGACCGCCGAAGTCCCGGCGTTCTCTCCGCAGCCCGCATCCCACAGCACCGCTCCCGTGCCACAGAGACCACGCCAACCCCGGGACTCGTCACTCCCGCCTACAAGGCACTCGCTCCCCTGCCAGCGCAGGGCACAGTCGCCGGCCCCGCCATCCCTGCCCCTCCCGAACCCCAGCAGCCGGGCCCGGTCTCCACACCCCGGCCCTCCGAGGCCCGCGAATCGCGAGCTCCGGTTGGCTGACCCAGGCCTCCGTCATTGCCCAGCTCACCTACCATTGGCCAGCAGGTCGTGCGCATAAGCCCTGGGTGGTGGGGAGGCGGAGCCTGCGAATACACGTTTTCCTGATTGGCTGAAGCGGAAGGCATCACGTGGCATGAGGCTGCTCCCTATTGGCCGTCAAGGCTACCATGCGGTCCGGAGACGCGATCTGATTGGCTGCCATGAATCCCGGCTTCCTACTAGACGTCCCCTGCGGGCTGTTGCTATGAGGTGTCCCCTGCCCTTCCGCAGGCTGGCGGAGACTCCGCTCTCCACGTTTTCCCTGTGCCCGTGAGTGACAGGGCGTGGGAAGAGCTGGACCACAGGCGGGCACCGGGAGGGCGGGGCTCCGGCGACGTCACGGGGCGTGGCCGCGAGCCCGCTTCCCGACAGGCCTCGTGTCACCGTGTTCACACCACCTCAGGCAGAGGCCTGGAGGCGCTCGTCCCCTTCCACAAAGCGCACAGACGGCGCGGTGTCGGGCAAAGGCCCTCGCGCGTCTCCTCCTCTCACTCCCCGAAGCCTGACCGTGGGCGCGTCGGGGCGACTCGGGGCCCGCATCAAGCGGGAGCTGCACGGTCGCGGGCTCCAGCCCGGCGGCGAGAGCCCCCGGTGCTGGTTTATCTCAGCGCGGGCCGACGCGCCGGCGTGGCGCAGAGCCTCTCGGGAGCGCGCGCGGCCGGTCGTCTAGGCGACGGCAGCAGGGGCGGGGCTGCGCCGCGGGCCCCGCCCCGGGCCTCCGGGCTCCGCCCCCGGCAGGGCCGCGGCGGGGACTCGGGCGCGCGCTCCCGCGCGGGGGAAGCGGCGGCGGCGGCGGCGGGCGGGGACCTGGGCGTGGAGGCGCGAGGGGCGGGGCGGGCGGCACTGCGGGCCCGCGGCTCGGGCGGCTCGGGCGGCTCGGGCGGCTCCGGCTCCCTGCTCGCCTCAGCGCCTGCCGTCGCCCGGCTCGGCCCATGCCCAGGGCCGCTGCCGCCTCAGCCGCCGCCGCGGCCGTGAGGTGCGGGCGGCCGCGCGAGGCGGCGGCGGCGGCGCCGGCCGCCGGGCCGGGGGCCGGGGGCGCAGCGCGGCGGGCGTAGGTCTATGTCGCGGGCGGCGGCGGGACGATGCGCGAGTACAAAGTGGTGGTGCTGGGCTCGGGCGGGGTGGGCAAGTCCGCCCTGACCGTGCAGTTCGTGACCGGCACCTTCATCGAGAAGTACGACCCCACCATCGAGGACTTCTACCGCAAGGAGATCGAGGTGGACTCGTCGCCGTCGGTGCTGGAGATCCTGGACACGGCGGGCACCGAGCAGTTCGCGTCCATGCGGGACCTGTACATCAAGAACGGCCAGGGCTTCATCCTGGTCTACAGCCTGGTCAACCAGCAGAGCTTCCAGGACATCAAGCCCATGCGCGACCAGATCATCCGAGTGAAGCGGTGAGCGGGGCGCGGGGCGCGGCCGTGCGGGGAGCGGCCGGCCTCCTCCTCCTCCTCCTGCTCCTGACCCCGCTCCGCGAGGGCTTTGTTCCACCCGCGCTTTGTCTCCCGCGGCGCGGGTGGGAGCCCCGCAGCCAGCAGAGTTGCCAGGTCGTGCCGGGGGACGGCGCCTGACGGCGGGGCACGCGCCCGCGCGGGCTGCGGGGCTGTCAGGGCGGAGGCGGGAGGCCGCTCTCCGCCGCGCTCAGCTCTGGGTCAGTGGGAAACTCGGAGGTCGGGGGCCGCGCGCCACGGCCCGTGGGGTTGCGGGAGCCCTGGCCCGGAGCAGGACCCCTGCGCCACTCGGGTTTAGGAACGCGGGTTAAGTTTTTAAAAATCAGCCTGCTGTACCCCCTCAGAAACGGGGCGGCGGAGGCGGCCAGGTCTGCGGACAGCCAGGTATTAGCTAATTTAAAGGTAATGCAAATAAACTTCCCGAGAGCAGCTTGGTCCTAAAGCATGCAGGGAAGACAGCTTAAATGGTTCAATTTTTTTTTTCTCCTAGAATTGACTGAATATATTTTCTCTGTAATTTCAGTGTCAGGAACGTAATATCTTAGTTCAAAGTTTTGGCAAAGTTTTCTAATTGCTATTTAATTACACATTACCCCTGTGTCTGTTTCTTATTAGTTAATGCTTGCTGGCCGTTTTCGTGTCATTTTCTTTTGTTGCTGCCTTATTCCCCCTGTGAACCAACATTGAAAGACATTTGCTGAAAGACGGTTCTAAGAGTGGTGCAGACACCATGACTTGTCAGTCACTTTGAGCCTACTAAGAAGTCCTGTGTACTCAGAGGATGTTCAAAAATTCATTTCAAGTGGTGGATTTTTAACACAACTTAGGAGATCACAGAGAAGACTCACTTCCCCTTGTCTCTTTACATAATTAACTTTAATACCCAATTTTATGTTCTTTCTTGCATTAAGTTCCAAAGTAGAATGAAGTGTGTATTTTTTTAGTCTTTACTGCTGTTCCCAGATCTGTAAAGCTACAGCTTTTTGCTCCTTCAGTCTCATTGTTTCAAAGTTAAATGTCTGGGGTTAAGAGAGAAACTATTTTGGTGTCAAACTAAGTGTGTATCCAACATTTAAAGAGCTACATTTTTAAGTGGTTCAAATCCTTTAACATGACTTCTCCCCAATACTACTCAATTAAACAGAAAACTATAGTAAAGTAGTCTCAGGTCACAGGTCAATTTTAGGCCAGATACTTAGATGAAATAATAATTAAGTAAGTGCTTCAGGGGCCCCACCCTTCACATTTGAATATCTACACGGAGGATGCATCCATACATTGCTAAAGTCACATACCCCGGGCTATCTTCTTGACACAACCTTGGGGGAAGGAACACGGCAAACTATCATTGGGTGGTAGGCTGCACATCATTTTGGAGTTTATTTAGTGCAGGTTACTTTTCTCAGTTTTAATAATGGGTTAACCTAGGCTTGGTCTACAGGAAGAACTTAACCTGTTACACTGTGACTCAAGGGGGAAAGGGAGACATCTGTATAGTTGGTTAGCATTTTTCTCACTAGTGTCAGTTCTTGATGTAAAAAGACCATTGATCAGCAGGAGCTTTTCATAAAGTTTTCCCTGGAATTCAGCCATCATATCCATGAGAGCCACTTGGGCCTTTTCTTCTGTGTCCTATCTTATCTGGCTTCCCCATCTATAGCATATTATTTACAAACAGAAGGAAGAAAGGACCTGTGTTTGCTATATGGATTACAATGAATATATTAAAACAGGTGTTATTTAACCCTTCCCACTTAGAAAGAATAGAACATGATTTTCAAATAAGTGAATTTTCTACTCTTTTGAAGACCAGATTTTAAATGAAGCAGTTGCATTAGGAGTCATTGTTCCCACCCCTTGGCCCACTGTGTGGCAGCTAGCTACTTTGTACCTTATCTACAGTAGCTGTTCTGAGATTTCCTCCTGATACAGATGACAACTGAAATGTAGAAATTTAGCATCTTGCAGGAGACCAAAACCAGTCATGGATGGAGTATGGATTTAAACCAGGATCTGTGTGAATCCACAGAGCTTCCTCTTTTGCACCCATTCATTCTTTCATCTTGGTATCTTCTGATACCAGCCTTTGGTCTAGATCGTCACTGCCCCATAGAAGTATGATGCAAGTCACACATGTGATGTTCAGTTTTCTAGTAGCTCATTTTAAAAGTATAACATAAACAGGTAAAATTAATGTTGATAATGCATTTTATGTAATCCACTGTTTCCAAAATTGTTATTTGAACGTGTAGCCAGTATTCAAAAATTATTGAGATACTGCACTTTCTGTTCCATATGGTGTGCTCACAGCACATCTCCATTCAAATGAGTGTTCAATAGCTACCTGTAGCCTCAGGCTACCATGTTGGACAACACAGGTCTAAGGTGTTTATAACCTGGAAAAATGCTTGCTCATTGCTCTATGCCTCATTTTCTTTTTTCTAATCTGTGAAATAGAGAACCTCTCAGAGTTATTATTAGAATTAAATGAGATAATATATTTTCAGATGCCCAACATGATACTACAGAGGTGTTAAGAAAATTCTAGCTAAAAAAAAAGAAAAAAAAAAATTCTAGCTATTCTTTTATTTATCTTTTATTTATAGTTTGTCCCCCTTCCTTCCTTAAATTTTGCCCTTGATGTAAGTGAAACTTTGGAGGAAATAATTTAAACTTGTGTTTGCATTGTGAAATCCAATAACTAGTATTGACAGGATAAAACAAAAAGCAATTAGGTTTGGAAATTTTACGTTGTTACCTTTAAAATGTTTTCTCTTATTAAGGGTCTTATGGAAAAAGGCATGGAGAGTGGATATTTAACTTCAACTACCAGCACATAGCCAGTGAAATGGACTTGTCATTGGATTGTTTATATTTGGAGTGTTTCACTTTAAAACACATAAAAGTGGTTCATACTCCCTTGAGTACTTATGTAGGTGCACACATATACATTTATTGGGAGATTTAAGAAAGTTTATGAAAAAAGAAACTAAAAGATGTTCATTTTGTTGCAAAATATTTATTTAATATCTATGCATAGTTTTTTATGATAATGTATTTCAGTGAACATTTTGAAAGTCCCCTTATACATCTATAACCTCCTGTCAAAGCTAAGTGGACCAAGTGAAAACAGGTTGATATTTTTTTTGAACTTCAGATGGTTGAGATCACAGATAAGAAGAGTGATGGAGATACAGATGTTTCCATGAAACAAAAATAAAATCCTGTCTGAGGTGGGTCAGCAGTGATCCCTTCTTGAAATATCTTCAGTGTGATTTACATGGTCTCTTTGTTCTTAGGGTAAGGCCCAGAAATCTTCCTTTAACGTGACCTTCCAAAACCTGGCATGCTCTTGCCTCTCATGGTCCCTGCAGCTTCATCCCTTACAGCTCTCCTCATCACGACCGCATCTAGGCCTTATTTTAGTTCTTTGCACGTACTCAGGCTCATCCTCTACCTTGTGGAAGTCTTCTACATTTTTTGCAGTTAATTCCTAGTCATTCTTTGCCCCTACTTAAAATATTTTCCCCCACACAAAGAAGCCTTCCACATCTTCCCACACTGAATGAATGTCTTTCTTGTCTTCACACTGAAGATTACATGCCTCATCCCTTCCCTCAACCATGCACACTTTAGACCTCAGTGGACCCCGTCCTTTCCCTTTGTTTGTAGCACTCAGCAAAATTTACTATTTGTGTGATAGTTTATGTGCGGTCAGTCTTCTCACCAAACTGTAAGTTCAGGTGGCTAGCGTAGTGTCTGACACAGAGGAAACAATCAAGAAATACACCGAAAAAAGGAATATTCACAAAGACAGACATTTTCTAATGTCCTTTGGCCTTAGTTCCCACAAACATTTTAATATTATAGATGGAGAAGATCTTCCTTCATCCCTAACACTCTGTGAGAGCCTTTCTAGTTGGGGTAACAAGGGAAGTAGAGTTTAATATGAACCTTTAAGATCCAGCTCGATGTCTTCCAGATGGAGGAAATGGCATGGGAAATACATAGAATATGGGTTTTTTAAAGATTTATTTGTTTGTTTGAGAGGTAGAGTTAAAGACAGAGAGTGGGAGAGACAGAGAGAAAGGTCTTCCATCTGCTGGTTCACACCCCAAATGGCTGCAGCAGCCAGAGCTGAGCCGGTCAGGAGCCAGGAGCTTCTTCTGCAGGGGCCCAAGCACCTGGGCCATCTTTTACTGCTTTCCCAGGCCATCAGCAGAGAGCTGGATCAGAAGAGGAGCAACCAGGACACAAATAAAGATCCATATGGGATGCTGGCTCCACAGGTGCAGGCTTTGACTACTAAGCCACAGTGCCAGCCCCTAGAATATGATTTTTGGATGTTAAATCGACCACATGGGCTAAACTACAATTCTGTATGAGGGGAGATAAGGTTAAAAACATTACAGACGGTTCAAAGAATTCAGACATGATCCTGTAGTCAGGAAGCATAGTCAAAATTGTTACAGATGGCTGGGGCCATGGCGCACTAAGTTAATCCTCCACCTGCAGTGCCCGTATCCCATATGGGCGCCAGTTCTAGTCCCAGTTGCTCCTCTTCCAGTCCAGCTCTCTGCTGTGGCCTGGGAAAGCAGCAGAAGATGGCCCGAGTCCTTGGGCCCCTGTACCCGCAAGGGAGACCAGGAAGAAGCACCTGGCTCCTGGCTTCGGATCGGCGCAGCTCTGGCCGTTGCAGCCATTTCAGGAGTGAACCAACGGTAGGAAGACCTTTCTCTCTGTCTCTCCCTCTCTCTGTAACTCTGCCTTGCAAACAAATCAATAAATCTTTTTAAAAAGAGAGAAATGAATGGATATGGTTAGGAATAGATACTAGAAGTGAATTATTATAACCAAGGATAGAAATGATAGTTGTGCAATATACAGTAGAGACTTCATACCTTGCAGTGGGTTAGAACACATAAGAGGTTTTAAGACTGGAGAAAATGATGAGAAAAAGGTATTGATTTGCACTACCTTAAGTGATTTAAGTTACTGATTTTTAAAAATTATTTGTAATATTGCCCTATCATTTAAGGGATCACTTTGAAGTGACCCAACAGATTTGATTGTGCTTTTCCCAGTAAGTAGCAAAAGCATTTGTTCTAAGATTTAAACATATTGCCGGTTGCCATACATAGGTCTTTGGCTTGTGCTCAATTAGTGCTGTGGAGCTAAAACCAAAGAACACAATAATATCAAATGATGTGTGTCTCATCCAAGTTAAACTTCCACAGCTCCACTGCCATTCGTTCCTCCACAACACCTCCACCCCATGAATCAAAATCCAAAGCTGGGCTTCCCCAGTACAAGTCACTCTTCATTTTTTTTCTGGTTACGGTGAATCAGTAGGAAGAACTATTAACAGTTAAATTCATAAATATATACCATGAAAATTAATAACTCAATCCTGACAAAAAAATTCAGGTATGGAGGAAAGAACTAATGGTGAGAGAGCTATCTGTTTAAGTAAAAAATCAAGATTAAAAACCTGTGAGAATTGTGGCTTCAATATGGAATATTAGTGTTTAACTATTAGTGTTTCAATATGAAATATTAATGGACAAAACAGTGTCACTAATAAGTCAGATTTGGAGTAGGGAATGTGGGAAGTAAATGAATGTTCAAGTCCTTTCATGAGAGAGAATCAGATGGTCAAAAATTGAAATTTGTTTTAAAATTTGACTTCAAGAGTCAGTGTTTTTCATAACTTTTTTTCTTTCTTGAAAACTCCTTGATTGAGGTATGATTGACATACAAAAAGCTATGCCTATTTAATGCATACAACTTACGGAGTTTGAAGACAAGCATACACATGTGGAACCACCACTGCAGTCTATGCCAAAAGCCTATGCCTCATCCCCAGAGATTTCCTCCCACCCTGTTTACTTATCCATCAATTCATTCCATTTTTGTGATAAGAACACTTAACATAAGATCTATCTTCTTAGCATGTTTGAAAGAATACAGTACAGTATTGTGAAGTAGAGACATTGCTGTACTGTAGATCTCTAGGACATACACATCTTGCATAAATTAAGCTTTGTTCATTAAGTCCCTTTGTGTGGTCCAAATATTTTTTCCCAAAAGGAAATTTTTTTTTATTGTATTGTAAGGTTAGAACATTAAAAAATGGTTTTGTTTTTGCCATCCCAGGATTGGAATTTTTAAAGTTCACTTTGCAGATGAAGGAGATGAGCTCCCTTGGGCTCTATCGTTCTGTGAAATCACTTCTGCCTAGTTGGGCTGGTAAGCGGGGAGGTAAAGGTTAATAAGAACCATCAAGAATCAGCAGCTTGTGACCTGCAAGTCTTGCCTCCTTAAGGTTTAATGATAATTGCACCAATGAAATCTATAATCAGGGGAATCATCATGATAATGTTTATTTTTTTTAAGTGGGAGGGGCTAAAAATCAGGAGCCAACCAAGGATTCTACCACACACAGACAAAAGCTATTAAGTCTCCCTGCATATCGATAAACCCTCTGGCAAAGACAAATGAATGGCTGATCTGAAGGTGACTGAACAGGAATGAGAAATCTCAGGCCACAGGCAAGTAGGAGATGTTGACTTTCCAGCCACCCTCTAGGAAAAGTCAAATAATTAATTAAAAGGCTTACATTAAAGAGAAGGAAGAGGAACTGATAAAAATGTAGATGCTACAACCAATGGGAGGGGCCAACAAAGTTGGAATCTTTTTATTCAGTAAAAGTTTCCAGTATTAATAAACTTGTGATTCAATTTCTCTTGGCAAGCTTCTGGGAAATTTTCTATGGCATATTAAATTGTATGTTACACACTTAGACATATTTCTAAGCAAGAATTTTTACATAAAATCAGCTACATTTTAGGAATTTTTTTTCTTTTATACTGTTTTTTCTCTTAGTCATTGTCTTCAGAACCTAAGTCCTTAGGGAAGGCTGTGTGTCTCGCTCTAGGGTTTTCTTTGCTTCTGTTTTGATTTTTTGCCGTCATCTGTTTTGCTCCATCTGTCTTTACCTACTGTTTTCTTAACGTGGTTAAATTTTTAGGCATGCCATGTAAAAAGCAGTATATAAAAATTTTGGGTAAAAATATTTAAGTTTGGATAAGAGTAGATGTTCAAACCAGGTGAAACTTAGGGAGAGTAAATAGTTGCAAAGTAAATATATAGACATAGAATTTCTGTAGGAAATTAAACATGAAATTTTAATGGTGTACAGAAATGTGCCATTTACTATATACTTTTGCCTATAATTTATTTATTGCTTTGACAGTTGTGGTTCTTTTCATTAAAAATTACTCATAAGCTGACAGAGGTTTTAGTTTCTTAAACATGCCTTTATGCTTTATCAGCTCAAACCAAGCCTTTTAGTAGAGTGGGATCAGTGGTGGTAATTCTGCAATCTTAGACGTTTCAGTAAAGTGTGTAAGTAAAGTATAAATATATTGATAAAGTTAAAGAAATAGAAATATCTGAAAATTAAGAGTACTTCAAAAAGTTCCTGGTAAGTACAATTAAGAGTAAGTTTATTTTGGTTGCAAACATTGTATGTAGATATAAGGGGTCTTCAAAAAGTTCATGAAAAATGCATATTATAACAAAACTTATCTTTCAATTCCATTTTTCCAAGAACTCTTTGAAGTCCCTTTGTAGAATATTTTAAGTTGCTAAGATTCTATCAGAGTATATTCTGAATACTAAATAGATTGAGTTTTGTACTCATCAAATATTTAAACCTCTTTGGAAATAATGGACCTAATATTTCAACTCTTTCACCTTTTCTCCTTGCAAGAAAACTCTAATAAAAAGCAAATTCTACATCAGGTTGATTTTTAATAAATTTCTATTTAAATTGGGGATTATTGCTATGAAGTAAGATTTCTTAAACATGTGAGTCAGACTAAGGTTATTTATGAGTCAGATATCAATAGAATGAAATCATGGTTTGGAACAAATCAACTTTGGAAGTCTTTCGAAATTTGATGCCTTTAATTATAATGTTGGAAATGCACTTCTAATTACACATTGCTGAAAACTATTGAATAAACTATTTAAAATAGATTGAAACAGATAAAGTAAGTACACTTTTAGATTAGACATTCAGGGGTTGGCACTGTGGCACAGTAGCTGGTGTCCCATATGAGTGCCAGTTCAAGTCCTGGCTGTTCCTCTTCTGATCCAGCTCTCTGCTATGGCCTGGGAAAGCAGTGAAAGATGGCCCAAGTGCTTGGGCCCTGCAACCACATGTGAGACCTGGAAGAAGCCCCAGGCTTCTGGCTTCTGATCAGCCCGGCCATTGAGGCCATTTGGGAAGTGAACAAGCAGATGGAAGACCTTTCTTTCTGGCTTTCCCTCTCCTTGTAACTCTGCTTCTCAAATAAATAAGTAAAATCTTTAAAAATAAATAAATAAATTAGACATTCATAATGCTGAAACATACTGGCAGATTTAGGTATAAATAGGTGTGTGTGTGTGTGTGTGTGTGTTTTCGTTTTCGTTTTCCTCTCATGTTTAAGATTTTATTTTTTTCATTTATTGACTTAAAGGACAGAGAGAAAGAGATCTTCCATCCATCGATTCTCTCCCCAAATGGCCACAATACCGGGTTTGAGCCATGTAAAAGCCAGGTGCCTGAAACTCTATCTGGGTCTCCCTAATGGGGGGCAGAGGCCCAGGCGCTTCGGCCATCTTCCACTGCTTTCCCAGGCACACTAGCAGGAAGTTGGATGAGAAGTGGAGCAGCAAAGCCAAGACTCAAACCAGCACCTGTGTGAGATGGTGGAGTTGCAAGTGAAGGCTTAACCCACTGTGCCTCAATGATAGTCCCTCATGATAAGATTTTAAAACATACCAAAATTGATATCTTAGGGAGAAGTAGGGTGATTGATGATTTTTGTTTTTTTAATCATTTCATCTGCCAACAAAAATATTGGGAAAAAAATAACAAATCTCTCTCCTTTTTACCAGTCTACTCAGCAGTGACTTTCAGAATTTCTTAAGTAGAGCCCTTAGTAAGAAATACACTTTATACTGTGACACAGCATACATAGGGGGGTAAATGTGTAGAGCTGAAACCAGTGTTTCATAAAACAGTAAGCTCATTATGTTGCTTGTATTACATTTTCTGTTTGTCCTTTTTGTTTCTGTTTCATTGTTTTCACATTCTTCATGACCACCAAATAGATATCAACTGCTCTCCTAGAACATTTTATTAAGAAAACTAAATGGAATTGTGTGTTTAATATTTTGAGGTAACTTTTTTATCATCTCTCTCCTGCTTTTCCAATTTCTAACAATTCTATATAAGATTACAAAATGAAATACTTCACTACACAAGTTAGTAAAAGCTACCTCTGTTATAGAGAAAGTTAGCATTTAGTGCTTAAACAAAAAACTAAGGTACTTCTTTTGAGGAGGTATTTATTACTGTTGTACATGTTAGAAATATAAAGGTGTATTTCTTACATAATCTTGCTCATTCTAGCAGTGTTACAATAGCACTGGCCTTGTGAAAATCTAGAACAGAGAAAGGGAGGTTGTCTTAAATTGAACATCCCTAAACAGAAAATTCAAAATCTGAAACTTTTTGACTACTGACGTGATACCACAAATGGAAGATTTCACACTGACTTTAGGTGACAAGTCACAATCAAAGTACTAGCACACCCAAAATATTGTATAATGTTATCTTGAAGTTAGTTGTCTAAGACATATATAAAACATAAGTAAATTTCATGTTTGGACTTAGGTCGCATCCCCTCAAGATCTCATTATGCTTATGCAAATATTCTTTTTTTTTTTTTTTTTTAAGAAATATGAAGTGTGAAGCACTTTTGGTCCCAGCATTTCAGATGGGGTATTTGGCTTGTAGTAGGGTTCAGACTTGAATGCCTGTTGGCAGATTCTCCCTCACTGCAACAGGTTGCTGAAGAGATCTGGGAAACTCATCTCTGAGGTCTGCCACATCTGTCCAGGATGCTAGTGACTCGGCTCTCCCTTTGTGGCGCTGAAATAGTTGATGACCACTTTTATAGATTTCTTAAAAATCACTTAGTTAAGTTACCCAAGAGAAACATTACAAACCTTTACTTAAAACATTTAAATGTGTTTTCATGCTTTTTCTCCATCTGCTTAAAAATTAATAATTCAAATGTAGAAATCCTATATCATATTAATAATTCAATACATATTAGTATTTTCTCCTTGCTATGTGTCTTTACAGCTCTCTTAATGAAATCTTAGTATGCTTTTCTTCATAATTGGATAGAGAATTTTGTTCTAACTATATCTGTCTTTAGGTTTCCAATAAACATGGCAAATACAATATATATATGTTTCTCCAATATGGTATTTTATTGTCCATACTGACCTTATTTTTTCATCTATGAAGACTGTAAGTATTGATCAGGTTAAAGCTGAGTTCTGGCACTTACTATTTTAGTAATTAGGAGCAAGTTAATAGTTGCTGTATTTCAATTTCCTCAGCTATAATATAGGCATGCTATAATAACTAATGAGCCAGTGAACATAAAGTGTTTCTTTTTTTTTCATTTATTAAACTTTTATTTAATGAATATAAATTTCCAAAGTACAGCTTATGGGTTACAATGGCTTCCCCCCTCCCATAACTTCCCTCCCACCCGCAACTCTCCCCTTTCCCGCTCCCTCTCCCCTTCCATTCACATCAAGATTCATTTTCAATTCTCTTTATATACAGAAGATCAGTTTAGTATATATTAGGTAAAGATTTCAACAGTTTGCCCCCATATAGCAACACAAAGTGAAAAAAATACTGTTGGAGTACTAGTTATAGCATTAAATAACAGTATTTAATGCTACACTGTTATTTAAAGTGTTTCTTAATACAGCAAATCTAAAATATCAATAGTAAAGTTTTACCACAAACCACAGAAAAGGAATGAAACCCAAGGGCTTGTCTGTCGTAAAGTATACGCTGCTGTGAAATTTTAGGACTTAGGCTCAGTTACCTGACTATATCTAGATGAGTTAAATACCTAATCTGGTAGCACACTTCCATTCTTTTTCCATTGCTTTCTCAGTGTTTTAAGCACTTGCACAGTATGTTACAGAACTTAGAGCATAAGCCTTGAGTGCATTCTGCCTTTGCCTTCCCTATACACCTAAACGTGTTGACTATAAGTGATGACAGTTTGTTTTTAAGAATCACAAGGAGTAATAGTCATGTTTAGCACATATATCTTTTTTTATAAATTTTTTTTTTATTTGACAGAGTTATAGACAGAGAGAGAGAGACAGAGACCTTCTGTTGGTTCACCCCCCAAATGGCTGCTATGGCCGGCGTTGCACTTAACTGAAGCCAGGAGCCAGGAGCTTCTCCCTGGTCTCCCATGCAGGTGCCGGGGCCCAAGCATTTGGTCCATCCTCCACTGCACTCCTGGGCCACATCAGAGAGCTGGACAGGAAGAGGGGCAGCCGGGACTAGAACCCGGTGCCCATATGGGATGCCAGCACCGCATGTGGAGGATTAACCAAGTGAGCCACGGCGCAGGCCCCAGCACATATATCTTAAGTAGAAAAATGTTGTGTAAGAAGTTATTGATAATAACATTACTATTTGTTTAATAACATTTTACTTTTCTTTTAAAAGTTGGTGGTAGACCTTTTAATGAGTACCAAAAAGCAGGCATGAGGTGAAAATGATTTTAAGCCTTTAGCACTAGTTATATATACTAATTGTGTTGACAGAGCTTTTAAGTAAATCAACTCCAGAAAAAGTTTCTCTCTCTATTTATAAAAATCATCACTGTCAACATCAGACAATATGATTTAAAAGACTTCATTTGCATAGCACTGCCTTAGGCATATGCAGCATAAATATACTATCTTTGTCCTTCTAATAGTCAAAATGTACTATCAAAGAAAATGTATTTGATTTTTTTGAGTTATACAGAAATTTTTTTTTTAAGCAATTTGATTGCTAGTTTCAAAATATTTTTCTACCAAAAGCATTGCTTTCGGGAGACCACTTTTTCCAAAGAATTTTTCATTCATTCTAACATTACAAAGTCAAAAATTCGTAGGACTAATGGCAATTTTATATTAACTTGAGTCTGTCTTAATACATTCAGATTGCCAGAACAGAATACCTTAGACTTGGTAATTTCTAAAGCAGGGAAATTTGTTGCTCACTATTCTGGAGGCTGGGAGGTCCAAATCAAATCATCAGCGGTCAGTGTCTGTTGAAGGCATGTTTCGTAAATGGCTCCTCTTGCTCTATCCTTATGGTGGAAGGGACAAAGTGGTTCCCTCTAGCCCCTTCCGAAAGGGCACTAATCTCTTCCACAATAGTGGGAAGCCCTCATAAGCTAATCATTTCCTAGAAACCCCATGTCTTAAAGATACTGTCACACTGGGGATTAAATTTCATTTGAAATTCAGGGTCAAACAGCAGTATATTCAGTGCATTCTATTTCTCCCTATCCAATGTATAATTCCCCACCCCCTTAAAGAGCAAACTTAAACTCACAGTGTTCTGCGTTGTGAACCAGCAGTCCAGTAGGCGGCCATTAATGATACTGGTTGATAACGTGAAGGACCGGATGCCTATTGTTAAGACAAGTAGTAAAACACCCTGAAAGCTGGCCAAAAAATTAGCTTAACTTTTTTCTTTCTAGTTTGTTTTTAGAGAAGATAAGAAAAGACTTTCTTAATGGTTAATTGAGTCTGCTTAATACTAATGATGCAAAATACTTTTCCATGGTGCGGCATTCAGGAGCACTAATACATGTTCTCACATGGCCATCAGCCAGTTTGGGAGTGCTGTCACCTTGGTTGAGGAAGGTTCGAAACAGAGTGTCGTGTCAGTGGGTGGTCATGTCAGTAGATGTGGCTGCTGCATCGAATATTGTACAGGGAAGGTCCTCCAGCTGGGTGTGGACTCAGCGGGGAGAAGACTGTGATCCACTGGCAGCATGTACCCTGAGAGAGGAAGTCAGGATGCTGTGCGTTTACCATCCCTGCCCAAGAAATCAGTTCCTTCATAAGGATGGGATGCTTCCCAGAGCTATGTACATTTTTTAAGAATTATTAATTTGGGGTCAGTGCCGCGACTCAATAGGCTAATCCTCCACCTGCGGCGCCGGCACCCTGGGTTCTAGTCCCGGTCGGGGCGCCGGATTCTGTCCCGGTTGTCCCTCTTCCAGTCCAGCTCTCTGCTGTGGCCCGGGAGTGCAGTGGAGGATGGCCCAAGTCATTGGGCCCTGCACCCGCATGGGAGACCAGGAGAAGTACCTGGCTCCTGGCTTCAGATCAGTGTGCTGCGCCCACCGCAGCGGCCATTGGAGGGTGAACCAACCGCAAAGGAAGACCTTCCTCTCTGTCTGTCTCTCTCTCTCACTGTCCACTCTGCCTGTCAAAAAAAAAAAAAAAGAATTATTAATCTGGGAGGCAGAGAGAGATGGACAGAGCTCCCATCCATTGGTTCACTCCTCAAATGACCATAGTGAGTGGGGCTCAAATGCCACAGTGGGTGGCAGGAACCCAAACACTTGGTCATCACCTTTGCCTCTCAGGATTTGCTTTGGTGAGAAGCTGGAGTCAGGAGCTGAAGAGCTGAAGCCAGGAATTGAACCCAGGCACTCCAGTCTTGGAATGTAGGCATCTTAACTGCTTGGCTAAAAGTGCATTCCTAAAAGGCTCCTCTTGAGGACAGCAAATGTTTATTCCTAAGGCCACTCAAGCACATCATTCCCCCCACCCCTTGTGTGTGTGTGTGTGTGTGTGTAAAGCTTCATTTATTTGAAAGAGTGACAGAGAGAGAGAGAGAGAAAGGATCTTCATCTGCTGTTTCCCTCTCTAAATGGCCACAATGGCTAGGGCTGGGCCAAGCTGGGGAGAAGCCCCAAAGTCCATCTGGTAGTGGCAGGGGCCCAAGTATCTGGGCCATCTTCACTGCTTTCCTAGGCACATCAGCAGGGAGCTGGACTGCAAGCAGGGCATCTGAGCGGCAGATTACCATCTACACCACAACAGCAGTCCCTATCATCTGGTTTTATTGAAAGTAATGCCTATACATTTATGGTGCCAGGGGCAGTTTGGGGGAAGGAAATTGATTCATTGCAGTCATCAGAAAAATACCAGTATAGGTTATGTACCCTTTGCAGCTACTTAAAATAAGTTGCACTGCCTCCTCTCCCATCACTCTCCCTGCAGTATATATTGCTTGTAAAAGTAGTTGACTTGGACCATCTAATTTAAACAAAAAAGGTTCTTCCATGTATTTCATGCTGCTTTGCTTCAGTGTTGAGATCTAGTATCTGGCACATAGGAAGCACCCAGTAAATGTTTGCTGAATTTATGAATAAAGGTCCCTTCAGGGCATTACATTCTGTATTTTGACCATTTTCTCCCTCAAATCTCTGGAGACCTCTTTTACCTCATATCAATTTAAGCATTTCAGCATCGAATGCAAGGCATGATAAAATAAAGATTTGTAAATAGTGTACCCTCCAAAGTGTTACTTCAGCCTCATGGCCATGTTTTATGGTTGCCTTGTTTCAGTGGGTTTTGTTACTGCAATAGTGCAGTATAGGCTACATGAGAAAACTGTCAAGTTTGAAGACCATCAGATCGTTGACTCAGTTCTTCTTTGATGCCTGTAAGTGTCAAGAACTGATTCCAGCACTAGGGTACAGCTGCATTTTAAACATTCATGGCTCTTGCTTTCTTCAGCTCCCAGATGTAACTTCAAAGGTAGCACATCTAGAGTTAAGGCAGAAACAAGACTTCAACACAGAACTCCTAATTCTATTGAGTATTTTTCCTATTTTTTATGTTTACCTAACCTCACCATTGTCTCACTAGAGCTTCATAGCCATGCTTCCTTTCTAGTAACTTAGCAATATTTGCAGCAGGATGATAATCTACTTCTGTTTGGAGATGGTCTATTGTCAGCATATGGCATTAGAGTAGGATGTCTCCTGTCTCTCTCAGATCTTTTCCACAGGATTCATGATCTTCAGACTAGATGGTGAGATGTGACTATCCTCAGGCAAGAGAGAGGAAGTCAGACATAGGAGATTTGTACATTTTTATAGCTCTATCAGCCTCAATTAAGATTCTAGAGCTGACTTACTAAGAGATAGTTTGAGAGAACTTAGAAAAGAATAATTAGCATTCTATGTAGTATCTTAACAGTATTCACAATACTTTAATAGATAATTCATGTGAAGTACTTTAGCACAGTGACACACACTAAGGCTTCTATGGATGCTAGCTGGTATTGGTGAGCTCATCACAGGTTCTCCTTACCTTTACACATAACTAGGATTAATATTTGTCTTTCACATATAAGGAAGCTGAGGCTCAGAAAGGTAAGAAAACACGTACAAGGAAGCAGATATTTTGAGTCCTCGAAATCCAGATCTAGCAGTCTTGCTCTCTATCTCTCACTCTCTGACTTAACAGCACTCCATCCTGATTTTAGCAACTGACCAATTGTGGTTGGCTTTGCTGTTAGTCTAGGGATAGGACTTTAGTCATGGTAGAGCCACCACATATTTTATGAAGGTGGTGGATTGTGGGGTTGGGAGAGGACTGTAAAAGCAGATAACTGTTGGGGTAATGACATTGGGTAGGGTGGTAGGGTGAGAAACTGGAGGTGAGACCAGTTAGGAAACTGTTGCAGTAGCTCAGGTGTGAGCTATTTTGGAAATAAAAGGATTTTTAAAGTGAGAATGAAAATAAAGGAACTGATTTTCTCATTCAGTACTATTCCTGCTCTGCCCATCTGTAATCACTGCTCTGCTAGACTTATTGTTACAGCCTTTCTTACACCTGATTACAGTTACAGACCACCGAAGGCTTTTTGCTTACCTCCCACTCTTCCATGCCCCACAATGATTTCTTATAACTGTTTCTCACTTTGTTTGCTTCAGTTTGGGCTTGAGCCCTGGCAAAACATCTGACCTCATCATTCTGCGTTGGCCTCTGTTGGGGGCCACAATCTGACAATAATGAATTTGCAACTCCTTTCTTCACTGTGCATTTGTTTTGATGTTGCTGTTTCCATCTATTACCTGTTACTTCTCCTGGTTCAAATCTAAAGATTTTTAAATAGGCATCACCAGACTATCTCACGGCAACTGAACCAACCAGTTATAACATGTCCTATGTATTCCTCTTCCTCTCGTATTGTTAGTCATGTAGCATGAGTTTTCTAGAAAGCTGGATTATAGAGCTTCAGTGTTTTGGAGTTTCTTAATTTTATGTTGTTTGTTACTATTTGTACTTAGTGGTTTGTAAATGAGACAGTTTTTAAATTTTATTTCAACAATAAAGAAGATCTCTCAGAATAAATTCTCTAATTTAAAAGTTTCCAAGAGTCTTAGCTCCTTGTATCTTTGAAGATCTTTAAATCTTCTTTCAGATGTAGCTTGTAGAAAGTAGTTGTAATTGAACTTTGTGTTCTAGATACATAAAAATTTTTATTCATAAAAAAATTTTATCCAAGAATTCTGAAAGGGTGCTAAAAATGTGTGAGAACTTACAAAAAAAGTTCATGGAAAATACATATTATTTTAAAAATGCCTAGATTTCACCAAAATAAACTTATCTTTTAGTTCCATTTTCCCATGAACTTTCTGAGATACCCTCATATGTATTGTGTAATCAAGCTACAACTTTAGGTAGCAGTTCAAATAACTTGCATGCTAATGAGCTCTTGACTCAGTTTAATCTTTGTAAGTATAATAGTTGGGCCTGTTTTTTTTTTTTTTTTTTTTTTTTTTTAACATACCAGTTTCTGAACATCTTTGTCCCTGTTAAAGAGGAAAGCTGTGTGTTCTTCCTCTTTGTGGCCAATTTTGAATGTTCCTGCTGATTAAATTATGGAAGACCCATCTTTGTGGGCTGATTTTAAAATGATAGAATTTTTTAAAATGGTTTTCTTGGCTGACACATAAGACTTGTACATAGCTACTGGGTACTAAGTCATGTCTCCATATATGTGTACATTATGAATTGTACAATCACGTTAAACACATCCATCTCATACAAAACAATGATGTATTTTTATTTGCATGAATGTACATGAAAATGTAGATGGGAATTTATCTGTGCATTTAATATGTATGTCATATATAGATTGACAACTGCTTTCCTTACCTTATCTTGAAGATCTTGGGTATTGTGCTGTTTGCTTTTAGTTTCTAAATGACAAGTCTTTGGGTTTCTAGGTGTGAACACTTCCTCACAACTAATGTATTACCGGCATAAATCACCTCCATTTCTAGTAAATGAAAAGTAAGATTAAATGTAGTCATCATTATATTTTCTGTTTTTAACATGGATTTTTGAAGAACCATGGCACCTTAGTTTGTCTGAAAGTAATTATGGTCAGATGGATGTAATTTATAGATCTGATACTGAACAAAATGTTCAGAATTATTTCCAATAGCACATTGTACTTTGTGCCAGTATTGCTTATGTTTTCAATCTTTGGCCAATTTTGAATATAAATGAAACAGCATAGAACACGGACAGAAATTATAAATTGACCTAACAGACACTTTACATGACTTAAATGTGATAACAAACATGTAAGTGTACTCAGTTGGTCTTGAAGATTATTTTACTATTCCTACTTTAATGAAGAACTTCTTTATTTCTTTTACTTACTGAGTTTTTTTTTAACTGTGATATAATTTTTAATGCAATAAAGTGCACAAATGTTAGGCATGTAACTAGATGGGTATGTCACAAAACCAACTCACAGATGAAGATGTAGGCCAAACATGTCAGACAATACAACAAGCTCCTTTGTGCTCTATTCCTGTCACTTCTGGTACTCAAAAATCACTATAGACTAGTTTTGTCTACTCTTGAACTTCTGGCTTTTGTCATTCCTGTTTGTGAAATTTATCCATGTTGTTGTGTGTAGCAACAGTTAATTCTCTTGGAGATTGACTGTACTCCCGTGTGAATGAACATACCAGGGTGTCCTGTTTTGTTGATAGGCATTTGGATAATGTCTAGATAGGGGCTATGCTACTATTAATGCCCTTATGAGCATAGTGGTACATATACATTTTACTGCATTATCTGTTGTTGACTTACTATGGTGTGTACCTTGGAGTGGAAATATCATTCCATAAATGGGTATGTTCAGATTAGTAAATCCTGCTGAATGATTCTCCAAAGTAGTGACTAGTTTACTGTCCCACCAGCAAGAGTTCCAGTTACTTCACATCCTCAGCAACATGTAATATCACCAGTCTGTAATTTTAGCTAATCCAGTACGATTCTAAATATTTCAGTGTGATTTCGGATTTTTCATTTGTTGTTTCCCTAGTGTGTGAGTACCTTTTCATATGCTTTCTGGCCATTTGGAGTCTTTTGGAAATATCTACTCAAGTTTTCTGTCCATTTTAAAAACTCGATTTTTCTTCTTATGATTTGTAGAAATTCTTTATTTTTTAGATATTAGTCCTTTATATATGTGTGTGTGTGTGTATGTATGTGTGTATTACAAATAACTTTTCCCAATCTTTGGCTTACCTTTTTGCTAGCTTAATAGTTCCTTTTTTTTTTTTTTATTTTTATTTTTTTATTTTTTTTTTTTTATAGGCAGAGTGGATAGTGAGAGAGAGTGAGACAGAGAGAAAGGTCTTCCTTTTTGCGGTTGGTTCACCCTCCAATGGCCGCTGCGGCCGGCGCATCTCGCTGGTCTGAAGCTGGGAGCCAGGTGCTTCTCCTCGTCTCCCATGCGGGTGCAGGGCCCAAGCACTTGGGCCATCCTCCACTGCCTTCCCGGGCCATAGCAGAGAGCTGGCCTGGAAGAGGGGCAACCGGGATAGAATCTGGCACCCCAACCAGGACTAGAACCCGGTGTGCCGGCGCCGCAAGGCGGAGGATTAGCCTGTTAAGCCACGGCGCCGGCCAATAGTTCCTTTTAATAAATAAGTATCAATTTTAATTTTAATGAAGTCCAGTCTATTACTCTTTTATGTTTAGTTCTTTGTGTACAATATAATTTATCTTTCTCAACTCTAACATTATAAAGTTCTCTCCTTTGTATTTTCTTCTAGATGATATATAATCTAACTTCATTTTTATGTTCCACCTCTAACATGTATGGGTGATGTGAGATGGGGACCCAGAGATTTCCTTTGTTAATATACTATCTGTTTGGCCTAGCATCTTTTATATCGAAGCACATTTTCCCCAATGAACTATAGGTGTACCCTTGTAAATGAGGCAAATCTGTATGTGTGAGTCTGCTTCTGGGTTCTCTATCCCATTCTCATTTTGCAAGTCTGCCTTCTTATGCTGAAATTACCTTCTTAATTCTCATAGCTGTATTATAAATCTTATTATCTGCTATCTAATCCTCCTGCATTGTTTTTCAGACTTGTTTTGGATTTTTAGGCATTTTGCTTTTCTATGGAATCTTCTGCATTTCCAAGGATCAGACTGTCCATTTCTATTGGGGTGGGGGGACTCACTGGTATTTTAATTAGTATTGTTTGGAATCTGTAAGTCAATTTGTGGAGAATTGTCATACTAATAATAGTTCATATACCAGTCAGTGAATATATTTCATCTTTCTGTTTATTTAGGTCTTTCCAAAGTTCTCTAAGCAATTGTTTTATAATTTATTTATGGTACTTGGTACTATTATAAGCGATTTATTTTAAATGAGTTTTCTAATTTGAATATGCTTCAATCCTATATATAGACTGAGTTGGTAGCTACAGCTACAATTTTGCTTTCTAAAAGTTTGTAGATAATGTTTATATTTTTATATTGCTTTTTTTTTTTCTTTGCCTTTTTGGACTGGCTAGGATTTCAGTTGTACTTGAAAATTTCCTTTTTTGTACTTAAAAGATTTTTCTTATCATTTCTGTGAATTCTCTGTACCCCCTACTATCTGCAGTGATCACATCTTGTAAAGCCGTAGTACAGTATCGCAAGCAGAATATTGGCATTGTTGCAGAACATGCTTGTCACCCAGGAACCCTCCCATTGCCCCTGTATAGCCACACGCCCTTCCATACCCCCATCCTTAGCCCTGGTCAACCATTAATTATGTTGTCTTTTTCCATAATTTTACCATTTCAAGATTATTTAAGTAAAATCATGCAGGATGTAACCTCTTAGAGTTGGCTTTTTTTCCTTAGCTAAACTCCCTGGAGATTCATCCAAGGCTTTATGGATACCCAGAGTTCATTCATTTTTATTGCCAAGTGGTACTCCTAGTATGGATTTACCACAGTTTGTTTAACCATTCATTTGTTGAAGGACTTCTAGATTGTTTCTGAATGGCCATGTATGTTTGTGTATAGGTGTTTCTGTGACAGTAAGTCTTCCTTTTTCAAGGATAAATGCTCAGGGGTGCATTTCTCATTCATTTGTTAGTTGCAGGTTTCATTTCATACTGCCCAACTGTTTTCTAAAGTGGGTGTCCATTTTACATTCACTAGCAATGTGTAAGGGATGCAGTTTCTTTACATCCTTGCCAGCATTTTAATGTTCTTACTGGTCTTTATTTTAGAGGTTCTGAGAATGGATAGTGATAATTCATCATGTTTTTAATTTACATTTTCCCAATAACTAGTGGTGTTGGACATCTTTTCATGTGCGTATCATCTATATACTCTTCAGTCAAACGTCTGCTCATGGCTTTGGGCCATGGTTTAATTGGGTTGTTTGTTTTTACTGCAGAGTTTTGAGAATTCTTTCTATATTCTACCTATTAGCTCTTTGTGGTTTTAGCCCTTTGTCAGGTTATGTGATTTGAAAAATAGTTTCTCTCAGTGTGTGGCTGTCTTTCCATCCTCTTAGCAAGGTTTTCAGAGAAAAAGTTTTAATTTTGGTGAGATCTGACTTCTCAGTTTTTTGTTCTATGGATTCTTGTTTTAGTTTTAAGTACCTAGCACTAAGTCATGAAGATTTTCTCCTATATGTTTTTCTCTAAAAGTTTTACAGGTTAGCATTTTATATTTAAAAGATAATCCATTTGGAATTAATTTTTTGTATAAAATGTGAGGTTTAATTTAAGTATGCCTAATTGCTCAAACCTTTTATTGAAAGGGCTATCCTAGCCGGCGCTGCGGCTCACTTGGCTAATCCTCCACCTGTGGCGCTGGCACCCCAGGTTCTAGTCCCGGTTGGGGCGCCGGTTCTGTTTCGGTTGCTCCTCTTCCAGTCCAGCTCTCTGCTCTGGCCCGGGAAGGCAGTGGAGGATGGCCCAAGTCACTGGGCCCTGCACCCGCATGGGAGACCAGGAGGAAGCACCTGGCTCCTGGCTTTGGATTAGCACAGCGTGCCGGCCGTGGCAGCCACTTTGGGGGTGAACCAACAGAAAAGGAAGACCTTTCTCTCTGTCTCTCTCTCTCTCACTGTCTTTCTCCATTGAATTACTTTTATAGCATTGTCAAATGTCAGTTGAGCATCTTTGCATGGTTCTATTTCTTTCTCTTTTTAAAAGATTTATTTATTTATTTATTTGAGAGACAGTTATAGACAGAGAGGCGAGAGACAGAGAGAGATCTTCCATTCATTGGTTCACTCCCCAAATAGCCACAAAAGCCAGAGCTGGGCAGATCCGAAGCCAGGAGGGTCTTCTGAATCTCCAAAAGTACTTGGGCCATCCTCCGCTGCTTTCCCAGGCTATTAGCAGGGAGCTGGATCGGAAGTGCAGCAATTGGGACTTGAACCGGTTCCCATATGGGATGCTGGCACTGCAGGTGGCGGCTTTACCCACTATGCCACAGCTCCAGGCTCCACAGGTCTGAGTTTCTTATTTGCTTTATTGATCTCTGTCCTTCAGCTAATATTACACAGTCTTGATTACTATTCATGCACAGAATAATTTTCAGCATATAAATTCTGCATATATATTGTTAGATTTATACCTATGTGGTTTTAGAGCAACTGCTAATAATATCATCTTTTACGTTTCATCATGCTCATGTTCATCACTAGTAAATATAAATGTAACTAATTTTTGTATGTTTATCTTGTATTCTGTGACTTTGCTGAATTCATTTATTAGTTCTAGGTTGGTTTTTGTTTTGTTAGATTTCTTGAGATTAGGTAACTAAATAATCTTTTCACCAATATAGACAGTTTTATATCTTCTTTTCAAATCTGTATGTCTTTTATTTCTTGTGTATGTTTGTGTGTGTGTTACTGCTTATCACAATGGCAAGAACTTCTAGTACTATGTTGAATAAAAATGATATTTTTCACCTTTAAGTATGATGATAATTATAAAGTTTTATAGCTACACTGTTTCAAATTGAGGGAGTTTTATTATTATTCTGAACAGGTATTGAATGTTATAATGCTTTTTCTGTATCAGTTGATAAGATCACATAAGCTTTTTTCTTTAGCTGATTAAAGTGGTATATTATATCATTTGATTTTTTTTTTGAGATATATTTATTTGTTTGAAAAGTCAGAGTTACAGAGAGAGAGGTAGAGACAGAGAGAACTTCGATCTGCTGGTTCACTCCCCAGGTAGCTGCTAGGAGTTTGGAGCTCTGTCTGGTCTCCCTTGTTGGTGGCAGTAGCCCAAGCACTTGAGCCATCTTCTGCTGCTTTTCCCAGGCCTTTAGCAGGGAGCTGGATCAGACAGTGGAGCAGCCATGACACAAACTGGCTCCTGTATGGAATGGTGGCGTTGCAGGCGGCAGTTCAACCCACTATGCCACAGCTCCAGCACTTGATTTTTTCATATTGAGTCAGCTGTGCATTCTTTTTTAATGTTAATAAATTGCATTAAAATTGTAATAAGGACTTTTGCATTTATATTTATGAAGAATATTGATTTAAAGTTTCATGGTCCTGGTACTGTCTTTGGTTTTGGTATCAGATGTAATACTGTTTGTTTAGAGTGATTTGTCTGTTTTTTTAGAAAATTAACTAGAATTGGTGTTAATTCTTTAAACATTTGGTAGAATTCTCCAGTGAAATTATCTGAGCCTGGAGATTTTTCTCTTTGGGAATTTTAAACTTACAAATCCAAATGCATTAATAATTATGGGACCATAATTCATAGCAGATGAGTTTTGATGATTTGTAGTTTCCAAAGAGTTGGCTGGCTCCCCCTTGATTGCCTCCAGATTACTGGGTACCATTTGTGCCATTGAGTACTGGGTACTGGTTACCTTTTCCCTAGATCAAGCCAAAGCAGTGATAGCTTTTAGCTATCACCCCCTCCTCCCTTCCCCCCTCCTCCCAAACACCAGGATTCTGTGTACAGCCCTTGACTGTTTCCCTGCTGGACTAGACTATATCTGCTGAGCTCTTTCTTTAGTAGCGCCACTAAGCCTTTCACTCTAATATAAATTAAAAATGTATTTTCTCAAAAAATAATAATAAAATATTAAGTTGATGGAAAAAAGAATTTGATTCACTGGGACCATTGTAGCCTGAATGACTCCCGTGAGCAAGGCAACAGAATTTGAAACAGAAGTTTCTCTTTGAAAGCTGTGGGAGATAAGTTTAGATTAGATATGAGGGCCTAGAATTTAGATAAAGCAGCTGAACAGAGGACTTTTGATATGATATGGTAAACGTGAAGAGCTATTGTCAGCCCCTGAAGAGGGGAGTGCAGGAGATGTAAGTAAATTGGTGCATGTTATCTAATTTTCTATTTCAGGAGTCATATTTAATATCTGTAGGTTCTGTAATAATTTCCTTTTTCATTCAGATTTTGTTCATCTGTTCCATCCTTTTTTGGTCAGTTTGTCTAGAGACTTAACAATTTTATTAATCTTTCCAGAGAACTAGCTTTTTAGTTTCATTTGTTTTCTGTATTGTTTTCCTGTTTTAGGTTTCTTTGATTTTGTTCCTTATTATTTCAGCCTAATTAATTTGAATTTATTGTGTTCTTTTCCAGTTTCTTAAAATAGAAGCACAGGTCATTTATTGAGGCCTTTGTTGATTTTCAAAATAAACACCTCACAAATTTTAATATATAGTCTATTCTCCTTTTCATTTAATTATTTGTTTTCTCATTTCCTCATATCTTCTTTGATCCAAGGATTATTTAGAGTAGTCAGTTTAATTTCCAAATATTTGGAGATTTTCCAAGAATCTTTCTGTTACTGATTTCTAGTTTAATTCCATTATGAACTGATAACATATTTATGTCACTTCATCTCTTCTGTGTTTGTTATAATTTTTATTTATAGCCAAAATTAAGGTCCTTTACAGTGCATACGTCAGAGGTATTTGAGAAAAATATGTTTGCTGGTGTGCAGTAAAGTGTGCTATAAATGTTAACTAGATAAAATTTGTTAGTATTGTGCTGTTAGGTCTTCCATATACTCTAATTTTCTGTTTGTTCTTTCCATTACTGAGAGATGTGTTTGGTGTTTTCATGTATGCTTAGGGATTTGGATCTGTGTATTTCCCATTTCTGTCCATTTTTGCTTAGTATTTTCCTTTATCTGAGAATATATTTTTCATTTACTTATTCAGGAAGCTGAGAGAGAAAGGGAGAGGAACAGACAAATAGCTCCCATCCACTGGTTCAATCCCCAAACTCCTGCAAATGCTGGGACTTGAACCCAGGCACTCCAAAATGGGATGTGGACGTCTCCAGCAACATCTTTAACGCTGTGCCAGATGCCCAGCCCAGATAAATTTGTTGATCTATTTTTAAGTTCACTGATTCTTTGTTCTGTCATCACTATTCTTCCTATCCAGTGAGCATTTTATTTCAAATATTCTAATTTTCAGTTCTAACATTTCCATTTGGTTCTTTTTTATACTTTCTCTCTAAGAGCATCTTATTTTTCTGTTTATCTCAAAAGTGTTTATTTTTACCTCGTGGAGCATGGTTATAAGCTTCTTCAAAGTCCAGCAGTTTCAGTATCTGGGTCATACCACATGTGTTGATTGTCTTTGCCTTGTGTTCCTGATTCTTTGTATGCTTGGTAATTTGGGATTGTATTGTACATTTTAGTATTAGTTTATTTTTCTGGAGAATTTTTTTTACCAACAAATGACCAACTCACTTAGGTTCCAACTGCAAACTTTACCTGTCCTTGTTCAGAAGATGGTACCAGTGTCAGTTCAGTTTTCAGAGCTTTTGCTGTCTTGTACAAGCAGCACTTCAGCTAGTCTGAGACTTAGGTAGTGGTTTAAATTGTACTTTAGTTCTGAAAACTGTTGTTATTCTGCTTGGGGTCTTTCCCACTCATGCAAAGTTCATAAGAATTGATGTTGATTTGCATAGAGAATGAAGGAACCCCTTTCTCCAGCTCTCCTCTCTCTGGGGTTCCACCCACACTCTTTAGGACACATAAACTCACCTTTGTGTTCTCTGGCCAGAAATATGGTGTTCCCTCATTGTTTTAGCTTTATACATTGCCACACAGTTTTCACAGTTGGGGTCATCTTAAATAGGTAGTTAAAAGAGAAAACAAAAAACAAAATAGGAATTTCTTTCATTCTCTCACACTCTTTGGACCTTTTGGGGAATCCTTTTCTCAGTGCCATTAGCCAGAAAAATACACTTATAATGATGATTTAGCAGCTGGCACTGCCCACGACCCCAGGTGACAGGCCCTTTACCTGGGTCTTGAGGTTAGAAACACCAGCTTTCTCTCAGGTGCATACCACTGAGTGCTCTACAGGTGTTGATGGCCTCCCTGGGCTGTTTATGTGTCTTCATTCTCAGAATTCTATGGTAAGAGTGATTTTTGTATTTTGTCTTTTTTTTTTTTTTTTTTTTTTTTGTAATCAGCAGGATTTAGTAGGTTTTCACTTTCCTGGCCATATCACAGTCCAAAAGTGGGTTTTGAATACAAAACATTTAAAATGCCTGGGGGGTTGAATTTCCATCATTACTTTGTCTATCACAAATAAATTATTAGGAATCTGTTTTTCTTATAAAATATCAACTAATAATTTCTGTGAGAGCAAATTATTTTTATTTATACTGGCATAGGGGATGAGATTTTAACACTGGGTAGAAAGTTGTAGGAGAGGACTTAGAATAGCCTTTCTGATTCCTTCTGAATTCGGATTAAATTGTCTTGCAACCTGCTTTTGACTAGGAAAACAACAACATAAAATTCATATGAGCATCCCTGAAAGCTTAGATAACTCTCAATTTTTACATTCCGTTCACAACTTTCTCTGTTCATCTCTGCTATGCGTTATGAAACTGAGAGCAAGTCAGCAGAGGTATGTGGGTCCCTTTGATTATTCAAGGTAAATAACCAAATACCCTTTTAATATGAAATATTGAGTCATTTCAAAACATGTCAGTGCAAAGGGAGAGGGCAAGCTTATGTAGCTTATGCTTTCCATCTTGACAAGAAGTACTGATGTTTTATGCTGGCAGACTATGGTAGGAGCCTTCAAGTCCTAGCTACAAATAGTTGTTTTTCTTCAGAACTTCTATAATATTTTATTGGAAAATTAGAAAATACCAATCCAGCCGGCGCCGTGGCTCAATAGGCTAATCCTCCGCCTTGCGGCGCCGGCACACCGGGTTCTAGTCCCAGTCGGGGCACCGATTGTGTCCCGGTTGCCCCTCTTCCAGGCCAGCTCTCTGCTGTGGTCAGGGAGTGCAGTGGAGGATGGCCCAAGTGCTTGGGCTCTGCACCCCATGGGAGATCAGGATAAGCACGTGGCTCCTGCCATCGGATCAGCACGGTGCGCTGGTCGCAGCGCGCCGGCCGCGGCAGCCATTGGAGGGTGAACCAACGGCAAAAAGGAAGACCTTTCTGTCTCTCTCTCACTGTCCACTCTACCTGTCAAAAAAAAAAAAAATCAAAACAAAAAACAAAACAAAACAAAAAAACAGAAAATACCAATCCCAAGAGTGGGGAAACAGAAACAAACTCTGTTAAATTCAACACTGTTGGTTTTAATCTAAATTTCCAGATATCCACTGAAACTGTATGTGTGTGTGTGTGTGTGTATGCACATGTGCATGTATACAGTTAGATGAAGTATAGTAGAAATGTGATTTTTTTTTCTGGCTTAAAGGATATGCAAAAGAGAGAGAGAGAGAGAGAGAGAGAGAAAGACCCTTATTTTATATACTCCTTTGAAACGGAAATCTCACTTCTAGGTGTGGTTCATCAGGTTGCTATTTTTGCCCACAATTAGTGTGAGGGTCACTCAGGCACTAACAGGGAAGGAATAATTAACTGACGGTACACCCAACAGTACAGATTGTAAGCTGGAATACTATTTAGCCATTAGGATAGTGCATATCATTTATTGAAATGGAAGTCTACATAATACTAAGTGAAATGACTAAATACAAGAGTAAAAGCTTCATGAAAAATGCATGTTATAAAAAAACTGTGCATGGATTTGAAATTTTTCTATACCCATATAAACTTTTAATTCCATTTCCATAAACTTTTTGAAACCCCCTCATTTAATTGATACAGTCTCCTTTTATAAAAATATAAACCTATGTTTATAAAAATAATTTATATAAAAAGTCATCTGGAAGGATATTTGTACATCAGAGCATTATAGTGTGCATTCTCATGAATGTGACATTAAGGATATCTTCCATTTTCCTATTGAGGAATTATTAAGGATTTTTTTAAAATGTTATTTATTTAATTGAAAGGCAGAGTTATAGAAAGGGAGAGGCGGAGAGAGAGAGAGCTTCCATCCCTCATTCGACTCCCCAAATAGCTGCCAAAGCAAGGAGCCAGGAACTCCATGCAGGTCTTCCATTTGTGTGGCAGGGACCCAAGCACTAGGCCATCCTATGCTGCTTTCCCAGAGCAGTAGCAGGGAGCTGGGATGGAAGTGGAGCAGCCAGGACTTGAACCGGTACTCATGTGGGATATTGGCATTATAGGTGGTGGCTTATTCTGCTGTGCCACAATAACTAACCCTAGGGATTTTTTTTCATGAAAATGTTTTCCATGTTTAATTTGAACAAAGCAAGAAGAAGGAAAGTCCACTTTCATTTTTGAGAAAAGAGTTCTGTGTTGCAAGTGTAAAAGAATTAGAACCTATGAGAAGATGGGACAGATCACAGCTCCTTGTATTGGAATAAACCTTTAAACTCTGACTTTATAACACAGCAGGTAATAGAACTGACAAAAGACAAAAGAGGTTGCCTTTAGGTATGAGTTCCATGTCACTGAAGATATTCAAAGTTACGCTCCAAAGCCATGTGGTAAGGGTGTCATGGAAGTGATTGAAGTCACGAGTGTTTGGACATTTTGCCTTGAGACTCTTAAGTAGATGAGATTTTAACACCAGGTGGAAAGCTGAGCAAGGGGATTTAGAAAAGCCTTTCTGGTTGTTGTTTCTGAATTCAAAGAGAATTATTTCAGGATGCTCATGACTAAGGAAGTAAGAGCATGATAAAATTCACATGAAGTGTTGCCTTTTTTAAAAAACTTTTTAACATGCTCCAGAGCAATCCCTTGCAAGGTCAGTTAAACTGACAGGAGTGGTGTCTGTCTACAGTCTCACTGGTGACTAATGGAAGGGAAGAAGGAATTGACTCTGGATCCTCCATACTATAAAACCATAAGCTATGCATTTATGATGTTGTTTGGGGCCACAAAGGAGTAGATGAAGCCCCGATCCCTAAACCCTGGTGTGCCTTAGAATCAGTTCTCAGGGCTTACAGATACAGATCTATTATATGATTTTCATAGACTCTGGCATTCTGCTACCACAGATCAGATTTGTAGCTCTGGAGTAGAGCCCAGGAATCAGGTTTTTTTTGTTGTTGTTGTTGTTTTTAGTTGTTGTTGTTGTTTTTTTTTTTTAATTTTCAGATTAAGATGATCAGCCAAGTTTAGATGACACCAGAATAAAATATACAGGCACATGTGCATACATGTATATATGTATATGCTTATTGGGACAGTTACAAGGCAAGAGAAAGCAACACAATCCATTGGTAAACACATCAGATGCTTTGGAGCTATTGATGTTTACAAAGCTACCTCACTGAGAAGCCCATCAACATTCTACAGCCAAGCAATGCCAGAGCCAGAAATACTGATGTTGTTAAATGCATTAAGCAGAGCTGCTTGAAAGAACCAGTTTTACTTATTTTTAACATATGTAATCATGCTAATGAATACACTAGACAATATGAAATTTATGTGAGTAAAACAAATGTCTACCAGCTATAAAAATGAAATTACTTAGCTGTGTCAGTGGCCGTCTGCCTCTGGTTGTGCTCTTCCAGGAAGTAGGAAGGACAGTGTGCTGAAGTTGGGGAGATGTCCAAGAGATTTTCCTACAAACTAACAGTACTACATAAATTGAATGGCTTTGGAATTTTGCATTCTCAGCCACCTCCCCCAGATGATGTGTTTAGAAAAGGGAGGAAATGAAGACAGCCCACAAAACCGTTAATGAAAATAGAGCAACTGCCATCAGTCACTAACAAAGCGTTTAGTCTCCTAGATAAGAGAGCCTCAGCTCTGTTCTAAGAACAGCATCCAAGGGGCTGATCTGTTAACAGAGATAGGAAAGTGCAAGCCAGGAGTGAAGTCCAAATATAGGGGAGAACTTCCTGAGATCACATGGGACTGAGCAGCAAAAACTTCCCCCACCCTCCTCGCCCCTGCCCCCATGTGGAGCAGCTACTGCCAGGGTGTTCTTACCACAGACTAAGGCTCCTGAACATCACACTGTCTTCTGAGGCCGCCTTCAGTGCCCAGTCCTTCAGTTCTGCTTGGCCTGAAATGAACACATCCCCTACACTGCAGGAATGCTGCTGGAAGTTCTGCAGATGGCGCCCACCGGCCCATGTTCTACTCCAGAACCACCAGCTCGAGCACCTTTGAGTCCGTGTCCTGCCTGGAGTGCTCTTCCCCAGATACCTGCTCGTGCCGATTGATGCCTTTTGCTCACAGGCTGCCTCCCCAGTGAGACCTGGCACCGGTGCCCCCAGCCCACTCCCTGATCTCATTTTCTCTTTTGCACTCCCTTAACACCTTGTAGCACACCTGTAATTTACTTCATGGTTGTTGATGACTGTGTCCTCTGCTAGACAAGTTACTGTGAGGGCAGAGATCTCTGTTCATTCCCTGGAGTTACCGTTAGAGCCTTGAACAGTGTCTAGCGCATAGGAGGGTCTTAGCAAATAAATATAAGGACACAAATATTTGTGGAAAATGGAATTAGAAGGTAAGTTTGTATGATGCAAAAAAAAAAAAAAAGAATTCATGCCTACAAGGGATCTTCACAAAATTCATGGAAAATATGGGAAAGTGCACGGATTTCAGTTTTTGTGCCAAAATAAACTTTTATTTGCATGTTTCACTTTTTGAAATACTCTCCTATGTGCTGAACAGATGGAAAAATTCATGATATTTGATATATTACTAGTTTTTTATGCCACGTCAGGCATCTTTGAGCATAGCCTTAGTTAAAACCATCCCATAGCAGGTTAAATTCCAGGCCTGCGGAGCCGGCATCCCATATGGGCGCTGGTTCCAGTCCAGCTGCTCCACTTCCATTCTGGGAAAGCAACATAAGATGGCCCAAGTGCTAGGGCTCCTGCACCCACATGGGAGAGAGACCCGGAAGAAGCTCCTGCTTCCTGGCTTGGGATCACCTCAGCTCCAGGCCCTTGCAGCCAACTGGGAAGTGTACCAGCGGATGAAGACCCTCTTTCTGTCTCTGTCTCTCTTTCTAACTTGTCTTTCAAATAAATAAAATAAAATAAGTCTTTGAAAAAATGTTTGTGTTTGAACTACACTGTCATTGACATGGAGCTGCCCATGTCCTGAGTGCTTTCAGAGATGGGAATTCAGTCTCTGCTGCTCAGCCCCATAGCCTCTCAGCTCCCTCTGTTCCGGCTTCACTCCTGCTTGCGCTCTCTCTGTTATAGCTCAGCCTGTTTAATGTGGTGGTGATTGTGTGTGTGGCCTCTCTGATGGTTTAACTTCAGATTTTAAGAGCAGTTTAGAAATGATTTACTGCAGCTCATTCTGTGAAGTATTAAGAGATGAAGATGGCAACCTTGTGTGTTACATGGGAACAGGTATTCTTACTCTTTTTTTAGACACATCCACTAGGTGTTGCAGCCTCCCACAGGCAGGGCCGGAAGCAGAGCCTCCCCTAGAGTGCAATCTTGTCTTCAAATGTTAGTGTTGATCCACCTGCCTGGTGTTTTTAAATGTACCTAACATTTTCTTTCCTGAAGAACTCAGCTCAGTTCTCATTAAATCTTGTAAGGATGTTGATCTTGATTTTCTAGCATCCTGATTTTAGGAAAGACCACTGACAATCCAGTTGTGATACAACCTACAGGTTTTCTGATACTGACTAGATTTCCTCCTGTATCAGTTATTGAATTCCAGAACATACAGCCCTGTGCTTGTACTGGTCTAATTGCCCTTTTGAGAATCACATTGCTGCCAAGATTCAAGTTCTTGATTTAAACAGTGTATTTACAGCTATTAATAATTTTGGAAGGTTTGAGCATCCACATATGTGATAGATCCTTTAAAAATAAAAGTGTAAGAAATATTTTCTCCTTACTAAGATACTTCGAAAGTTCATAGAAGGCCAAGGTTGTAGCATAGCAGATTAAGCTACCACCTGTGATGTTGGCGTCCCATAGAGGCAACGGTTTGGGTCCTGGCTGCTTCACTTCCAATCCAGCCCCCTGCTAATGGCCTGGGAAAGCAGCAGAAGATGGCCCTCCACCTCACACATAGCAGACCCAGATGGAGCTCCTGGCTCTTGGCTTTGACCTGGCCCAATGCTGGCTGTTGCAGCCATCTGGGGAGTGAACTAGTGGATGGAAGATCTCTCTCTCTCTCTCTCCAACTCTTTCAAAATGAATAATTCTTTTTTAAAAAAATCCATAAAGGGACTAGTGCTGCGGCATAGAAGGTTAATTCTCTGCCTGCAGTGCTGGCGTCCCACAGGGGTACCCGTGGGAGTCCCGTACGCTCTGGCTCCCTGCTAATGTGCCTGGGAAAGCAGTGGAAGGTGGCCCAAGTACTTGGGCCCTTGCCACCCACATGTAAGACCCTGGATCCTGGCTCTTGGCTTTGGCATGGCCCGGTAACAGCCATTGTAGCCATTTCAGGAGTGAACCAGTGAGCAGAAGGTCTTGTCTCTCCTTCTCTTTCTGTATCTCTGCTTTTGAAATAAATAAAAATCTTTAAATATATATATTTGAAAACTATGGTACCAAACATTAAAAAGTTTATCTTTGTGCAAAAAAATCTCGAAGTCTACCCTTTTTTCATAATGTATCCTGCATGAACTTTTTGAAGGCCCCTTGCTTAATACTATATTTAAACTAAAAAATTTTTCCTTGAAATGTTACTCTTTAATAATAGCAAGTGATAGCATATCACTTTCCTTTTAATTGATTTCCCACCTCTTATCTCTTTTGATCTCTGTATGGTAAACAGAGATTGAAATTAAATTCAACTAGTACATTTTACCCTATTGTACTCATGTTTATATGAGCAAAATTGACATTTTCAGATTTGATCATTGTTTACAGCCTTTGTCTTTACCATTAAGGAACAGTGTTTTTTTTCTTCTTACTATTTTTGAATTCTTAGTGGCGGGTTAAGCTTATGATTATAAAATAAGCTGAAAGTATGTCATTATAAAATTTAAAAGAAAGAATAAGAAAGGAAGGAGGAGAGGAGCAGGAGAGAAGGTAGGGTAGGAAGTACTACTATCCTCCAAAATCTGTATATATGAAATTTGTTCACTTTATACAAATAAAAAAATTATATAAAAGTTACTTCACTGTCAAGCAAAGCATACTCTTATGTATATACTCATAAGAAAACTGCAGTGCAGTTATATCTTTGCAAGTAAAACAAGTTAGAACTGACATTGTTCTGACACAGCCGGCAGTGTAAGCTGGCTGCCAAGCTCCTCTGTACAGCATGTCAAGGGAGTCTGCATGCGAAGTAGCTGCTATGTGGTGTTTTATGATACAGCTTCGTTTTCACTGCCATTCGCCCTGCCTCATATTGGTATGTAAGAGTCCTAGAAGATGTGAAGAACGTTTGTGTCCAATATTAAGAGCTACCAGCATGAGCTAAGGCTGAAATCAAAAGGTACAGTTGGTATTCAATAAATTCATGTTGAAGCTGTTTGATAGAAATCAGATCTGTCCAGGTTCATTTGTTTTTGCAAAGTGATAATGCCCAAAGTCTAGATTTACCCTGGGTGATGTCACTCCCACTCGTTTTTAAGTTGGCATTATGGTTTACATCTAAATGATACACTGCCTGGAGCATGCCCTCACTCACTGGGACCACCATTCTTGGTTTGATGTAGTGTCAAAGGGAAAAGTGACGCTCTAAGGGGAATAGGATTTGTTGTGCAAGTTAGGTAAGTGAAGCCATCTTGACAGGATGAGGGGATTGTTAACTACCTATCTGATTCAGCATCCTAAATGCTAACAATGCCATCCAAATCCTGTCTCACCCGACCAAACTCCTAAAACTATCTTTAATGTTAAAATGATAATCTTGGGCAAATATGTTAACTAGATTTGTTAGAACAAGTGTAAACAAGGATAGTGAATAAGCAAACTAGTTGTTTTTACTCCATGATGTCTGTTGTGCCCATGTGGAGTAACCACTGTAGAGCCGTCCATCTTAATGTACCTCAGTGATTTAGGAACTTGTTTTGTTCTTTTCTTCTTACGTATGTGGAGTTTCTTCTAAATATGTTAACTCAGAGATCAATTTTGGTTAGGAAGAAAAATAAATAACATCAAATAAAGCTAATGATTAAAGTGTGTGTCATCCTTGTCAGTCTTAAAAGAAACATCAGTATCTCTCATCTAGCTAATTTCTAATAGTTTATAAAGGAATCAAGTGTAGTTATATTTAATGGTTTCCATCCTTTATGATTTCTACTACTTATTTAGGAACTTACTAGAACATGATTAGTTTTAGATACTTAAAGAAGGTACTAATATTCTGACAATTGTATTTGTTTACTTAGAACTATTTATTACATGATCAACTGGGAACTTCAAGTAAACAGCTCTTAGAATGAATAAAACTTTAAATAATCCTATAGATTTAGCCTGAAATTCTGAGAATAATTTTCCAAAGGTATCTGAAAAGGCAAATTGATTTTAAAGGATATATAGGGATGACACTGTGGCGTAGCGGGTAAAGCCGCTGCCTGCAGTGCGGCATCCCATATGGGCACCAGTTCCCAGTTCCTGTCGTGTCTGCTCCAGTTCTGATCCAGCTCTCTGCTATGGCCTGGGAAAGCAGAAGATGGCCCAAGTCCTTGGGCCCCTGCATCCCTGTGGGAGCCCCAGATGAAGCTCCTGGCTTCGGATCAGCACAGCTCTGATCATTGTGGCCAACTGGGGAGTGAACCAGCAGATGGAAGACCTCTCTCTTTCTATGACCCTCCTTCTCTCTGTGTGTTAACTCTGACTTTCAAATAAATCTTTTTTTAAAAATGTATAAATGAGTAGCCTAAAAATGCTCTCAGGTGGGTATCAGATCAAAGGTGCAAATAGTTGTTCATGCAACTAAAGAGCCCATTTACAGCAGAATATAGTGAAAACTGAACATTTTTTCTGTTTTGTTATGTGCTAACTACTACAATATTTGTGTTTCTGTTTCTTTTCTCACAGATATGAGAAAGTGCCAGTCATCTTGGTTGGGAACAAAGTAGACCTGGAGAGTGAGCGAGAAGTATCGTCCAATGAAGGCAGAGCCCTTGCCGAAGAGTGGGGCTGCCCATTTATGGAGACTTCCGCTAAGAGTAAAACAATGGTGGATGAACTCTTTGCAGAAATTGTGAGACAGATGAACTATGCTGCTCAGCCTGACAAAGATGATCCATGCTGTTCTGCCTGTAACATACAATAGCATCCAAGTCCAGCTGTATCCTAGGCGATAGAAACCTCGTCTGCCGACTGCAGAGTTTGCAGTATGGGTGGTGTGAATCTACAGCGCACAGCAGCCCGTATTCAGAAGTGACAGTGGTTGTCAGTTGATACCTCTGAGTACCATTTGGGTCCAAAAGCTGTAGTTTTCACCACTGTCCTCAGTCTCCTTACGCATCTGCAACTTGAAGGCGTAGCCCATCAGTCTACAGGGTGACCTCACTTGAAAGTGATGCTGTTGTTGCTGAGTTGACAGAAGCAGCAAATACATAAAATAATCATGAGGGAGAAACCAGAAGAATTCTCATGACCACTTACAATTAAAATATTTTGTCTTCTTAAAAAAAAATTAAGTAAAGGAGAATATTTTCCTAAGAGAGTACTGAGTTTCAGGACTTGGTGTAGAGCTTCTAACCAATGTATTCCATCAAGTAAGATAACAACTAACCTGTCAGTAGCATTGCAGGGAGGGAGTCTGCTCAGCTGACAAGGTTCTGTTTTGCAAAATTGATGCTTAATTGTAAATGATATCCTAATTTGTGACACGGAACTAACTCACACATCAGTCTTTGATCAAACAAAAGTACAGGTTCTATAAAAACACAATCTGGCTTTTGAATTTGTTAAATCACCTGCTTTGCCACAGGAAATGGAGGCTCTTACAAGGGTTGGATCAGAATTAAAACCCCAAACCCACCCTCTGTTAACCAAGCAGGGATGGTCTGCATTACTTTACCCAACAAGAAGGAAGCAACTGTAATGGGAAGAGATTGCCTCGCCTTACTAACAAGCATTCTAGTCAATTAGCTAGTACCATCATGTAAGGAAAATGAAGCCATGTTGCATCCACGTGTTCCTGTCTGCAGAAACTTCACAGGACAGTACAAATTCCTGGCACTTTTACGTCCATTAAAGCAGCAAATTCCTTGCCTTTAAGGGCTATGGTTGTGGCGTGACCCTTGGCTAACAGGCTGTGAAAATCCAGTTTGCTGTAGCAGAGCTTTCTAACAGGCATTTAAAAAAAAAAAAAAATGGAATAACCATGTGAAATAATTCCGGCTTAAAAATAGAACATAAATTACAGAGTAGAAGGTAAGGGACAAAAAGCCTTTTATCTTTAATTTTCCTGGAGAATTACATAAAGGTTTTCATATAACGCTTTTGCCCTGATTACTGAAGTGGCAAGTAAAACTAGAGTGAATATTTTGTTCTGAAAAGGTGCTCAAGCTCTGGTATTTTTGGTTTTCATAGCTGTGAAGTATTTATCATTTGCATGACTGATAGCACAGGAAAAACCTATTCATAAGTTTTACAGTCAAGTGTAGAAGGGTTTTCAACTAACTTTGGAGTTTTTAAATGCTGACGAGATTATCTTGAGCTGGGCCACTGGAGATAAATTTGGCCTTCAGAACTGCTATATCACTGAGCCTGAGATCTACATACCACCCCAAATTTTCTTGGTTTCACAGTCTTGTGCAAGTAACCGTATGTCTTACGTGTGTAACTGAGAGAAGAGTGTATGTTGTGTGTGCATGTGTGTTTACAATTCCTAAGAATTTGGCACAAGTTGGAAATATTTGCCTATACTGAGAATCTATACTGCAGAATATAGTGTATCAAAGACTTTTTCTTTTAAATTATTTGAGTGTCTTTTATACATTATTGAAATCATTGGTAGCCCACCCCCCCCAAAGTGCTTAATAGCTGGCATTAAGGTTAGAGGATAGGAAAAAAGCTGGATAGTATTTTTCATAGATAAGGAAGCTAAAGAAATTAAAGCCAGGCCATGGCTATCAAGAATGTTTCCATTGTGAATATTTCCATGCTTTGGTATAATTTTTTATAATCCTCATTTATGAAGCTCCTTGTGTAAAAGAAAGTTTTAACCAACTTTATTGAAAATATATTTGACTATATAAAAGTTGATTTGACTCAAATGCAGGGAAATCAAAGATTCAAGAAGTATAGTTTACTGAAATAGGAAATATTCATTAGTGAATTGGTGGGGTTTTGAAGCTTCTAACTTCCCAGACTGATTCTGGTTTATGAGAATTCTATAATTAATAGCAATTTATGCCAACTAAGATTGCATATTAGAAGCACCTATGAAAATTCTGCAGTTTTACATTTTGGATTGCTATGCAGAAGTTAAAAATAGGTTAAAAATGTGAAAGACTTAGCAAAATGTAAGCTGGAAAAGATTATAAATTTTGGATTTTAGTTAAAAATGTTTCTATCAGATACTAAGGTGGGCTTTTACTGTACAGATGTTAGTAATAACTGATTTGGCTACCTGATCAGTGTTCCCATATAGCCCTACACATTTTGTGACAAGACATCAAAGATTTCCGAAACCTGGACATTAGTCCACCTGTGCTCTTATTATTGGTATTCATTTGGTATGAACATAACTCAGTTTGAATGAATGTGTCTGTTGAGATGGTAATTAAAAGCTTAACAATGGGAAGATTGCATTTGTTGTCACAAGAAATACTAGTGGCTATAGAGTAAAGTTGGTGACCTTGGGTCACTATTCTATGCCCTGATCAGACTAGCAGCTAGATAGGTGAGTTTGAATTTCTAACATGCCTTAAAAATATTATGGTTTGATCCAAAGACCCACTTTTTCTTTAGCTACCGTGATAAGGTTTTCTTTTATTTTTATACAAAAGCAGCATTTTTTTAAGTTGTTTTCTTTCAATGTTGCAACTTTTGGTTTTTTCAGCTGTGATACTGATGGTAACTCTGCCTTTCATTTTGTTGAACTTTTAAAAGAAAACCAGCCAGCATCTGATCAAAAGTGTTACGTAAAATCTTTTCTTAAACTATTGGAGGGTGCTTCGGTGATTTTTCTCTTTTAGTTTGTAGTTAGGACTGAGTTTCACCTCTGATCACTACAGTTGCCATCACTTTTCTGTGTTTAAAACTACTGATATTTGCTTTCCTATATGAGGAAATGTTACCTAAGGATGTCTGGCATTTGCTTTCAGGGTTTTCCAGTTTGAGTGTTCTCCGTGTCCGTATGAAGATAATTGTTTTGTGTGCTGCTGTTGAGTTTTTGTTTGTCTTGTTTTTCAGTTTTTTTGTTCTCAGTAGTTTTGTGTTAGCACTGGTTAAGCTTAATTGTCTCCTTAGCCAATGAAATGTTAAAGACTATGGGGGTCTTTTTTTTTTTTTTTTTTTTTTAACATGTCATTGTGCATCTGTTAAATCTTGATCAGGGTTTCAAGAATGACTGCAGTGGGTTTTGGAAACAAACTTAACATTATTGATTTGGGGTTTCCCAGAGATATAGTTCACAGTTAATTGTTGAGCTCTAATACAACTGACCATTTAAAATTGAACAACAGCTTATTGTTTTGTAACAGTGTCAGTTGTTAAATCTTGACATTTCAATTAAAACATGAATTGTAGTTATAACTCAATGCAAATTCAACAGTTGTATTTGGAGTTAAATTATTTTAACAAATAAATTTATTTAATGAAACTCTGGATTTTTGTTTGGCTTGTTTTGTTTTATATATACTCATGAGCGATGTGTATTTATCACATTATTACTGCTTGGGATGCCCACATCCCAGCTCAGAGTGCCTGAGTTCAAGTTCCAGCTTCAGTTCTGAGTCCAGCTTCCTGCGAATGTGCACCCTGCGGACAGCAGTTGATGGCTCAAGCATTTGGGCTCCTGACACTCATGTGGGAGACTTGAATTGAGTTCCTGTCTCCTACTTGGGCCTGGCTTAGTCCTTTCTATTGTGAGCATTTGGAGAATGAACCCACTGATGCGAGATCTCTCTCTGTGTGTGTGTCTGTGTGTATGTGTGTCTGTCTTTAAATGAAATAAATACTTTGGTTTTTTACAACAGCAAAGTTAGTAGTAGATAATTTTCATACCCTTTAAAAATAAAAACATGAGATTTTAAATCTGTCACTATAAATTTATAGGTAACATTTTTATTTTTTATGATAGCCAGTTAATTTGAAGCCCCGATCCCAAGGTTAATAGAATTGTTCTAGATAATTAACATTAATTATCAGTTGCTTTATGGTCTTGCCAATATCACTGAAATGTTTCAGTGTCCCTTTAGTGATGAGGCGCGAGGCCGTCTTTGTGTTTTCAGGTCATGTGGATCAGAAGGTGCCAGAAGCTGAAGGGTGCAGCTCTGTGGGGCTATAGGGCCTGCTTGTTCTATAGGGGACCCTGTGAATGTGGACAGATGCTGGTCATTGTATACAGCCTTCAGCTGCTCACATAAGGAGCCCATTCATTCCCTAAGCCAATTTAAACTATGCCTTTTGGTTATGTTGCCTTCAAATTCTGTTGAAATCCCTGGCAACATCTCACCAGTTGAGAAGCTTCATTGTTTGAGAATATAAGAATAATTTGAATGAATATAACAGAGGCACTGTAGACAGACTCTCAAAATACTTAAAGGAAAATGCACCTATATTTCAGTAATATTTACCAGTTAGCTTGATCATCTCATGTGAAGTGTTTGCAAAGTATATAAAACCTGTCCAATTCTAATTTCAGTTGGGAGAATTTCCTGGAGGCTGAAAAGCAAATTCTCTCAAGTTGTACTGTTTGTCTTGTGTTAGTGGTCCATGAGTGAAAATATACATATCCGAAGGAATACGGGTCCACCCGGTGTAGAACCCAGGGGAACATTAGGACCTGTGAAGAAGAGAATATTGTCACAACTCCCTTAAAAACTGTTGACCTCTCTGGGTTGCCACGTAAATACTAGTAAAATGTAGTGGCTTTTCATTTGTGAAATGGATCAAGAACACTGGTTTTACACTTGCAGTATTTATTTTTTATCCCCCCCCCCCCTCTTTGAAGTATTGCATTTTAAATGATTTGCTGTTATTCAAAGCAAGGTAATGTATTCTTTTCCTGTGTTTTCTAAGAAAAAATATTCTTTATGTTGCCTTCCAGGGATTCCTCCAAGACTTATTGGTAGAGGAAAAGGTAGAGGAATATATGCTTGAAAGATGAAATAGAACATTTAAAATACTTGAATTAGGAAGGAGTATACTAAAGCAATGATGCTTGCTTTAGTTTAGGGGAAGCTTTTACACAGTCCTATTTCAAAGACTCAGAAGTATCAAAATGTTTTATTGTGTTATACATTTACAATGGTATGTTAGTATTTGGGGTACAGTTCATCTTTTTTATTGTTATTTTCATCTACAAAAAGGCAGAGCAACAGAGAAAGAGAGATCTTCCATGCACTGGTTCACTACTCAAATGGTCATAAAGGCCAGGGCTGGACCAGGATGAAGCAAGGAGCCTGGAACTCCTTCTGGGTCTCCCACATGGGTGGCAGGTTCCCAAGCACTTGTGCCATCTGCCGCCTTCCATGACTGTGTTAGTAGGAAGTTAGATCAGAAGCAGAGTCCCTGGGACTCAAACCAGCACTCTGATATGGTATGTGGGCAACCCAAAAGGCAGCTTAACCTGTTGCACCCCAGCACCCACCCCGATTCACTTTTTCACCTTAAAAAATCATATTTGTGAAAAACACAAGAAGGAAGAAGTTACCCTAACTTCTAGATCCTCCAAATTACCCTGTTAATTAACCTTTGATGTAAATCACTGCAAACATCTTTCTGCACATTTGTACATATACAGGTACATACACACATGGGTAAAATGGTAATGACTTGATGTTACTTATAGAAACTGTGGGGCTAAATACTAAAAATGAATTACCAAAGCTCACAACTAATACAGTGGCATAGTTGTAGCACAGCACCAACCTTCTAACTAAATCTTCTTTTCCTTGCTGTTAAACTTTGTTAAATGGTATCTGTTCATTTTCCAGGTTCAATCAGCTATATTTGTTGAGGGTTACTCCTGTGTCTGGCACAGTGCAGCAGTACCAAACTAGTCACACACACACATAATCCCTGATGTCAGACACATGCTGGTCTTAACCTCCCCATCTTTCCATTTTCTCTCAAGGAAGACACAAATTAACATACTCATAAGAAATAATTTATACTGCTCCTATTTTGTTATGGTAGGACCCCCCCCCCCCCAAAACCAGGTTGAGCCAGAGTCCTTACAGCACAACCCCCGAGCCTGGTGCTAAGTTCCCCAGCATCAGCCTCACCTACTTCAGTCTGGGACCTTGAGGGGTGTATCCTGCTGCAGTGCCCTCTATCCTCACCCCACCACACACACACACACACACGTGTGATGGGGTGAGGATAGAGGGCGGTATAGAAGAACACCGGAGCCCTGCCACTGGAGTGTACTTCCTAAGGAAGAATTCAGGCCAACCGGATTTCACAAGGACCTTGGAGCCGGTTTGGGGAGAGCAGAAAAACAGTGGCAAAGGATTTATTTGTCAGACACCCGTCCCTGAAGAATAAATGGTTGACCCATGACTATGGTTAAATACTGGATATTTCAAGGTTTCAGTGAGATTTTTAGTTTAAAATGTCAGTATCAGTGTTTTGTAAGACCTGCCTACGGAATGAGAGATGAATATTTGGAGAAATTACATCATTGTTTAGTGGAGAATAACATGAAATTAAATACTAGTAATGCAAGACAGTATAATTTGGTCAAGAGTCAGAAAATCTGAGTAAGGGTTAGATACGAAATAGAGAACTGTGAACTGAGGGGGGCAGTGGTCTTGATTTATTTAGTTCTTTGATTGTGGCTATATTATAGGAACATGAGATGGCCATGACTTTTCATCTGAATCTAGTTTCCAAGGGGAAATATGCCAACAAGATGTTTTAGCAATTGGCCATTGCTTATTTTTTTTTAACTTTTATTTAATGAATATAAATTTCCAAAGTACAGCTTATGGATTACAATGGCTTCTCCCCCCCATAACTTCCCCCCACCCGCAACCCTCCCCTTTCCCGCTCCCTCTCCCCTTCCATTCACATCAAGATTCATTTTCAATTCTCTTTATATACAGAAGATCAGTTTAGTATATATTAAGTAAAGATTTCAACAGTTTGTACCCACATAGCAACACACAGTGAAAAATACTGTTGGAGTACTAGTTATAGCATTAAATCACAATGTACAGCACATTAAGGACAGAGATCCTACATGATATTTTTAAAAAATTGATTAATTTTCTATGCAATTTCCAATTTAAAACCAAGTGTTTCTTTCATTTTCAATTATCTTTATATACAGAAGATCAATTCAGTATATAATTAGTAAAGATTTCATCAGTTTGCACCCACACAGAAACACAAAGTGCAAAAATACTGTTTCAGTACTAGTTATAGCATTACTTCACACTGGACAACACATTAAGGACAGATCCCACATGAGACGTAAGTACACAGTGACTCCTGTTGTTGACTTAACAATTTGACACTCTTGTTTATGGCGTCAGTAATCTCCCTAGGCTCTAGTCATGAGTTGCCAAGGCTATGGAAGCCTTTTGAGTTCGCCAACTTCGATCTTATTCTGACAGGGTCATAGTCAAAGTGGAAATTCTCTCCTCCCTTCAGAGAAAGGTACCTCCTTCTTTGATGGCCCCGTTCTTTCCACTGGGATCTCACTCACAAAGATCTTTCATTTAGGTCTTCTTTTTTTTTTCCAGAGTGTCTTGGCTTTCCATGCCTAAAATACTCTCGTGGGCTCTTGAGCCAGATCCGAATGCCTTAAGGGCTGATTCTGAGGCCAGAGTGCTATTTAGGACATCTGCCATTCTATGAGTCTGCTGTGTCTCCCACTTCTCATGTTGGATTGTTCTCTCCCTTTCTGATTCTATCAGTTAGTATTAGCAGACACTAGTCTTGTTTGTGTGATCCCTTTGACTCTTAGACCTATCAGTGTGATCAATTGTGAACTGAAGTTGATCACTTGGACTAGTGAGATGGCAACATGTACTCTATAGAATACTATACAGCAGTCAAAAACAATGAAACCCGGTCATTTGCAACAAGATGGAGGAATCTGGAAAACATTATGCTGAGTGAAATAAGCCAGTCCCAAAGGGACAAATATATGTTCTCCCTGATCGGCAACAACTAACTGAGCACCAAAGGGGAAACCTGTTGAAGTGAATTGGACACTATGAGAAACAGTGACTTGATCAGCTCTTGTCCTGTTGATGTACAATGCAATACTTTATCCATTATAGTATTTTTTTGTTCTAGAACTATTGTTTGAACTCTGTAATTAACACACAGTTATTCTTAGGTGTTTAAATTTTAACTGAAAAGTGATCCCTGTTAAATATAAGACTGGGAAAAAGAGAGGGAGGAGATGTACAATTTGGGACATGCTCAATTGGACTTGCCCCAAATGGTGGAGTTAGAAATGTGCCAGGGGATTCCAATACAATCCCATCAAGGTGGCATGTACCAATGCCATTGCTTATTTCTGTGGTTGAGTGTTACCCCAGGTATGTTCTGAAGAAGTCTTATGCCATGAGACATTTGGCAGATTATTCTAGAATTGGTAACTTTGGGAAGCCCTGCATAACATACATCATATATTGGAAAATACCTAGAAAATTACACTGATGCTCCAAAACAAACCTGACCCCAGGATATTTTCCTAAATAATACATAGTAGCACACTCTGAAGCAAAATTGAGGAAATGTGGCTGTTAGACATGAGGCTTCTAAACCCTGCTGTGGCAGCTCTGTCCAGATGAGGTACCTGGATCAGTTGTGAGAACTGAGAACTCCTGCCTTTGCAGTCTCAAAAGATAAAGTAGGGGAGGATAGAAATAGAGAAGTGAAGGATCAGCTACTGTTGAACTGTAGCTGACAGACATTTGGGTGGATTCCAGTTTGGGTCTATGAACGCTAATGTACACGACTCAGTGGACAGGCACAATGCTCACCTCTAGGTCAACATCTAGGAGCAGAATTGCTGGATCACAAGGCATGCTTATTGGTCTTTGGTAGAGGATGATAAACAGTCTTCTCGAGTGGTGGTTAACAATTTACAGCAACAAGCAATGTATGAGAACTCCAGTCCCACCATGACAGTAGATGGATTACTAAGGAACCAGGTTGTGATACAGAACTTTGTGTGCAGTGTCGGTAGGATCGCCTCTGAGAAAGGGAGCAGTAGGAAGTAAAATTGGATGGTAGGCAAAGTTGACAAATGCAGAACCAATGACAACCTGGTGGTAAGGGTGGGGAGAATTACAATTGCCCTCACAATTGTGCACTAGACCAATATGGCTAGACCTCTCTACTCTCCATCCATCAGTCACCATGATGCAGCCAAGGCAGTCTTCAAAGAATGGAAGAGTGCAGGCCCTCAGCACTCTGAGCAGCTGGCACAACAGTCACTTGACTGAACAGAGATCCAGGTGATGCCACACGGGGCCTACTGACTCCACACCCCACACACACACTTAGGACTCTCAATCCTTTTCATCTTGTCATTCTGGTGACGTGTAGACTTTGCTTTGTGTTCCTCTACAGCCAGTAATCACACTTACTGGTCGTTGAGTGCACTGCCGCCTCTTCTCCCGCATGTGCAATGTGGCTTCCACTAGTAAACTTTTATTGCATGTAGACTTTTGAGAGAAGGAAAATGGGGCCCTGCCCCTAACCAGATAATACATCAGCCTGTGTGGAGCTTGATAGAAAAAGCTACGCTTTCCCCTGCCTGAAAGCTTCCACTGCTACCATTCTTTCCTTCCCACTGAAAACCCCTGAGTTAATCAGTTAGGGCTTTCCTGGAATGGAAATGATAGTTAAAAGAGCCAGACCGGATGTTTTGCTGCCTTTCTGACTGGCCAGTACTGTCCTGAGTGAAAGCAAGAGCAGTTAAGTTATTGTACGATTTACCTCATGACACTTAAATGGAAGATAGACAACAGAGGTCCCCTTAAATCAATTCCATTTCACTCTTCTTTGTTTCTTCTCCTTTTATCTTTCCTTCCATGCTCATTCATTACTGGAATCTTCATCGCCCAGTGTGGCTAGATTTTCTCCACATCCTAAATATAGACAACTACTATTCAAGTCAGGAGCATTATATCCTTTGGGAAGTAGTTTTGGTCTGGTGGTTGCTCTGTTTGTTTTTCTGGCAATAAAAATCTTTTTGGGAAGCAATTAGTTCAGTAGAACAGCTGGCATCAGCAAATCCCCATGGGTTTTCCCTCAACATCCTCAACATGTGATTTGTAACTAAAACAAGGCAAAATAAAAATACAAAAAACTTTTCAGTTTCACATACCAGTAGTATTCATTGCATAAATTTTTCAATGACCAACTTCTTCATGAACATACACAAGACTAATTGTTCATCATTAACTTTAAACCAGGGTGATGATTGTTACTGTTTGCAGCCGTGTCTGTCAGCAGTCCTTTTTTGGATACTCTCAAAGCTGCACATGGCCATGGGCCTTGGACTTAGGGGTTGGAGCAATGAAGAGTAGGGGGGAATGGCTGCAATAGTAGAACCCATCTGGTGTACCAGGGCAGACACTTCTTGGGAGGGACCAATGGAGAATCCTTCAAGGGTAAGTCTTGGCAGGAGTCCTCATTACAGAAATGTGATTCGAAGTGGAAAACCATGAAATAAACAATGGCGTGTCGGCTTAGTACTTAAAGGCATTCTCTCTGTAGAGTTCCTAACGTGGTTAAGATGACTATTCATTTTGCTTTCTTACAACGACTTATCAGCCTCAGTTCTGAGCAAATACCATCTGACATATCAGCACATCAGTAAGCTTAGAAAAACATAATTAAAAGATAGAATGTACGAGAACTGGAAAAACAGCTATATCTCAGTCATTTCCTTTTAATTACATTTAGATGAATTCCCCTGCTACCATGGAGACTCGTAGGACATTTGGGAGTTGGGAATCTCCAAGTTTCACAGTTCTTTGTCTTAAAAACTTTCTTGTTCTGTTTATAAGTTCAAAAGCCATGCTGCAACTTCCCACTGGAGCAACATGCAAATTTAACTATTATAAGTTGTTCAAAGCAGTTAATATAACAGACATGGTTACAAATTACATCTATATGGAACCATTCGTTGTAGTTTGGTTGATTCGTTAAGCAGCTTTGTCCAATATGGCAGCCATGGACTGTACCACCATGTAGCTATTTAAATTTATATTAATTAAAATAAAATTGGGGCCAGCGCTGTGGTGCAGCGGGTTAAATCCCTGGCCTGAAGTGCCAGTGCTCGCTTCAGCAGTACATATACTGAAGTGCCGGCATCCCATATGGGCACCGGTTCTAGTCCCAGCTGCTCCTCTTCCCATCCAGCTCTGTGCTATGGCCTGGGAAAGCAGTAAAAGATGGCCCAAGTCCTTGGGCCCTTGCACCCACGTGGGAGACCCAGAAGAAGCTCCTGGCTTCTGGCTTCAGATCGTCGCAGCTCCAGCCATTGTGGCCATCTAGGGGGTGAACCAGCAGATGGAAGACCTCTCTCTCTGCCTTTCTCTGTAACTCTGTCTTCCAAATTAAAAAAAAAATTTTTTTAAAAAGTACTCAGGTTCAAAAAAAATTAAAATATAGCTATTCAGTAGCACTAGCCAAATTTCAAATCACACTGGCTACACTTTGAGTGCTCAAGAGCCATAGGTAGTTAGGGGCTACATTTTAGACCCCTCAAGTATCAACCATATCCAGCATCATGAAAATCCTACTAAGCAGCACTGTATCTGAATAGAAATTGGCTCATATCAGACCCACTCGATTTTGTTTATTCAGAGACAATCAGGAACTGAAAACACAGCTACAGGAGAGTGCAACTTGGGCAATCATAAATGACCCTACTCTTGGGGGAAACTAATGCTCAACTTACTTCTCTGCTGTCACGATCTTGAAATTCTTAGTAATTTTGAATTAGGGACCTTGATTTTTTCCCCTGGGCTCCTAAAATTAGGTAGACAGTACTATACATATGAGAGGCACCTTTTCTATTGAATTGTTTCTATTCCCTTGCAACTGCTTCATTTTCAGCCCCCTGTCTTTAGAGAGAAGGGGAACATAGTTGGAACATGGGCTAAGAATCAGGTACCTGGAATCCTTAGACATGAGAACTTCACCAGTAATTCACTTTAGAGAACATCTGTTCTCAGAAATTATAAAATCCTAAAACAGTGTCCTGGAAATACCAATATTAAAGAAAAATTCAGATTCTCTTATTAACTGATGTTTTCCAACATGGGTTCTGAGTTTCCCACAATGGAATTCCTTCCCCTTAAATAGCCCTGTTAGAGTTCATTTTTAAGATTTAACTGATTCCTTTTATTCTTTACCTGTTCATTCTTTTATTCTTGAAATCATAAACTCAACAAATACAAAGCATCTAGATACTGTTGTAGGTCTGAATAAAAAATCATGTGGCACACACCTACTGTTGTCATCTGGCAAATTATGGGCTGCAATTAACCCGACACTAACGACAGATTCAGGAGGACAGTAAAATCAAAGGCAGCCTGAGCATCATCAAAGATTTATTAGCTGCTCTTCATGTTTCCATGGTTACATGAAAACAAAAACAGGATAAGTGTACAATTCCAACTGACTCACACACTCCTTCACAAAAGAGAAAGTTTTCTTCCAAACCAAATTTTGGTTAGATTATTTTTCCTTCAAAAATGTGTGCCAGGGGCCAGAGTTGTACAGTGGCTAAAGCTGCTGCCTGCAATGCTAGCATCCCATATGGTGCCAGTTTGTGTCCTGGCTGTTGCACTTTTTTTTTTTTTTTTTTTTTTTTTGACAGGCAGAGTGGACAGTGAGAGAGAGAGACAGAGAGAAAGGTCTTCCTTTTGCCGTTGGTTCACCCTCCAATGGCCGCCGCGGTAGCGCGCTGCGGCCGGCGCACCGCGCTGTTCCGATGGCAGGAGCCAGGTGCTTCTCCTGGTCTCCCATGGGGTGCAGGACCCAAGGACTTGGGCCATCCTCCACTGCACTCCCTAGCCACAGCAGAGAGCTGGCCTGGAAGAGGGGCAACCGGGACAGGATCGGTGCCCCGACCAGGACTAGAACCCGGTGTGCCGGCGCCGCAAGGCGGAGGATTAGCCTAGTGAGCCACGGCGCCGGCTTGGCTGTTGCACTTCTGATCCAGCTCCCTGCTGATGGCCTGGGAAAAACAGCAAAAAGAGATGGCCCAACTGTCTGGATCCGTCCACCCACGTGGGAGACCAGATTGAAGCACCTGGCTCCTGGCTTCAGCCTGGCCCAGCCCTGGCTATTGCAGCCATCTGGGGGTTGAACCACTGGATGGAAGATCTCTCTCTCTCTCTCTGTAATGCTGACTTTCAAATAAATAAATTAATCTTTCTCTTTTTTTAAGATTTATTTATTTATTATTTGAAAGTCAGAGTTCCACAGAGAGAGGAGAGGCAGAGAGAGAGAGAGGTCTTCCATCCGACGATTCACTCCCCATTTGGCTGCAACGGCCGGAGCTGCGCCGATCCAAAGTCAGGAGCCAGGATCTTCTTCCAGGTCCCCCACGTGGGTGCAGGGGCCCAAGTACTTGGGCCATCTTCTACTGCTTCCCCAGGCCATACCAGAGAGCTGGATCAGAGTGGAGCAGCTGGGTCTCAAACCAGCGTCCATATGGGGTGCTGGTGCTTCAGGCCAGCGCGTTAACCCACTGCTCCACAGAGCTGGCCCCAAATAAGTTAATCTTTTTTAAAAAAAAATGTATACCAACCGGAAAAAGTAAAAATAGCATAAATAATAAGAGTATTAGTAATAATAATACTTTTTTTATTTCTTTTTTTTTTAGATTTTTTTAATTTTTTTTATTTTTGATAGGCAGAGTGGACAGAGAGAGAGAGACAGAGAGAAAGGTCTTCCTTTTGCCGTTGGTTCACCCTCCAATGGCCGCTACGGTAGCGCGCTGCGGCCGGCACACCATGCTGATCCGATGGCAGGAGCCAGGTGCTTCTCCTGGTCTCCCATGGGGTGCAGGGCCCAAGGACTTAGGCCATCCTCCACTGCACTCCCTGGCCACAGCAGAGAGCTGGCCTGGAAGAGGGGCAACCGGGACAGGATCGGTGCCCTGACCAGGACTAGAACCCAGTGTGCCGGCGCCGCAGGGCGGAGGATTAGCCTGTTGAGCCACGGCGCCGGCCAAAATATGAAATTTTTAAAATATGAAACCCAAAGGGGAGAATGTTTCCTGCCACAGAGGACCAAAAGGGTAACACATAAATAGGTTTTCTTAATTGTTGTTTCTAGGTCAACAACATGGAGGAATAGGAAAGAACTTTTGCAAAGAAATGTAGGAATGAAGCATCAGGAAGTGTCTGGGAACCATAGCAACATGGTCTTGCTGAAGAGTAAAGCGTGAAGAGACGCAGCTGAGGGGTAAGCTGGTAATGGGCCTAGTAGGCTGTGTGTAAGCCACCTATAAGCAGATGAGCTGGTAAAGAGCTGGGAGCAAGGAACCATGGTTAGCAGAGGGAGGGAGTGCAGGCCTTGTCATAAAGGCCTTGATGTTCTACAACTGTAGGGTTCCAGCTCTGAGCTCTGGGTAAGTTCTTTAGCTTCTGAAAGCCAGAGTCTCCACAATTATAAAAAACAAGATAAGTATATTTGCTGTATCAATTTGTTGTATGGATTCAGACAGTGCCTGAAAACATTGAAAAGTATTATTATCATTGCCATTATCATTACTTTTACACTAATGCTGTGGTTGCTGGGCAGAGGATGGTTTTTAAAGGGGGAGAGGGAAGGCAAAATAATCAGTTAGGAGTGTATTGCAGTACTCCAGATAAGAGATGATTACAGATTCAACCAATAGCCCAAGACAATGGAGAAGGTGGAGAAGGAATGGTCAGGAAGAGGCTGAAGGGAGAACTAGATAAGAAGCAAAATCAGCCTTGCTGAATGAATACAAAGAGAGAGGAGCAGAGAGTGAATGTCTTTCTGGTTTAGAAGACTATGGAGGGAAACAGTCTTACTATGGGAAGTTAGTAAGAATGAACAGAAAGTAATTTTGTTTATAGATGCCTTGTCTGAAATCATCATAATAGTGGGCTTTTTTATGTGGAACTTACTATGTGCCATGACTGTCTCAGTGCATCACATATAAAACTCACTTATTGCACCTAGCAACCAATTATAGTAGGGAATATTATTGCTATCCCAGTTTTTCCAGGTGGGGAAGCCCAGAAAGATATGGTAATGTGCTTAATATTTGACAGATAGTGGTGTTGTGAACACAGGCAGTCTATTCCAGAATCCACCCTCTCTGCATCCACACCACACTGGCTCCCATGTGCTTCAGGAGGAGATGACCAAGCCATCAAGCCAGGGGTGTAGCAGAAGAATGTAGCCCCAACTTAGATCCGTATCTGTGTGCTATCAGGACGTAGGCTGGGACAAAGTTACAGAAGTGGATGGAGAGACAGACTGAGATCTGGGAACCAGGAGGGCCAGCACCAAAGCAGACTGCAAGGGAAACCGCTGGAGAGGTGGAATGGAGGTGAGAAGGGGAGGATAGAGGAAGTGCTAAGGAAACTCCTGTCTAGGAGAATTCCAAGGTGAAGCATGTTGTCAATGTGATCCATGCTGTAGAGCTATCCTGGCTGCTTAATGAATGGGATAAATGGGGAGTTATACTGACCCTGAGAAAAGTACCTAGTAGTTAACATAAAGGGATAGTGGTGTGATGACTTTCACCAGAAAAGTTTTTGACAAGATAGGGGTGGAATCCATTCCTAGGTAGGCCAGAGGAACTCAACAGTGGAAGATTACATGGTAGTGTCATAAATAGACAATGGCAGGAAATTGCTACTGGACTGAGTAAGACATGTGGTGTCCAACTTATCATTATTTTCTGTGAGAACCACGTTACAGGAGTTCCATTTGCATTAAATGATTTCATTAGTTATCATTTAATTTCTTTAAATTCCTTTATCATTAGTTCCCTATCTGAAAGAAGCTCAAACTACAATTACTATATCACAAACTCCTTGTCTTTATTTCTGTTTCAGTCTTAGAGTGTTATGGATCTTGATAGTTAACAAATTAAAAACATCTAATCATTTGCTATACAGAATGCACTGTCCTTAATGACCAATAAAACAAGATAAACCTATAAATGGAGTATTTAATGCATTGCTTTTTTTTTTTTTTTTTTTTTTGGTCATTGTTTTGTTTTTGCTAAGTGAATGAATGAACTTAGTCCAAAAGTTTGTTTCCAAGAAAACACACTGGAATGCAGATCCAGCAGGGGGCCTGTGAATTACCTAGAACTCCATTGTGTTTACTCACCTGAGCCATCAGGGAGGGCCTCCTTCAATCTCACATAATTGTTATCTTTTCAAACTCTTGACTCTGGCTCCATCATCAGGAGAGGGCCAGAAGTAAGCTACCTGCTGCCTGTTGGGGTGGGGTGGAAGGCTGCTCTATTGCCTGTTCCTGGATTCCTGGACGGAGATTTTCAACACACTCAGTGTGCCTGTGCAGCCTCTGTCTCCTGTCATGTGCCTCCATCTCCAGAGTTCCACATCCTTTGGGCTCTCCTTTCATCTGTGTCCTTTCTCATAATCAGCAGACTTCTCCTCTGCTAAACAGATCCTTACCTTATCCCTGGCTATAGCCTGTTCTATTTTGTGATTTTTTGTTGATCATGCCTTTTATTTTTTCCCCTGTAATTGTAATAGGGCCATGGGAGAGATGATAGGAAATTTCAACTTTCTTTTCTGTTTTTCTTTACTTTTTATCAAAAAAATTTTGGGGGGGCTTTGAAGAAGAGTCATTGTGAGGGTATAAATTATCATAAGATCAACACAGTCTTCTTACCTTTGGATTTCCATTGTCATATGGATCTACCTGTAGTAGCTGGCTGCCCAGAGTCTGTCTTCCCAACAGAGGGCTGCGCTTCTCTGGTTAGGGCCTGGCCTAGCAATTGCCAGCAGGTCTGCAGAGGGGAACTGAGGAACCTGGGGAATCTTGAGAATAGGTAGGTTTCACCTCAGAGCCAAAGGCCCCAATGAGTTTATTCACTAGTGACCCAGGGAAGAGGGAAAAAGCAGGTAGCAGGCATGTCTTCCATTGTCTGCCACTTCTTCATCCTTGAGGACACTCAATCTGGACCTGCACCAGTGCTCACTGAAGAAATCCACATTCACTCTGCTGACTGGGAAAGCAATGAACAAATCATTTCAGTGCACATAACGGCTTCAGCAACTATCTTACCTCAGTTCTGTTGAAATGTAAGTAGTGAAAAAAGGGATACAAATCGGGAAGGAAGAACTCAAACTATCTCTCTTTGCAGACGATATGATTCTTTATTTAGGGGACCCAAAGAACTCTACTAAGAGACTATTGGAACTCATAGAAGAGTTTGGCAAAGTAGCAGGATATAAAATCAATGCACAAAAACCAACACCTTTTGTATACACAAACAAGACTAATGTCTGCTAATACTAACTGATAGAATCAAAAAGGGAGAGAAGTATCCAACATGGGAAGGGGGAGACACAGTAGACTCATAGAATAGCAGATGTCCTAAATAGCACTCTGGCCTCAGAATCAGCCCTTAAGGCATTCGGATCTGGCTCAAGAGCCTATGAGAGTATTTTAGGCATGGAAAGCCAAGGCACTCTGGGGGAAAAAAAAAAGAAGAAGACCTAAATGAGGATCTCAGTGAGTGTGATCCCAGTGGAAAGAACGGGGCCATAAAGGTAGGAGGTACCTTTCTCTGAAGGGAGGAGAGAACTTCCACTTTGACTATGACCCTGTCAGAATAAGATCGAAGTCGGCGAACCCTAAAGCCTTCCATAGCCTCGGCAGCTCATGACTAGAGCCTAAGGAGATTACTGATGCCATAAACAAGAGTGTTAAATTGTTAAATCAACATCAGGAGTCACTGTGTACCTACGTCCCATGTGGGATCTGTCCTTAATGTGTTGTCCAATGTGAAGTAATGCTATAACTAGTACTGAAACAGTATTTTTACACTTTTTGTTTCTGTGTGGGTGCAAACTGATGAAATCTTTACTTAGTATATACTGAATTGATCTCCTGTATATAAAGATAATTGAAAATGAAAAAAAAACAAAAAAAACAAAACCTTGGTGTTAAATTGGAAATTACATAGAAAAGTAATCATTTAAAAAAAAAAAATCATGCAGGATCTCTGTCATTAATGTGTGTACACTGTTATTTAATGCTATAACTAGTACTCCAACAGTATTTTTTCACTTTGTGTTGCTATGTGGGGGCACATAGCAGAGAGCTGGCCTGGAAAAGGGGCAACCGGGACAGGATCGGTGCCCCGACCGGGACTAGAACCCGGTGTGCCGGCGCCGCAAGGCGGAGGATTAGCCTAGTGAGCCGCAGCGCCGGCCATAATAATACCTTTTTTTAAAGATTTATTTATTTGAAAGAGTTACACAGAGAGGGAAGGAGAGGCAAAGAGAGAGAGGTCTTCCATCTGGTGCTTCACTCCCCAATTGGCTGCAACGGCCGGAGCTGTGCCAATCAGAAGCCAGGAGCCAGGAGCTTCCTCTGGGTCCCCACGCAGGTGCAGGGGCCCGAGGACTCAGGCCATCTTCTACTGTTTTCCCAGGCCACAACAGAGAACCAGATTGGAAGTGGAGCAGCTGGGACTCAAACCAGTGCCCATATGGGATACTGGCACTGCAGGCGGCGGCTTTACCTGCTATGCCACAGTGCCAGCCCCCAAAATAATACTTTTAATACAAAAGACATTTTCTGTTATCTTGGGTATTCATGTGCTTTTCTGACTAATTTGATTCCCAATTATGTCTCAGTTAAACCGAAATTTGCATTGGTGCTGCGATTCCTGAGCTTGTATGATCCAGGCATGTGCCAAATGGTAGAGGGAAGAGAGCATGTGGTTTAACTGGCCAACAAACGTCAGCAATGCCAGAGACACTCATGCTAACTGAAATGTCATGTCAAGATAGTCTCTCTTCAATATCTGCGGTGGGGGCCACTTACAAAAAATGCATACCACATAAATTGACTAGGAGATAAGGGCAAGGGCACACTGTAGGAGAAAACAGTAGGACATAAACCCTCAGGGAGGCAAAAGCTACTCGCAATGCAAGCTAATGATCCTTTATGTTTGAAAGCTGACCTGGTCATACTTGATTCTGAGTTCCCTGGCAGCCAAAGCCAAGAGGAAATCAAAACTATTTAGCATCCTTGAGACCAAATAGCCAACTTTGGAGATTTCTCCAGATGTCCCATGGATCTACACAGGACACACTGTGATGTAGCAAATGATGCCATCAACTACCAAGTGGGGACCGTTCTGTTGTTAGTCTTGTGGTCCCCTCATTCTTGCCAATCTTAGTTTTCACAGAATAGTTCTCTGCCTTTCCCACGAAGGGCAGATTTTGAACTATTCAGTTTAGAGCGTTCCAGAAAGACGACGGTTTTTGTTTCATATCCCAGGCACAGTGACAGCGTGAATTGTTGTTCAGAGAACTTTTTGAAATGTGGAGAATGGGGGTCAGCATTGCAACATAACAGGTCAAGCCACCACCAGCAACACTGGCATCCCATATGGGCACCAGTTCCAGTCCTGACTGTTCCACTTTCAATCCAGCTCCCTGTTAATGTGCCTGGGAAAGCACGAAAGATGGCCCAAGTTCTTGGGAACCTACACCCACGTGGGAGATCCAGATGAAGCTCCTGGCTCCTGGCTTAAGTTGCCGGACCAATCCCGGCTTTTGCATCCATTTGGGGGGTAAACAAGCAGATGGAAGATTCTATCTTTCCCTCTCTCTCTGTAATTCTGCCTTTCAAATAAATAAAAATAAATTTTAAGAAATGTGGAGAATGAAGAAGGGACTTGCAGTACCAAATTTAATGTCACCATTATTTGACAGCACATGCTTATCACATCTCATGTACAAAGGATGGCATAGAATGAAACTATGAGAATAAAAGAGGAAATAAAAGGGGGGGGGCAAAAGACTAAGGAGAAGAGAGCAGTCCTGAAAAATTAGCCCTCTTGGGGCCAGCACTGTGGCATAATAGGTTAACCCTCCACCTGTGATGCCAGCATCCCATATGGGCGCCGGTTTGTGTCCCGGCAGCTCCTCCTCTGATCCAGCTCCCACTTATGGCCTGGGAAAGCACTGGAAGATGGCCATAGTGCTTGGGCCTCTGCATCCATGTGGGAAGCCCGGAAGAGGCTCCTAGCTTTGGATCGGCCCAATTTTGGCTGTTAGAGCCATTTGGGGAGTGAGCCAGTGGATGGAAGACCCTCTTTGTCTCTCCCTCTTTCTGTCTGTGACTCTGCCTCTCAAATAAATAAATAAATCTTAAAAAAAGAAAAAGAAAAAAAGAAAAGAAAAATTAGCTCCCTTGCCTTATTCTGACAAATAGGACAAGGATTTCCTCTGGGAAGATGCAGACCATCTAACATGAGGACCGTGTTTGGGGGCTACTTAGCTATATACATTATTAAACAGACTTTACTTTTCAGAGAAGTTTGTGGTTCACAGAAAAAAGCCATAGAGTTCCCACACTCCTCGGCCTGCAAACCCACAGTCTCCCCCACCGTCAACATCCTGCACCAAAACCAGTGCATTTGTTATCATTAATAAACCTGCACTGAGGTGGGCTTTTAGCCTGCTGGTTAAGAAAGCACCTTGGTTTGGCCCCCAGATCCAACTACAGATTCCACTTTCTTGCTAATGCAGACCCTGGGAGGCAGCAGTGATGGCTCAAATGTTTGAGTTCCTGCCACCCATAAGGAAAACCTGGATTGAATTCTAACCTCCCGGGTACTATGGGAAATGAACCAGCAATTTATTCTTAGTGTTGTACACTCTATGGATTTTGACAACTGTATAATGACAGATCCACACTTTTAACCTTAGAAAACTACAGTTCTTCAAAGTCCAGTGGGTAGAATTAAACATTATATTATTTAAGCCTGAGGAACAAGAGTTCAGGATATCAAACCAGCCAGAACCAAGGCCTCTTGCTCCACAGTAGGCATCAATGGGTTCTAGTAGAAGTGGTGGCAGATTTTCAGTTAAGAAGTTTGTTCGTTATTAACTCCAAGTTTGACTTTCGGTAGTCTTGGGATAGAAAGCTGAATTCTAGTGGGAGGTAGAAATAGCATGTATAATGGAAAATAATGGCATATCAGATAAATCTAATTAGGAAAAGTCAATTATAACCTTACCTCAGAAGACTGAGATGCTTAGGGAAATGGATTGATCTTAAAGTTAATTAGGCAAGAATATATTGCACCATTTGTAGAAAATCTTTCTAAAATTTCTGTATTTGATTTCTTTTCTTTTCTTTTTTTTTTTTTTTTGACAGGCAGAGTGGATAGTGAGAGAGAGAGAGAGAGAGAGAGAGGTCTTCCTTTTGCCGTTGGTTCACCCTCCAATGGCCGCTGCAGCCAGCACATCATGCTGATCCGAAGTCAGGAGCCAGGTGCTTCTCCTGGTCTCCCATGCGGGTGCAGGGCCCAAGAACTTGGGCCATCCTCCACTGCCTTCCCGGGCCATAGCGGAGAGCTGGCCTGGAAGAGGGGCAACCGGGATAGAATCCGGCGCCCCGACCGGGACTACAACCCAGTGTGTCAGCGCCGCAAGGCAGAGGATTAGCCTGTTAAGCCATGGCACCGGCCCTGTATTTGATTTCAGTTACAACAGCAGCAAGTTTCGGGAACCACATACCTGTTGTAATTCTCCCATTGAACTGTCCATGACAATACTGAAAATTAAAAACGACAAAGTGCCAAGTGAAGGTGAAATTTCCACTGATGGCATTCTCCTTATATGTTACTATAGAATGCACAAACACACACACACAGAGAGAGAGAGAGAGAAAAAGAGAGAGAGAAAGAGAGAGAGAAACACTAATTTCAATGCCAAATACAAGGAATAATACCATTATGGTAAGGGACAAAATGTGATGTCCTATGACTATAACCATATGTAATACTGTTCTTAAAGTTTTATTTGATTCAATGAGACAGTAAATAAGTCTCAGAGATAACAAATAGTAGAAATTTAAGGAAAAAAAATTGCAGATTATGCTGTCTACCTGGAAAACAAAAGATCGCTGAGAAGACTATCATAAGTAAAAAAAGAAAACACACACACATCAGTGCTAATAATAGTCATTCATAAGATCAGAAACAAAATGCCATTCATTATTGAAAAACAGGGAAACAAGCAAAAATGTAAATCAAAACCACCATGAAGTATCACCTCACCCTTGTCAGAATGACTATAATCAACAAGACAGAGTAAGAAATGCTGACGAGGCTGTGGATAAAGGGCAACTCTTTCTTTTTTTGGGGGGTTTATTAAACTTTTATTTAATGAATATAAATTTCCAAAGTACAGCTTATGGATTACAATGGTTTCCCCCTCCCATAACTTCCCTCCCACCTGCAGCCCTCCCCTTTCCCGCTTCCTCTCCCCTTCCAATCACATCATGATTCATTTTCAATTCTCTTTATATACAGAAGATCAGTTTAGTATACATTAAGTAACGATTTCAACAGTTTGCCCCCATATAGCAACACAAAGTGAAAAAAAATACTTTTGGAGTACTAGTTATAGCATTAAATAAGAGTGTACAGCACATTAAAGACAGAGATCCTACATAATATTTTTTTAAAAAAATTAATTTTCTATGCCATTTCCAATTTAACACCAGGGTTTTTTTTTCATTTCCAATTATCTTTATATACAGAAGATCGATTCAGTATATAATTAGTAAAGATCACATCAGTTTGTACCCACGCAGAAACACAAAGTATAAATATACTGTTTCAGTACTAGTTATAGCATCACTGCACATTAGACAACACATTAAGGACAGATCCCACATGGGATGTAAGCACACAGTGACTCCTGTTGCTGACTTAACAATTTGACACTCCTGTTCATGGCGTCAATAATCTCCCTAGGCTCTAGTCATGAGTTGCCAGGGCTATGGAAGACTTTAGAATTCACCGACTTCGATCTTATTCCGATAGGGTCATAGTCAAAGTGGAAGTTCTCTCCTCCCTTCAGAGAAAGATACCTCCTTCTTTGATGGCCCCGTTCTTTCCATTGGGATCTCACTCGCAGAGATCTTTCATTTAGGTCTTCTTCTTCTTTTTTTTTTTTTTTCTTTTCCATGGTATCTTGGCTTTCCATGCCTACAATACTCTCATGGGCTCTTCAGCCAGATCCGAATGCCTTAAGGGCTGATTCTGAGGCCAGAGTGTTGTTTAGGATGTCTGCCATTCTATGAGTCTGCTGTGTATCCCACTTCCCATGTTGGATCTTTCTCCCCTAAAGGGCAACTCTTACATACTGTTTGTGGGAACGCAAATGAGTGCAACCACTGATGAAAACAGTAGTGAGATTTCTTTAAAATCTAGAAATGGAATTGCCTTATGATCTGTCAGTCCGGCTAATGGATATATAGACAAAAGGCATGACTTCATTGTCTCAAAGAGATATGTGCTCCAACATATTTATAACAGCAGTGTTCACAATAATCAGAATCTGGAATTAATCAAGGTGTCCATCATCAGATAAATAAAGAAAATATGGTGAACACATGCAATGGAATATTATTTATCTATAAAAAACAATGAAATCCTTCCATTTGCAGAAAAATGAATGGAACTGGAGAACATTATGTTGAGTGAAATAAACCAGACAAAAATACCACGTGTTCTATCTTACATGTGGAACTAAAATAAAAATGCAAAAACTCAATCTGAATACAGCATGTTGATTACTGGAGGATGGAAGGGGAAGGCGGGATAAGCACTCTGGATTAAAAAACAAAATAGGGGAAGTTGGGTATGGTTCATCAGTTGTGACAAAGAAACTAATATATCAGTAGCAGAAATGGGGTGAGGGGTATATGGGAACTCTGCATTAACACCGCACACTTTTTGTATTGTGAATTTAAAACTATTCTGAAATAAAATGCTTTTAAAGACACCTTAACAGTGAGGCAAAAAAACTATGTTGAAGGAAACCACAAAACAAAGAATGGTTCCTAAGAGACTCCCTGACATCATGTGGCAGGGAAAATTTAACTTTTCTTGAATTTAATGAAATGCCAATTTTGTGAGAATTGATAAAATGGTTATAAAATTCATATGGAAAATAAATTCAAAGGAAGAGAGCAGATCATTTTAATAATGTTAGAGGTATGTGGTAAATGTCTTGGGTGCCTGATATTAAAAAGTTTGATAAAAATAATGATAACCCAAATGAAAAATAAATAAATAGAATGTTATATATTTCTTCATCTAGAAGATAAGTATAATAACACATATATCATGAGGTTGCAGTTAAAACTAGGACACAGGGCTGGCGCTGTGGAGTAGTTGGTACAGCCGCCACCTGCAGTGCCAGCATCCCATATGGATGCCAGTTCGAGACCTGGCTGCTCCACTTCTGATCCAGCTCTCTGCTACAGCCTGGGAAAGCAGTAGAAGATGGCCCAGGTCCTTAGGCCCCTGTACCTGCATAGGAGACCTGGAAGCAGCTCCCAGTTCTTGGCTAGGATCAGCACAGCTCCAGTTGTTGAAGCCATCTGGGGAGTGAACCAGTGGATGGAAGACACCTCTCTCTCTCTCTCTCTGCCTCTGCCTCTGCCTCTCTGTAACTCTGCCTTTCAAACAAAAAAAGCCCTCAAGGAGACCCAACAGGCCAGTCCACTGCAGTGGCTTTCAATGTGGTAAGCCTGGGCTTCAGCAGAAGTCAGCTTGTGAAGAGCCCTGGCAGCTCTGCCAAGAGTTGGATCACTGGAAATGGACCTGCCCTGGAGTCGAAGGATGCCCAGGTCAGAGCCACAGATCTTATTGGCTCTAAGCTGAAAAGCCCTTCACTCAGCCCAGCTTCCAAAGTGACCACTGCAGCTGAGGGGATGGTCAAGTAGGGTCAGCAACATTGCAGGCAGAACTGTACATTTCTTGTTAGAGATGCCCCCTGCCTTTACCTGGCCAGCTCTCCTCCCAGGCCAGCCAAGTAATGAAAGTCAACAGAGTGCCTTCCCCTAGGAGGTTCACACCTCCCTTAGGATATACCCCATGTGAAGAGATAGATAGGTCTGGGCCTCTGAATTTACAAGGCCTAAAGCCCACCAGATTATTATCAAGCCCCTTCTATCAGGTTCTATTTGCCTCTCAATCAGAAAAATTACTTGTAGCTTAGACAGCACCTTTCTTAGCTCCTCTAATAATGACTCTGTCCTTTGTTCTAGACCCTGTCTGGTGTACTTGGGCCTCATTCCTTTGTAATCATAACCTCTACTCTACCACCAATGGCTCCACTCCCAACCTGTGTGTACTGATGGTCCTCTTCCCCACTTAATGCTGTATAATTGTTCAAACCTGGTAAATGCCACTCTTAGGATTATTGGTTGCTATCCTCACTCTGTCTTTTATGACCTTGTCTAAATATGATCAGAGTCGGAAAACTTGGAAGGCTTCCATAGCCTTGGCAACTCATGACGACAGCCTAGGGTGGTTACTGGCACCATAAACTAGAGTGTCAATTTGTTGGGTCAACAGGAGTCACTGTGCACTTGTTCCTCATGTGGGATCTCTGTCCTTAATGTGCTGTACATTTTGATTTAATGCTATAACTAGTACTCAAACAGTATGTTTCACTTCGTGTTTCTATGTGGGTGCAAACTGTTGAAATCTTTATACTAAATTGATCTTCTGTATATAAATAGAATTGAAAATGAATCTTGATGTGAATGGAAGGGGAGAGGGAGCGGGAGAGGGGAGGGTTGTGGGTGGGAGGGAAGTTATGGGAGGGGGAAGCCATTGTAATCCATAAGCTGTACACTGGAAATTTACATTCATTAAATAAAAGTTAAAAAAAAAAAGAAAAAAAAATTAGAAAAGATCATTTCATCCCTTAGCATGATGGATACCACACATTCATCTGCTGTATTATTTGACAATAGAACTTTAGATAAATGTGTTCCAGGTTTATTTCTTAAACCTGATAAAGCAAGTAGTTTGCAACAAAGTCAAATTATGAATCTATGCATTCTGCAATAGTACCCATTGCTGGGTCATGATATCATGAGATGGCCCTTAGAGTATTAAACACTGCAAAATCACTGGAGAAAAATTTACCAATACCTACCCAGAGCTTCAAGCATGTTTCTATCCTTTCGTGAAGTAATTCTCTTTCTAGGACTCTCATCTAAGAAACTGGATAAGAATGAATATATTAACTGTTGCATTATATATAACAACTTAAACATTCAGCAGGGAAACCATTAAGTAAAACATGATATGATATGCTCTCATATATCCACATGAGAATATTTTAAACTATATATTTATGTAAATAAAGAATTATAAATGGCATAGTAACTGCTCAGAGCAGAAAAAAGAATGTATATATTAAATAATCCAAATGTTAAGAAATACTTGAGAGTAAGAAAAAGTAAGAGAGAAAGAAACAGAAGAGCACTCCTATAAGCTGGTTCACTCCCCAAATGCCTACAATGGTTGGGACTAGGCCAGGCCCACGCCAGGAGTCAGGAATTGAATGTGGGTCTCCATGTAAGTGAACGGAACTCAGTCACTTGAGTCAACACCACTGCCTCTCAGGATATCCATCAGCAAAATGCTGAAGTCAGGAGCCGGAGTCAGAGATTAAATCCACACAGTCTGATAATGAACTTGGGCATCTCAATCAGCATCTCAACTGCTAGGCTAAAGAAAATACAATGTATCTTGTCTCTTGACCATCGGATAACTTCATGCTTTTTTATATTTTATGAATATTATTTAAGCAATTACTTGTTTTATAATTGAAAATGCATTATGTAAAAATAATAGAACACACTGCTCTAAATCAAGAAAGCAATCTATTTTTCTTTTCAAAATTTTTTATGAATAAAAAGAGAACATATTTCATATATTCCACGGATACAACTCTAAGATAACCGTACTTCCCTCCCTCCTTAATCCCCTCTCCTTCTTTCCTTTATTTTTTGCAATAAAATAATTTGAGTTTTCTGCCCAGGTCCTTGTGCCCTGCACTCGTATGGGAGACCAGGAGGAGGCACCTGGCTCCTGGCTTTGGATTGGCACAGTGCGCCGGCGGCAGCACGCCAGCCACAGCAGCCATTGGGGCGTGAACCAATGGAAAAGGAAGACTTTTCTCTCTGTCTCTCTCTCTCACTGTCCACTCTGCCTGTCAAAAAATAAAAAAATAATAATTTGAGTTTTCTTTATAATCACAGGCTTAATGCACCATCAACCATACTGTTAAACAAGTAAAAGTAGAAAGATCACTATTTGATAGAAATATATACAAGGGCTAAAAACAATAATCAAATCATAAAATGTCAGTTTCATTTTTATTCATTGTGGGTTATTTTTCTATTCTATATTAGCTACAGCAGATCAGGAAAAACAAATGATGTTTGTCCTTTGGGGACTGGCTTATTTCACTGAGCATAATATTTTCCAATTGCATTCATTTTGTTGTGAAAGACAGGAATTCATTCTTTTTCTTTTTCTTTTTTGGCTGAGTAGTATTCCATTGTGTATATATATATATATATATATCATATTTTCCTTATCTAGTCATCAGTTGATGGACATCTAGGTTGATTCCATATATTAGCTATTGTGAATTGAGCTGCAATAAACACAGAGATACAAATAACTCTTTCATTCTGTTTGGGTAAATTCCCAGGAGTAGGATGGCTGGGTCATATGGTAGATCTATTTTCAGATTTCTGAGGAATCACCATAGTCGCATCTGTAATGGTTGTACTAGTTTACATCCTCATCAGAAGTCTATCAGGGTACCTTTTTTCCACATCCTTTCTAGCATTTATTATTTCTTGATTTTTTTTAATGATAGCCATTGTAACTGAGATAAGTGAAACCTCATTGTGGTTTTATTTGCATTTCCCTGATTGCAAATGATCCTCAACATTATTTCATGTGTCTGTAGGCCATTTATATTTCTTCTTTGATATATGCCTGTTCATGTCCTTTACCCATTTCTTTAACTTGATTGTTTGTTTTATTGTTGTTGAGTTTCTTGAGTTCCTTATATATCCTGGATATGAAGCCTTTATCAAATATATAGTTTGAAATGATTTTCTCCCATTCTGTTGGTTGCCTCTTCACTTGGTTGAGTGTTTCTTTTGCTGTTCAGAATTTTCTTAGCTTGATGTCTATGCTTCTGGAGTCTTAGCCAAGAAGTCTTCATTTACGCCAATGTCTTGCATGCTTTCCCCTATGGTTTACCCTAGAATTTTGATGGTATCAGGTCATAGATTTGGATCCTTGATCCACTTTTAGTTGATTTTTGTATAATGTATGAGGTAGGGGGTCTTGCATCATACTTCTGCATGTGTAGATCCAATTTTCCCAATACCGTTCGTTGAAGACACTGTCCTTTCTCCAAGGATTAATTTTAGCTTGTTTGCCAGATTAGTTGGTTGCTGATGTGTGGATAAATTTCTGGGGTTTCTTTATTGTTCTTTTGGTCTACATGTGTATTTTTGTGAAAGTACTAGGTTGTTTTGATTGTAACTGCCCTGTAGTATGTCTTGACATCTGGTATTGTGATGCCTCAGAGAGAAACAGAGAGAAAGGTCTTCCTTTTTGCCGTTGGTTCACCCTCCAATGGCTGCTGTGGCCAGTGCATCGCGCTGATCTGAAGTCAGGAGCCAGGCGCTTCTCCTGGTCTCCCATGCAGGTGCAGGGCCCAAGCACTTGGGCCATCCTCCACTGCCTTCCCGGGCCATAGCAGAGAGCTGGCCTGGAAGAGGGGCAACCAGGATAGAATCCAGCGCCCCAACCGGGACTATAACCCAGCGTGTCAGCGCCGCAAGGCGGGGAGGATTAGCCTATTAAGCCATGGCGATGGCCTTCCAGCTCTGCTTTAGCTCTTCAGTGTCTGTTGTGTTTCCATATGAACTTAAGCATTGGTTTTTCTAGATCTAAAAAGAATGTTCTTGGTGTTTTGATTGGGGTCACACTGAATCTGTAAATTGCTTTGAGTATCATGGGCATTTTGATGATGTTAAATTCTTCCATGGGGCCGGCGCTGTGGCGCACAGGGTTAACACCCTGGCCTGAAGTGCCGGCATCCCATATGGGCACCAGTTCTAGTCCCAGCTGCTCCTCTTCTGATCCAGCTCTCTGTTGTGGCCTGGGATAGCAGTAGAAGATGGCCCAAGGCCTTGGGCCCCTACACCGACATGGGAGACCTGGAAGAAGCTCCTGGCTCCTGGCTCCTGGCTTCGGATCGGCGTAGTATCGGCCATCGCGGCCAATTGGGAAGTGAACCAGCAGATATAAGACCCCTCTCCCCCCCCTCCCCTCCTCTCTCTGTGTAACTCTTTCAAGTAAATAAATCTTTAAAGAAAATTCTTCCAATCTATGAACTTGGAAGTTTTTTCCATTTTTGTGTGTGTGTGTCTTCTTCTGTTTTTTCTTAATGCTTTGTAATTTGCATTGTAGAGATCTTTAACATCCTTAGTTAAATTTATCCAAAGTTATTTAAATTATTTTGTGGCTACTGTGAATGGTACTGATCTTATGAATTCTTTCTCAGCCATGGCACTGCTTGTGTATACAAATGCTATTGATTTTTGTGTGTCAATTTTATAACCTGCTTTTAGGAGTTCCAATAGTCTGTTAGTGGAGTCTTTTGGTCCCCCTATAATTGGGATCATTTCAATAAGATGCATTTTAAATGAAATAAAATATATGCTTCCTGGCATGCTTTAGTTAGCATAATTCTTATTTTGCCATTGATTTGGATTATTAAGAAGTCTGAGGATTTCCTCTCAAAATATCCATCATTCTAGAGTATTTGCAGTATGAAGGATAGACTATTAGATCCATTGTATTCCTATGGGAGTAATAAAATTATATCTGGAATTGTATATGTAAATTTTTATGTTTAACTGCTGTTTAACAAACAACATTGCTGTTCTTATAACTTTATCCTGAAAATGAAATTTTTTCAAGTTAAAAACTAATCCAAGATCACAGTTATTTAGATTCTTGTTGATGGAGATTTTTCTACTAAATGAAAATGACAGAGGCCTTATATATGATGAGAATTCTAATTTTCTCACTAACCACATGACTTTGTCAAAATTATTGTACCTCTACCAACCTCAGTACCACAAATGAATAACAGGGACAATCCTAAGAATTGTTTGAGGTTATTTCCTGACATAGTTGTGGACAGAATTAGAAAAGCAGGATTTACCCTAGAGAGATGAATTTGGGAGATAAAATTTAAGCAGAAACTAGAAAACAATATGTACTGTAAAATGTGTCATATTTAGAAGATGAGAGCAATTCAGCATACCCTTTAGTGACAGAGAAGAGAACTGTGTTAGAACATAATTAGCAAAAACAAATCATTAAAACTGGAACAACAGGCCAGAGAGTGTGTTTAGAGTTAGATTTATCAGCTTGGCCTCTGCTGGCCTAACCGATTCCCCAATCCATGCCTCCCTGTTCTGCCACTGTCTTCCTATAGATCCAGGAGAGTTGGAAATTGACTTTTCTGATAAATTGCATGTATCAACTCATTGATATTACCATAAGTACTAACAGCTTACATATTCCCAACTAACTAAAGCTTAATAAGACACATTTCACATGAAACTACTCTGAACACAGAAATTGCAAATCATAGATTGCATCTGAATTTCTGTAGATCATAACATTAGTTCAAGATTTTACACGGTTGTCCATTTAAATGTCAATTGTATAACATAGTAAATAAAAGCCTACTTTTTCACTTGTATAACATAGTAAATAAAAGCCTAATTTTTTAACTTATGGCTTTTTTGTGCTTTTTTAAAATAAAAGTTTGTGGGAAAATTGTAGCTTTTGAAAAATAGCTGAATTACAAATACACTGTAAACCTCTTGTATTGGATGAGAAGCAAACTGGGTCAGCTTTTGCCAAGCCTAGTGTTGCATGGACATACATAGAGGCCTTAAATATTAAAATACTCAGTTTTAATAGTTGCCTTGAAAAGCAAATAAAAATTAAGTAGTATGACATTTTTTATTTGTGGACATCTTTCTTGTAAATCTACACATACATTTTAAAAAATATTTTTATTTATATAAAAGAACAGACTTAATGTATTTCATAAGTACAATTCTAAGAAGATAACCATAATGCCTTCTTGGCATCCCTCCTTCAATCTCCCTCCTTCCCTCCTTTTTCTCTTTAATTTTAATAAAAACATAATTTCAGTCCACTCTCTAATCACAGACTTAATGTACCACTGATCATAATATTTAACCAGTAACAAGTAGAAAGACCACAGTTCCACAGGAGTATAAACAAGGGCTAAAAAATATTCAAATCACAAAATGTCTATCATTCTTATACATTTTTTTATTATATATTTACTACATATCAGAGAAAACATATGATATTTATATTTTCTGGATCAGCTTATTTCACTAAGTATAATGATTTCCAGTTGATCTATCTTACTGCAAAAGACAGGATTTCATTCTTTTTTTTATAGCTGAGTAGTGTTCCATTCTGTATGTTTACTACATTTTCTTTTTTTTTCTTTTGACTGGCAGAGTGGACAGTGAGAGAGACAGAGAGAAAGGTCTTCCTTTTCCGTTGGTTCACCCTCCAATGGCTGCCACGGCCAAAGCCAGGAGCCAGGAGCCAGGTGCCTCTCCTGCTCTCCCATGCGGGTGCAGGGCCCAAGCACTTGGGCTATCCTCCACTGCACTCACGGGCCACATCAGAGAGCTGGACTGGAAGAGGAGCAACCGGGACAGAATCCAGCACCCCTACCAGGACTAGAACCCGTTGTGCTGGCGCCCCAGGTGGAGGATTAGCCTAGTGAGCTGCGGTGCCAGCAACTACATTTTCTTTATCCAGTCATCAGCTGATGGACATCTGGGTTGATTCCATATCTTAGCTATTGTGAGTTGCACTGCAATAAACATGGGGGTACAAATAACTCTTTCATATGCTGCTTTCATTTCATTTGGGTAAATTCCCAGGAGTGGGATGGCTGGGTCATAGGGTAGATCTATTTTCAAATTTCTGAGGAACTTCCATACTGTCTATCTTCCATAACAGTTATACTAGTTTACATTTTCTTTTTTTTTTTTTTTTTAATTTTTTTTTTGACAGGCTGAGTGGACAGTAGAGGGAGACAGAGAGAAAGGTCTTCCTTTTTGCCGTTGGTTCACCCTCCAATGGCCGCCGCGGTAGGCCCGCTGCGGCCGGCACACAGCGCTGTTCCGATGGCAGGAGCCAGGTGCTTCTCCTGGTCTCCCATGGGGTGCAGGGCCCAAGAACTTAGGCCATCCTCCACTGCACTCCCTGGCCACAGCAGAGAGCTGGCCTGGAAGAGGGGCAACCGGGACAGGATCGGTGCCCCGACCGGGAATAGAACCCGGTGTGCCGGCGCCGCAAGGCAGAGGATTAGCCTGTTAAGCCACGGTGCCGGCCCTAGTTTACATTTTCACCAACAATGTATTAGGGTACATTTTTCCACACATCCTTGCCAGCATTTATTGTTTTTTGATTTTTGGATGATAGCCATTCTAACCGGGATGAGTTGAAACCTCAATGTGGTTTTTATTTGCATTTCCCCAAAACCCATCCATCTTTTGAAAATCAGAAATCTCCAGGGCCTGGGCAAATATGTAGCACATAGAAGAATGTACTTTATTTCTATACCCATTGTTATTATAGTATTAAAGTTAAAAAGCAGCTTAAGTGAAAACTTGGGAGAAAGAAATATAAATGCTTGATAGAAATAAAATATTCAGAAGTTTATAGAGATTAATTTTAAGAAGGAGAATCAATATGAAAAGCATAGTACAGTTTGGCACTGATCTTTGTGACTTTCTAACCCTGGGCAGTGGGACAATCTTGATAGTTGGGGAGATAAAACATTGACTGCTGTGGATGTGTATTTTGGTCCCAGGCTGTGAGTTAATCCTCAAAGCGGGGTGGGGCAGGAGGAGACAAAGTATTCAGATTTGGCAGAGAGAGTTGTGGAGTTTGAAAAATAGGGGACCTGAAAAATAAAAATATTGGCTCATGGGAGAAGATGGATCCTAAAGCCAGAGAATGCAAGGATGGAGATTTGGGAGACCATCTTATTTATCCTTGTTGGCAGGCAGATTCCACTCCCTCAACCCACCCGCATGGCCTGAGTGGTAGGACTTGCCAGAAGCCATTCCTAAACTCTCTTAGAATCCAGACCCAAGGATCAAAAGAGTACCTCGCAGCCTGGGTTTGGCAGCATGCTGGCCAAATATCCCCAGAATTATCTGCCAGAGAGAAATCAGTTCGAATGTACTCTCATTTAACATAACAGGATAGAGGACTTTAAAGAGCAGAAGATATCAGAAAACCAAATGTTTTAAAAACTGAACACCCATTTGCCTTTTTTCTGACTTCAGAGCATTCTCACATCCTGAAGCCAATGTTAACTCTTGATAAATTCTACTCTTCTTTATTCTGAAGTGTTTTTTTTTTTAAAGAAATATTTATTTATTTATTTATTTCAAAGGCAAAGTTACAGTGAGGCAAAGGCAGAGTGAGAGAGAGAGATTTCATCCACTGGTTCACTCTTCAAATGACCACCATAGCCAGAGCTGGGCCCATCTGAAGCCAGGAACCAGGAGCTTCTTTGGGGTCTCCCACGTGGATACAGGGGCCCAAGCACTTGGGACATTTGCCACTGCTTTCCCAGGCCATAAACAGAGAGCTGGATCAGAAGTGGAGCAGCCAGGACTTGAACCAGTGCTCATGTGGGATGCCGGCACTGCAGGCAGTGGCTTTACTCTCTGTGCCACAGCACCAGCCCCCTGAAGTGTTATTCTTAGTACCAGAGAACCTAAAGCTAACCTGGAGATCATCTTCTCCAGCCTGTCAGTTTCATGCACAAGGATACTGAAGCTCAGAAGTTCAGAATTCTCTTAGTCCAGGGGTGATTCACGAGCCATAGACACTTCATGTCCCAACCAAAATCATTGTGGGCCACCAAATCTGTTCCTTTTCTTACACTCTGTATTTCAAATAACAGTGGAAGTGATATTGGACCACTCCGTTTACCATGATTCCTCTGGACACTTCAAACTCAAAAGCCTCCTGTTATATTTCCCCATTCCTTTCCTGAAATGTCCTCACTTTATGCTTTAACAATGAATGATCTTAATTTTGAAAGTTCCTGTTTTCTCAGAAGGGTTGCTTCATACTTAGCCACACAGGTACAGAGGGGAACACAGAGCTAAAAATCAGAAACCTTGCAACCAGGACCAATGCAGATGGAAAAACCAACTAACCCATGGAACCAAAGTGATCAGAGCATGGCCAGAACTTAAACACGGGAGCCCTTTCAGAAGGGCTAAGTCCATTAACCAAGGGAGTCCCATGCAGTTGCTACTGTAAATGGCCTGGATCCAAGTTCCTTCAGTCAAAACTTTCCACACCAGCACTTTGACATACCAGCTTTGTCTACCTAACACAAAACTTTCCCCATCCTTCCCCACTCCACCCTCTTCTGTCTCCTGTGCTGGTCAGCCACACAAACCAAGCTTTTCTCTCTCAAAGACCAGAGTCACACATTGGTCTTTATGCATACTGGGCAGTGAACTCACCTCGTTCAGCAACAGGCCACCTAAGAACTCAGGAAACATCCCAAACCCTTTCCCTAAACACTAAATTATGTCATCTCTGTCCATCCATCCTTCAAACGTTGGTTTAGCTTTGACTACATAAAGACACCATGCTAGGCTCTTTGGACATAAAGATTAAATAAAATGGAGTCTTCGCTTTCCCGAGTCTCAGTTTGTAGATGGAGAAACAAAATACTTATGAAAATAAGTGTGGGAGACTGAGACAGAGGCTCCAAGAGAGGACTGTAGCAGAACAGAGAACAACCAACACACTTAGTTTGGAGTGGAGCCAAGAATACTTAGGAAAACAATGCCTTTATGATTAAGTTTTTGAATGGTCAATAGAATTTTCCCAGGCAGATGGGAAGAGGAGGGAAGACAGGCCACCATCCCACCAAGGCTATGCCAACAGTCTCCTGTCTTGCCTCCTCTTAAACGGTTCTCCTAACTACAGCCAGACTGTAATACAAAGCCTCTTGACTCACCTTGCCTCATCCCCTCTCTTTCCTGATTGCTGCTTGTCATTTTGTCTCTTTGTTAATAAAAGAAAAAACATATATAGCTATGGCTGGAACTTTTGTTATAGTGAAAACAGTAGAATGAAATCTTTGATTCCAAACTAAAAAATACATACAGGGTAGGAAAACAGAATGACCCTTCAAAACTACCAATTTAGTAATGTTTACAACTCTTCTGTGGTTCTCTGTCATACATAGACTAAAATCCAAATTCTTAACATGCATGGGAAGCATATATTCCTTGTATGCCCAAATTCCTTTTGGGAAACTGCAGATCTGCAGCTCATGAGGAGCTGGATGGGTAAGATAGCATATGCTGGCTGATCTGACCCCTGTTTTGAAATCTAGGGTAAGATACCCTTCCCAGGGGCCGGCACCATGGCTCACTTGGTTAATCCTCCCATATGGGCACCGGGTTCTAGTCCCGGTTGCTCCTCTTCCAGGCCAGCTCTCTGCTGTGGCCCGGGAAGGCAGTGGAGGATGGCCCAAGTGCTTGGGCCCTGTACCCACATGGGAGACCAGGAGGAAGCACCTGGCTCCTGGCTTTGGATCGGCATAGCACCAGCCCTAGCGGCCATCTGGGGAGTGAACCAATGGAAGGAAGACCTTTCTCTCTGTCTGTCTCTCTCTGTCTATAACTCTACCTGTCAAATAATTTTTTTTTTAAAAAAAGATACCCTTCCCAAACAGATAGATCATAAAAGATAATCCCTTGAGGAGAAAACAGCCTTGTGCATACACCTGGGGCAAGCAGACACCACTCTGTGTACAGGAAAAGCTGCTCCTTCCCCCAGGAGGAGGGGGAGTTCCATGGCAGTTACATGGCTCAGTGAGCACACTGGGGCTGAATTTCAGCTCCCAGTCATTCCCTCTGGCCAGAGGCCTGTGTGTAGTGCACAGGTCAGGGACAGAGGACACAGACTCCAGCATGGAGGCTTATTCTTCCTGGGCCCAGTGCTTGACTGAGGAGTAGGCAGGTGATCAAACCAGAGCCAGAGTCCTTCTTACAAATTGACAGACAAAAGGAAAGAAAGAATTCCCTGAATTCCCAAGTTACTTACTGGAAAAATGTAAATCTGAGACTGTTGTAGCTATTTTCCCCACTATGTGGGAAGAGACAGTATGAGAAATAAAGGATATGTACAGAAGGAAACAGAACCAAGATATCTGTATGTATGTCTATCTAGTCATTTATCTGTCTGTATCTATACCTGTATCTCTATCTATCTATCTATCTATCTAATCTACCTACCTACCTACCTATCCATCTACCTACCTATCTATAGAGAGATCTGATATTACTCTTTGAGCCATTATATCCAGCTAAGCTTGAGGCCTAATCTACTGATTGACTTTCTGGTTGTGTAAACCAATAGATTTCATTTTTTAAGTTGGCTTGTATCATTACAATACTGTAATTAAAGTGGTTCAGATGCATCAGCTTGTAATAGGGTTTACAAAATCAAATGTCTTTGGGTATTTGATACAAGAAGTGACAGCATTATTACGACAACATGGAATGCAGTGAACTGTGACAAAACAGGGGATAAGTACCCTGTCTAGAAGAATCTTCTCCTAGCCATCTCCAATTTCCCCAAAAACACATGTCTTCAGCAAAGCCAATGCATCAGTTTTATTTTAAAAGGTACCCCAGAAATAGATACATTTATATAAAAATCTAATTTTTAAATCCTACCAACTAATTGTTAAAAATGTTAAAATACTATGCAAGTCAATTGTAATTATTTTTAGGACAGATAAAATCAATAGTTTGGAACTTTGAAATTTACTTATGGTACACCACAATCGGTCTCTCAGTTCACCTCACCCCAACCTACTACCACTGCCCTCTCTGCTACAAACATCATTCTGTTTCCTGAATATCCCACTCTCTTTAAAGCTGCTCTCTCCACCTGAAGGTTTTTGCATTCTTTCTAGCCTTTTGTTTTCAGCTTGTCATGTTTTTTCCAGGAAACCTTCCCTGGTATAACAGGTCTGGGTTAGATATGACTCCTACATGTATTTTTGGTAAGAATCAAAGAAAGAAGAAAGGAAGGGAGGGAGGAAGAAAACAAAACTAGAGCTAGCTCGTTGAGTTCATAAAGAATTCTGTATGCTGCCGGTGCCGCAGCTCATTTGGCTAATCCTCCGTCTGTGGTGCTGGTACCCTAGGTTCTAGACCCAGTTGCTCCTCTTCCAGTCCAGCTCTCTGCTGTGGCCCAGGAAGGCAGTGGAGGATGGCCCAAGTGCTTGGGCCCTGTACCCACATGGGAGACCAGGAGGAAGCACCTGGCTCCTCACTTTGGATCAGCACAGCGAGCCGGCCGTAGGGGTTGAACCAACGGAAGGAAGACCTTTCTCTCTGTCTCTCTCTCTCACTGTCCAACTCTGCCTGTCAAAAAAATTAAAATTAAAATTAAAAAAAAAAAAGAATTCTGTCTGCTAAGGTAAAGACTAAAATGATTTCTGTACTCTCAGTTCTAAACTTGTGAAATGATAACAAGACATTAAGAAAAATGTGATTAACTGAGTTCTACTCCAGAACCAGAAATGGTTCCAGGGCTAGATCTCAGTTTAAAAAAAAATTAGGATACTCCAAAAGCTCAGCAATCAAAATCAGTATAATTTAATACCATATTTTAAAAAACAAAATTAATGCAAAAATTCCATGATGAACAAAATAGCAAATTTTAAAATAAAAACAGGATCATTATTACTAAATTTTCCTTTTGCTTCAAATTTTAGTATGACTTGGTACAACACTTCTTTATTTAAATTTTGATATTTTGTTCATCATGGATTTTTACACTAATTTTTATATTTCAAACTACTGTGTCACATTTGGACTTATCTTCATTACTGCATTTTTGTAGCACCTTTAAATTGAGTGCCCACTCTGTATATAAAGATAATTGAAAATGAAACTCGATGAAGGGTGGTATGGGAGAGGGAGTGGAAGAGAGGAGGTCTGAGGGAGGGAGGTTGTGGGGGGGAAGCCACAACAACACAAAAATTGCACTTTGTAAATTCACATTTATTAAATTTTAAAAAATGGGAAAAAATTGAGTGCCCATGGCAAGGGCACTCCCTTGCCTCATCCTAGCCCTGGCTCTATTTAACCATAGCATTGGAATTTACAAAGGTATACTTCCATTTCTCCACTCCCTGCCTTTGTGCTAATCTTGTCATTCACTTTTGTTTATTTTGGGTTTTTTACATCATTATAAACCCTCGATGCACTGCTATTTTTGTTTATACTGGCAATTACCTTTAAAGAGATTTATGTATTTATTCATAAATACCCTTACCATCTGGTGCTCCAAATTCCTTTGTATAGATCACTATTTCTCTCTAGTATTGTTTTTCTTCTGCCTAAAGAACTCTGTTTAATATTCTTGTAGTGCAGGACTGCAGATTACACCTTCTTTCAGCTTTTCCATGTTGAAAAAAAATATTGATCATTAATATTTACCTGGCATATAGAATTCTACATTAACAAGGACTTACAACCCATCCCATTCCCCATATTTTAAAGATGTCCCATTGCCTTCTCATTTATATGATTTCTAATGAGAAATCTATTGTAATTCTTTCATTTGACTTTCTTTACCTAACATCTGTTTTTCCTCAGCAGTCTTTCAAGATTTTTCTCTTTGCCACTGGTTTAAAGTAATTTGATTACTGCATGCCATGGTGTAAGTATCATGATTTTTGTGCTTGGAGTTGGTTGAACTTGAATCTGTGGATTTGTACCTTACAACAAAATTGGGAGACATTCTGACCTTACTATTCAGTCTTTTCCTGTGTTTACCCTTTCTCTTTTCCTTTGGGAATCCAACGACAGGTATATTCAGCCCTTTGAAGTTGTCTCACATCTCACTGATCTCTGCCCACAGATATTTAATTTCAATTTTCTCTGACTTCTATTTTGGCACTATATAAATCTTATTGCTGTATCTTGTGTTTCACTAGCTGTTTTATCTGAAATGTTTAGTCTACTGTTATTCCTTCTTTCATATATTTTTTGGTCACACACATTGTAGTTTATCAGCAGAAATTAGATTTGAGTATACGAGGGACTTCAAAAAGTTCACAGAAAAATGGAACTAAAAGTTAAGCTCATTGTGATACAAAAAACCCTCTATGAACTCCATGCACATTTTTAATATAATAACCATTTTCTATGCTCTTTATGAAGTATCTTCATATAACTTGGATGTTTTTACTTATTTTAGGGATGTAGGGAATGCAGTTACAGCAACAGTTTGTGTCCTTTCTCTTCGCTAACATCTCTGCCAGTTCTGAGCTGGTTTTGCTTCAGTGATTCATCTTCATGGTTGGGTTGGTCTCCCTGCTCCTCTGCATGCATGAACATTTCTGATAAGGTTCCAGGCATCATGCTCATTACAATGTTGTATATTGGCTAGCTTTTCTTTTTCCTGTGAACCTAACTGAGTTTCATTCTTGGATGAAGTTAAGTCATTTCAAAGTAGTTTGATGTTTTCAGGTACTGCCTCAATATCTGTTGAGTGGAACAAACTCTACTGCTCTGCTGACAACAACTGTCACCAACAACTTCCTTCTTTTTAAGATTTTATTTATTTATTGAGAGTTACAGAGAGAGGCAGAGACAGCTGATGCTGTATCTTTATGAACCGTGGCAGGAGAGAAAAAGGTGGCCACGAATATCCTGAGAAATCAAGAATGACCCAGCACAGCCCCTTTCTTAGAAGCAGGGATTTTGTTTTCTGCTAGAAAATGAGAATGCAGGAGGAATGTATCAAAGATGATTAGGTAACAAGTATCAATTTTAGTTTTCTAAAAGCAAGTAAAATGGAATGCTGCCTTGAGATTTTAAGGGCATTTTCTGTAAGTCTCACTGTCTGACTTGTGAACAAAACTATTTTTTGGCACCTTTGATTTCCTTGGAGATATTCTCAGATTACTTCACAGTCACCTGCCTGTATGGCCTGTGGGGGTCTATCCCTTTATCCTGCGGCTTCCAGTTCTCAACTTGAAGTGAAAAAGTGGAGCATGAATGCTGACAATTTTCTCCAGTTGTTTTAACACCATTTACAAACTTTATCAGTGTTGTTAACTTGTGGTGTGTCCTGTGTATGATGTTCTTGACGAAAATTTAATAAGGATCCTCTGTATCGCAATTATAAACTCTTTTAAAATTAGAAAATCTTTAGCTCTCACTTCAACAACAGTTCATGTTCATTGTAGAAAAAGTAGTGAGAAGCTTTTTTCTTATTTCAAGTCCTTTAAATTGAAAATCCATTTGTGCTGGCAGAGGACCCTTTTGAGAAAGGGACTAAGGAACCTGTGATTTTCTATTTACTCTCATGCCAAGGGAATAGACAGAAAGGCATAAGGGTCTTGATGGGGAAAGTGTACTAAGCCACAGCTCCATTGTGGCTAGCTGCCCTGTGCTCGGGCAGAGGTAAGAAGGCCAGGTGTTGAGCTGAGTTTTCTCAAGGGTCTGGATCTTAAATTAAATGTAGCTGTGAAGCCCAAGATCTCTGAGACCCAGCTTTATCTTTCTGTAGCACTTTCACGAAGCTGAGGGTTGGTCTTTCTTGTTCATTGCTATGTCCTAGGCTCCCAACACAATGTAAGACGCAGCAAGGATGGCTGCTGAGAGTTGAGTAACACACTCTTAGGAAATTATGACCCAATATAAAAATCTCTGCAGAGCTTACGGGTCACCATGCCTGACAACAGGTCCTTTCATTGGACACAAAAGAGAGGCAGAGGCTATGTCTGGAGTGGGAGGGTACTGCAAGCACGCTTTCAAAACCAAAGACGGTGAGGAGGGAATAGGCTGCCTCCTTCACTCTAATACCTAAGGTTTGAGTACTTACTATGTACAAGGCACTGCTCTAGATCCTTTTTAAGTATTAACCAATTTAATTATCACTGAAATCCCTGTTTTTCAATGAGGGAACTGACACCCACGATGATTAAATCACTTCTACCAAGGGCACACAGTAATGGCACTGCCAAAGCCAGAATCTGTTGCATCGATCAGGGTCCCCACAGTAACAGATGGCACAAGTAAATTGGGATAATCCAGGAAGAGCTTATTTATAAAATGACTAAGCTACAAAAGTGCAGGGTCACACAGAGATATGGCAGTAGAGCTGTCCCCAGCCCCCAACCTGGGGGAACAAGGAGAGTGTGTGCATATAGTATCAGAAGAGCAGAAGGGGTTCTGGTCAGTTGGTTGCTTGGTCAAAGGCATCGGCCCTGGGTCAAAGGCTGCAGCCAGCCCAGGGAGAAGAATCAGGGTAGTAACTACTCCAGCCCCACTTTCTTCCTTCCTTCAGATCTCTTGCCAGGAATCTCCCTTGATTGGACCCCAAAGACAGCAAGGAGGTAGAAACTGCTTTGGTTTAGACCACACAAACAGCCTCTGGGCAGAAAGAAGTGGGAAAGAAAGAGAGAGGAGCTGGGGAGAACAAAGGAAGCATCTGGAGGCAGAGAAAAGTGATCTCCACTGGGTAACTTGTACCCTTCTTCCTAACAGTAATGCTTGCCAAAGCATGGGTACATAAACAGCATGTAAATGTCATACAGTTTTGTATGCAAGCTATACAGAGATGTGACTCCAAAACGTAAGCTTTATCTCAGACCTATCTCTAACATCTGAATATAATACAACAAAGCCAAGCAATGGTCAGCCAACAGCTGCTGCCTAAGGGACACATCCCTTTTTGTAAATAAACTTTTCTTGCCACATCTCTCTTGGAAAATAAAGTTTCCTTAGCATGTAGCCATGGACGTTCATTAGCATGTTGTCTGCAGTGGTGACCACGTGGCCCCAAATGCCAAAAATACATATTGACTAGGTGCAAACTATAAAGGTTCAGGCATGGAAAAGGCAGCAGTTTTTTTCTGTCTTGCTCATAGTTGAGCCCCAGTGCCTGGAACAGGGTTCGGTGAAGAATGGGAGCCCAGTGAATGTTTGTTGAGTAAAGGAATGAACACTCTCATGTGCACAGCATACATGCATTTAGAGAAGTTAGACCAACCACCATCACACTCTGTAGAAGAACTTCCCTTCAAAGAGATGTGAAACATACCACAGAAGTTTGCAGATTTTTCTACAACTGGCTTTAAGATTTTGCTCTTTATCCTTCCCCTCCACATCAGTTGAAAATTTTGGTTTGCACTACTTTGAGGATAAGGAGAAAGGGGTAACTGTCAACTGAGCATGGCGCAGTGGAATCTCTCGTCCTGTCTCTGTTCTCTCATGTTCCCTTTGTTGTGCTGGACTGTTGACTTGGTATACGAACATGGAACCTAAAATTATTCAGAAGGTGCCTTGGTGTTTCTAAATTCTCAGACATGACCATACTATTTGTCAGGTCCTTCTTGATCTTTGTATCAAAAAAGTTGAAATCTCACTGTGCATCAGGTGATCTGACTTCCAGGTGCGTGGTTTGGGAACAGTGAAATATTTGCTTCGACAAAAGCACCATCTTCTATGGCATTCACTCATTATACTCATATATATTATATTCACTCATTATATATATCAAATGGTATTTACTTCATGCCATTCTGTTTCATGCATTCTCCTAGGTACAGTAAATATAGCAGTGACTAAAACAGACAAAAATAAAATTTTGCCTTCATGAACTTACATTCTGGGATGTGTGTGTGTGTGTAAGAGAGAAAGGGAGAGAGGAAAACATTTTGTCTAAACTAAGTCAAACATAGAGTACATTCCAAAAAACAATAAGTTCTGTGGAGAAAAATAAAACAAGAAAAGTTGCTAGATAGTGCCAGGCTCAGAATTTGGGCAATTTCAAGTAGAACATCTTACCATATTGGCAGTATCTATCAATAATTTCAAATTTAACACATTAGTTAACTCACATTGTGGCAGGTCCATGCGTTCTTTCCTGTGTTAGCATTCAGCACTTGAAAAGAAACAATCATCACTGCTTTAAAAATGTAGCTGACTATTTGATCTTCTCTTTGGGAAGGAAAATAAAAAATGACATTTTTTGAAAATTCAGCTTTGCCAGAAATTAACATTGTTAGTGTTGACATAGTAGCAATTCTTTCCCCTACCCTGAACATCTTGTGAGCATCTATAATATAAAACACTTGGCCAACATGGAAGCAATGCCCTGATGCACCCCCCCCCAAAAAAAAAAAAAAAACAAAAAAACAAAAAACACCACCAACAAAAACCAAAACCAAGGACACAGAACACAGAAATTGATTTGTGGATAGGCTGACCAAACTGGTGCTGATGTTTTCTTATCAGCGCCAGAAACCTCTGTGAGCCAGGAAACTCCTTCACATTCCCTTCACTCCCTTACACATTTTTCATCCAGAAGGAAGGACCCAGGGCTTCCGGAATTTTGATCAGAGTGCTGGTCCTTCGTGCTTGCCAAGGCCCACCCAGTGGGTCTAGGCCCTGCAAGAGAGTGGGCATTTGGGCAGAGGGCCTGAGTTTGAAGCACACTCCAGACACACTGAAAACCATGCAAAACAGTCTTCTTTAAACCATGATGGGCTTGGCCCAATAGACTGAAACATACTTCTAATAAGTGTGATGCAAAGACCAAGGGCATAGAAGCAAGATGAATATATTTCCTCTTCCTTCTGGAATGGCCAGAAGAGCTGCCAGTGTCAGAGGAAGCAAAACCACACTTCATCTCTCAGAGGTGGGGAGGAAGCCAGGGGACTCACTCTCCAACCCAACAGCCCATTCTCTTTTCCTGTAACAGAATACTTGAGACTGGGCACTTGAGGAAGAACAGAGGCTGATTTGAGCTCACAGTTCCAGTGGCTGGAAACTACAAGAACATGGTGCCAGCAACCTTCTCTGCTTCTGGTGAAGGCCCCATGCTGTGTCTTAACATGGCAGAAATAAGGGAGAGTAGGCTGGTGCAACTGGGAGAGAAAATCACACATGGGAATGACAACTTGATCACTCCTATAAGAATTAGCCTAGTCTCTCAAGTGTGGCATTAATCTCTTCAATGAACTAAGCACCTCCCCACATTGCCACTTGGCAACCACATTTTAACATGAGTTTCCCAGGGACAAACGATATTCAAATCCTGGCGTCAGGTCACGTGCTGAATGCAGGGAGAGGTGAAACAGGAGGAGAGGCCGGCGCCGTGGCTCAATAGGCTAATCCTCCACCTTGCAGCGCCGGCACACCGAGTTCTAGTCCCGGTTGGGGCGCCAGATTCTATCCCGGTTGCCCCTCTTCCAGGACAGCTCTCTGCTATGGCCCGGGAAGGCAGTGGAGGATGGCCCAAGAATGGGCCCTGCACCCGCATGGGAGACCAGGAGAAGCACCTGGCTCCTGGCTTCGGAACAGCGTGATGCGCCGGCCGCAGCGGCCATTGGAGGGTGAACCAACGGCAAAAAGGAAGACCTTTCTCTCTGTCTCTCTCTCTCACTATCCACTCTGCCTGTCAAAAAAAAATAAAAAATAAAAAAACAAACAAACAAAAAAAAACAAAAAACAAAGACAAAAAAAACCAGGAGGAGTGCAGGAGAAGCTTCCACTGATGCTCAGCTCAGGATGACTAGGGACCCAGGAAGACTAGGTGCCTGCAGCCTGTTCCCTGGAACAGAGGGGCCTCCTCTCAGTTCCTTCACGTTTGCCTGGGAGTCAACAAGCCTCCAGAGGCTGGAACTGGAGCTGGGGTTCCCCAGGCCCAGGACACAGTCCAGAAGGCAGCAAGAGTAAATCAACATTTCCGGCAGGCTCTGCACTCAGGGTCCCTCCCAGCTGGTCCCAAGGCACAGGCTCTGGAGCCACCTACACATGCTTCACAGTCTCTGCTGCTTCCCTCTGGCTTCGGTGCCCTTTCCCACACTCTGGGCAGAAAAACCACTCATGGTTTCTCACCTTCCTCATTTCTTTTTCATTCTCACTCCAAATTTCAGTGCAAGTGCTATGTTGAGATGTATGTCAACAAAATCTCTCTCACATACACACACCCCATTAAGAAGTTTGGATGGGAGCCTCTGCCCGAGCAGTTCACTGGGGCTCCATCTGCCCTGTTTGGGAGCAGTAATAATTCCAATCTTGTTCTTGTACTTATGCCAAGACATACTGCATTGAAGAAGGGTTGAAATTCCCCATGGCATTCTCTTTCTAATGTTTTAAATATTTGCTTCTTTTTCCCACAGGAAACTTTACATTTCAGCTCTGTTCCTAAATCAATTGTTGCCAGTTTGCCCTTTCATATTCCCCTTGGGAGGAAATCCTTGGGCAGCTCCCTATGAACTTTTCTCCAAATTTGACACTTGTACTGCTGTGGGCCCCATACCTAAATTTTCAATCCAGGGTCTTGCCTGGCAGAGATGAGAATTCTAAGCAAAGGCACATATAGGTGCAGAAGTGAGAACAGGATTTATTGAAAGGTGAGAGAACGAATATTCATTCACATGTGAGTGTGGGCCACCCCACATGGAAAACCAGTCATCATGAATGGGCCAGAGGGTTGCATAAAATGAGAGAAAAAAAAGCCTGACTAGCACTCCCAACTGTGGTCTGAGACAAAAACCGAGCCTTCCTCCACTCTCAGCCGGTGTCATAAGGTAAGGGGTGGTGCCTTAATTGAGTAAACAGATGGGATGGGGTTTTGGTGTGCTTGAAGCATGCACGTCCACGTGGAGTTGAACACCTGTGTGGTCATCATAATGTCTCCTTGCATCCTGGGAAGCTGGGCATTGTCGACTGACAGGTAAAGCAATATACATGACATTGCAGGCTGGTAAGAATTCCAGCTCATCTGGGCCTTGCTATCTACCTAACTATTCATATCACATCAGGAGAAGTGCAGGACAGTCTCCTTGGCACCGTGTGTCTTGGTCAAGGGCAGCCAGTTTTCTCACATGCTCAGCAAATCGAGCTGTTGCCTCACTCATGACTCCTCTCCACACCTAAGAAGCATCTCCAAAAGCCAATCTGCCCCCCATCAAGTTGTAATCACTCCTTGGTTCAAATGTATCATTTTTCTCAAACATACCATTTCTTGGAAATGGCCACGTAACACAATCCCTCCCAAACTCTGAAAGCCAGTAACTGTGTGATTTTGTTTTCTAGTTATGTTTGAAACACCACAACAAAAGGAAACAAGGGCTTGATGAAGATAAGCTAGAAGCATCTGATGTTCACATAAAAAAAAAAAAAAGGTCCAGGTAGAACACTCAGAGGGATGATTTGCCACCATTTGTCCTGTATGTCTGGGGAGATGGTAGACCGGCCAGAAAATAAAACCAATCTGCCCTGCCCACCATGAGAATAAGCCACTGAAACATCATCTCCACTGAAGTTATCACAGGTATCCATGCAGATCCCCAATGAGAATACAGCCATGAGACTTGCTGGTAAGAACCCAAGGCAGGAGCCGTTTGCAAGTCTTGGGAAGATCATTGCCAATCTTTGCTGCAAATGCAAGAGCTTCCTTCTAATCACAATCTCTTCCCCATGGTTGGCTGTGTTTCCCGTTAAGATCACAGAGAAGATCCAGAGTAGAAGTTGGAGATTTAAATGTTTCAGAAGCACTCGTCACAGTTTTAGATCTATAGGACTTCCATGAGTGCTTATGGAGAATGTATCTGTCTATGCATTGAGCCAACCATAGCCATCTCATGACTCCCAGGAAAGCTTTCACAACCTGGTCTCTAGGAATGGCCAAACCAGAACTGTGCAGTTCAAAACCTACATGGCTGTAGATGGTGATCCTAGTGTTATGTGCCACAGGCTTTTCAAAGCTGAGGAAGACTCTGTCTGCCCTCAAAGAGTTTGTAGTCTGACAAGGGGAAGAAATGATGGCCACAGAAGCAACTAGAACAATGAAAAGCAAATGCAAAATGGAAATAAGAAACCAAAAATGAACTGACAATTACCTCAATATGTAAGGAATGGGCCACAGAAAAGGAACAGGATGGAGGAGATGGAGCCCAGAGTGTCTTGTCTTGTGGGAGACTCCACTGCTAACTTGGAAGTCACTGAGAGTGGAGCTCTGGGAAGACAAACCGAACAACAAGAAAAATTGGTACATTGTTTGCAAGACTGGAGGTGCCACAAAGACACTTCAGATGATCTAGATGAAAGATAAAGGGGCCTGAACGAGTATGGTGACAGTCAACATGGAAGAAAGGCAATGGACTTGGAAGATGTTGAGAAGTCTATAAAAATTCTTTTTGACTAACCATAAAGTTAATGGTGAGGAAATCTCTAAGAAGGAGCTGATTAACCTCAATTTTAATAACAAGAAACTACTGCATGGTGAAATACATTCAGCGGAACAATATGAAATTGCCACTTCTTAGGTTAAAAAAAGTAGCAAATTTTTACTGACAATTCATGAAATTCAAAGCCACTTTGTAACAGATATCCTTACATATCCAATTAAGGGGAAAGTCAAATCCAAAACTAAATCACATTAAAAGAAGTAAAAATTAACCATGAACACAAGAGAACCAAAATGGTTTATTTAGTAGTACCAGGTGAGGGAGTGTTTTAAAGAACAGACTCTACTCTTAAAGGAGATTTCCTGTCAGAGAATCTCCTGTGGCCTTCAGCCTAAGGCGAAATTCCAGAAAAAAAAGTCCTTAGACCACGGAAATCCCAGAACTGTTAGGGAATAAAAGGAGAGCATTGTAATTTAATTCAATTTACAACCTCCTATGTACTTCCCTTTGGGGATTTCCTCAACAGAAAATTTGTCCCAAAGCCAAAAAGCACCTCTTGTGAAGTTAGAATTCTGAGTCCATTTCCTACCCATGTTCCCTTCATCATCACAAATACTAAAGACTGAAGTTTAAGAACACATAGAGAAAACTTACTTGTGTTCAGGAAAACCTTAAGCAAACTTTTCATTACATCGGGATGTTATTAGGTCACCTACTAAGTATCCATGGTTATCCAAGGGTAAAAGATGTAAATTCCAGTGACAAGGATATAGAAACCCAATAATTTTTATCTCCAAATTCCAAGCCACATGGGTGTGCTTCCAAGCCTTTGTTCCCACTGGTTCCTTCTGCTAGAATGTTCTCCCCTCTCCTTGCTTCTTTGCCATCCAAGAAATGACAACTCATCCCTCAAGACCTGATTCCTAGTTCACTCCTGAGAAACCAACTGTTCTTCTTATGAACACTGTTTGATGTGAGGTAGGTAGATAGCTAGCTCAGATCTGCTGTGCTGGAGGTTATCACAAGCCCCCATATGTAATTCTACCCTCCTGTCAATCAGAATCACCCTTTCCCAGGATATATCTGCTTCAGCCAGGACCTAAGGGGAGGACACCATGGAAATATTGATATTGCACTCCAAGTGGAACTTGTGGAGGTGCAGTATAATTTCTAGGTGGATTCACCCCTGAGGGGAACCACCGCCTACTTCATAAAAGATGCCAACAACTGGAAGGGTCTCTTTCTTTCGCTGCAGACCACAGCTGGAGGTGCTGTGTGGGTGCTCTTTTGCTCTCTCCTCTCTCCTCCCTTCCTCTTTTGGACAGTCTTCTGGCCCACTGGCCATTTATGTTGAGTATTTCTCCATGTGGGGCAACGCTTGGTCACACATGTAGATGTGTTCACTTTCTCGTCTTTTGAATAAACTTTGTTATCACTTTTTGCACCTTATATGTGTCTGCACTTAGAATGCTTGTCTGGATGCAAGGCTGGAGCCTGGAGTAGAAATTAATAATCCATGCTTATTTCAAGTTATGTTTGTTTCCATTGCTCTGAGCTGGGCTGTCAATCAGTCTAATTTTGGGTTTCACTGTTAGATTCGATCAAGAAAGGTAAACAAAAAATGCTCAATAAAACAAAGGTAAATAAACTTCAAGGTTGCATGCTGAGAATATACTGCATTTCTGTCAGTAAAATAATGAAAAGAAACACATTGTGAAAGAGTATGTAAATGATTTTATTTGTATATAAAAATACATGAATTACATATAATTATGTATAATATAGGTATGTTTGCACAGGCATAGAAAACATTTGAAGGGATAGCCATCTGTTTCCCCTAGGAAATGAGATTGAGGATATCGGGAAGATTAGGGACTTTCACATTATTTAATCGTTTCTTCAATGCTTGTTTTTATTTTGAAAAACAATCCTTTTGAAATGGGGCTACTAGGTAGGAAGTTAGGGATAAATGAGCTGAGAGATTTTCCCACACTCCTGTCTTATAGCCCTGACTGTAACTCTACCCCCTTGCATGTCAGTCCAGTGTGCCAATTTCCTATGATGGACCTGCATCTCACACAGCAGTAGGAAGGAGGAGGTGTCCTAATGTCCACAGAGGAGTTAGACACTCCACATGGAGGTGCCACGAAACTCCCAGAAAACCTCACATACATTAAACCCTACCCAATTTCACTGCATTAGTATATTCAATTAGGAGACCACTCCTTACTGCAAAAAGGCACTGCTGCTCATGGGAGCAGCCATTGTTTGGCTTCTTGCCCTTGTAGCTGGCCTTTCTCCCGCATTCTCTCTTTACAGGCATCTCTGGCTCTCTCAAGGCAGCTCTCTCTCATTGTGGGGTTGCCCACACTCTTGTATGAGTGTGTTCTTTACTGTCTCTCTCTCTCTCTTTTTAAATAAGTCTTGCTCTCGAATCCTTATCTCAGATGGGTGCAAAATACTTGGAATCAGGAATGCATATTTTAACTTTTATTAAAACAAGCAAATGCCCCTCCCTGGGCACTGGGTCTCAGGCAACTATATATTCAAGACCACCATCAAAGGGCCCACAACACCCACCACCCAAACTGTGACGTGTCCTCAGGCATCTTCCTCAGTGGTTTCCATCAGAAAGTCTGTCATGCTGCAGAGTGACCTCTCCAAAGCCGAACACAGCCAAGTTACTAGCACAGGAAGCTACGCGTCACGGCCGTGGTAATTTAGAATGAATGAGGCAGCCTTTAACTGAAGTTTCACAGGAACAGAAAGGGATTACTGCCCAAGAAAAACACAGGACAGCCCCAAAGTGCAAATACAGCATCTGCTTTCAGGGTACTAAGAAGCAAGCAGCCGCTTCCCAGCGTAGGAGGCTTTGCAGAGCCACATGAACTCTTTGATCTGAGCTTCCTGCCTTCTTCTTGCCCTTCTTGCTTCCTCAAAAGCTCCCTCTCCATGCTCCATCTCTAAGTCTTCAGCCTTCAAATTCTTATTCTTTTATTGTGTCAAAGTCTCTATCCTCTGAAAGTAGGCTTTAGGCTTACCTTTAAATATACAACAATGTCCAGAAATATATTAAAGAGTTCTTGCTTAGCAAAGGACCTTCCCCCGGGTATCTTTCTGTAGCAACTAAGTAATAATCAGGTGAACCAGCAACAGATTCTTCCACAGAGCTTCTCTGCAGCCCAGTCAGAGCCCACTGGGGATTCTATTACCAGAGACGAAACTGGAAAACCACAGCCTGGCTTTGTCGTGTTCTCACCAATAGTATGCAACTCTGCAAGAGTTAAATACCAACAAAATATTAATTGACCACTTTCTGTGGATCATAAATGAGACTAAGACATCTTTTATGTGACATCTCATTTAGTCTTCACAGCAACTCTGAGGTTGGAATAGAAAAAAAAAAAAAAAACCTGTCACAAACCTGGGCTACATGATGTAATTTACACTTTCCTCCCAAAAAGAAATTAGGATTTTACTGATACTATGTTAAGCCATCTTTGGAGTAGTTTTAATAAGATTAAAACCGGATTTAATGGCCTACTCTATGACTGACGAATCAGTCACGAGTCAAGTGACTTTTTCTAATGACTTATTTTTTCTTTTGGAGATCAGTCTGACACTGATAATCTCCACATTGCCTCTTCCTTTAAAATATCTTTACCAAATGTGAATCCTATTTGGCTTCTAAGAGGATTATTTCCTTTTGTTGCAGGATTTTCATAACATTTGGACACATGCTCACAACCAAATTGCCTGCAGTCTTTAATCAACTAGATACTAATATTTTCCCTGTGAAACATATAGCAGGCAGTAGTAAACCCAGAGCACAAGGTGGATTGTCTGACTCCCAAATCCAGGTTTCTAACAAGCCTCTTCTACCTCCTCAGCAAAGAAGTTGGCATACCGCAAGGACTGTGACTGTCATTCCAACCCCTCACTACAATCATTCTCTTGAGAGCCCATCATCCAGGACACCAGGCAGCCTTTAATAAAGCCATGCCATAGCTTTCCAATTTTGTCTCTACCGACAGATTCTCCAAATGGCCCAAGAGAGCCATATCTGCAGCTCAACTCCTGTGTCTCGGTCGACTGTCCCTCGGCTGGAGCCTCGCTGTCCCTGCCACCACTACACTGGCTTCAGGGAAACACACTTCCCCCTTTCATGTTCTGGGTTCAGAGGGATCTAAGAGTTTTATGTCCTTTTCCCAGCTAAGAGATTCTCAGATATTTATCCTAACCTTCACTCACGGTTTGGGAGAAGTAAGATGAGCAGGATGTAGGTGCTCACAGAAGCTCAGAGTTCTCAGTTCAGAGTTCTCAAGAAGTGACCCTAAAGATTAGGGTCCTCTGCAGGTCCGGGACAGTGGTCTTTATGTGTATCCAGAGGGTCCTTATGTGTATCCAGATTCCTTAAATTACAAAGTCAAGAAGACAAGATCGGTCCTTATGTGTATCCAGATTCCTTAAATTACAGAGTCAAGAAGACAAGATCAACACACTTTGTTTAGTTGCTGAGAACTGTCTTCAGAATTCCACTTTCTATTGCACCTGTATTGGACAAGAATCTCCAATCATCATTCACTGGAACATTTCAGGCCTTAATCCAAGGAGTGCCAGAGCGTGTCCTAAAATGCATTTCTCCTCAGTTCAAAAATGTTTCATCAAGAAGGACATTTGGTGCAGTGGTAAGACACCACATGGGATGGCTACCTCCTATTTCAGAGTCTGGGTTCAAGTCCTGGCTCCAATTCCTATTCCAGTTTCCTGCTAATATATATGCTGGGAGGTATCAGGTGATGCCTCAAGTACTTGGGTACCTGTCACTCATGTGGGAGTCACATATTGAGTTCTTGGCTTGAGTGGCTTTTTTTTTTCCAACTTGGCCCGGCCCAGCATGTTGCAGGCATGTGGGGAGTGACCCAGCAGATGGGAGCTCCCTCTCTGTCTGCCTCTCACCATTTGTCTGCCTCCCAAATAACTATAAATCAAATTTTTAAATATGTGATCATTGAACATTCATTCATTCATTCAACACACCCCGCTTCTCTCTGCCCTTTTCTTCTCCTCTTGCTAGTCTCCGTTTCCTCCACTTTGTTTGGATGATTTGTTTTCATCCTTTATGTCTCAATCTAAATATTCCTTCTTCCAGGAAGCCTTTCAAGAGACCCCAAACCATCTTCTATTCACCTGTTACAACTCCTATGCCTCTTTTAATCATCTCCTTTTTTTGTTGTTCTTATTGTTGTTCCTCTTTGTCACCATCTCAGACATAATCTTCAAGAGTTGGAGTATCTACTCCATTCACCATTGACTCTCCAGTTCTTGGTTTAAATAAGGTGATAGTCAAATATTTGTTGAATAAATGAATTGTGAATCAATTGCATTTCCAAATGCACTGCACGTGCAGGGCTACTGATAAATGTGAGTCAGATTTTAAAAATGCTCAAATTTCTCTGCTGTCTATTTGGAATTGATGATGTCCTCAAAGTAAAGAGATTCAGAAATGTGATCAGGTAATCAATCCAAGCCAGTTTCTTCTCTTTTGCTCTTTTGCTTCTTCTCTTTTTGTTTTCTCTGAAAAAGGAAGAAATCTGGAACATACTGATTTACTTCTTCAGCCCTGATTATGCGTTATGTTTCTGTGAGATCAGTTAGCTATGTTAAACCAAGGTGGCTGTTTAATTAATGGTATGATGGAATAGGTGATAAAATCCTACATTTGTTTCCAACTCTGCTCACTACCTTAAACAACCTTTTCACAGCTTTCCAAGTCTGTCCATGAATTTTAATGTTACAGGATTGACAATTCTTAGCAACTGTAATTACATACATTTTAACTGTTGTTGGTACCTATAAAGGGAGAAATCCAACCTCATTAGAATGCCATTTTGAAAGTGTTGTTGACTGCAAATTTCTCATCAGACCACCTGCACTCATCCAATGCTTCAAGACAAGGAAAGACTCAAAGCAAGCCTTTATTAATGGGAAATGTTGAGATTGAGATTATAAATTCCCCTGCTCTGGGTCAAGATTTAGTTATTTATTTGAAAGTCAGAGAGAGAGAGAGAGAGAGAGAGAGAGAGAGAGAGAGAGAGAAGAGAGAGAGATTCTTCCATCCACTGGTTCACTCCCCAGATGGCCAACAGCCACTGCTGGGCCAGGTTGAAGCCGGTAGCCAGGAGCCTCATTTGGGTCTCCTATGTGGGTAACAGAGGCCCAAACACTTGGGCCATCTTTATCTGCTTTTCCCAGGCCATTAGCAGGAAGCTGAATTGGAAGTGGAACAGGGGCCATCACTATGACAGTGTTTAGGTTAAAGCCCTGGCCTGCAGCACTGGCATCTCATATTGGCACCAGTTCAAGTCCTGGCTGCTCTGCTTCTGATCCAGCTTCCTGCTAATTGCCTGGGAAGGCACTAGAGGATGGCTCAAGTCCTTGGGCCCCCACGTGGCAGACCTGGAGAAAACTACTGAATCCTGGCTTCAGATCGGCTCAGCTCTGGTTGTTGTGGCCATCTGGGGAGTGAACCAGCAGACAGAAGACTTCTCTCTCTCTCTCTCTGTAACTCTGTCTTTCAAATAAAGTAAATCTTAAAAAAAAAAAAAAAGTAGTAGAACAGCCAGGACACAAACTGATGCCTACGTGGAACAGTGGAATCACAGGTTGCAGCATTAACTGCTATGCCACGCCGGCCCCATATGGGTCAAGTTCACATCACCTTAGCTTTTGAGGCTACCTAAGACATCCAGTAAAGCAACAGCATGTGACAAGTCAGATCAGACTGCTTATCGCCTTCTGCAGAAAGCAGTAAACACGGAGTGAAACATGAGAAGGAACTGTGGCCCACACAGTGTAAACATATCTATTCAAGTCTATGCATTTAGTTGCTTCTTACATTGAAATAGTAGGAAACAATGGTGACTTTTTTTCTCTTTATATTTTTTCCATGTATTTCTAGTTTGTCAATATTAAAATTTTTTAAATGCTATTTTAACTGAGAGATGATCTATCTCCAAGAATACAATTCCAATGGCTTCTTTTTCTATGGAAAAATAAAGCCATGACCCTTGTATGGAGGAACTTCCGAATCATGAATCTGATGATAAAAAACATTTCTGGACAAATATGTACCAGGCAACCTTAATGATGGAAGAAGCTCCTTCTCACCTTAAGAGCGCTTTGCAACCTTCCATTTGTGGCCTTGAAGATACTGAGCACAAATTCACCAGAGAAAGCTATACCTATGTTTTAACCCAGATTCTTGGAAGGAAGTGGCTCTTGTCACTAAAAGAAATTTCACATCCCCTTCCCATTTACTCAGAGCAGGAAGCTGATCCCAGAGAGAGTTCAGCTGGCAGAGAGGCCACAGGCAAGACTTCCCGGTCACAACACAGTAACAGTCAGGTTAAGAGCAGAATGTTATGCCCATTACTAATAGGGAAAGAGTCGTCAGCATTTGCACAGCAAAGATGAGGGAAGTAAGACTCTACAACGTCTGTACTGACTTCATAGTGACTGTATTGAATGTACTGTGTTTTTCACAGGTTATGACTCAACATCATCTAGATAGTCACAATGTTCTGAAAGTCCCATCCTAGTGTCATGCTGAATGTAGCAGACAATTGGTGGAACTAAAATGATGCAACAGGAAAAGAGATCCAGGATATACCAGAATAAAGACGGGTCTATTTCATTCACCGCCTTCCCCAAAGCACACTGATTAAGGTGTTATCCTATATTCTTTGTAAGGGCTCACAGTTCACATAGGAGTCCAGCTATATATAATATTCAAATACATATTTATTTATGAATGTTTGCATATGTGTAAATGTATATACACAAAAATATACACATGTGGTATATACTGCATATGTGTAAATTACTTTGATGTTTATATGAAGTACTGTTTAAAAATTCCTCCATATATAAGCACACACACAGAGATGCACTGAACGTGGCATGAAAGATGGCCTCTACACTTATTACACTCAGGATTGTGGTATCCAGAATGGATTACAGAGATAAATAGCCTCCTTTCCAGAGTCCTATACCCATATATTTTTATTTTATTTGAGTTGATTTCATCTTCAATGCACCTTATACACTGTGCATGTATTTTTTTTTTTTTTCGACAGGCAGAGTGGATAGTGAGAGAGAGAGACAGAGAGAAAGGTCTTCCTTTTTGCCGTTGGTTCACCCTCCAATGGCCGCTGCAGCCGGCTCATCGCGCTGATCCGAAGTCAGGAGCCAGGTGCTTCCCCTGGTCTCCCATGCGGGTGCAGGGCCCAAGCACTTGGGCCATCCTCCACTACCTTCCCGGGCCATAGCAGAGAGCTGGCCTGGAAGAGGGGCAACTGGGATAGAATCTGGCGCCCCGACCGGGACTAGAACTCGGTGTGCCGGTGCTGCAAGGCGGAGGATTAGCCTGTTAAGCCACGGCGCCGGCCTCTGCATGTATTTTTTAAATTTCATATCTATGATTAAGGTTCAGCAGCTGTGTGTAGTCCTTCTAAAAGGAAAAAAAAAAATCGGAAGCCCTTGGGATAATAAGTTAATGGTTTGTGAAAAGATAATACCCCCAAAAGTCCGATTCTTTTATTCCTATAGTGACCTCATTTGGAAACAAGTTCTTTACAGATGGAATCAAGTTAGGATGAGACCATACTGGATTGAAGTAGACCCCAAATCCCATAACTGGTGCCTTTATAAGTAGAGAGAGACTCAGAAACACAGAGGGAAGAAGGCCATGCAATAACAGAAGCAGACATGGGAACAATGCAGCTGCAAGCCAACAGGAGCCAAACATTGCCACCAACTCCCAGAGGCTGGAAGAGACAAGGGAGGGGCTTTCCTAGTCTCTTCAAAGAGAGCATGGCTCTTCATTTTGCACTTTCATCTTCCCAAACTCAGAAAATAAATTTCTGTTGATTTAAGCTACTGGTTTGCGGTTATTTTGTTATGGCAGCCCTGGAAATCTCATGCAGCCCTCTACTTAAATTGAAACTCCTCTGTGAGCTGTTAGATGAAAGCATGACTCAGGTAGAACAGAAACTAGTGACAGTAACCTCTGGGCAGCAAAGGGGGCCATCCAGCCAGCATCTTTCAGAATGCTCCCCACAGTCACGGCTCAGCGCTGTAAAGTTTAACCAGCCCTCTGCTCCTTTAACAGAAATCCCATTTGGAAATGGAAGTCCTCTACACCTTCAGATTCTGCCTTCTTAGTGGGTTTTTGTGTGTGTGTGTGGTGGTGTTGTTTTACACTGAATACGGTGTGTCAGTATGTGTATTAATGTCTCTGTTACATCTTTGAAGGAATTTTCCTTAGACAGAGCCATTGTCTCAAACAAAGCTGAAATAAAACAGAAGATTATGTCTTGGTTCTCAGGAGAAAATACATGGTTTGCTGGATCAGAAGCGTCATGTGTTTAAGTTTAACCCATGGTGAGAGATTAGAGGGTAGACACGGAATCCAATGATGGTGCTTAAGAGTGGGGGCTTGGGAGGTGGTCAGGATAAGGTATAAGTTCCTCAGGGTAGTGCCCCATGACTGAATACTGGTGGCTTTATAAAAAACAGGAGACCAGAGGAGAATAACACATGTGAGCTCTGTATCTCTTGCCATGTGATGCCCCATACCTTGGTCCCTTTCAGCAAGAAGGCAATTACTACTTGAGTGGCCTTGAGCCTCTGCAACTATGTGCTAAGTAAACCTTTTTATAAAGTTACCCAGCCTTGAGTATCTCATTACAGTAACAAAGAACACTAATGGATCTGAGTACATAGGAAAGGTTTATTCTTGAATGACACTAAATGTTGCCCTCTGTGGTTCATGGAAGAACTGAGGGGAATATAAGGCAGTGCGTCCAACAGAACTTTATGCACTAATAATCTGCACCATTCAACATGATGAGATGTGGCTGATGTGATCCACAAAACCAAACTTCAAATTTAATAATTTAAATGGGACTGTGAAGACCAAGAGTATAAACAGCATGATAAAGGGACTAGAACTGAAGGAAAGCCTGAAAGAAGACTTAAAATGAGAAAAGCACAAGTTGATTTAAATCTAGCAACAATGAACAAAAACAATGTCTCATGTAGAACAGACAATAAAGTTACACAGATCATGCTCTCTCTACCTTTTAGATGATCATATTTCTCCAATATAAAGTACCAAAATGAGTAATACTTGAGTTATATAAATAATTTTAAGAGGCTATCTATTTCATCAAATAAAATAGTTGATTTCATAAACTCAGTGGTCACAGTCTTACTGGATTATAAAGATTAGATAGCAATATTTATTCTTGTGCACAAAAAATCATCAATTTAATGAAATGAAAAGAAAAAAACTAGGGAGAAGAAAAAAAGAGATAAGAACATCTAAGAGTGATCAAAAGTGTTATTAACTTTTTAACTGCAACAAGAGAAAATGTACAGGAAATAAAAAAGGGCAAAGGAAAGGGATAAGGAGTGGGGTTAGAAAGGAGAAAAGGAAGAAAGAAGAGAAAGAGACGCAAGAGAAGCAAACAAACCACCCTCCTAAAAGCAAAAGCTGTTGGTGTTGGGAGGAGGCATTTGAGAAGACCCTACAAGCTGAAGAACTGTACTACTTTGAAAGAGAAAACCCTGAAACACATGGGGTGAGGAAATGTCATTTGGAGACATCTGACTACAAAGAAGCCAATGCCTGCAAATCAGCAGTGACCATTACCTGACACCCTCTACATCTGGACTGGGATCCAGTTGAGAAACTCAATTAGCATCTTGGTCACTTGTTATGTTCTCTGAGCTTGACATCATAACCAGAAATCCCACTTCTGTGATAACCTGGACACAATATATTATTGAATCAAGCCAAATACATTCTATCAGCATTTCTAAAACAACATAGTGACATCCATATTGTTGGATGGTTTGTAGCACTGCTTGAGTCTAAACCAGAAGAAATAGGATCAGTAGAGGCCCTCAAATAGTGAAGGTTTTGGAAATCTCTCATATTTTGGAAAATTCAGTCTTTGGAAGATCAGAGACTGCATGAAACTGGTAACAAACCTAGTTCTCCTTGCATTTTGAGAAATGATTTAAAGTTGTGTCAAATTTTATTTATTTTGTTTATCTTTTGGTAGAATATACTGAAAGGGAAAAATACTGATGTGGGACTCAAAACCCAGCTACAGTATCTTTCAGGAATGAGGACAAAATGGGTATTTTCAAGCAAAAAAGCTGAGATTTTGCAACATTTGGATACAAAGTGAGGAAAACGTAAAAGATACTATTTTTCAGTCAGAGTTAAATCATCCCATTTGGAAGTTCCAAGGTAAAGAGGAATAAAGAACAAAGAATACGGCAAATGTGGAGAAATCTAAGCTAGCACTGGTGGAAGGAAACATAATTAAACTATCTTATACAGCTAGGAAAGCAAGATAGAACTAAAATCTTTGACAATAGCATATAGCTAGAAAGGAAATACCATCCTGAGTTTCTTCTGTTTTGGAAGAGAAAGATAAACATACTGATTTAGAAAATAGTGTAACTAACTTCCATAACAGAACAGGAAAAAGCCAGAGTGAGAAAATAGGAAGAGTCCAAAAGGAGGTGAGAAGAAATGAAGCGTAGAGAAGGGGGTGGGGAATAAAAGCATAAAATAACCTGGTAAAAATGGATGTCATGTATAAATCCACTCATTATAACAATTACAAATGGACTTGACTTCTAAGTTACAAGGCAAAATATTATAAGGCTAGGATTAAAAAATATAGCTATATTTCTTTTTACAGAGATGCTGTGAAATACTAAAATCATTAGAATTAATTGGATGGGAAAAATAGTCCAGATAATCATTCACTAAAATAAAGTTAGTATAATTACATTAATATCAGCCCCAATACACGTACTACTTAAGCACTGATTAAGATATAAATTACAATGTGTGCTTTCTTTTTCTCAGACATGAAAGGTCTGCAGAAAACTTTGTGATAAGGCACATGCTATACTTCTTTTCTTCATTCATTAAAAACCCTCGGCAGCATTAGTCTTTGAAAAAGTTCTAAAATCTCTTTTAGAAGTTGCTTTAAGATCTTTTTCTTCCCATTTTCCCTATCTTTTCATTTTTTGCTTTTACTCTGAAGAAAATTCTTTCACATAGTAAAAGCCACATATCCTAACTTCTCCATATACAGCCTGAATCTATCATCAGTTGGCCTCATAGTAGTGCTCTTTATCTGTCTCATTTCTTCATACTACTTCCATGAAAACATGCCAGATTTATTTTGATGGTGCCATACTTATTTTTCACGTGTCTAAAGCTTTCACTTAGGTTCTATGATTTTCTTCCTAAATTGGATCACGACAATCACTCATGGTCAAATTCTCTCATTGGATTTAAATGCGTTTTTAGGTGAAATCAATTAACTTCTGGTGAACTAAAAACGGCTTCATAATATTTTAAATAGCAACCATGACTTAAATTAAAGCGTTAGTTTTTTTAGTACATACCATTCATCTGAAATTCTGGGTTCCTTAAGCTAGTTGTACTTGACCATGCAATTCATATTGAGTTCATTTCATTTTTTGTGTTGTAGCTTGGAGTAACTCATTTGAGCTTCTTATTCCATTTGTTTTACTTTGATTCCTTTCAGGTCAAGCACAGTTAGTTATCTGATCATATAAAATGTTTTGCATGACTGGATGTTTTTATGTCCTACATGTCATGAGGTTGTTGGTTCCAATAGTGTGCTACACACATAGCTGACTGCTTTGTTACTCCTGTTGTTACTAACAACTCAGAATTATAAATCATTCACCGACCATGTACACATGGTGTTTATGAATCAAAGAGAGTCTTGGTTCTTCATCCCCATCACTAGGTTGGCACTGATTTAAAAGACAGTAAATGATATCAGTCAAAGCAAATAATTCAGTCTGTGAGGAAGCCCATCTCTTCCTCTTCTTGTTCCCAAGAGCCGGAGAAGGAGGATGAATTTTATCATCAAAAGCTTTGGGTTGATCACATTTTGTAATGAGCCAGCTAAGTGAACATGTGAAAATCAGCCAACTTCTTTGAGCTTCAGTTTTCTCTTCTGTAATATTGGGAATATTGTTAATACTTCTGCTGCTGTGAATTTGGAAAGTGACAGTGCATGGAAAGCTCTTTGCAAACTATAATCCACGAATCAAATGTGATTATATTCCTTAGTTTACTTTCTGTTTTAACAAGAAAACAGATTTATTTCCCTCACAGTTGGGAGGTTCAAGGACATGGTCCCAGAACATGCTCAGTTGTGGTGAAGTCCCATTTGACTGCATTTGGTGGAGAGTATTGTGGTAGGAGAGCATATGACACTGTGAGAGATCACATGATGAGACCAGAAACCAAAGAGGGGCAGGGTCACCTTCCTCTTTTATAACACCCCTCTGTGAGAACTACCCAGTGTCCCATAAGAATTGTCTTAATCTCTTTTGAGGGCAGCACCCCAGTGATTCCCACTAGGCCCCACTTCTGAATAGTTCCACTATCTCTCTATATTGCCACACTGGGAACAAAGCTTCCAGCACATAAACCCATAGGGAATTTAAACCATAGGTAAATCATAGTGTTGGTTAATGAAACAATCCTGCTCTCCTTAAAACTGGGTCATTTAACCACTACGTGCCCCAGTATCTATTGTTCTAATCTCTAGTTTCCCTACTCCCTTGGAAGAATAGTGTGGTGATCATCACAAATCTCACATCTAGGCGCATTTCACTTCCTAAGTATCATCACCTAACATTAGGGATTGTCTTACTCTTCTTTGATTATCATAGATTCAGTGATGTAACAAAGAAAATTTGTTTTCTAGAGCTCCAGAGACTGCTAAATCCAAAATAAGTTGTGTTCTGATTCAGTTCTGTTGAAGATTCTCTTATTAAGTTGGCAGTTACTGATAGCTGATTTTTTTTTTTTACTTCTCATGGCCTTTCTTCAGTGTGCAGAAGGAGTGGAGGAGAGAGTGAGTGTGTGTGTGTGTGTGTGTATCTTCCTGTTCTAAGGCCACTAATCTCATCATGAGGGCTTCATCTAATCTAACACTAATTAATCTAACCCAAAGGCCCTATCTCCAAATCTCCAAATATCATCATGTTAGGGGTTAGGAATTCAACATATGAATTTGGGGGAGAGGGTCTGGGACACATATGTTCACCTAATAGCAGGGATATAGCTTCATTTGTTATGTAATGTATATCATATAGTGTCTGTAATTATTGGAGTGAGATCAACCCAGTCATGAGGGAAACACTTTCCCTTCTCTTGAAAACAACCCACTTTCAGAATAAGACTGAATTTAGAAAGTTTTAATAACATATACAGCAAGTAGAACCTAATTCCAATATTTGACACCTGGAAATATGAGCTAATTACAATAACTAGTCAGCTGGATCCAAGACTTTTTCAGGTGAATTCTGTGTCCCTGGAGTCTACAAAGGCTTAGTCAAGATGCTTTTACAACTCCATCCTGATCATCTTTACCAAGCAAACGAACTTTTGCAGGTTACTTGTTTAGTTCATCTCAGCTGCCTTGAAATATCTGAGAAGTCAGGCTGACCCATCCAAGAGTGTGTAAAGAGCAGCTCCAGGAGGAGCAGCTCACTGCATCTCTGACCAACTGTTATGGAACGTACCTGGTAGGTGGAGCACACACGGAATGCTGTGGTGTTGGGGTTTCTACTAGGTCAAATTAGGTAGAAGAAAAGCCTGCAACTGGCCTCTTCTGTACATTAAACATAGGATCAGAAGAGAATCTGCAATTATCTCCAAGTATGATCTAAATATTTTCTTATAAAGCATTAATGGGCTGCTTAATTTCTGCCCTTTTTTGGATGAACCTTCTTATTATATCCATTTTTTTGTTTGGACATTTCTAGTCCCAATATTTGTTTATTTTTTGATGCATTTGCCTGAGATCCTGTAATATTTCTGCTTAGATTTTTCAAAATAGTGGAGAAGATTCACAGATTTTGAGAACACCATCAAAGTATAATCCTCAGGGGGTAAAAACTAGTCACAAACAACCAAGACAAGAGCAGAATGTAGTCTCATGTGTCTTAAGAAATTTTATCCTGCATTCACTCTTTTTGAGATTCCATGTATGAAAATTCAGTGAGGCCTCCATGAATGGTTCATTTCTCTAGAGAGGATCTACATGTGCTTTTTCCAGGGATCAGCTAGTGCTGTTCCCAGTTTGACCAATTTAGAGGACTGATCATCAATTTATAGCATTTAAGATTTTTGTATTTTGCTTGTGAATGATTTCTAATTTATTGAATTTATGGTCAGAATATAGCCAAGAAAATATTGTTTTGGAATTTCTTAAGGTTTTCTTTATAGTTAGTAAATGATTTTATTTCCACAACTCTTCAATTGGTGCATTGCCTTATAAATTTCGCTACTAAGGTATTTGCAGACATACAATTTTATTAATATTGTCTCTTCATTGTAGATTGCACATGAGATTATAGATGAGATCATTTTCTCATATCATGCTTCAGGCCTAAATTTCTTGTTTATCTGGTATTATATTAATAGAGTTGACTTTGTTTAATTTTGTTTCGATTTTTGCTTAAAATGCTTTTGTACATCTTTATTACTTTATTTGTATTCATTTTTAAACATGTAGCTAGAATTTGTACACATCCTACAGTTATTTTTCCTTAATTCTTATTTCTTTTCTTAAAAAATTTTATTTATATAAAGAGACTCAATATGTTTTGTACATACAGTTTTAAGAACATAATGATACTTTCCATCCTCCTTTGTTCCCATCCTGCTTCTTCCTCCCTTGTTTTTCTTTACATTTTTGCAATGACATGCTTTCAATTTACTTTATAATAACAAGCTTAAGCTGTCACAAAATAAAGAATTCAACAATTAATAAGTAGAAAAACCACTGTGTCTCAGGAATACAGACAAGGGCTATAAACAATAATCAAATCTCAGGTTATCAATTTCACTCACATACTTTTTTTGGTACTCTATGTATTAGTTACCACAAATGAGAAAAAACATATTTGTCTTTTTAAGACTGTCTTATTTCACTAGCATAATCATCTCCAATTGCATCAATTCTGTTGTTAAAGATGGGATTTCATTCTTTTTATGGCTGAGTAGTACTCCCTAGTATGTGTGTGTGTGTGTATATATATATATATACACATATATATACATATATATGTGTGTGTGCATATATATATATATATATACACACACACATTTTCTTTATCCATTCATCAGTTGATGGACATTTTGATAGATTCCCTATCTTAGCTTATGTGAATTGAGATGCTATAAACATGAGAGTACAGATTACTCTTTCATTAGTTGATTTTATTTCCTTTGGGTATATTCCCAGGAGTGGGATGGCTGGGTCATATGGTAGAATATTTTCAGATTTCTGAGGATTCTCCATATTGTCTTCCTTAATGTTTATACTAGCTTACATTCCCACCAACAGTGTACTAGGGTACCTTGTTCTCCATATCCTCACCAGCATTTGTTATTTTTTGAGTTTTGAGTGACAGCCTCTCTGACTGGGGTAAGCTGAAATGACAGTGGTTTTTATTTGCATCTGCCTGATGGCTAGTGATCCTGAACATCTTTTCATGTGCCTATTTACCATTTCTATTTCATTCTTTGAAAAATGCCTGTTCATCTCCTTAGCCCATTTCCTAACTGGATTGTTTGTTTTGTTGTTGATTTTCTTAAGCTGCTTATATATTCTGGATATTAATCCTTTGCCAGATATACACTTTGCAAATATCTTCTCCTATTCTGTTGGTTGTGTCTTCACTTGTTGAGTGTTTCTTTTGCAGTGCAGAAACTTCTTAGCTTGATTTAATCTCATTTGTCTTTTTGCTTTTGTTGCCTGAGCTTCTATGGTCTTATTCAAGAAGTCTTTGCCTAGGTCTATGTCTTGCAGTGCTTCCCCTATATTTTCCTCTAACAATTTTATGGTTTCAAGTCTCAGGTTTGGATTCATGATCCATTTTGAGTTGAATTTTGCACAGGATTTAAGGAACAGATCTTATTTTGTATTTCTGCATATGAAGATCCAATTCTCCAAACACCACTTCTTGAAGAGACTGTCCTTTCTCCAGGGAATGATTTTAGCTCATTTGTCAAAGAGTTTTGTTGTAGATGCATGGGTTAGTTTCTGGTATTTCTAATCTGTTCAATCGTTCTTCATATCTATTTTAGAGCCAATATTAAACTGTTTCAATGACAAATACCCTGTAATACGTCTTGAAATCTGGTAATGTGATACCTCTGGCTTTTGTTTTTTATTGTTTATGACTGTTTTAAATATTCAGAGACTCTTGTGTTTCCATGCAAATTTTAGGGTCATTTTTTCTAGATTTAAGAAGAATGTCCTTGGTATTTTGATTGAAATTGCATTGAATCTGAAAAATCACTTTGGCTAGTATGGACATTTTGATTACATTAAAAATTCTTCTAATCCATGAACATGGAAGATATTTTTCAATTTTTTGGTGTCTTCTATTTATTTTCTTAGTATTCTGTAATTTTCACTGTAGAGCTTTTATAAGATTGATTGATTGATTTGAAAGGCAGAGTTAGAGAGAGAGAGAGAGAGAGAGAGAGGGAGGGAGGGAGGGAGGGGAAGGAGGGAGGGAAAGGAGTAAAAGAGAGAGAAAGAAAGAAAGAGAGAGAATCTTCCATCTGCTGGTTCACTTCCCAAATGGTACAATGGCCAGAGCTGTGCCAATCTGAATCCAGGAGCCAGGGGCACGTACTGGGTCTCCCATATGGGCACAGGGGCACAAAGACTTGAACTATCTTCTTCTGCTTTCCCAGGCACACTAGCAGGGTGATAGATCAGAAGTGGAGCAGCTGGGACTAGACCTGGTGCTGGTGGCTTTACCTACTATGCCATGGCGCCAACCCTCACTATAGAGATCTTTTACAACTTTGTTGTTAAATTTATCCCAAGGTATTTAAATTTATCCCAAGATATTTAAATTGAAATTTCTACATAGCTATTGTGAATGGCATTGATCTTGCAAGTTCTTTCTTAGCCTTGGCACGGTTTGTGTATACAAATGCTATTGATATTTTGTATGTTGATTTTATATCCTACTTTTCCAAAATATCTGAGTTGCAAACAGTCTCTTAGTGGAGTCTTTTGATTCCCCTATGTATAGGGTCACATCATCTGCAAACAGAAATAATCTGACTTCCTCCTTTCAAATTGGTATCCATTTGGTTTCTTTTTCTTGCCTGACAGCTCTGGTTAAAACTTCAGAGTGACACTGAACAATACGGTTAGAGTGGGCATCTTTATCTGGTTCCAGAATTTAATGGAAATGCTTCCAGCTTTTTGCAATTCAATATGATGCTGGCTATGAATTTGTCATATATTTCCAAATTGTGTTTAGATATATCCTGGTCTTCCATGAGGGCAGAGGGGCCAGGTATTTTTGGCCATCTTTCTTTGCTTTTACCAGGTACATTAGCAGGGATCTGTATCAGAAATGAAGCAGCCAGGACTCAAACCAGTGCCCATATAGGATGCCCCAACATCACAGGCTGTGGCTTAACTTGTTACGCCACAATGTTGGTCCCTCAATATGTTTTCTTAATTTGACACATGACATATTGATTTTTTCTTTTCATTTCCATTTTAACTCTGGAAATCAACCAGGAAGTTCCTTCCTTTCTTTCTCTTTCTCTCCTGCCCCCTCCACCCCCGCTTTACCCTCCTGATTTTGAAGTCACAAACTAATGGCTTTGTAGCTGCAAATTTAAATAATATTAATGTTTCCCATATCAAGGATTTTTATTGATCTTCTCTCTACAAAATCAACTCTAACCAAAGTAAGAGCTTCCCACTGCATTCATGCCAGCTTTGTTAAAAAAAAATTATTTTAAACAGAAATCTTAACCCAAGTATTCAGAAAATACTAGCAATTGCTTACTGACTAGGGGCAGAGCTATAATTTCTTTTTTTTTTTTTCACAGCATCTTGTTTTTATTCACTTATCCCACAATGCATATATTTCTACTTAGTTCCTTTTTCTTTTATTTTTCTTTTTAATCTTTTATTTAATGAATATAAATTTCCAAAGTACAGCTTATGGATTACAATGGCTCCCCCCCCCCCGTAACTTCCCTCCCAACCGCAACCCTCCCCTTTCCCCCTCGCTCTCCCCTTCCATTCCCATCAAGATTCATTTTCAATTTTCTTTATATACAGAAAATCAGTTTAGTATATATGAAGATTTCAACAGTTTGCCCCCACATAGCAACACAAAGTGAAAAAATACTGTTGGAGTACTAGTTATAGCATTAAATAACAGTGTACACACATTAATGACAGAGATCCTGCATGATTTTTTTTTTTAAATGATTACTTTTCTATGTAATTTCCAATTTAACACCAAGGTTTTGTTTTTTTTTGTTTTTTTTTTCATTTTCAATTATCTTTATATACAGGAGATCAATTCAGTATATACTAAGTAAAGATTTCATCAGTTTGCACCCACACAGAAACAAAAAGTGTAAAAATACTGTTTCAGTACTAGTTATAGCATTACTTCACATTGGACAACACATTAAGGACAGATCCCACATGGGACGTAGGTACACAGTGACTCCTGATGTTGATTTAACAATTTAACACTCTTGTTTATGGCGTCAGTAATCTCCTTAGGCTCTAGTCATGAGCTGACGAGGCTATGGAAGGCTTTAGGGTTCGCCGACTTCGATCTTATTCTGACAGGGTCATAGTCAAAGTGGAAGTTCTCTCCTCCCTTCAGAGAAAGGTACCTCCTACCTTTATGGCCCCGTTCTTTCCACTGGGATCACACTCACTGAGATCCTCATTTAGGTCTTCTTCTTTTTTTTTCCCCCAGAGTGTCTTGGCTTTTCATGCCTAAAATACTCTCATAGGCTCTTCAGCCAGATCCGAATGCCTTAAGGGCTGATTCTGAGGCCAGAGTGCTATTTAGGACATCTGCTATTCTATGAGTCTACTGTGTCTCCCCCTTCCCATGTTGGATACTTCTCTCCCTTTTTGATTCTATCAGTTAGTATTAGCAGACATTAGTCTTGTTTGTGTGATCCCTTTGACTCTTAGACCTATCAGAGTCATCAATTGTGAACTGAAATTGATCACCTGGACTAGTGAGATGGCGTTGGTACATACCACCTTGGTGGGATTGTATTCGAATCCCCTGGCACGTTTCTAACTCCATCATTTGGGGCAAGTCCGATTGAGCATGTCCCCAATTGTACATCTCTTCCCTCTCTTTTTCTCATTCTTATATTTAACCGGGATCACTTTTCAGTTAAAATTTAAACACCTAAGAATAATTGTGTGTTAATTACCAAGTTCAACCACCAGTACTAGAACAAAAAAATACTAAAATGGATAAAGTATTACATTGCACATCAACAGTCAGGACAAGAGCTGATCAAGTCACTGTTTCTCATAGTGTCCATTTCACTTCAACAGGTTTCCCCTTTGGTGCTCTGTTAGTTGTCACCAATCAGGGAAAACAAATGATATTTATCTCTTGGGGACTGGCTTAATTCACTCAGCATGATGTTTTCCAGATTGCTCCATCTTGTTGCAATTGACTGGATTTCATTGTTTTTTACTGCTGTATAGTATTCTATAGAGTGCATGTCCCATAATTTCTTTATCCAGGCTACTGTTGATGGGTATTTGGGTTGGTTCCAGGTCTTAGCTATTGTGAATTGAGCTGCAATAAACATTAATGTGCAGATGGCTTTTTTGTTTGCCAGTTTAATTTCCTTTGGGTAAATTCCAAGGAGTGGGATGGCTGGGTTGTACGGTAGGGTTCTATTCAGGTTTCTGAGGAATCCCCAGACTGACTTCCATAGTGGCTTAACCAGTTTGCATTCCCACCAACAGTGGGTTAGTGTCCCTCACAATGACTCTTCTTCAAAGCCCCCCCAAAATTTTTTTGATAAAAAGTAAAGAAAAACAGAAAAGAAAGTTGAAATTTCCTATCATCTCTCCCATGGCCCTATTACAATTACAGGGGAAAAAATAAAAGGCATGATCAACAAAAAAATCACAAAATAGAACAGGCTATAGCCAGGGATAAGGTAAGGATTTGTTTAGCAGAGGAGAAGTCTGGTGATTATGAGAAAGGACACAGATGAAAGGAGAGCCCAAAGGATGTGGAACTCTGGAGATGGAGGCACATGACAGGAGACAGAGGCTGCACAGGCACACTGAGTGTGTTGAAAATCTCCGTCCAGGAATCCAGGAACAGGCAATAGAGCAGCCTTCCACCCCACCCCAACAGGCAGCAGGTAGCTTACTTCTGGCCCTCTCCTGATGATGGAGCCAGAGTCAAGAGTTTGAAAAGATAACAATTATGTGAGATTGAAGGAGGCCCTCCCTGATGGCTCAGGTGAGTAAACACAATGGAGTTCTAGGTAATTCACAGGCCCCCTGCTGGATCTGCATTCCAGTGTGTTTTCTTGGAAACAAACTTTTGGACTAAGTTCATTCATTCACTTAGCAAAAACAAAACAATGACCAAAAAAAAAAAAAACATGCAATGCATTAAATACTCCATTTATAGGTTTATCTTGTTTTATTGGTCATTAAGGACAGTGCATTCTGTATAGCAAATGATTAGATGTTTTTAATTTGTTAACTATCAAGATCCATAACACTCTAAGACTGAAACAGAAATAAAGACAAGGAGTCTGTGATATAGTAATTGTAGTTTGAGCTTCTTTCAGATAGGGAACTAATGATAAAGGAATTTAAAGAAATTAAATGATAACTAATGAAATCATTTAATGCAAATGGAACTCCTGTAACGTGGTTCTCACAGAAAATAATGATAAGTTGGACACCACATGTCTTACTCAGTCCAGTAGCAATTTCCTGCCATTGTCTATTTATGACACTACCATGTAATCTTCCACTGTTGAGTTCCTCTGGCCTACCTAGGAATGGATTCCACCACTATCTTGTCAAAAACTTTTCTGGTGAAAGTCATCACACCACTATCCCTTTATGTTAACTACTAGGTACTTTTCTCAGGGTCAGTATAACTCCCCATTTATCCCATTCATTAAGCAGCCAGGATAGCTCTACAGCATGGATCACATTGACAACATGCTTCACCTTGGAATTCTCCTAGACAGGAGTTTCCTTAGCACTTCCTCTATCCTCCCCTTCTCACCTCCATTCCACCTCTCCAGCGGTTTCCCTTGCAGTCTGCTTTGGTGCTGGCCCTCCTGGTTCCCAGATCTCAGTCTGTCTCTCCATCCACTTCTGTAACTTTGTCCCAGCCTACGTCCTGATAGCACACAGATACGGATCTAAGTTGGGGCTACATTCTTCTGCTACACCCCTGGCTTGATGGCTTGGTCATCTTCTCCTGAAGCACATGGGAGCCAGTGTGGTGTGGATGCAGAGAGGGTGGATTCTGGAATAGACTGCCTGTGTTCACAACACCACTATCTGTCAAATATTAAGCACATTACCATATCTTTCTGGGCTTCCCCATCTGGAAAAACTGGGATAGCAATAATATTCCCTACTATAATTGGTTGCTAGGTGCAATAAGTGAGTTTTATATGTGATGCACTGAGACAGTCATGGCACATAGTAAGTTCCACATAAAAAAGCCCACTATTATGATGATTTCAGACAAGGCATCTATAAACAAAATTACTTTCTGTTCATTCTTACTAACTTCCCGTAGTAAGACTGTTTCCCTCCATAGTCTTCTAAACCAGAAAGACATTCACTCTCTGCTCCTCTCTCTTTGTATTCATTCAGCAAGGCTGATTTTGCTTCTTATCTATTTCTCCCTTCAGCATCTTCCTGACCATTCCTTCTCCACCTTCTCCATTGTCTTGGGCTATTGGTTGAATCTGTAATCATCTCTTATCTGGAGTACTGCAATACACTAACTGATTATTTTGCCTTCCCTCTCCCCCTTTAAAAACCATCCTCTGCCCAGCAACCACAGCATTAGTGTAAAAGTAATGATAATGGCAATGATAATAATACTTTTCAATGTTTTCAGGCACTGTCTGAATCCATACAACAAATTGATACAGCAAATATACTTATATTGTTTTTTATAATTGTGGAGACTCTGGCTTTCAGAAGCTAAAGAACTTACCCAGAGCTCAGAGCTGGAACCCTACAGTTGTAGAACATCAAGGCCTTTATGACAAGGCCTGCACTCCCTCCCTCTGCTAACCAGGGTTCCTTGCTCCCAGCTCTTTACCAGCTCATCTGCTTATAGGTGGCTTACACACAGCCTACTAGGCCCGTTACCAGCTTACCCCTCAGCTGCGTCTCTTCACGCTTTACTCTTCAGCAAGACCATGTTGCTATGGTTCCCAGACACTTCCTGGTGCTTCATTCCTACATTTCTTTGCAAAAGTTCTTTCCTATTCCTCCATGTTGTTGACCTAGAAACAACAATTAAGAAAACCTATTTATGTGTTACCCTTCTGGTTTTGGGTTTCATATTTTAAAAATTTCATATTTTAAAAATTCTGTGTTTCTTGTTTTATACCACTGACTCCACTAGTAGAGAGTTAGCTGACAGTGAAGATTGTATTCTCATTCTATCTTAGCATAATCTAATTTATTGTGAAATAATTGCCCTGGTGTAAGCATAAACCATATTAAATGGTTTCTATTCAGCTCTTCTTTTCTGTACTTATTACCACATCCACGGTTCAGGTCGTTCCCCCAAGAGAACACCCATATTCTGTCTCCGTATCTACTCTATAGTCATTACTTTTGCTTAAATAACTATCTTACCCACACACCCTCAGCATCTCTTATGTCCATTTGACAGTCTCTATCCTTCTTTATTCCTGCAGATGGTGAATCTGGAGCCCATAAACGAACCAATGGAGACTCAGCCTGTGGCTTTCACCATGTGACAGAAAGGCCAATGACCTCACCTGGGGTCTGGGCAGCCAGGGAAAACGCTAGCTGATCTATTAGCTGATTACTAGGCACAGGCGACATCCTAATTGTACAAGAAGGGGAACCAATTTAAGTCACAGATATGGAGACTTGTATGTTTCTTCACATGATGATACTACAACTTATATCTCTCAATATTCTAACATTCTTGGGAATGATAAGGATACCATGACTCACAACAAATGAACCAACAAAGAGATACTGATCTTTCTTATATTTGCTCCAAGAAATAGTCATTCTACTGACAATGAAATCAAAAGGAGACAATTTGCTTTATCTGTACATTGACTGATAGCCTTTAGCATTCGTATTACCAATCAATACTACATGTTGAGGTGGCTGAAGAGAAAATGAACAGAAATGTTTTAAAAATCCCTAGGTCTGGGCCAGTGCCGCAGCTCAATAGACAATAGGCTAATCCTCCGCCTGCGGCACCGGCACACCAGGTTCTAGTCCCAGTCAGGGCACCGGATTCTGTCCCAGTTGCTCCTCTTCCAGGCCAGCTCTCTGCTGTGGCCCGAGAGTGCAGTGGAGGATGGCCCAAGTGCTTGGGCCCTGCACCCACATGGGAGACCAGGAGAAGCACCTGGCTCCTGCCTTCAGATCAGCATGGTGTGCCGGCCGCAGCGGCCACTGGGGGGTGAACCAACGGTAAAAGGAAGACCTTTCTCTCTCTCTCTCTCACTGTCCACTCTGCCTGTGCAAAAAAAAAAAAAAAAAAAAAAAAAAAACCCTAGGTCTGTATGTGGTCCTTTTATACTGCCTCCATGGTACATTGTACCAGCCATACAGGGACTTCAAGTGTTCTTTTATTTTCTTTTAATGACTTGCAAAGTTAAAACTCCTCAAGGTCTCTACACTCCACAATATTCCACACTCAGGCAACACTCTGAGTGAAGCAAAATAATAGACTCAGGCAGCTGTGGCAAAACTTCAAGTAAAGATTTAACTTGAAAACTGTAAAACTGTCACATAAATGGTCATTTTAACTGTGTAATAATCTTGTAAAGCAACTTCGTAAAGCAACTTGAAAATATATGTCAAAGCCATTAAAATTATCAAACCCTTGAATAACTCTGACATATCAATAATGTCAATAATCTGAAACAGAAAGCTTTATTCACAAAAACTTAATCACATCATTATTTATGACAGTAAACAGCAACAAAAACTTAAATGTCTAAAATAAGAGGAGCATTAAGTCAATTATTGCATTTACTAGTCAAGCAGATAATGGAATAAGGAGTATAATTATGTTTCAAATCAGTCCAGTATAACATCTATCAATTTCTCACATATTCTGTAGTTTGAATGTGTCCACCAAAACTTCATGTGTTATAACCTTAAATCCTAATGTTGGGAGCTGGGACCTAATGAGAGGTGTTTGGGTCATAAGGCTTCATCCCCATGAACTGTTTAAGGCTGTTCTCATGGGAGTGGATTAGCTCTCAAGGGACTGGCTGTGCTGCAGTTTTCTTGCTCTTTTGCCATGTGATGTCCTCTGCCACATTATGATGTGGCAAGAAGGCTCTAACCAGATTCCAAATAGATGTCTATGTCATGCTCTTGGGTTTACCAACCTGGAATCATGAATTAAATAAATTTATTTTCTTTACAAATCACCTTCTCTGTGGTATCCTGTTCTAGAAACAGATAATGGGCTAAGGCACTCATGATCCAGGGTACAACTATAAAAAAAGATTGAAAGAGAATGTGGTAGGTGCCACAAAAACCCAGAAACCTAACTGCCACAGAATACGAGAATGGATATAGAGGCTAAAAGATGTATCAAGGAACAACTTATTTGAAACTGCAGAATATTTTGGGTAAAGCTATTTATATTTTTCCCAAAATTTTTTTATTTAAGGTATACAAAATTCATCCATTTCATAAACACAACTTTTGGAACATAATGATTCTTCCTACCCTACCCACCCACACTTCCACCTTTCTTCCTCCTCCTTCTCCCTTTCCCAACCCTATTTTTTACTAAGGCCTAGTTTATTTTATTTATTTTTTTGACAGGCAGAGTAGATAGTGAGAGAGAGAGAGAGACAGAGAGAAAGGTCTTCCTTTTTGCCATTGGTTCACCCTCCAATGGCCGCTGCGGCCGGCACATCGTGCTGATCCGAAGCCAGGAGCCAGGTGCCTCTCCTGGTCTCCCATGCAGGTGCAGGGCCCAAGCACTTGGGCCATCCTCTACTGCCTTCCCTGGCCATAGCAGAGAGCTGGCCTGTAAGAGGGGCAACTAGGATAACTAAGGTCTATTTTCAATTAACTTTATGCACATAAGATTAACTCTATAATAAGTAGTTTAAAAATAGCATGAAAAAAAAAAACTGTTCCTCAACAGAGAAAAGAGCTGCTCAAAGTCACCCCATCTCAACGTGTCAACTTCACTTCTATAGACTACCTTTTAGGTGCTCTATTAGTTACAACAGATCAGGGAGAACACATGTTATTTGTCCTTTTGTGACTGGCTTCTTTGACTAAGTATGATGCTTTCCAGCTTTATCCATTTTGTCGCCAATGAAAGGATTTCATTTTTTTCTGCTGTGTAGTATTCCATGGTAGACATATTCCATAATCTGTTTATCCAGTCTTCAGTTGAGAGACATTTGGATTGATTCCATATTGTAGCTACTGTGAACTGAGCTGCAATAAACATGGTGTGCAGATAACTCTTTCATATGCTGATTTCATTTCCCTCAGGTAAATTCTGAGCAGTGGTATGGCTGGGTAATATGGCAGGTCTATATTCAGATTTTTTAGATATCTCCATCCTGTCTTGCACAGTGGCTATAAAGGTATACATTCCCACCAGCAGTAGAGAGGGTACCTTTTTTCCCATATCCTCATCAGCATTGTTTTTTGTTGATATCTGTATGAAAGCCATTCTAACAGGGGTGAGGTGAAAACTCACTGTGGTTTTGATTTGAATTTCCCTGACAGCTAGTGATACTGAAATTGTTTAATGAGTCTATTGGCCCTTTGGATTTCCTCTTTTGAAAGTTTCCTGTTAAAGTCCTTTGCCCATTTCTTAACTGGGTGGTTTGGTTTGTTGCTGGTGAGTTTCTATATCTCTATATATTCTGGTGATTAATCCTTTATTAGCTGCTTAGTTTGCAAACAATTTCTCCCATTCTGTTGGTTGCCTCTTTGCTGAGTGTTTCTTTTATAATGAAGAAGATTCTCAATTTGATGTAATTCCATTTGTTGATTTTGGCTATGATTGCCTGTGCCCTTATGGCCTTTGCCAAGAACTCTTTGCTTGTACCAATGTCTTGCAGGGTTTCCCCAATGTTCTCTAATAATTTGATGGTATTAGGTCATAGATTTAGGTCTTTCATCCACTTTGAATGGATTTTTGCATCAGATGTAAGGTAGGTTTCTTGCTTCATACTTCTGCAGGTAGAGGTCTAATTTTTCCAGAACTATTTGTTGAAGAGACTGTGCTTGCTCAAGGGGTTGATTTTAGCTCCTTTGTCAAAGCTAAGTCGGTTGTAGATGTTTATGGGTTGATTTCTGGCATTTCTATTCTATTCCATTGGTTTAGCCATCTGTTTTTGTACCAGTAACAAGCTGTTTTGATTATAATCTTCTGTATTATGTCTTGAAATTTGGTATTGTGAAGCCTCTTGGTTTGCTTTGGTTGTACAGATTACTTTAGTGATTTGGGGTCTCCTGTACTTCCATATGAATTCAGCATCATATTTTCTTTATCTGAGAATGTCCTTGGTACTTTAATGATTTAATGAGTCTATTGGCCAATGATCGAATCTGTAAACTGCTCGAGGCATAATGGACATTTTGATGAGTGATCATTCCAATACATGCATATGGAAGAATTTTCAAATTTTTTGTGTCTTCTATTGCTTTCTTTAATGTTTAGTAATACTCATCATAGAGATGTTTGACATCCTTGGATAAATTTATTCCAAGGTATTTGAGTATTTTTGGAGCTCTTGTGAATGGGATTGATCTTAGAAGTCCTTTCTCAGCTGTGGCATTGTCGGTGTATACAAAGGCTATTGATTTTTGTCTCTTGATTTTATATAATGCTACGTTACCAAACTCTTTCATGAGTTCCAATGGTCTCTTAGCAGAGTCTTTTGGATCCCATATATATATAATCATCTCATCTGCAAATAGGGATAGCTGGACTTCCTCCTTCTCAATTTGTAGCCCTTTGATTTTTTTTCTTGCCTAATGGCTCTGGATAAAACTTCCAGGACTATATTGATTAGCAATGATAAGAGTGAGCATGCTAGTCTGGTTCTAGATCTTAGTGGACATGCTTTCAAGTTTTCCTCATTCAATAGAATGCAGGCTGTGGATCTGTCATAAATTCTCTTGATTGTGTTGAGGAATGTTCATTCAATACCCAATTTGCTTTGGTTTTCATCAGGAAAGGATGTTGTATTTTATCAAATGCTTTCTCTGCATATATTGAAATAATATGGTTTTTCTTCCTTAGATTTTAATGTGATGTACCACATTGATTGATTTGCCAATGTTGAACCATCCCTGTATACCAGGGATAAATCCCACTTAGTCCAGGTGAATGATCTTTCTGATGTGCTGCTGCATTTGATTGGCTAGTATTTTGTTGAGGATTTTTATATCTATGTTCATCAAGGAAATTGGTCTATAGTTCTTTTTTCTCTGCTGTATCTTTTTCAGATTTAGGGATAAATGTGATACAGGCTTCATCAGAGCTTAGAGGATTCCCTTTCAATGTTTTGAATAGCTATAGAGGAACTAGAGTTAGTTCTTATTTAAATGTCTGGTAGAATTCAGTGGTGAAGCCATCTGGTCCTGGCCTTTTCTTTTTTGGGAGGGCCTTTACAATTGATTTAATTTTTGTCTTGGTTATTGGTCTGTTTAGTTTTTCTGTGTCTTCCTGGCTCAACTTAGGTAGGTTGTATGTGTCCAAGAATCTATCCATTTCTTTGAGGTTTCCTGATTTGTTGGCATACAGCTCTTTGTAGCAATTTCTGATGATTATTTTTATTTCTGTGTTATCTTTTTATTTTTATTAAGATCCATTTTATTTCTGTGGTATCTTCTATGTTACCTTTCCCTTTTCATCTCTAATTTGTTGAATTGGGTCTTCTTCCCTTTTTTTTTTTTTTTTTTTTTTGATTAGTTGGGCCAATGGTGTGTCAATTTTTTTCATTTTCTCAAAAAAGCAGCTCTTTATTTCACTGACATTTTGTGTTGTTTTTGGTTTCAATTTTGTTTATTTCTTATCTAATTTTAAGTGTTTCTTTTCTCCTACTAGTTTTGGGTTTGTTTTGCTCTTGTTTTTCTAGGTTCTTGAGATGCATTGATAGCTCATTTATTTGGTGCCTTTCCAATTTCTTGATGAAAGGACTAATTGCTCTAAACTTTCCTCTTCAGACTGATTTTGTTGTATTCCATAAATTTTGGTACGTTATATTGTTGTATTCATTTATTTCCAGAATTTTTTTGATTTCTTGTTTGATTTCTCCTATGACCCAGTGTTCATTCTGGAGCATGTTGTTCAGTCACCATGTGATTGCATATGCTCAAAAGATTCTTGAGCTGTTGAATCTAGCTTCATTCCATTGTGGTAAGAGAAGATGCCTGGGCGATTTTGATTTTTTTAAAACTTTTATTTAATGAATATAAATTTCCAAAGTACAGCTTATGGATTACAATGGCTTGCCCTTCCATAACTTCCCTCCCACCCACAACCCTCCCCTTTCCCGCTCCCTCTCCCCTTCCATTCACATCATGATTCATTTTCAATTCTCTTTATATACAGAAGATCAGTTCAGTATAAATTAAGTAAACATTTCAACAGTTTACCCCCACATAGCAACACAAAGTGAAAAAATACTGTTGGAGTACTAGTTATAGCATTAAATCACAATGTACAGCACATTAAAGACAGAGATCCTACATGATATTTTTAAAATATTGATTAATTTTCTATGCGATTTCCAATTTAACACCAGGTTTTTTTTTTTCATTTTCAATTATTTTATATACAGAAGATCGATTCTGCATATACTTAGTAAAGATTTCATCAGTTTGCACCCACACAGAAACACAAAGTGCAAAAATACTGTTTCAGTACTAGTTATAGCATCACTTCACATTGGACAACACATTAAGGACAGATTCCACATGAGACATAAGTACACAGTGACTCCTGTTGTTGATTTAACAATTTGACACTCTTGTTTATGGCGTCAGTAATCTCCCTAGGCTCTAGTCATGAATTGCCAAGGCTATGGAAGTGACAACTAACTGAGCACCAAAGGGGAAACCTGTTGAAGTGAAATGGACACTATAAGAAACAATGACCCGATCAGCTCTTGTCCTGACTCTTGATGTACAATGTAATACTTTATCCTTTTTAGTATTTTGTTGTTGTTGTTGTTGTTGTTCTAGTACTAGTGGTTGAACTCTGTAATTAACACACAATTATTCTTAGGTGTTTAAATTTTAACTGAAAAGTGATCCCTGTTAAATATAAGAGTGGGAATAAGAGAGGGAGGAGATGTACAATTTGGGACATGCTCAATCGGACTTGCCACAAATGGTGGAGTTAGAAACATGCCAGGGAATTCCAATACAATCCCATCAAGGTGGCATGTACCAATGCCATCTCACTAGTCCAAGTGATCAATTTCTGTTCACAATTGATGACTCTGATAGGTCTAAGAGTCAAAGGGATCACACAAATAAGACTAGTGTCTGCTAATACTAACTGATAGAATCAAAAAGGGAGAACGATCCAACATGGGAAGCAGGAGACGCAGCAGACTCATAGAATAGCAGATGTCCTAAATAGCACTCTGGCCTCAGAATCAGCCCTTAAAGCATTCGGATCTGGCTCAAGAGCCTGTGAGAGTATTTTAGGCATGGAAAGCCAAGACACTGGAAAAAAAAAAGATACCATGAAAAAGAAAAAAAAAGAAGACCTAAATGAAAGATCTCTGCGAGTGAGATCCGAGTGGAAAGAACGGGGCCATCAAAGAATGAGGTACCTTTCTCTGAAGGGAGGAGAGAACTTCCACTTTGACTATGACCCTATTGGAATAAGATCAAAGTCGGTGATTTTGATTTTTGTTAATTTGCTGAGACTTACTATATAGCAAGCATGTGGTCTACCCTAGCGAAGGTTCCATGCACTGGTAAGAATGTGTATTCTGCAACTGTGAGGTGAAAAGTTCTGTAGATATCCATTAAGTCCATCTGGTCTAGAGTGTATATTAACTTTGTTGTCTCTTCTTTCTGTCTGGTTGACCTGTCCACTGCTGAAAGTGGGGTACTGAAATCCCTCAGTACTATTTTATGGGAGTCTAAGTCTCCCTGTAGATCCATTAACATTTCTTTCAAAGAACCAGCTGCCCTGTAATTACATGCATATACATTTATTACAGTCACATTTATCTCCCTTAATCATTACATAGTGTCCTCCTTTGTCTCTTTAACAGTTTTTATACTGAAGTCTATTTTGTCTGATGTTAGCACTTTTTTGGTTTCTGTTAGCATGGAGTATATTTTTCCATCCTTTCACTTTCAGTCTGCATGTATCTTTGTTGTTGAAATGTGTTTCTTGTAGGCAGCAAATAGATAGGTTTTATTTTTTAATTCATTCAGCCAGTCTGTATTAACTGGAGAGTTGAGGCCATTTACATTCAAGGTGACTATTGAAAAGTTATTATTTGGCCTTTCCACTCTCTCATAAATATTCCTATTGTTTACTTTGGATTTCCTTTGTAATTTTACTGGGAGATTTTTTGCCTTCACCTTCATACATAGTCATGACTAGGCTTCTGTGTTTCTGTGTGTAGCATATCCTTAAGTAACTTTTGCAAGCCTGGACAAATGGTGACAAATTCTTTCAATTTTTGTTTGCTATGGAAGGACTTTATTTCACCTTCATTCACAAATGAGAGCTCTGCAGCATACAGTATTCTATATTGAGAGGTTTTTTTCTCTTACGACTTGGAATATATTTGCCATTCTCTCCTAGCCTGTAGAGTTTCTGATGAGAATTCTGGTGTAATTGGAGATCCTCTGAAAGTAATCTGGTGTTCCACTCATACACATTTTAGAACTTTTTCTTTGTGTTTTAGTTTTGAGAACTTGACTATAATGTGTCATGGTGAGGATATATTCTGGAGGTTCTTTCTTCTCTTGGAAGCTCCCCTCCATGCCACTGGTTAGAGGTCCTTGATTCTAATAAATCTTTTTAAATCTCTCTGCTTGTCCACTTGGAAATTCTTTTTCCATGTGAGACAAAGAACTGAGATAACAATAATTTCTCTGCTGCCCTTTTCCTCTAGCATTTTGGTTCCATGACTCTGAATGCAACTCCAACATGATGCAGATCCAGCATTGGATCATCCCGCCAGAATAGTGAGCATGTACACCACTGTCTTTTTTTTTTTTTTTTTTTTTTTGAGTCTTGCTCTCTTCATAGTAACTCAACATTTTTATCAAAAACAGCAGGTCTCTGTCAGCCAGTTAAAAGTGGTTAGCGCTGCTACCAGTCTTAAGACTCAGGGGCAAGAAGTGCTGATTAAGGCCAGATCAATCTTCTGGAGCTGAGACTCTGTCCTGACACCTCTCCTCCCTCTTGTGTCGATCAGCACTTCACATGGGACTGGAAGAAGGCTTGAGACAACTGATAGATTATGGCTGGGGCTACACTCCAGTGTTTTCAGAAGGTCTCTTGGCTGGGCACCAGACTCCAGTTGCCAGAATGGTGTTGGCCTGAGAAATGCACTTTCCAGCAGGGAGCAAGTCTCCTGCCATTTTGGAGTCCTCACAAGCTATAAAGCAAGAGGCTCCACTCTTCATACATCTCATCTCAGCTCTGGGAATATTGGTTTGGTCCAACTCAGCTTCCTTTTGCAGGGACTGGCCTGACACATGGGACTGGGAGAAAAGTTTAGAGTAACCTTGAAATTCAGGCCAGGGCTACTCTCTGGCATTTTTCAAGGACTCCCTGACTGGACACCAGATCTCAATGGCTCATTAGGGTGTTGGCTGAAAACTGCATTCTGTCTTCCTTCCTTGAAAATTAATCTGTCGGTGAGACCGGGTGCAGCCTGGAGTGAGGCCATGGGCTCCTGGCTCCATGGCTCAATGAGTTTTTTTCCTAATCTCCATTTCTCTCTGCTCTTCTAAATGCTTTTTGTTCCTCATCAATTCACCTCAAATCCTGAAAACGCTATTTCCTGGTCCCATTAACAAGTATTTCCTAGATATTTTGTTTGTTAGTTCTGGATTACAATTATCCTGTATGCAGATAGGTAGCTTTTCCATCTAGACTCCCATTGGATTGAAGTCCCCACATGGCATAGATAAGTCTCAGCATGTCACTGGTAACCCCCCAATTACCCTCTAGAGTCCACTTTTTGGGATCTCTACTATCAGATCTTTTCTATGCATTCTATGGAAAAACTACTTGGGTTTGCTAACATGTTTTCATAAGTTTTCCATATGAAAATAGTTCAACACCACTTAGAAGTAAGCTTGGCTGGCACCATGGCTCACTAGGCTAATCCTCCACCTGCAACACCGGTATTCCGGTTCCTAGTCCCAGTAAGAGTACCAGTTCGGTCCTGGTTGCTCCTCTTCCAGTTCAGCTGTCTGCTGTGGTCCGGGAGGGGAGTGGAGGATGGCCCAAGTGCTTGGGCCCTGCATCTGCATGGGAGACCAGGAGGAAGCACCTGGCTCCTGGCTTTGGATCGGTGCAGCACTCTGGCCATAGCAGCCATTTGGGGAGTGAACCAATGGAAGGAAGACCTTTCTCTCTATCTCTCTCTCTCACTACTTCTGCCTGTCCAAAAACAAACAAACAAACAAACAAACAAACAAAAGTAAGCTTGAAGTTTGATGTGCCTTCTTAATTTGAAAATGTTGTCTTAATTTCAAGATTTCTAAAAGGTTATTTCAAAATGTAAATCCAGGAAATCAGCACATAGAAAGAAAAAGCTATTAGTCTATTTGACACGGAACTAAAATCTGATACTCTGTTAAAGCAATGAGGTTTGTGCAATGCATATATGTTAGTATTCTGAAATAATGTTAAAGATCTATTTAAAAACTGTAGCATCTCCTTTTAATAATTTTAATTGGTAACTCTCTGTTTTCTAGCCAGCTTCAGTAAGCTGTTTTCTCTTCTCTAGTTCTGACTCTGTTAAAATTGTTCCAAATCATATTTAGGATTTTATTTTTGATTTCTGGGATAACCAAAGACAGATTTTGTGTTCTACTGAAGTAATCTTGTATTCTCTTAATGTCTCTGTTAAGTTCTAATTGTTTAAAAATAGCTGAGTTTTTATTAAGAGCTATGGGTTGTTTAATTATATGCTTATTTAAAGCATTTGATTAATCACTTTGTATCAATGATCAAATCTGCTCTACATTATAACATGATGTTAAAGGATTGTATTTCAACCAGGTATTTTAAGCCTTCTTGGCATCTGTGACAGGCATTAAAAAAAATTAAAGTTTCAAATTGTTGGATTTTGATAGATATATCTCTCATCTTGTAGAGATACCAACTAATATGCTATTTGGATTATACTAAAGGTACTATCAAGATGTGAAGTGGTGCTAAATTTTGTAATGATAATGTAAAATGCTACTAATACAAATGCCCAAAAGTTAAAAAGTCTAATGATCTTGTGTTGTTATTAGACATGATTATCTTAATGAAAAAGACCCAGATGCCTAAAAGGGTTATATGCTTTATAAAACCCTACAGTTGTATTCAAAAATACTGCATGGAATAAGCAAGTGCCTATTATTATTGGTTAACGAGTTTATAATTTTAAACATGGCTATTTAAAGCCTTTGTCATCCAGTTTTGTATTCTCCAAATCCTAAAAATCAGATTTAATGCTCATGAAGTTGGTTTTGTATTTAAATGCGCCCCTTTAGGTTCCAAAAGAACCGGCAGAATGGGAAAAAATATTTGCAAACTATACTACAGATAAAGGGTTGATAAGCAGAATCTACAAAGAAATCAAGAAACTCCACAACATCAAAACAAACAACCCACTTAAGAGATGGGCCAAAGACCTCAACAGACATCTTTCCAAATAGGAAATCCAAATGGCCAACAGACACATGAAAAAATGTTCAAGATCACTAGCCATCAGGGAAATGCAAAACAAAACCACTATGAGGTTTCACCTCACCCCGGTGAGAATGGCTCACATTCAGAAATCTACCAACAATAGATGCTGGAGAGGATGTGGGGAAAAAGGGACACTAACCCACTGTTGGTGGGAATGCAAACTGGTTAAGCCACTATGGAAGTCAGTCTGGGGATTCCTCAGAAACCTGAATAGAACCCTACCGTACAACCCAGCCATCCCACTCCTTGGAATTTACCCAAAGGAAATTAAACTGGCAAACAAAAAAGCCATCTGCACATTAATGTTTATTGCAGCTCAATTCACAATAGCTAAGACCTGGAACCAACCCAAATACCCATCAACAGTAGCCTGGATAAAGAAATTATGGGACATGCACTCTATAGAATACTATACAGCAGTAAAAAACAATGAAATCCAGTCAATTGCAACAAGATGGAGCAATCTGGAAAACATCATGCTGAGTGAATTAAGCCAGTCCCAAAGGTCCTATGGGTTTTTCCTCTCTTGGAAGCCTCCTTCCATGCCGCTCTGGCTGGAGGTCTTTGACTCTAATAAATCTTTCTAAATCTCAAGAGGGGATATTTTCTGGTCACATCTTTCAGAAGTTCTATGTGTTTCTTGTACTTGTACTCAAAATTAGGGAGATTTTTCTGTAATCATTTCACTAAAAAGGCCTTCAATCCATTGTTTCATTCCATGCCTTCAGGAAGCTCCAAAGACATATGCTGGACTGTTTGATAGTATCTCATAAATCTCCAACACTGTTTTTTAGTTTTTTAATTTCTCCTTTGTCTAAAATTTCTATAGGTTTGTCTTCTAATTCAAATATTCTCTATTCTGCCTGAGTCTATTATTAAGACTTTCCACTGCATTTTTATTTGACCCACTGAATTCTTCATTTCTAATATTTCTATTTGATTTTTCCTTAAAATCTCAATTTCATGGGAAAAATTTTCATTCATATCACGTATAGATTTTTTTAATTCATGAAGTTGCTACTAATTACTTCTGAGTAATCCTACAATCAATTTTTTCAATTCCATTTCTAGGATTTCTTCAATCTCTTAATCTTCACATTTTAGTAATGAAGCATTGTTGTTTTCCTTTGGAGGCATCATGTTGTCTTCCTTATTCATGTTCTTGAATTGCTACATTTTTATTTTTAGGCATTTGTGGAGATACTTATCAGTTTTTTTCCCTTGATGGCTTTCATCTTTGGACTATTCCTCTGTGGCTTAGTGTAGTGTCTGCTCTTTCAGTGAATACCCAGAAGCATGTGCTGGGATTGGCCTTGGAGCTCTGTTCAGTGCTCCAGGGTGAAGGGAGTGTTCAAGGCCACACCCAATCTGGGTGTGGTAAATTTTTTTAATCAGTGGGGAGCTTTAATCAGCTCTGTTGTTGTGGTCTTATGCTCACCTCTTCTCTTCCCAGGAGAACAATGCCTAGGTGCTAGCTACAGTTGGTACAATATTCATCCGTGCTACCATAAGAACCAAAAAAGGATCTGTGCAGTCCTCAGTGTGAGACCAGATCCCATAGCAGTGATCCTCACCAAGGAATCAGGGAGCCCCAAACATGTGGAGCTGCCAACAGTGACTGCCTGAAGACCCAGCCATACCCTGCACCCTCCCACTCTGCCACAGTGTTTAAACAGTCCCAGCATACAAGGCTCCCACAGTCATGAGCACCAAGCTCCCTGTCTATTCTCCCATCCAGATTCAGGCATCTCCTCTCGACTGGTTGCTGGACACGTGGACACAAGCTGGCTCAACTGTTACATATGTCCAAAATGGTGCCCACCCCCTCTTGGCTAGTTACAAGATGCTGGTACTGGGTTGATGGGGAGAGAGAAATATGTTCCCTTTTTTCTCTTTAGGTTGGCAGTTATACTGTCATCCACAGGCCTCCAGGCTGGACTCACACCAGATTCTTCCCACAGCTTTATCACCAGTGGCTTGGGCTGCTGCAGTCTGGTCTCACTTCGCTTTCCAAAGCTGGTGCTGAGGCTCTCGGGTGTTTCAGTGCTGAGTTGTGTGCACCCACACCCTCCATGTAGATCCGCAGTGTCCCTCTAACCTGCAGTTTTTTCTGTAACTCTCCCCTGAGACTGCACTCTCTCCACTTTTTTTTTTTCTAACTATCTTCCCCTAGACTAGAGCAGCATGCTCCCTCCCTATCCACTGTTTTGGAATCCTCCTGTAAAGTTGTTTATTAGGGAGCAATTTTGTATGAATAAGAAAGAATTCTAATTGATTCCTGGGAAAACAATGATTAGAATGAAACCTATAGGTGAGGTAGGAGTTTGCAATGGAATAGAGGTGTTCTTTGGGAGAATGTTTCAGGTGGAAGGACTGGCCTGTGCAAAAGCACAGAAGTGGGCCGGTGTCGTGGCTTAACAGGCTAATCCTCTGCCTTGCAGCGCTGGCACACTGGGTTCTAGTCCTGGTAGGGGCGCCGGATTCTATCCCAGTTGCCCCTCTTCCAGGCCAGCTCTCTGCTATGGCCAGGGAAGGCAGTGGAGGATGGCCCAGGTCCTTGGGCCCTGCACCCACATGGGAGTCCAGGAGAAGCAACTGGCTCCTGGCTTCGGATCAGCGTGATGCGCCAGCCACAGCGGCCATTGGAGGGTGAACCAATGGCAAAAAGGAAGACCTTTCTCTCTGTCTCTCTCACTATCCACTCTGCCTGTCAAAAAAAAAAAAAAAAAAGCACAGAAGTGGATGAGAGGATGAGAATGAATGTCAGGGGCATCATCATTAGTCAAAATGTCCAGAGATCACAGAGTCATAGGGTGTTGTGGTTTTGAATCTGAAAACACATGCACATCCATGGGATTTCTTTTGGCAGATAACAGGAAAACCTTGGAAGTTTTTACACAAAGAACTGACATGTGTTTAGGCTGCCACTTGGGAGTAGAGAAGGAACTGTTTAGGGGGAAAATGCTGAGTTTGGTTTCAGGCATATTGAGTAGAGTCTACCAGGCCATTTAAAAAAGGAGATATTCAGAAGAAACTTCGGGTAGACACAATTCATGGGGGCCAAGGGTACGGATGATATATGGGAAGTGTGGGAGTTCCCTAAGGATATTAAATTGGGTGGCTGTAGCAGTAGGAGGCAAACTAGAAGAATGTGGTGTCAGAGGGAAAAGGGTGTTTCAAGAAGTGGGTGATTGGCAGGCGCCGGCGCTCATTTGGCTAATCCTCCACCTGCGGCACCATCACCTGGCACCCTGGGTTCTAGTCCTGGTTGGGGCGCCGGGTACTAGTCCTGGTTGCTCCTCTTCTAGTCCAGCTCTCTGCTGTGGCCTGGGAGGGCAGCAGAGGATGGCCCAAGTGCTTGGGTTCCTGCACCCACATAGGAGACCGGGAGGAAGCACCCGGCTCCTGGCTTCGGATCGGCACAGTGCCAGCCATAGCAGTCATTAGGGGAGTGAACGAATGGAAGGAAGACCTTTCTCTCTCTCTCTGTCTATAACTCTGTCTCTCTCTCTCTCTCTCACTAACTCTGCCTGTCAAAAAATAAATAAAAAGAAGTGGGTGACTGCCAAAAGTTGCTGAGGATAAACTAAGATAAAGACCTGAAAAATCCAAAGGAAATTATCAGCAAAACCATCAGTGACCCAAGCAAGAGCAGTTTTAGTGAAGTGTTACAGACAGAAGCCAAACAGCAGAGCACTGTGGTGTGTGTGGGTGTGTGGCACAAAGCAGAGATAGGAGAGAAGCAACCCTTTCAAGAAATTTGGCTAGAAGAAACGGAGAGAGCTAAGGCAGCAGCTGAAGGGATTGTACAAAGGAGTGATTTCCCAGACTGTTTTTCCCTTCAGATGACTGGATGTTGATGAAGATGATCTCTCAAGCAGAGTGGAGGATTAAGGACAAGGGTGAGAGAAAACATAATTGATACAATGAGATTCTTTGGTAAGGAAGGAAGGAATGGGATTCAGAACCTCAGATGAAGAAAGGATCTGCTCATTATATTTTTAGGACATTTTGTGGATGTAGTATTTTGAAGTTTAGAGATTTATCTGTAGATTTCTATTTTCAATAAGCAGTAGGAAGAGCAGGCATTTGTTGAGAGTATATGTGAGGAAATGGGAAAGGAGGCATGAGGAAAAAGCAAATTTGCAGTAGCATAGAAATTGGGAGGATTCATTGTAGAAAGTAGAAAAAAAGCCAAATGATGACACTCATCCATGTAGTTGTGTGACTGTACTCCTCCAGAGTAAATTACCATACTTCTCATTTTTTATATCCAGAAAAATGTGTGTTGAAGCAAATTCAACAAACTCATTTCCAACTAACCAACACAACTTTAATGGAATTTGTGATAGAGAGATCTAATTTATCCAAGAAACTTCCATTGCTTTCCTAGATGTTTGGAGAAGCCTGGGGAAACTGGTAGGAAAAGGACGTGGCAAAACTTGTTCTTAGTTGTTTGTATTTTGTGTGTGCGCAAATCTTTACCTAGTACAGAGTTGGTCTTCTACGTATGAAGTTAATTGAAAACAAATCCTAATGGAGAATGAGACTGGGAATAGGAGAGGGAGGAGGAAGTAGAGTGGGAGTGGGGATTGCAGTGGTATGTTGGAAAGAATTAGTATATTCCTAAAGTTGTATTTATGAAATTTGTATTCATTAAATAAAAGGTTTCTTAAAAAAAAAAGGAATGTCAGAAATGATGAAGGGGGCCAGTGCTGTGGTATAGTAGGTTAAGCAGTCACCTGCAGTACCAGCATCCCATATGGTGCCAGTTCAAGTCCCAGCTGCTCCACTTCAGATTCAGCTCCCTGGTGATGGCCTAAAAACCACTAGAAGATGGCCCCAGTGCTTGGGCCCCTGACCTGTATGGGAAACCTGGAAGAAACTCCCAGCTCCTGGCTTCGGATTGGCACAGATCTGGCCATTGCAACCATCTGGGGGAGTGAACAAGCAGATGGAAGACCTCTCTGTCTCTCCCTTTTTCTGTCTGTAACTGCCTCTCAAGTAAATAATCTTTTCTAGAAAATTTAAGAAACATGAAAAATTTACTATTATATATCATACACGATAAACATCAAACATTATGTAATAGTTTTACAGTTTAAAATGGTATTTTCAAATACATTAATTTACATATTTTCTCAATAATTTTCTCAATCACAGAACAGGTGGTACATGTTGAGACCAGACTACACTCCAGAATTTCTGAACATACAGCTCTTCTCATTTCCGTATTGCATGAGCCTCTCTGGTTCCATCAGAGTAGTGATGAAATAGATAATGTAGGAAGATGTAGCATGCAATCCAAGGATCACTCTATGATGAGGTCCAGGATCTTTTCTCATAGATATGGTCAAGCCCATTCTAAACTCAAACATGTGATGTCCCATCCAACAACAACAAAAGCAAAAGAGAAGTGCTCTGCAATTGATTTTCAGCCTAGATTGATGGCTAACTGTCAAGAAGAGAAATGAAATTATCTCCTGCCTTCTGTGAAGGATGTGATTTCTTGACTCAGTGATAGTAACAGGAAATTCACACATCACAAAGAACACTCAAATAAGACCTTTTCAGCTGTGCTGAGTCACTTATCTTTTATAGATGGACTACAAACCCCCCATCCCCTTATGAGTGGATAGCACTTTATCATTACTATCTCTTTCTGTCACAAGACTTCGATTTCTGCCAAGTAGGTGGGATTTCTTGCACTAACACATGGAAATCAAGGCTTCCAAATCATGATGAAGCAATCAGTTGATTGCCATTGTCTTCTCTTCAATGTAGTCTTCATCATTTTCACTGTTTGTCGTCGTCATCATCATCATCATCATCATCATCATCATCAAAGATTGCTCCCAAAATGCAGAGACTATTTTGAAGCAAAATCTCTTATGAGGAAAAGTAAAATGTCAGGTATATTTGAACTTCACAAGCTTTTACTATTTGGTTACTAGCAACTTTATGGAATAGAGTCAAATAGCCTTGCTTTGTCCCCGCTGAAAAACAAAAACTTTGAAGCAGACATAGGTTTTCAAGACACAGAGTCAAATTCTAGTTGTGTAACTTCTTAGTTGTATGAGTATAACTAAGTTACCTTATCCTCTTTGAGCCACGGTGTGTACCCTCATTAACAAGGAAAACATCTCCTATGCAGAGCTTGGGGAGAATTAGAAAAGACACTTTAAGTGGAACACAGTAGACATATGGATACTGGTTTCCAGCCCACTCTTCTCTACCCACTCTCCTACTTCCTAAAATCATATGTAGTCCTCCACCAAATATCACTTAAAATTAATTTATTTTCTGAAAAAAATAACTGTGCAGGTGTCACTTATTTTTATTCTGTTTTGTGAAGATATGGCAGGACTGGAAAGTCTTAACCCAAAGCTTAGAGTTTTTCCATTACTGAATTTGTGTTTGTTTTTGCTTCCTTTATTCAAGTTAGGTTTTTAGGCAGCCAAAATGAAGTGCTCACCAAAGAGTAGTCCTTTGTACCAGTAATGACACAAATTACATTGTTCTCCAGGGTTTAAAATACCCAGCCATTAAATTTAACTATGTGAGGTTGGCAAATCATCTTCAAAAGCAAAGCAGCTGCTTCCCTTTGGCTCATTTTTAAGGCTTTGCTCAATGATTTAAAGATATACACACTCCTATTGTAAACCCAGGGAAATACTCTGCAGTATTTCAAATACTACTGTGAAGGTTACAATGACCAAAAGAGAATGAGGTGTTGAATTTTATTTTCAAGCAGTTGCAGATTTTCTATTTGTTGAATAATACAAGTACACATGGATTGCAAAATTTTTTTGCATCAAGATAAAACTGCATTTCAATGCTATTTTCCACACACTTTTGAAGCATCCTCCTATAGTGCTCCTATCAAGCAATATCCCAAGTATTACATGAACAGTGATTCACTTAACATGCATAAGGTAGACACCATTGTTATTTCCACTTTGCTAGCATAGTCCACAACACAGAGAATGTAACAATTTGCCCTAGATAACATTAACTCCTAGTATACAGAACTGGGGTTGTGGACTCAGGCATATTTTGATTTATGTAGATTCTTGCATTGAACTATTAAATTTATTTCATTTATTCCTAATACTTTATATAATGTCCCTCCATTGTCCAACCATCAAAGCCAAATCTTGAGTTTTATCACCACCTTGTGACACCCTCCCAGCACCCACAAAGATGGCATCCCCAAATAGTCACCACCACTGGAGCTGCCCACAGGTGTATCTCTCTATAGGACTAGCGGAACCAACAGGAAACTTGACTTTGGTCAGTAGTTCACAAGATGACACAGTTCAAGTTCTGAGCAATGTACTTACACCTGGGAAAGACTTAGAGAAGAGACTGCTGCCACCACTCTATTAGTGTCTTCTACAATGGGATCCTTCTCAGCTCTTTGTGCTGAGCCTTCCTTCCTATGACAGCAAATCTTCTCAGCATATATATGAATATGAGATTATGTCACTCCTGTTAACTGGACAATATAGAGCTCTTGAGTGAATTAGAGAGAAGTGCCCCTCCTCAGGCAAAGAGCAGGTGAGGTAAAGCAAAGAGGATGTTCACTTTGGGTTTGAGAATAATTTCTGAGATCACCTTCTCTGAGCCTGGTCAAAGTTCTAGCTCCTCTAAGTTCAATCCAGCAAACCACTGTTGAAGTTGATTTCTTCTGAGATGAAGAGCGTGGTGGGGCAAGAGGCACAGAGTCACCACACAGACCCCCGGGAGTCGGGTGGAAGCAGGCCTGAGGTGAGCAGACTCGTTTATTTCAGTTGCTACAGCTGCTTATATAGCCAAGGCAGCCAATCCAGTCAAGGGGCGGTCTATGCGCTAACCATTCACAGCCTGTTGCCAGGCAGTTTCCAAAGTCATCTAATCACAGCCTGTTGCCAGTCAGGCTCTGTTGCCAGGCAGTTTCTGAAACCATCCAATCACAACCTGTTGCCAGGCAGTTTCTGTTGTCAGTGGCCATCTTGGCATGACCTCACCTTCTCATGACCTTCTCACCTTCTTATTCCACCAAACCATTGCTGAGCATCTCCTGAAGACCAGGAAAATGTGAAGCAGAGGAAAGATCAAGAGAATTATAGCACACTTTCTGCTCATTATGGTCAGTGTCAACAGCACTGGCAAAAAAAAAAAAAGCATAATAAATCAATGGTAGGGTTACACTGAGTACATTAGAAAGCAGAAATGTGGGCCACCCATCTCAACAGGGGCTATGAGTAGGTATGTAGTACAGTATTTGGTATATAGTAGCCACTCAATAAATATATGGAGAGTAAATGAATAAATGCATGAATGAAGAAAGGCAGGCATGTATGTCTTAAAGAAAGATTAGACATTAACCTGACTACAGTGGAGAAATAGATCCCAAACAAAGAGAGCACAGTAGGAGAAACCCAAAGACAGGAAAAAGCTTTGTGTATCTGGGGAACTTCAGTTCAAACTCCAAGAAGGGGAATGGAGGGAGGTGAAGGAAAAGAGTCAGCAGCAATATACTATTCCATAATTAGGAATTGGAACCTGATCCAGCAAGTCATTGCTTCTCCAGCTTCAGTCCGAACACAAATTATTTTGTGATCTGATTCTGATTCAGGGGATCTGGGCTGGCTCCACAGATTCTCTAGTTCTCACAAGCACTTTAGTGCTGCTGCTGCTGCAGCTGCTGCTAGTCTATGACCATACTTAGAGGAGCAAGGCATTGGGAGGCAACAGAAAGCACGAAGGAGAATGACAGGTGTTTGGCCCCTGAAAATCTTCAGGAAACTGTAAGCAAATGAGAATGTAAAGTATATGAATATCTGAAAAACGATCAAAGTTTACTCCCTTTCACAAAGGGAATGAAGCAAGCACGTATTGAGGCCCTGTCCTATCTACCTATCTTCTAGTAAGAGAAATTTAATCCCTAGATCAAACTTTTGACTAAATGATCAGTATAACCAAACAAGTCTCTTGAGTAATTTTCAAATAGAATTAACTATAGTCAAATAAACTTATCAACAGGAAATTTTTAGCATTTTGAAAACTGTTTGCCATTTAATAGTATAATAACATTTTTTCTCGAGTCATGAGTCCAGGTACATTTTAAAAGTTGATAAATGCACAACTCACATCTTTGATGCTTACTACTAGGTAAGAAATTAACTTAAGTGTGTACCCCACAACTGCCAGTTCCTGAAACATGCCCAGATCACTAATTTAAACTTCAAAATTATACTTAACTCTCCTGTCTAGCTAACCCTTGGTGTTTTTGGCTAGTGACACAACATACCACTGGGTTATTTGGAACTATTATTTTCAGAGATGGAAACACTGCTAGAATGGGAAGCAGAAAAAAGGAAGGAAAATAAGGCAAAGGGAGAAGCATGGATGAGCTAAATCATCCCTTCTCTGCAGTGACCACTGAAACATGGCCAGGCTCCTTCTGTGTTTGACTGATACCTACACTGTGCTTAACATATTTTCCCCACCTCAGCCTGGAGGATTTATCAATTCTTCCCAAACTATTCATATTGGGAAGTGATTCTGTAGAATGTACTGAACTAAACAAAAACTGAGGTGGTCAAAGCTAAAAGCGTAACTGCACAAAAGGAGGTGAAACTTGAAACCACACCTTCCCCCAGAAAAGTTCAAAAGGTTTATAAACATAGGCACAAGAATCTTCTGGGATGTGCATATCATCATGTGCTATTATGCTCAGTACAATCACAAGGAATTCACACAGGAAGAGATGGAAAGAGGAGGTGTTTGGTGATGAGAAAGACCTGAGTTCAAATCTCAGAGTTGTCATGTAGACATGTGCTTTGGCATTTAGCTACACATACTTGACAAATTTCCTCACCTCTAAAGTTAGAGTGATAGTAAAGAAGACACTGTAAAAGAGAAACTGAAAACAATTACAGTTAACAAAGTTTACTTGGGAAATTAAAAGCTTCCAGACCCAGTTAGCTTTCTGAATCAAATATGGTTCATCTTCATCTTGAGGACTATAATAGGCAATAGCTTAAGCCATGATTCCGAAGCCTCCTAGAAAAGCTTAGTCAGAGTTGTTTTAAGAGTATGCTTAGATTTTTCAACTTACCTAAGATTGGAATCTCTAGAAGGCATAGAGATGATGAAAGAACCCTAAAGTGGCTGCCATCAACTGAGCTACTTTAGACACAAAAGAGGCTCAACTGTCACTTTGGGATGATTTGAGGAAGCCCAAACGAGGAATTATTTCCTTTAGTGGGGGTTTAGACACTTGTGTGTTTTCTGTTTGGGTTGGAAAAGCCTCTATCCACCTTATGAGAGTATCAATAAAGATCGATAGATATCTATGTGTCTGTCTGCCAATCTTCACCTAGGTATGTTCCTCTCCTTGCTACAGGAATAAAGGGTGTTGTCTGGTATGACCACTATTCTTTTCATAAATAAAGTACTGATATAATACCATAAAGTTATGTACAATAAAAAATTCCTGACTCTTTTTTCTGCCTATTACAGAAGTCAAGTTGTGAGATATGAGCTCCATTTAGAGGTCAGTTATCTCCATCTTCTAGTTTGCATTTTTACCATACAGTACTGAAAAGGAAAACAAGCATCCTCTTAATTATACCATTTAGCTTGAATTTTCCAATTATTAAGCATGAACCATAGGGTGAGTCCATGGGAGTGGATGCAAAATTATTCATAGCTGAAAGTCCCTTGGTAACTAAGGAAGACAAAGGTAGAAATGGCTCCATATGAGCCCAATTAGGTTCCAGCATTTGGTTTCAACCCATGTATTAAGTGAGAACTGGCTTCCCTATTTCCTTTCTGTACCGTAAGTTGGGGCTCCCTGTAGATCTATTGCCCAGCCATCTTCAGTGCTCCCTGTAGGTTGATCTAGACCTGGCATTATCCTCCCAGATCCAATGCAACTGCCCAGCACTCCCCAGTTATATTTAGGGGCTTCTACCACCACACATAGGGCTTTTGACCTGTAGGGGGTACCACTGTACCTAAGGCCCCAAGTGGACCAGAGAAGGTATTTAGCTCATGCCTGAGATTTATATGTCCCACAGTTATAGCATTGCTCTAGCCTCCTTATTATAGTCAGGGGTTTGTGCCACCATACCTAGGGATTTTGACCTCCAGGGCACACTCACATGTCTAGGGCTACAAAGAAGCCAAAGAAGGCATTGAACCCATGCCTGAAGTCTATGTCCCTGGGTAATACCAGTGCCCAAGTATATTTAAATGCCAGAGAGGAGACCAGTATACAAACATCTTTGGATGCTGCAGCTTAAGAAAACCAGTGTTCAAAGTTCTAGAAGCTGACCCTTGCAGTGACATATCAGGCCCCAGCAGGCCAGCAGAAGCCACATTCATAGCCAGGAGCTGTGAGTCGCGTGCTTTTACATCTGCTTCATCACAGCCTTAGCCTTCACGCAAGGAGAAGTTGTAGCTGTTGCCTATGGAATCATTATCCATCAGACTGTGGTGCTTTTGATCCAACCAAGCTATGAACTGGCTAACCAACCTGATGAGAGAGTGGTGCCCCACCTTTCAAACATGTCAGTGCCAACCAACTGGCCTGTACTCTGAGGGTCTGGGGCAGTGACCACCCATCTTTCACCAAAGCAGGAAGCCCCACCCTGGCAGCTATAAGTGGTCAGAAGTTCCTTTACCAGTAGCCAGGTATGGTAACCAGCTAACAGGAGCTAGCTCCTCCTTCTCCCACTGCACTGTAATTCTGATCTTGTGTGCAGGGAGCAGAGAGGAGGAGCCAAGAAAATACATTCTAGAAACAAGACTTAAGTCAGTGTTGTGGAATCTGGCAGCTGCAGCTCACCACTAGTAACTACCTTCTCCTGCAGTGCACATTATCTCTGAAAATAGTGCAACAGATGGTAGGCACTTGCATAGTCCAGGTGAGTGGCAAATTGTAAGCAGCCATGCCCATGAATTGGTCAAAATTTCCTATCTCCCATCCATTGGGAATTTTCTCTGAGGCAGGACAAAGAACAGAAGTATCCATATTTGCATCTTAAAGGTCCACCCACAGTAAAGGGCTTAGCTTGCAGGGAGGAAGAAAAGGCCAAAAGAGAAAGAGGGTATTCACTCACTAATCACTGTCTTCACAGTTACAATTCTGCTGTAATTACTCCTCCTGGCTGGCTCACCAATTATGACAGGGGTCTAGGTACCTTAATCTTCACTCCAGACTCTTGCTCCACCACCACCCCTACACAAACACAGAAAAAAGAATTCAAAGTGGAGGCATAGTACAATGCACAAGTGAGAATAGGATTTACTTAATAGTCAAAGACTGAACATACATTTGCATGTGAGTGTGGGTCATCCCACACTGAGGGATACTATGAGGGGAGAGAGAAAGCCAGGGAGGAAGCCCAAGTAGTACCTCAAGCATAGTCAGCGGCAAAAGAGGCTTCTCTCTCATTTCTTAGTCTTTTATAAGATAGGAGGTGGTACCTTAATTGAATAAGCAAACAGGGTGTGATCTTAGCATGTGAGGAGCTTTCTGGAATTTTTATGGCACTTTCATGTAAAACTTAACTATGTGGTCATGTCATATCCTTCTTCTTGGTGCCAGGTGAGACACAGGTACATGCTAGAAATGTGAGAATATTAGATTGACAGGTGAAGGAATAAATAAATCATTACAGGACAAAAATTCCAGCTCGCCTAGACCTAACTCCCTCCTTACTTATCCCATATCACAGGAAGACAGGGAATATCATACCAAGATTACCTGAAAGGTGCACTTTGACATTTGCCTTATTTGGGCATGATTTAGTAGCCTTCAGCCTGGGATTGGCTGAAGCTCAGCTGCTTAGCTACAAAAGCATACCGGTAGGTTACAAGCTGCTTCCACATCGAGTTAGGCTGTAGGTCATGACTTAAGGCCAATTTAGTCCAGTTCAACGCTTTTGATCTTTGCCTTCATAGTACTTGCTTCTTGTCTCTTTTGGTTAGTGTCCCTCATTTCCCACCATGGAGAACACCTTCCCCATGTCATGCACTCTTAGGGACTGCCAATCAAAGCACCCTAAGGGTAAAGAGTGACTCCAGCCAGCACAACCAGACACCCCATCCATACCACCAGCATTTGTAGGACTTGAGGCAGGGTCCAAAAACAATTGGAGACTGAACAAATTGCTCATTACTTCTTTTTTCTAAATTTCCAAAATCACTTTGGTTTTTATTCTTCCTGAAGCCTATGTGTTTGACTTTTCCCTCCCCTCTGTGAATTCTTTTTCTGGTAAAATGAACCACAAGGAAACATAAATGATGCAAATTCTTACCTTTAGGACTGCTGGTAGGAGTAGAAATACCATATGCAGTCCTCAATTTAAAGCAGAGGTGCAGTATCTGGTCCAAAGAATTAACATTAGCAAATAACTTGATGTGCTATCACCAGCAATCAATCCTAGGAAATCCACAAAGCTCTGCACCTCTGAGTGTTAAGTAATAGGAACAGCTCTTTGGCAGTTCTTTCAGGTCCAAATTAATTGAAAAGAGCTGAAACTTTCCCAGACTAAAGCATTTTGCTCTCACTGGTGGGCCATCCCTCCCAAAATCTCTACCATTCATAGTATTTCCCAAGCTTTATCATAAGAAACAATTTTTTAATGAACTTAAAAATGGCACCTTCCTGAGCCAGTGACAGGTACATTACTGGTCTCCCATGGTAGCAGCTGAGGCATTGATTCCAGGGCTCACCCCATGCCCCACCCAAATACTAAAATCCAAGAATAATGACAGAGCATTTCCTTATATCTTGCACATCCTCCCATATAATATGTATCATCTATAGACTGTTTATAATACCAAATACAATGTAAATGTGATGAAATCTTGTTATACTAAGTTGCTTAGCGAATCATGACAAGAGAAAAAAACTGCCCATGCTCAGATAATTTTATTTTTTAAATGTTTTTAAAGATTTATTTTATTTGAAAGGCAGAGTGACAATGTGAGGGCGAGGCAAAGAGAGAAACAGATCTTCCATCAGCTGGTTCACTCCTCTAATGGCTGCAACACCTGAGACTAGACCAGGCTGAAGCCAGGAACCTGGAACTCCATCCAGGTCTCCCATGTGTGTGGCAGAGGCCCAAGCATTTGGATCGTCTTCCACTGCTTTCTCAGGTGCATTTGCAAAGAGCTGGATCAGAAGCAGTGCAGCATGGACTTAAATTATGCTCCAATAGGGGATACCAGCATCAAAACAAACAGCTGAACCAGCTATGTCACAACACCAACTCCTCAAAATGTTTTGATCCACTGCTGGTTAAATTTGGATGCAGAACCCACAGATCTGAATGGATGATGATGATGTGTGTGTGTGTGTGTGTGTGGTATTTTCTGTGCCCTTTTCCCTAATGAAGGGAAGAACTGTGTAACCAGTTTGGAGAGAACTTGCACTATGCCTAGCATGTTACTTATGAACAAGTTCTGTAATTATATTTATTTGTTAAGAAATTATACTTTTTAAAATATAGACCATTTCTTAGAACTGTTTTAGGCAAAACTGAGCATAAAGTACAGATTTTTTATGTTACTAAAGTTTATTTATTTACTGTTATTTGAAAGGCAAAGAGGAAAAGTGATCAGCCATCTTCCAGTTCACTCCCCAGATATCTGCAATAACTTGTCTGGACTAGGCTGAATGAGGAGCCAGGAACTCCATCTGTATCTCCCACATGGGTAGCATAGATACAAGTACGTGCACCATCATCTGCTATCTCCCATGATGCATTAGCAGAAAGCTGGTTTAGAAGTGGAGCAGTGGGGACACAAACTGGCTCCAACAGAGGATGCAGGCATGTGTCATGATGCCCATCCCATTCTTTGCATGTGTGTTAATTTTTATTTGAAAGGCAGAGCAACTGAGACAGGTAGAAGTATGTGTTTCAATATTTTACTATGACTGTAACTTTTCCTTTGTGACAAAATGTAATTATGCAGCCCTACAAAACCCGTAGTTCAATATATTCTATTGAACATAGAAAGAATTATCAGGATTTTCCCCTGATGAAAGTGGTGCTCCTCTTAACCTTTCAACCTGTGACCTACATCTGGACAACTTCTTCCATCACATGGAAGCCAGGAGTCTTGTGCCTTTTGCTCTGAACACTGCCTATGGATTACTGATTTGTAAGTTTTCAAGAGCACACTTCCCTGGAGAACGCAAGGCCACATGCAAAAGATTTGCATTTTCTTGGTCATAAACATCCTTGCAATCCTACCAGAGACTAAACACGTTTTGTATCAAGAGCAGCAGCAAAGCAGAATGGGAGTGAAAACTATAGTCCAGGAGCTTCTCAGTGTCTGGATGCCACTTAGCAGATGTCAGAGTCACCTTCAATTCAACTAGGGGGTCTTTTTGTTTTCTTCTGTGAGGAAATTTAAAAAGTTGTTATGTAGAAATCAGAAACAAGTAACACAAAAACCAACCTGAAGTTTTAGGTACCTGCTCTAAATTATAGGTTACTTGAATGCAGGCCTCTCATAAATATGGCGTACCATCACTGCCAGAACAAACACCCCCAAGGGAGTGTCTACCACATGCCAGGGGCAGCCTCTTCGATGAGGTTAAGTCCCGATGGTATCTTTATGAGACAGCTGAGGAAAGGGAGGCACAGAGACTTGACGGGACTCAAAAATCTCATCTGGCCAAAATGTCAGATCCGGAACCCTGTATCACTGTGTGTCTGGGTCAGGTGATGCTACTACGAAAACATATTACAGCCAGGGCCAGGGCTCACTCGGCTAATCCTCCATCTGCGGCACCAGCACCCCGAGTTCTAGTCCAGGTTGAGGCGCCAGATTCTGTCTCGGCTGCTCCTCTTCCAGTACAGCTCTCTGCTGTGGCCTGGGAGGGCAGTGAGGGATGGCCCAAGTGCTTGGGCCCTGCACCCAATGGGAGACCAGGAGAAGCACCTGGCTCCTGACCTCAGATCGGCGCAGCGCACCGGCCATAGTGGCCATTTCGGGGTGGGGGTGAACCAACAGAAGAAAGACCTTTCTCTCTCTCTCTCTCTCTCACTAACTCTGCCTGTCAAAAAAAAAAAAAAAGAAAGAAAGAAAGAAAGAAAGAAAACATATTACAGACACTGATGAGTATTTCCCGCATTTTGGAGGCCAGGGCTCCCAGCCTGAGTCCCTGTCTTTCTGGCTTAACTCTGCTGTTTGTACTCACATTGCCTTTCCTGGGGAAGGAGTTACAAGAAAAGATTCCACACATAAATCCCTGAGGAGGGTAGCAAACCATTTTATTAAAAATTAAGTCTCTCTAGATAGACTATAAATGCACCTTTCTTTTAACTAGATCCCTCTCCCTTCCCCTCTCCCTCCCTCCCCCTTCCTCTTCCTCTCCCTCCAACTCCACACTCTGCCTTTCAAATAAACAAATAATAAATCTTTTTTAAAAAGTCTTGGAGATGTTGTTTTATGCCAGGAGACATTCTAGGCATTTGGCTCTCAGCCCCCAAGGAGCTTTGTAATTTAAATGTGGACAACTAAAGTATAGTTTGGAAATAAAGATACAAATAAAGCACAAATCATCTGTGCTTTATTGGGTGGAAATGTGCGCTGTGTTTAAGTCCCTTTACATATTGGCAAATGCCTTGCTAACAGCCTACCTTGCCTGTACCTCCTCCTCGACTTCCTGCATGGGAATTTAGAATCTGAGTTTCTGATTTCTGCCAGTGAGCCGGTGAAGAAAAGATGAGTTTGTGAAAGCAGACATATGTCAATGATCTCTGCAAAAGAAGTGCTTACTCAATCATCACAAAGCAAAGTGAAGCAGGGTAGATTTTATTTCAGTGTCTCAGAGGAAAAACAACAACAGAGACTCACGTGTGTATCACGCACGTCTGCCTACCCTTCCCCAGCAACAGTTATCCTCATCGTACAGATGCCTAGTCTTAGTCTCAGGGAGAGAAAGCACCGGATAAATGATTCCCAGGTAACACAGGGGGAAGAACTGAAACTTCAAGCCAGCCTTCCTGACTCCAAATCCCATGACCTTTAGAGCATCATCGGAGAAGCAAATTTGCATGTTTTCATCTGGGATGCGTGCTGCTCTTTCCCAAGCCATCTGAGATGTCCAGACTGACTCAAGTGACTTCTAACACCTCCCTACCGAGTCTTCCTGGCTTCTGTGAGCCGGCAAACATGCTGTGGTGGCATGTTAGCTTTGTTAGGCTGAGCTTCATTTCCCAGAAATTCCTTGTTTGTTTCTGGTTCGGGTGAGCCATGAGAAATGTCAGGTAGTGGATTTGGGGCCAGAGGGAAGCAGCAACCCTTCTGTAGCTCACAGATAGCTACAGATCTGCAGACTCACCCCACTGCTCTGGGCAGCAGCTGGATCTGTAGCTCTCCACCTCCCCTGGATTTCCTTCAGCTTCTTTGATGCCTGGGCCAGCTGTATGGTTAGCTCCCAGGGTCCTGCCTGGCTTCTGCAGAAATCTCCTTGCCACCACAATCCACTGCATCAAAAATAACATAGATTTTAGTTCATTTTCCTGTGGCACACACTATGGGTTTCAGCTTGTTATTTATTGGTCTTCACTTCTTAACTGCCTGCTGTGTGGGTGTGAAGCTCCAATGTCAGAGGCAAAGGCAACAGCCAGACAGCATCTGCATATGCAGCTCCATGGTGCAGAAGGTTAAATCCCTATAGCTAATTCAGATAGGTAAACAGATAAATAGGTGAATGGATCAATAGATGATAGATTGACGGTAGACAGGGATGGATGATAAATAGAACACAGATAGAAATGTATGGATGCATGAACAGACATAATAGATGTATAGGCAGATGATGAGTGATGGATGGATAGATAATCGATATATACATACATACATTAATTATAGACGGATGGAGAAACAGGTTGCTTAATAGAGAGTTACAGAGCGAGCTGAGTCCCTGATTTGTTGAAGGGCTAACCCCAAGTACCTTATAACATGACTATATGTGGAGGTAGGGTCTTTAAAGAACTAATTAAGTTTTAAAAAAAAAAAAGGCCAAAGGAGTGGGTTCATTCAATCTGACAAATGTTCTTCAAAGAAGGGGGTATTAGGACAAATAGAGAGAGATAGCCAGAAGGTAGCCATCAGTAAGGTACTGGAAGTGCCCTACATCTGTAAGGTATCTAAGGTACAGAAGGTAGCCATCTGTAAGCCAAGAAGAGAGGCCATGGAGAGACCAACACTCTCAACACCTCAATCTCAGGTTTCTAGCCTCCAGAATTATGAGAAAATAACTTTTCCCTTAAACTGCCCAATGTGTGACAATTTGTTATGGCAGCCTAGCAAACTAATGCAGACAGACAGATAGAAGACACACATACCTAGTTCTGTACAGAAACATATAGGACATGGGTATGCATGCATTGTGTTCAGAGCTACACACATACAGACTGATTTTAAGGAATCAGCTAATGCAATAGGGTGGTGCCAAGGTAGAAACAAGTCTGAAATCAGTAAGATGGGCCAGAAGATGGGAAATTCTGGCAGGAGTGGACGTTGCAGTTTTGAGTTCAAAGTCAGTCTGGAGGCAGAATTCCTTCCTTCTCTGAGGACACCAGTTTTTCATCCTAAGGCCTCCAAATGATTGCAGAGTCCCACCTACATGAAGGAGGGGCATCGTCTGTACTCAAAGTCTACTGATTTAAACATCAATCATGGCTGGCGCCGTGGCTCAACAGGCTAATCCTCCGCCTAGCGGCACTGGCACACCAGGTTCTAGTCCTGGTCGGGGCACCGGATTCTGTCCTGGTTGTCCCTCTTCCAGGCCAGCTGTCTGCTATGGCCCAGAAGTGCAGTGGAGGATGGCCCAAATGCTTGGGTCCCTGCACCCCACGGGAGACCAGGAGAAGCACCTGGCTCCTGCCTTCGGATCAGCGCGGTGCGCCGGCCGCAGTGCACCAGCCGAGGCAGCCATTGGAGGGTGAACCAACGGCAAAGGAAGACCTTTCTCTCTCTCTCTCTCACTATCCACTCTGATTGTCAAAAAAAAAAAAACAAAAAAACAAAAAAAAACAAAACACATCAATCATGTCTAAAAACACCTTCACTACAAGTCTAGGCACACATAACTGGGAACTAGAGTCTAGCCAATCAGACACATACAATCAACCAACACGGTAAGTGTGTATGCTGATTGATATGGATAATCTCATTTTTAAAATTCTGAAAAGCTTCTGTATTCTCACTTTCAATAATTATCTTTGTTCCCCACTCCAACACGATAGCTGCACCTAGGATCATGGATCTAAAACAGTGCTTCGCCAACTTGTGTGCACATCAGAGAGTTCTGGGTCCCACTCCCAGAAAGACTACTTCTGTAAGTCTGGGGTGAAACCTGAGATTTCTCATTCTCTGATAAGTCTTCAGGTTACATCAATACTGGTCCCAGGCCCACACTTTGAGAAATACTTCTCCAAGAGGTCTCAAAGCCTGGGTCAGGAACTTTTAACACCAGTGTCAGAACAAAGGTTAAGAAGTTAAACCTCAGGTAAAAAGGGTTATTAAATAATGTTCAACCTTGATTTAGAAATGTCAACTCCAACACTGAAAATATATATTTATAAATCTCCTCGGGATATGCCCAAGAGAAATGAGCGTATCTGTTCCCCAAAATATGTGCTCAAGAATGTTTATAGCAGACGTTTTCACAGAATCTCAAAACTACAAACACAAATGCCCATTAACAGGGTTAGGGATACACAAAGTGCTGCACATTCAAACAGATGAATACATTCCTCATATAAAAAAGAATGAATTTGTGCTACATGTGCCAACGTATAAATCTGTCAGATATTAAGTTGAACAAAATAAGCCAGATATAGTAGTGAACACGGTGCAATCCCATTTAAGAAAGTCACAAATCGGCAAAACTAACTGACATGTAGTTGAGACAGGATTGACTGGGATGCAACACAGGGGACCCAGCAGGAAGGCTGGAAATGCCCTTTACCTTAAGCAAGGTTTTGTGACATGGGTACTGATACATGCAAAAAAGTCCTTGAGCTATATAAACTTAAGCTTACAATATTTTATATAAGTTGCTTCTAAGTTCTACCACATAGGGCTAACTTTCCCATTAGGCATAGAAAGTTCAGTACCTGGGGTCCATAATACCTGGAGGGGCCATGAAGATGTTTTAATTTTTTTTAAATCAGAAGAATAAAATGAATCAAGTTCAGACTGGATTTTATTATCTTTAAATAAACACAGTTATAAAATATAAGAATTTTTATGGGGAAAAGGAGTCCACAATGGTCAAAATACTTAAGGTCTATGAAAGTCTTGATACAGCTCTGATACCACACACATGCGCAAACACGTCTGACTACATGCAGGTCAATGAGGAAAGCATTTAGAATAGAACTGTGTCCTTATCTCATCACCCAGCCTCCTCGAATAATTTACTGCTTACATTTCCTATAATGGAGCTCTTAAAGGCTGAAGACTCTGCATATTCTCCTGTGACACACTGGGCTTTCTCAATCTGAATGTGACTGAAACAGAGAGCAGGGGGAGCCTGAAAACTGTCAGACTGAGGGAGTTTTGAAGCAAGTCAGCCTGGACAGGAGGCTATAGCACTCCCAGAGATGGTGGCAATGGGTGTCTGCCACCTTGCTCCCTAACACTGAGCTCTCACTGCCTCCATCGCTAATGAGAATGATAACAAAAGGGTATGGAAGGCCAGAGGGTGGTTCCTGGACCAGGAGACTGCTTTGCTTCTGGACCCTTCCTCACACTCTATATGAACTCAGGGACTTCAGGGAGAGGCCTAAAGGAAGCTGCAGTGTGCTTGTTTCAGACCTGGTCAATCACTCAGTCAGGAACCCACTGAGCACCCACTAACGCACAGCCCAGGAGCCATAGGCACACAGAGACCTCCAGAGTGCCGGGTCCCTGCCCTCAGAGTGCCACACTCTAGCTGGTAGGAATATTGCACATACTTGGAATGGGAAGCAGTAAACTGCTAAAATGCTGGGGCTACTGGACAGGCACTTAGAGAAGGGACAGACCCAAGAGGGTACTATGACTGGTTGAAGCAGAAACTGAAGAATAGAAAGTGGGCATAGGAATCAGAAAGTGAATATAACTGCCCTGTAAGTTCTCATAAACTTTGCAGTTAATGGCTCCATTTCTGTACTGACTCCAACACCAGAAAACCAGGGTCCAAAGTTGCCTCCACTACGATTAATGGACACTAGGCATTACTTGCTATCTCAAGCCTCCATTCTTTCCTATATGCAGAATTAGTGTTTTAATGACACCTAACCCCCAGGACTGTGACAACCAAGTAAACCCCTTACAACAGTGAATGGTACTGACTATGTAAAAATCTATTTAGTTATTATTTTTGAATTGTTCTTTTTATTACATTATGCCCCCCTTCTAGTCCTCTGTTTCTAGATTGGGGCCAAGGTTGATAAACTTTCTTTGAATGAACCAAGGTCTTGCTCTGATCTTCCTTTAAGGAACCCTCAGACTGCCATATCACACAACTGTTTTACTGGTGCTGTGGGGTTTGAATTTCAGTTAAAAACACTCTGTCCCCAAGGAAACAAACCCTGTTCTAATAGTACTGAGGATGAAAGATAGGTGGAAGCTAAAGTACAGGAGATTTATACAACTGAAAATAGCCTGAGAGAGTATGTGTACCTTTTTTAAACCTAAGTGCATTGTCATTTGAAAGGTTATTTTTTGTGTGGAAAATAAAAAAAAATCATTGTAATACCCTAGCAACCAGACTGGTAATACAGAACAGGCTGAACTGATAGAAAAAAAAAAAATCTGTGAAAATGTCCAGATTGATGAAATATTCTAAAAATATGTTTAACAAAATAGTGAACAAAGTGACATGGGTCTAATTTTCCATACATGCAATTTCGTGTTTTATTTTTTTGGAAAGCTAAAATATTCACTTTGAAAATTATTTTAAGACTGCCATCTGGCAAATAAGAGAGTGAAAAACCCTTGATTTGGGACAATAGAAGGATACATTTGTAAAACTAAGAGGTAAAACTTGAACATCCTAAGGGCAAACAAATATGTTAGTATAGCTCAACAGAGTTTCACTTTTCCATGCTAAGTGTGCAAGGTAATATATTTTGTAATATCTGCATGCTTTAGAGTAAGCACTAACTTATTTTTCATTACTGTTATTATTTACTTCTTTTCAGGATTTCAAAGCAGATGAAGACTGCTGCTTTGCCAGTTTTCAAGAAAACAGAATTTCCAATTATAAATTCTAACTGTACATGAGCAAAAACACTTATCCAACTTTAACAAGGAATTCAGAGATTCTAAAACAGCAGTGTTTTAAGAAAGAAACTGGCAGCATTAGTTACCATACAGCTGCACAAGAGAACTTGCTTGAGGCCTGCAAGTTAATTAAGGGTGCTTTGTGTTTCCAGAGTAAACTGAGAAGTGGGTTACAAGAGCTGAGCAACTCCAAAAGCCATTTGTGTGTCTTGATATTCCTCTGTGAGTAGGAGAGACAAGGCAGTGAGCTGCCATTAATGGGCCTCATGCTCTATCATTGCGAGGATGTGCCGGGGAGTTAATCTGAACCACATCTTCATTCATTCAGCTCATTCAACAAACATCAAATCAACTGGACAGACAGGACATGTGCCAAACACTGTGCTGGGTCTTAGGTGTGAGGGTGAATAATAGATAGCTCCTACCCATGAAGAGCTTAAAGATTTAGGGAATATATTTGACATATAATGTTCCTAAAGTTGTAATTATGAAATGTATGAAGCTTGTAACTGTAAAGCTATATAGTTCTTCATACATTCCTACAGACTTACTTCTAAGGGTACAGTTCAAAAACTTGTCATGGGACGCCAAATCCCCAAAAATGGGGTGGTAAAAAAGCATTTTAAGTGTTAAAGTGCTCATAGGGATAGGATTAAGCATTAAAGTGATCATATAGATAATATTAAGTATTAAAGTGATCATACAAATAGGATTATGTGTTTGGTAATAATAATAGATAGAATTAAAAAGGAGTAAATGCTCCAACATGTGAAGCAGTTCACACAGCAGACTTACAGAATGACGATCGTTTTAAGTAGCACTCTGATCTCAGATTCAGCCCTTAAGGCATTCTAGTCTGGCTGAAAAGTCCACAAGAGCATTTCAGGCATGGAAAGCCAATACACTGTGGCAAAAAATGTCCTACCTGAAGGACCTCTGTGGGTGAGACCCCAGCAGAAAGAAATGGTCATCAAAGAAGGAAGTACATTTCTCTGAGGGCAGGAGAGAACTTCCACTTTGCTTATAGACTTGTCTAAACACTGACAGACTGTGTGGATTCAAAAGGCTTCCATAGCCTAGGCAGCTCATGTCAAGAGCTTTGAGTTATCACTGATGTCATTTATAAGAGTGTTAATTGTAAATTAACAACAGGAGCCACTGTGTACTATCTCCCCATGAAGGACCTCTGTCCTCAAAGAGTTGTATTATGAGAGTTAATAGTAAAACTTGTTCTCAAAGATTTACTTTGTTTCAGTGTATTAAATGAAGGATATTCTTATGTCTCATACATTTTAGATAAGCCTAAGTGCCCAGATCCATTGCCTGTTTCCTTAGGTGCTTCTTCAATTAATGATAAAACATTTTCTCAAAGGAAAAAAGAGTATATCTTCACAAAAATTAAGAGAAAATAAGAAAGGAAGCAGAAGGAAGGGTGGGAGTAAGGGAGGGAGGGAGGATGGGGTGGGAAGTATCATTATGTACTGAAAACAGTATGAGACACATGAAATTTGTTCCATTTAGAGTAAGATTGAAGTCGGTGAACTCAAAAGGCTTCCATAGCTTTGGCAACTCATTACAAGAGCCTAGGGTGATTACTTATGCCATAAACAAGAGTGTCAATTTGTTAAGTCAACAACAGGAGTCACTGTGCACTTACTCCTCATGTAGGATCTCCATCCTTAATGTGTTGTTCAATGTGAATTAATGCTATAACTAGTACTCAAACAGTATTTTACACTTTATGTTCTGTATGGGTGCAAACTGTTGGAAATCTTTACTTAATATATACTAAATTGATCTTCTGTATACAAAGATAATTGAAAATGAATTTTGATGTGAATGGAATGGAAGAGGGAGCGGGAGTTGGCAGGTTGCAGGCGGGAGAGAAGTTATGGGGGAGAAAAAGCCATTGCAATCCATAAGCTGTACTTTGGAAATTTATATATGTTAAATAATAGTTTAAAAAAGAGAAATTTGTTCCATTTAGATTAATAAAATTTTAAATAAAAATCTTAACAAATAAAAAATCTTGGACGTATAAGCAAAAATGTTTTTTAGAATTATTATAAATCCTAAATTTATATAATTATAAATTACTATAAATCATTATACTATACTAATTTACTATAAATAACTATACTCATAATTTACACTATTATAAACATAAAAATACTTAATAAATTTAAATATTAAGTAAATACTTGCATTGATAATTTGTATTATATTATTAAGATATTGATCATGATATAAATATGTAAGATTATTTGAGGGGACCAAAAGAAACACTGGTTGATTCTCCATGAGAGGGTCAAAGAAAACTTAATTAAAGATTAAAAATTTTGCTGAAATTTAAATATTGGTAGATTTCAAGTACATTCTAGGCTTGGAGGATATTTTCAGAACAATGGGATACTGTTAGGAAGGTTATGGAATCATGACATAGCTATGGATGGAGTGAGACACAAAGGTGGTTTTTGGGTGGTTGAAAGATGGGGAGCCAGGATGCAGCAACGAGTGAAGGACTATGGATCTAGTATTATACATAAAGGGCAGCAATCCAAGGGGTTTGAGCCAAGGAACAATACACTCAGCTTCTCCTGGCATATGTAAAGGTGAGGCCCAAGTGGAAAGCAGGTCATTCAGGAAGCTATAGCTGACTGACAGATGACAAGGACTGAATACAGACATAGGAATAGAGATGTTGAGGATGGGACACTGGAATTGGCAAGAATTAGAAGTCAGTTATATTAATGCAAGGAAGAATGGAAAGAGCTTGAAATAACTTCTGGTGTTTATTCTGGTCATCTGAATGGATGGTGGTTCCATTGATACTGATGGGGTTATTAGAGGAGTATGGTTGAGACATGTTGAACTATTCAGACTATGGGATCCTTGAGGGTAATGCCATGTCTTGTGTGACATTTGACATTCATTACCTAGGACAACTGGCCTGTAGAACTGTACAATAAATATTGAGTGAATAAATGAACAAATTCCAAAGGAAAGAAATTATGCCTGTTGCACGTCAGGCAAACCACTGGTTATTAAGGCCAGACACACAGATTTGGGAGATTGTTGAAATTTCCAGTAGGATCAAGTAGGTAAGACATTGGCCAATAACAAAACTCCACAGAGGTACCAGAATGAAAATGCAGAGCAAAATAGAAAGAAAGATGGCAAAGGAATCTTAAAATCAACAAGTTGAAGAATGAGAAGAGATTCTATCTTTACTCCTTCTGTGTCAAATCCCAATGTCGTCCCTTTCTAGCTTACATTTCAAAAAATAACTTCCTCTTGTGACCATCAATTGCATCATCCATAAAATATGAGTAATAATAATACCTAACATATGAAGCTCTTTCAACGACTGACCACATGTGCACATATTTAGCATGCACTAAGTGCTCAATAAACATTGGTCCCATTACTCTTCCAAATATACACAATATTACTTGAAGTTCCTCTGTTTCAATTTTACCGTTTCAACTTCCTATAGGCATCTCAAAATGCCCAAGACCTGCTGAGGTAGTCTCTATTTAAGCCAAGATATGAATTTGAATGCAGACATTAGGAGGCAAACATGCAGGAACCAGTCACTCAACATTCAAATGTTAAAATATTTTTGGTGTTTTCTATTCATCTGGATAACTTTATTAATTCTTGCAAAGTGCTCTTATATAATTTTTTAAAAATTGAGTATTTGCAAATATTTGAGCTTGTATAAAGAACCCATTATGTAATAAGGAACAAATTTATGGATAAAAACATTAAGCTATGCAGCACACTGTGAAATCATTCAGAAATTACTAAATAATGGTAATAAATCTAAGTAAGTATAGATGATTCCTTCTTTCATTTAAATACACATTAGTTGTGCTTCAATGTGTACTAAAACCACTGGAAGGAAAAATATATTACCTAGATTCGTTGCTATTATTGAGTAATGTCTGAAGATGATTATAACTTGGATCACACTTCCTTCATAGGTTCAATTTCCTTCTTGCTGAAGCATATCTCTTTTGGTAGTTCATTCATCAGCTCTTATGAGTAGTGAAGTCTCTCAGTCTGTTGTTTCAAAATATTCTTATTTTGCTCTGTCTTGAATGACACATTAACTGGATACTGAATTCCTATTTGATATTCACTTTCTGTCAGTCCTTTGAAGATGTTATTACATTGTCCCTGTAATCTGTCATTGATCATCACTGCTAAGATCACTGGTAATCTAATTGTTGTTCTTTTGTAAGCAGCTCCTCCACACCTTAAAAGGTTTGCTTTATCCCTTTGATTTTTTGCAGTTCTACTGTGATGTGTCTAGCTGTGAATGTATTGCCATTTAACTTGCACACAACTCATATTCTTACAAGTTGGGTTCTCTGAAAATGGATACTGAGACAGAATAAAGAAAGCAGCATTTAAATTAGGGTGCCAACACAGGGCCTCTGCGTGGGGTATCATCCTCTTCACTGCATTCATCAAATCAAGTTCTATTATAGACTCTCTTTCACTCTCTGCTTTGGTTTTCTTTTTATTTATTTATTTATTTTTTGACAGGCAGAGTGGATAGTGAGAGAGACAGAGAGAAAGATCTACCTTTTTGCCGTTGGTTCACCCTCCAATGGCCGCCGCGGCCTGCATGGCCGAAGCCAAGAGCCTGGTGCTTCCCCTGGTCTCCCATGCGGGTGCAGGACCCAAGCACTTGGGCCATCCTCCACTGCACTCCCGGGCCATAGCAGAGAGCTGGCCTGGAAGAGGGGCAACCGGGACAGAATCCAGCGCCCCAACCGGGACTAGAACCCGGTGTGCCGGCGCCCCAGGCGGAGGATTAGCCTATTGAGTTGTGGCGCCGGCCTCTGCTTTGGTTTTCAGAAAGCCTCCATGAATCCTTCAGCAATTTTTGTAGCCATCCATGTGGCTTTGACAAATGATGTCATCTAGGCCTTCCTACAGTAAATAACCATGTGGCCAGAAGTCCAACTATGTATAGTCTATCCATTACTGGCTGCTCACTTTCTTAAGCCTTCTAATACGTTCTTTAGCAATTCCTCCTTGGTAACATCTGCCTTGGCACCTCAGCTTTGCTTTGCATAGAGATCAGCCTATCCATGCTTCCAGGAGTCATCCTAGGAACAACTAAATCATTTTGGGGGTCCCTGTCTGGGTGAAACTTATGTATCCAGTATTTCAGGAGACAACTTTTCAGTATACTTAACTGATTTTACTCGTTGACTCTCTCAATCAAGTATCTAGAGAATCTAGTCCCCACATTTTCTCTAGGTCTTGCTAGGGTATCCTCGGTAGGTCTTGAAGCACCTGTGAGATACAGTCCCTTCACTGTCTTTTCAGACATAGTACCTCACCAGCTGAATGGTGCTGCCCCTTAATTTGAACTATTGGCTGGATGTCCAAGAGGAAATGTGAAGGAAATTCTGGAGAAAGAGGACATATTTCCTTGGAAAAAGGAAAAATGCCCTGACTCCAGGGCATTGATGGAGGGGATGTGAATAATGGGGAAGATGACATTTGCAGGCTCAAAATATTAAGGCAAAATTCTCAAGAGCATCCATCATGGTTTTCCAAGCTTGGCATAACAGACCTACCCTGGTGACTCATTGGACAGTATTCGCTCTCCCCTTAAGTTCTGGGCCTGATCCTCATTTTTCTCTGCTCTTTTACTGGAGGAAATGTCTTTGTACATAACCAAATGAGACCCCTGGCTTTCCCACCTGACTTTCAACTGCTTCCAACTCTTCTGTAGCCATTTTCCATCTTTATGTAGAACATCAGAGCTGTGTAGCAGTAGGTGCTCAATCTGCATAGCTACCAATTCATCAATAGTCTTAAATTACTGAGACATTCAACACACTAGAGTATTCCCTTCCGTTAATATACCCTCTCAACTCACCACTGATGAGAACTTCAACACTTTGCCACTTTGTGCCAGGGACTATAGAGATGAAGACAAGAAGAGAAAGTTCCAGTCCTGGATGTGATATACCTGTGACACTCTTGCCATTGTCTCACTAGTAAGCACTGCATATAGATAGTTAGGCTTTTTCTAGACGCTAAAACAGAAGTTATTTCCTTCTCTTTATATTAATTTATGCTGGATTCTTGGGTTTATGTAAAGAGTTCAAGATAGTCTTGCATTAATTTACAGACACCATGTAGACTCTGCTAACAATAATCCCATCTACCTTCAAAAATAGGAAATTGGGGCTGGGATTTTTTTTTATCATAATTTGCACTGTGTACTGAAGATTGCTAAGTAAACATGAAGGTGTACAAACAAAAAGAAAAATGTCCTTTTAAATGTACAACATATATATATATATATAAGTATACACACACACACCCTTTGATCTTTTTTTTTGGGGGGGGGGACAGGCAGAGTGGACAGAGAAAGGTCTTCCTCTGCCGTTGGTTCACCCTCCAATGGCCGCCGCAGCCGGCGCACCGCACTGATCTGAAGGCAGGAGCCAGGTGCTTATCCTGGTCTCCCATGGGGTGCAGGACCCACAAGCACTTGGGCCATCCTCCACTGCACTCCCTGACCACAGCAGAGGGCTGGCCTGGAAGAGGGGCAACCAGGACAGGATCCGGCACCCCGACCGGGACTAGAACCCGGTGTGCTGGCGCCGCATAGCAGAGGATTAGCCTACTAAGCCGCAGCGCCGGCCACCCTTTGATCTTAAACAACTTAACAAAACATAGTCCTAAATCACAGTATTAATATTGGCAAAGGAAGTCATTATTTAGTTTTAATTATGAAGTTCTTTATGTTAAAAGCAGAGCTGTTTTGCAATGGCCCAAGCAATTTAGATCTATGCTGTGACAAACAGCTCCACACAAACCCGTGAAGGAAGAGAGAGTGGTGGATTTGAGGAATTGATGAGAGTACACTTGTGCAGCCAATAGAAGGCTCGTTCACAGCAAATGATCCAGCCTTCTCTGAAAGGTATATTTTAAGTAAGGTATTTTCAGTTACTTACTGTGTCTGCAACCTTGGCCAGGAATTTAATTGGAATAGAATGATTATTTAAGGGTAACATTCTAGTGTCTGCTATTACTAACTGATAGAATCAAAAAGGGAGAGAACGATCCAACATGGGAAGTGGGAGACACAGCAGACTCATAGAATGGCAGACGTCCTAAATAGCACTCTGGCCTCAGAATAAGCCTGTAAGGCATTCGGATCTGGCTCAAGAGCCCACGAGAGTATTTTAGGCATGGAAAGCCAAGACACTCTGGCAAAAAAAAAAAAAACAAACCCTAAATGAAAGATCTCTGTGAGTGAGATCCCAGTGGAAAGAATGGGCCATCAAAGAAGGAGGTACCTTTCTCTGAAGGGAGGAGAGAACTTCCACTTTGACTATGACCTTGTCTGAATTAAGATCGAAGTCGGTGAACCCTAAAGGCCACCATAGCCTTGGCAACTCATGACTAGAGCCTAGGGAGATTACTGACGCCATAAACAAGAGTGTCAAATTGTTAAGTCAACAACAGGAGTCACTGTGTACTTACGTCTCATGTGGGATCTGTCCTTAATGTGTTGTCCAATGTGAAGTAATGCTATAACTAGTACTGAAACAGTATTTTTACACTTTGTGTTTCTGTGTGGGTACAAACTGATGAAATCTTTACTTTGTATATACTGAATCGATCTTCTGTATATAAAGATAATTGAGATCCGGGCAAGATGGCGGAATAGGCAGAAGCACACTTAGTCCGGGGGGAGAGAAAGTTTAATATAAGTGGAGATACTGCAGGGTCAAGGAAGAGTAGGGGATGAAACTGCAGAGGAAACTCTTCCGGAACTAGTGATTCACAGTGGACCTGCGTGGAGAGCGTGGGAGCCCAAGTTCGGGACACCAGCAGCAGACTCAACGCACCAGCGCTGGAACGCGAGGTGAGCCGAACCTCCATAGCCCGAGATACCAGCGAGCAAGCGGAAAGAGGAGGCTAGAGGGAACGAGGCTTGAAACTCCGTGGGGAAAAGTTCACCAGGCTAACTAGAAGAGAGAGAAAAATAAAAATAAAAAAAAATAAAATAAGTGACTGATACGGACACAAGTTTCTCTCTCTCCGCTCACCTCTCAAAGGCGAGCAAGACAGAGCAGGCGCCATTTTGGACATACGTCATAAGCTGGGCGACCTCAGGTCTGCACCGGCCCTGAGCCGAGCAGAAAAACCTGACTCTGGGGGGAGGGGTGAAATAACAGGAGATTAGCATCTAACTTGGCAACCCAGTGGGAGATTGCAGGAGAACTGGAGCCCACACTGAGGGCAGCACAGATTCCCTGTGTGGTCCTTGGGAAAGAGCTTCCGATCTCTGGCTCCTGTGGGTATATCATTTGCCTGCTAACTACCTCCAATTACATTCAGCTGTGCGGAATTACTTCCCTTTTGAATCAAAAAAGAGAGAGATTTACCACACCTAACCTGGGAGTGTCATCTTTGACACACCCTCAGCCCTGAGGAACCAAACACAGCTCTCAGTCCACACTCATCTCAAGCCTCTAAGGCACCACTGAAAGCAGACAGTCCACTTAATATAGAGCCATAGTGTAACAAGAAAAAACACCACAGTGAAGAAACCAAATATCTCCAACATGCCAAACAACAAACGCAAAAACCAAGCTAACAAGAATAAGGAAGACACTATGACACCCCCAAATGAAAAAGACACCCCAATTCAAGATTATGAAGATGAGGAGATTGAAGAAATGCAAGAAGCAGATCTCAAAAAATTGCTAAGAACATTAAGAAGTTCTCAAAAACAAATTCTTGAACTACAGAAATCCTTCATGGACAAGATAGAAAATCTCTCTCGTGAAAATGAAATATTAAGGAGGAATCAAAATGAATTGAAACAACTAGTGGAACAAGAAATGGTGATAGTGATGAGAAATCATAATGAAATGAAGAATTCAATAGATCAAATGACAAACACATTAGAGAGTCTTAAAAACAGAATGGACGAAGCAGAAGAGAGAATATCAGACTTAGAAGACAGAGAACAGGAAAGGAAACAATCAAATCAAAGAAAAGAAGAAGAAATCAGAAATCTAAAAAATACTGTCAGGAATCTACAGGATACTCTTAAAAAACCCAACATTCGGGTTCTAGGAGTACCTGAAGGCATGGAGAGAGAGAAAGGATTAGAAGGCCTTTTTAGTGAGATACTAGCAGAAAATTTCCCAGGTTTGGAGAAAGACAGAGACATCCTAATACAGGAAGCTCATAGAACCCCTAATAAACATGACCAAAAGAGATCCTCACCACGACACGTCGTAATCAAACTCACCACAGTGAAACACAAAGAAAAGATCCTAAAATGTGCAAGAGAGAAACGCCAGATTACTCTCAGAGGATCTCCAATTAGACTCACAGCTGACTTCTCTTCAGAAACCCTGCAAGCTAGGAGAGAATGGCGAGACATAGCCCAGGTGCTAAGAGAGAAAAACTGCCAGCCCAGAATATTATATCCTGCAAAGCTCTCATTTATGAATGAAGGTGAAATAAAGACCTTTCAAAGCAAACAGAAACTGAAAGAATTTGTCGCCACTCGTCCAGCCCTGCAAAAGATGCTTAAAGATGTGTTACATACAGAAACACAGAAACACGGTCACCAATATGAAAGAAGGTAAAGGTAGGAAACCTCACACCAAAAGATCACAGGAATCTCAAACCATATATTAGAAAGTATCTTTGGCTAATGGCAGGGCAAAGTTACTCCTTCTCAATAGTCACATTGAATGTTAATGGCTTGAACTGTCCAGTTAAAAGACACCGATTGGCTGATTGGGTTAAGGAACAAAACCCATCCTTTTGCTGCTTACAAGAAACCCATCTATCCAACAATGATCCATACAGGCTGAGAGTGAAAGGCTGGAAAAAGATATACCACGCCAACAGAAATGAAAAGAGAGCGGGCGTAGCCATCTTAATATCGGACAACATAAACTTTACCACAAAAACTGTTAAGAAAGATAAAGAGGGGCACTATTTAATGATTAAGGGATCAATTCAACAGGAAGATATAACGATTATCAATGTATATGCACCTAATTACAGGGCACCAGCTTATTTAAAAGACTTGTTAAGGGACTTAAAGGGAGACTTAGACCCCAATACAGTAGTACTGGGGGATTTCAATACTCCACTCTCAGAGATAGACAGATCAACAGGACAGAAGATCAACAAGGAGACAGTAGATTTAAATGACACTATAGCCCAAATGGATCTAACAGATATCTACAGAACTTTTCATCCTACATCTAAGGACTTTACATTCTTCTCAGCAGTACATGGAACCCTCTCTAGGATTGACCACATACTAGGCCATAAAGCAAGTCTCAGCAAATTCAAAAGAATTAGAATCATACCATGCAGCTTCTCAGACCACAAAGGAATGAAATTGGAAATTGGCAACTCAGGAATCCCTAGAGCACGTGCAAACACATGGAGATTGAACAACATGCTCCTGAATGAACAATGGGTCATAGAAGAAATTAAAAGAGAAATCAAAAATTTTCTGGAAGTAAATGAGGATAACAGCACAACATACCAAAACCTATGGGATACAACAAAAGCAGTGTTAAGAGGAAAGTTTATATCAATAGGTGCCTACATCAAGAAATTGGAAAGGCACCAAATAGATGAGCTTTCAAGTCATCTCAAGGATCTAGAAAATCTGCAGCAAACCAAACCCAAACCCAGTAGGAGAAGAGAAATAATTAAAATCAGAGAAGAAATCAACAGGATTGAATCCAAAAAAACATTACAAAAAATCAGCCAAACGAGGAGCTGGTTTTTTGAAAAAATAAACAAAATTGACACCCCATTGGCCCAACTAACTAAAAAAAGAAGAGAAAAGACCCAAATCAATAGGATCAGAGATGAAATGGGAAACGTAACAACAGACGCCACAGAAATAAAAAGAATCATCAGAAATTACTACAAGGACTTGTATGCCAGCAAACAGGGAAATCTATCAGAAATGGACAGATTCTTGGACACATACAACCTCCCTAAATTGAGCCAGGAAGACACAGAAAACCTAAACAGACCAATAACTGACACAGAAATTGAAACAGTAATAAAGGCCCTCCCAACAAAGAAAAGCCCAGGGCCAGATGGATTCACTGCTGAGTTCTACCAGACATTTAGAGAAGAACTAACTCCAATTCTTCTCAAACTATTCAGAGCAATCGAAAAAGAGGGAATCCTCCCAAATTCTTTCTATGAAGCCGGCATCACCTTAATTCCTAAGCCAGAAAGAGACGCAACATTGAAAGAGAATTACAGACCAATATCCCTGATGAACATAGATGCAAAAATCCTCAATAAAATTCTGGCCAATAGATTGCAACAACACATCAGAAAGATCATCCACCCAGACCAAGTGGGATTCATCCCCGGTATGCAGGGATGGTTCAACATTCGCAAAACAATCAACGTAATACACTACATTAACAGACTGCAGAAGAAAAACCATATGATTCTCTCAATAGACGCAGAGAAAGCATTTGATAAAATACAACACCCTTTCATGATGAAAACTCTAAGCAAACTGGGTATGGAAGGAACATTCCTTAATACAATCAAAGCAATATATGAAAAACCCACGGCCAACATCCTATTGAATGGGGAAAAGTTGGAAGCATTTCCACTGAGATCTGGTACCAGACAGGGATGCCCTCTCTCACCACTGCTATTCGATATAGTTCTGGAAGTTTTGGCTAGAGCTATTAGGCAAGAAAAAGAAATTAAAGGGATACAAATCGGGAAGGACGAACTCAAACTATCCCTCTTTGCAGATGATATGATTCTTTATTTAGGGGACCCAAAGAACTCTACTAAGAGACTGCTGGAACTCATCGAAGAGTTTGGCAAAGTAGCAGGATATAAAATCAATGCACAAAAATCAACAGCCTTTGTATACACAGGCAATGCCACGGCTGAGGAAGAACTTCTAAAATCAATCCCATTCACAATAGCTACAAAAACAATCAAATACCTTGGAATAAACTTAACCAAAGACGTTAAAGATCTCTACGATGAAAACTACAAAACCTTACAGAAAGAAATAGAAGAGGATACCAAAAAATGGAGAAATCTTCCATGCTCATGGATTGGAAGAATCAATATCATCAAAATGTCTATTCTCCCAAAAGCAATTTATACATTCAATGCAATACCCATCAAGATCCCGAAGACCTTCTTCTCAGATCTGGAAAAAATGATGCTGAAATTCATATGGAGACACAGAAGACCTCGAATAGCCAAAGCAATCCTGTACAACAAAAACAAAGCCGGAGGCATCACAATACCTGATTTTAGGACATACTACAGGGCAGTTGTTATCAAAACAGCATGGTACTGGTACAGAAACAGATGGATAGACCAATGGAACAGAATAGAAACACCAGAAATCAATCCAAACATCTACAGCCAACTTATATTTGACCAAAGATCCAAATCTAATCCCTGGAATAAGGACAGTCTATTCAATAAATGGTGCTGGGAAAATTGGATTTCCACGTGCAGAAGCTTGAAGCAAGACCCATACCTATCACCTTACACAAAAATTCACTCAACATGGATTAAAGACTTAAATCTACGACCCGAAACCATCAAATTATTAGAGAGCATTGGAGAAACCCTGCAAGATATAGGCACAGGCAAAGACTTCCTGGAAAATACTCCAACAGCACAGGCAGTCAAAACCAAAATTAACATTTGGGATTGCATCAAATTGAGAAGTTTCTGTACTTCAAAAGAAACAGTCAGGAAAGTGAAGAGGCAACCAACAGAATGGGAAAAAATATTCGCAAACTATACTACAGATAAAGGATTGATAACCAGAATCTACAAAGAAATCAAGAAAATCCACAACAACAAAACAAACAACCCACTTAAGAGATGGGCCAAGGACCTCAACAGACATTTTTCGAAAGAGGAAATCCAAATGGCCAACAGACACATGAAAAAATGTTCAAAATCACTAGCAATCAGAGAAATGCAAATCAAAACCACAATGAGGTTCCATCTCACCCCGGTGAGAATGGCTCACATTCAGAAATCGACCAACAACAGATGCTGGAGAGGATGTGGGGAAAAAGGGACACTAACCCACTGTTGGTGGGAATGCAAACTGGTTAAGCCACTATGGAAGTCAGTCTGGAGATTCCTCAGAAACCTGAACATAACCCTACCATACAACCCAGCCATTCCACTCCTTGGAATTTACCCAAAGGAAATTAATTTGGCAAATAAAAAAGCCATCTGCACATTAATGTTTATTGCAGCTCAATTCACAATAGCTAAGACCTGGAACCAACCCAAATGCCCATCAACAGTAGACTGGATAAAGAAATTATGGGACATGTACTCCATAGAATACTATACAGCAGTAAGAAACAACGAAACCCAGTCATTTGCAACAAGATGGAGCAATCTGGAAAACATCATGCTGAGTGAATTAAGCCAGTCCCAAAGAGAAAAATATCATTTGTTTTCCCTGATCGGTGACAACTGAGCGCCAAAGGGGAAACCTGTTAAGTGAAATGGACACTATAAGCAACAATGAACTGATCAGCTCCTGTCCTGACTTTAGATGTACAATGTAATACTTTATCCTTTTTAGTATTTGTTGTTGTTGTTGTTGTTCTAGTACTATTGGTTGAACTCAGTAATTAACACACAATTATTCTTAGGTGTTTAAATTTTAACTGAAAAGTGATCCCTGTTAAATCTAAGAGTGGAAAAAGAGAGGGAGGAGACGAACAATTTGGAACATGCTCAATCGGACTGGCCGCAAATGGTGGAGTTAGAAATGTGCCAGGGGATTCCAACACAATCCCATCAAGATGGCATGAACCAATGCCATCGCACTAGTCCAAGTGATCAATTTCAGTTCACAATTGATAGTTCTGATAGGTCTAAGAGTCAAAGAGATCACACAAACAAGACAAGTATCTGCTAATACTAACTGATAGAATCAAAAAGGGAGAGAAAGATCCAACATGGGAAGTGGGATACACAGCAGACTCATAGGATGGCAGATGTCCTAAACAACACTCCGGCCTCAGAATCAGCCCTCAAGGCATTCAGATCTGGCTGAAGAGCCCATGAGAGTATAGCAGGCATGGAAAGCCAAGATATCATGGAAAAAAAAAAAGACCTAAATGAATGATCTCTGTGAGTGAGATCCCAGTGGAAAGAACGGGGCCATCAAAGAAGGAGGTACCCTTCTCCGAAGGGAGGAGAGAACTTCCACTTTGACTATGACCCTATCGGAATAAGATCGAAGTCAGCGAACTCTAAAGGCTTCCATAGCCCTGGCAACTCATGACTAGAGCCTAGGGAGATTACTGACGCCATGAACAGGAGTGTCAAATTGTTAAATCAGCAACAGGAGTCACTGTGTACTTACACCCCATGTGGGATCTGTCCCTAATGTGTCGTCTAAAGCGAAGTGATGCTATAACTAGTACTGAAACAGTATTTTTATACTTTGCGTTTCTGTGTGGGCACAAACTGATGAGGTCTTTACTAATTATATACTAAATTGATCTTCTGTATATAAAGAGAATTGGAAATGAAAAAAAAAAACAACCTGGTGTTAAAATGGAAATGGCATAGAAAATTAATTAATTTGAAAAAAAAAATTATGTAGGATCTCTGTCTTTAATGTGCTGTACATTGCTATTTAATGCTATAATTAGTAATCCAATGGTAGTTTTTTCACTTTGTGTTGCTATATGGGCAAAATGTTGAAATCTTTACCTAATATATACTAAACTGATCTTCTGTATACAAAGAGAATTGAAAATGAATCTTTACATGAATGGAAGGGGAAAGGGAGCGGGAAGGGGGAGGATTGCGGGCGGGAGGGAAGTTATGGGAGGGGGGAAGCCATTGTAACCCATGGGCTATACTTTGGAAAATAAAAAAAAAAAAAAAAAGATAATTGAAAATGAAAAAAAAAAACTTGGTTTTAAATTGGAAATTACATAGAAAATTAATCAATTTTTAAAAAATATTATGTAGGATCTCTGTCCTTAATGTGCTATACATTGTGATTTAATGCTATAACTAGTACTCCAACAGTATTTTTCACTTTGTGTTGCTATGTGGGGGCAAACTGTTGAAATCTTTACTTAATATATACTAAACTGATCTTCTGTATATAAAGAGAATTGAAAATGAATCTTGATGTGAATGGAAGGGGAGAGGGAGCAGGAGAGGGGAGGGTTGCGGGTGGGAGGGAAGTTATGGGGGGGGAGCCATTGTAATTCATAAGCTGTACTTTGGAAATTTATATTCATTAAATAAAAGTTAAAAAAAAAGGATAACTTTAAGGTTAAAGTCAATTAGCAATGACCAATAGTCATGGATCACTGCACTATATAAACCATGGTGCTTTCTGACATGGTAGTATTGCTCCTGAGAAAAAATTCCAACTATTATTTTCCAGCATTAAAAATTCTAGAACATCTAAATGTTCACATTCTCTTAGAGAAAAGAATATGTCTAACAGTTTTATAATTGTGTATTAGCAAATGGTGACAGCACTTGAAATCAAAAACTCTAACATTCTGCTCCTGTGAACTGGCTTAACACAAATAGCCCTTGTGCTAGGTTTGCACTGATATGTCTATAAAGCATATTTTCCCTCAGTATATAGTCCTAGAGTCCAAGCTATGTCCTGCATATGTTGTAACTATGTGAGTATACTAACCATCAACTTTCTTAGTTTCCTTGTATAAGAAAATGCTGATTACAATTGCAAATTTTCAGTGTAGGAGAATTCATCTTGCTTGGTCACTTAGCAAATGTGAAGCACACCAATCCAGTGTAAGTACAAGAGGGACAGGTAGACACCACTTTCATATATAATTGCAAACACTTTCTAGGAAAAGACATCACATCAGCAGGCGCCACGGCTCACTAGGCTAATCCTCCACCTGTGGCGCCGGCACCCTGGGTTCTAGTCCCGGTTGGGGCACCAGTTCTGTCCCGTCACTCCTCTTCCAGTCTAGCCAGTCCAGCTCTCTACTGTGGCCCAGGAGTGCAGTGGAGGATGGCCCAGGTCCCTGGGCCCTGCACCCACATGGGAGACCAGGAAGAAGCAGCTGGCTCCAGCCTTCGGATCAGTGCAGCACACCTGCCAGTTGCAGCCGTGGTGGGCACTTGGGATGAACCAACGGAAAAAGGAAGACCTTTCTCTCTGTCTCTCTCTCTCTCTCACTGACTCTGCCTGTCAAAAAAAAAGACATCACATCAAAGAAAAAATTTCTCAACAAGTAAAATGTCAATTATAAATTATCACATTAGATATAAAATAACACATATTCTACACATTTTGACATAATTTTTTTCAAATTGCTCTGAATTTTTTTAATGTATATACAAGTAATGGGATAAGGATTAAAGTTATTTTTGTCTAATGTTTTCACTGATGTTCTTTATTTTCCCTTTTGTAAGCCATCCCATGCCAGTAGACTGTCAAGCCAGAAGCCATGGGTAACTTCATAGCAATGCTTTCCAAAATTTCTAAACTCACCCCTCTAATTCCAAGTCAGACTTATAGCAATTAAGTGAATTTGGAGTAAAAAGGAGAGACCAAGAAAAAAAAGTGAGTGAAAAAAAAAGAAAACCATGAAGCAACCTTTACAAGGGTAATGTGTGTGGCAGCAGAAGAATGATATTAAAATAGTAAAAGGGTATGCAGGAAGGGTTGAACAAATTAAACTCCATTCTTGGGACATACTGAGTTGAATGTTTTACAGACCTTTATCAGAATGTTCACTGGTTAACTGTTGACAGGTCTTCAGCTGTTTCTTAGCCTTCAGATGTCTGTATGAATGGGAGCATCATGAGGCCCACAGAACTAGAGAAATGACCCTCTTAGCTTCAGGCAAATTCTCTAGCCCCACGAAAGAGTGACAGAAAAAAATGCTGCTCCAGACTAACCCAGGCAACGAAGAGATGAGTAAGGAAGGAAACAGAGAGATCAAGTCCACACTAATACTAACGCAGAACAACACAGGCTTTGGAATCCAACAGCCTGGGAACTGGTACTGCCTCCACCATCTACTAGCTCCTATCTCTTTGCACCTAAATGTCTGAATTTGTAAGGTGAGTTGCACCTCAAAGGAAAATTGAGATGTGTTATGGAAAATGCCCAAGATTATTGCCAGATGCAGCAGGTCTCCCACTACTGGCTACTGTGATTGTGATTTTCCATGCCTCCTGCTCCTACCCTTCTGCCATTACTCTTTCCACTCCACTATTTCACTTATAAATGATCAAGTAAATAAATCTATAGTGATCAATTTACACAAGAGTTTGCCAAAGAGTTATGGTTTCCCAGTTATGTTTTATTGGTCTACTTATACTGTCCTGACCACTTGAAAGGGGTGAGAGCAGAAAATAGGAAATGAGAGAGCCACCAGTGAATAAATGTTAATCTCAAAGTATAATCAAATAGCCCTGAAAGCGCTATAAATAAATAAGGAAATATAATCTTATACAACTTATTAGAACACATTTATCTTGTGATGAGGCACATGCATAGATTAGTTTCCTAGGGATGTCAGAATTAATTATCACAATCTACTGGGTGTTTTAAAATAGGAGAAATGTACTCTCTCATAGTTCTGGAGGGATGAAGTCTGAAAGTAAGGTGTCAGCAGGGCCACCAGCTCAGAGGCTATACAGGTGTACTCCTTGCCTCCCCAAGTTCTGGTGGTGACCAGCAGTACTTGGCATTCCTTGGCTTGCATCTGTAGCACTCCAATCTATTTCCATCTCTATGTGACTGACTTCCCTCTGTATATGTCCACCTAAGTCTCCTTCCTCTTCCTCCTATCAAGGCCCCAGTCACTGGCTTTAGCACCAACCTTAATCAAGTATGACCTTACCCTAACCTGATTAAGACTATAAGGATCCTGTTTGCAAACACAGTCATTCACACATGTACTGGTAGTTAGGACTCAACTTTCTTTCAGGGCATATCTTTCAGGGAGACACAATTCCACCTGCTACAATGTACAAAGTGAAATATTTTAAGGTAACAAGGCCAATTTTGATGGTTGATTTGTGAAATCTATCTTGATACCTTATAGTCAACTACAATAATAAGATATATTTGAAGTGTAATAACATCAAAGAATATTTTTAAAAGCAGTCAAAAATATTGTTTTGGCCCTCAAAATATTTGAGGATCTGTTTCATCTCCATTATCCAGAGAAATAGAGCAAAGATCATGACCCTGCATTAATATTTTGAGTCTACTGCTCACCACAGAATTTTATTAAGCATGCCCGTAATTTATTGGGGCTTTGCATTATCCACTTTATAAACGTGATCTTTGTTTCTCAGTGTAACTATGTTAGACAAAGTATAATTCCCACTTTAAAGACTAGAACCAGGAGCATTTGGTGAAGAAATTGCCTAGTCTAAAGCCAAACAACTAATGAGTTCTGGAGAGATTCAAGTCCTGGTCCATCTGAGTCCATTGCCTGTGCATCTAACCACAGTGCTCTTTTTATTTTGAGCAAGAACTTTACTTCAAGGAGCCCCTCTAAGCTTTCATTTCCTCCAAGCAATCTGACAGTTTGACTTCCACAGCCATGACTCTGCCCCCCTGCTGTAGTACAGAGACCAGAAAGCAGAAAGCCTAGAACTATATTCCAAGATGCTTTTGCATCTAGGTTTCTGAATGCTGGGCTCCATCACTTAGATCACCTTGTATAAATCTAGAAGGCCAGAGTGAGACCGAGGCCACCTCCCTGTCACTTTGTCTAGTTTTCTGCTAAGCAAAGCTGAAGGAAATGGGGTCTAGGGACAGCAGTTTTTCACTGTCCACTCACCAGGTTCCTGGGTATTAAGGGTATCAAGATGAAGGTAGTGGCTGCACTCAACACTCTGGTAGCCAGTCTCCAGCTCTGCAAGTATAGACAGGCAGGAACAGAAGGTGACTTCCTGCCCAACATTTCTGATCCTTGGATTGCTGCTACAGGGATGTGCTCTTGAACTCAGAAGTTTCTGAGGCAGCCTCTGAGATAATAACTTCCTGGCTGGTCAGTTCTGAATTGTTATGGAAGTTTTCCTTGATGGCTGAGCTAGAACTCAATCCTCTAGGCCTTCCCAAAGCTCTATCAGCATCTAATAACCTCAGATGATCTAATAACCTTAAAGACTTCCTGGAATAGATTCAGTTTTATGCCCTGAAACTTCCTTGATTAATATATAAATCAAGAATAATGATACCAACACATAGGACTTTTTTGTAGAAAACTTAATAAAGATGTATCACAGTGTCTATTTGTAAATCTCCTTATGTACCTTCTTCCTCTGCTCTCCTTACTATAAAACCAACAGGAGAAATATTATTAGTTCATGCTAAATATACCCTGCATTATCCATGAGCACATATCAAAATCAAAATCAAAATCACACCAAGAGAGTATCAATTTGAAAGACAGAAGATGACTATTTCTATGCAACTTCCTTTTCTTCCACAGTATGGGCTTCTGTTGATGAACTTCATTTATGGAGAGATTGTTATATATCACATAGTGTGATATTCACATAATGTTACTGCAAATAAAAGGCTGAATTCCCATTGGACATGAATCTCTGGTTCCTGAATAAATTCTTGACAACTCAAAAACATTTTGGGACCCTGACATGATATTTACTTTGTGATAGGATTTGAAGAAAGATAATCTCTGTGAAGCTGGCTTTTCTGGGAAATGTTGCTCCCTCAAGCACAAGTGACCAGAGGCATAAGGTCCTGCTCTTCACCAAGGACTATGCACTGGTTCAGTTTGAAAATGGATTTCCACTCAGCACTCAGCCTACTGGCCCACTCTGCAATTGCATACCAGCCCCAAACTCCATCTTTCCTAGAAGACCACTTATATCACAAAGGCAGGGAAAGGTAGACCACAAAGGGGGAAGAATGTCTTCCCAGTTAAAAACTGCCTGGACAGTAAGGATTGTCAATGGTGTCCAGGTACATCAGAGATCTGTGACATCTCCATTAAAGAAAGTTTACTTCAGGAGCTGGTGCCGCAGCTCAATGGGTTATGGTACAACTTATATTGGCATCCCATTATCAGGGCATTGGATGCTTCTGATCCAGCTCCCTGCTAATGCTCCAGGGAAAGCAGCAGAAGGTGGTCCAAGTTCATGGGCTCCTGCCACCCATGTAGGAGACGTGAATGGAACTCCAGGATCCTGGCTACAGCTTGGTCCAACCCTGGCTATTGTAGCCATTTGGGAGTTAACCAGTAGATAGAAGATTTATTTTTCTGTGCCTTTTCCTTTCTGTCACTCTGCTTTCAAAAAATAAAATAAATCTTTAAAAAAAATCTCCTTATTTTCTTTCACTCTCAGGCCTGACACCAAAATTACTGGAGCATCCTTCTCAGATTTTACCCAGGATCTCGAAGTCCAACGATGAGTTAAGAAAAGGACCCCAAGCTTTTCTCCTCAGTGAGCTCTGAGACAGGGAGTCTACCAGATTGATTGGCCCTCCCTTTTCTGAGCACCTCACACATATCCTTAGCCACTCTGCGGGCTTAGTTTCTGAAGAGTGCTTTCAGAAGGAAGGGCCAAATGACCTATTTCCAGGGACTAAGAAATACGTAGAAAAGCCTCACAAAACTCAAATATAACACGGCCCCAACCCCCAACATACACACATGCTGTGATTTTGCAAAATCGTGATTCGTCAGAGGTTGGCTTCTGTTTATTTTCTGAACAAAGGCTGCTCCCTGCTTCTTCGTGTGATGGGCGTAATTACCCACATTACCCAAGGCTGCACATGCTATTTTCTTTCCACTTGCTGCAAGACTGGAACACCAATACCAGCAAGAGAAATGGCAGGCTCAGCATGGCGTTAACATGCAGACCACATGCTGCTTTCATGTCTTCTCTGGCTGCCACAAAGCTGGAAATCCTGACCTTCCCCAGCCTCAGACACAAGGTCTTCCATTTGTCAAATATTGTGCAAGGTACTGGGGGGAAGGAGGAAGGATGCTGAGACAAATGCAGGCTATGGAAGAAAGGCTGATGTTCTTACCTGGATTAAGAATTTGAAGATCAGGCCATGAGGTAAAAGAGTATAACCCATAACTATCCATCACATCAGGGAAAAGACTCCCTGTTGTTAATGAGTGCTTACCCGTGTCTCCTATAAGGACTAGCAGGGGGGAGGGATCCTTTGCCTTCCTTCACACCTGCACTGCCAGCCACACCTGAGCATCTCAGCTAAAAGCCACATCTCTTGACAGATGACCCCATACATCCCTGAGATCCTCTCTTAAACAACTCATGCAGAGACGAACCAGTTTGTTAGGTCCGTTAAGATGACAACCATCTTAACATCTTAACGCACACAGAACAACATGGGGAAAGGCTGAGGATAGGCAAGCTCAAATCAACTCCCTGGGAGGACTACAGCTGGGGATAAACAGCACTGGTTGCCTGCTAGAAGTTTTGCTTTCTGAGTGGTAAGTCTTTACAATCTGTTAGCCTTCTGCAATGTTACTTTGATATGCTTCAGAAACTTAACAATGGGGTTAGGGCCCTTGCAGGACTGGAGGCATCATGGAAAAGTGGGTGTTAGACCGTAAGAGAACGTTAAAGCCATGATCCAGAAAACAGGTGACAGGTGTCAGTAAGGTTGATGTGAACAATGCTGAGCAATCCCAAGGGAGTTGCAGAAATACCTAGGCTGAGATGCAACAAAGTCTGCCTGAAATAGATAGCTATGTTAAAGGAGTGCCTTCTAAAAGACTGAAGAAACTGGGATTCTATAATGATACATTTCTTATTGTCCCCATGGTTGGCAGGACCTTGGGGAGATTTTTAGCACACTGTGACCTTGCATTTACAACCAGACTCTCAAACAGCCAGAAGTTCTCAGGCTACTTTCTGGAAACCAATGATTCACCCAACTGGACTGCAGTCTAGGAGGGGCTAGAAGGCCCAAGCTCATACACCCACCTACTAGGGCATTTCTGGAAGCCCAAAGCTGACAGCCTGTGCTCCAAAGATCAAGGGTGCAGAATTAACTGGAAATGCCAACTTGGATCTTTGTTGAGTGAGCCTAAAACAAGGCCAGCAAATGTATCCTAGGTCCAGGGAAAACCATGCTGCTTGAATAAAGGAAATAGATGCTGGTCTGAGTGAGAATTGAATGTTCAAGCCCCTAATCTCAATATGCTCACCTAGTTCTGTCTCAATTCCTCCATTCATACAATGGCAATCAGGGAGGGAGTCACGAGGCAGTTGTCAATGTCCTTTGTACCTTGATAATCCAAAGGAGGAGGCAGAGCTTGAAGAGGTCCACGTTCTTATTTCCTGAATGACAAACCCAAAAAAATTTACTTGATCTACCTATAATGAGGGCAGCCTGCTCCCCAAAGGGAAGAAGGTGAGGTTTTGCTTTTTTGGTTTTTTTCCAAGAGTAAACACAAACAATGTAAATATTCTAGAAAAGGCAACAGAGTAATTAAGAGACTAAGTTTTGAAGATAGATCTTTAAGAACATTGCCTGCCTCTCCCACACACTTGCCTCTGTTTCCAAGTCAATAACATGAGGAAGATACTTCTACCTGTCTTATGTTAACAATTCCACCTATGCTGACAGTTCAAGAAAGGGACACACATCAAGCACTTTTTGCACCAGGTGGCTGACTACGCTTTGGCATTGGCTTCTACCTCCTTCCTCTGCCTTCCTGCCTTGCAGAGTCTGGGAAATTGGAAACCCTTGCTACTGGGATTCTGCATGCAAATTAGGTCTGCACAGCTGATGCACTCTGGTACAATTTGGAAGGCAGGTACCTTGGACCTGCCACTTTTGGCTTCCTGCCAGTAAGCAAGGTGGTGGGATGGGCTGGTTTTTGCAGTCTTGTCTCACAGTTCAACCTCAACTCCTGGGTATAAAGAAGCTGGTTGCAATAGTGTGGCATGGAACACAAGAGGTGCAGCAGCAGCTTCCACCTGCCCCTCCCTACACGGAACAGAGGTGGAAGCTTCCCTGGTGGCTGCTCTGGGGACCAGCAACCTAGAGCTCCCTCCTAGCGTTTTCCATGATTTTGTCAGCACCAACTTCCTCCCTCCTAATCTTTTCTTTATTCAAACACCTGATCACTTCACTCAACTCTGAGTTACACTCCCATACAGCACAGTAAACTTACAAAATGAATAAATAACTCTGGCTGGATATCCAGCTGAGGGCTTCCTTTGCACCCAGATCTTAAATACATGTTATTTCAACTCACTTTCTGCCAGATGTGAATGATTATTCCTATTTTATACATAAAGAGGTCCAGCGACCTAAGACCACTCCACTGATGGAAATGACAGCTGAGTGAGACCACAAAGCTCATAAGACCACAGAATAATCTTAACACTGAACAGAAGAAAAGTCTATTGCTTTTGCTTTTCTCTGTTTACACCAAGTCAGAGTCACACAGAGAATAAAATAATCCTAGGAGGCCACTGTCATCAATTAGCTGGTTTTTGGAAACTTTCAAACTAATGAATGATGAGACTCAAAAATTAATGGTGACTCACTTAAAACAAGAAGCAGCACCCACCCTTAATGATGTTAGAACCAGATAAAATGGAGTTCTTTAAAGCACAGAACTATGGGGTGGACAGTTCAGATTTCACTTTGGACATTTAGAATCTGTACTGCAGTACCTGAGTTCAAGTCCCAGCTCTGCTCCCATTACCAGCTTCCTGCTAATGGAGATTCTGGGAGGCAGCAGGTTATGGCTGCAATAGTGGGTTCCCTACCACCCACACAGGAGAACTGGATTGAGTTCCCAGTCTCTGGCTTCAGCCTAGCCCAACCCTGGCTCTTTTGAGCATTTGAGGATTGAATCAGTAGATAAGAGCTTTCTCCCTGTCTCCTCTCTGTCTCTGCCTTTCAAATATTTTTTTTAAATCATCAAAACTCAGAATTGCTTAAAAACAACTATGAAACTAACAATGCAGACTATCGCTACCATGAGAATGGCTCACAGAGCTTCAGTGACAGAGTGTAATTAAGCAAAGGATGAGCCACACCTCCTGCACTCCTGCAGCTGCTCCCTCCTGTGTGCGTATCTGTGTGTGTCTGTGTGAGCTGTCGGAGATGCTAAGGCTTCTGGTTTCTAGTTTCCTGGGAGACTTCAGACTTCAGTGACCATCAAGTTCAACCCACAGACTCTACAGTGGCCTTCCTTACACTAACTGTATGGCAGCCTCTGGTGCTTCCTCCAAAACTTTCCACCCTGTCTTCTTCCTGGGTACTGGCATGGTGCACAGTCTTTTCTGACCCTCTTTCCACTTGCACTCACACAGGAACAGGCAGCCCCCTTGGTGTTAAATTGGAAATTACATAGAAAAGTAATCAATCTTTTTTTAAAAATATCATGCAGGATCTCTGTCATTAATGTGATGTACACTGTTATTTAATGCTATAACTAGTACTCCCAACAGTATTTTTTCACTTTGTATTGCTATGTGAGGGCAAACTGTTGAAATCTTTATATATACTAAACTGATTTTCTGTATATAAAGAGAATTGAAAATGAATCTTGATGGGAATGGAAGGGGGGAGTGAGTGGGAAAGGGGAGGGTTGCGGGTTGGGGGGAAGTTGTGGGGGGAAGCCTTTGTAATTCATAAGCTGTACTTTGGAAATTTATATTCATTAAATTAAAAAAAGTCTCAAAAAAAAGAAATAGAATTGTAAAGAATAGTTAGTATAATAAATGACATTGATTTTTAAAAGGAAAAAAAAAATAGTCTGCAGACTACTTCCATAACAAAATCTTTTTATTCCTTTTTCGTTACACTGTTCCATTGCCCTTTGATGTGTTTTATACATTAAATCATCTTTAATATATGATTATAATTTTTAACATAAGGATTTATTACATTTTCAAGTCTATGCTACTTTTTTCAAATAAAGCATGTTCCCTTGTCAAAAAAGAAATCTCTGCATAGTGGATCTAAGTGCTAAGCCCATCGCAACTCAGAGAAGGAAAGCACAGATTTGCTTTTCCCCAGAGATCTGTGATACAACAGGCCCTGGGGAGGCTGAATTCATTAAGACAATCCAATCCCTGGAGACCCAGAGAACCAAGGTCTCACTCGATGCCTCATCCCACTTGACCACCAGTTCTGCTTTCGCTATTACAATTGTTACAGTACATTCTAATGGCTGGAAATGACAGCATTTTGTTCATCAAATGGCTCTATTCCTCAGGAAAGCCAACAGCCAGTGCATGGTAAGAGGCTATTGACAGAAAATGGAGTGCATATGTGATGGAAGCTGTCCCACTTTCCTGTCACCTTATTCCTTTGGGGGTCAAATGTGCCTGTTTACCAACTCACAGGTAAGGCCCAACAGCAGTCTAACAGCACCCCCAGGGAACTACACAGAGAGCTCAGGCAAGGTGAAATGAGATCCAACACACATTCTGACTTCAAGAAGCGAGTCCTGGGATGATGAAACGTCTGTCAGTCCTAGATTAGAGCAAGAGCAGGGCACAACAGTGGCTCTCCTTCTGCTTTCAATGACAAAACATGCAAACCACAAATCCGTCAGGTACCCTCTTACATCTTGGTCAAGGACCTATCTTACAGTCCCATAAGACTGTATCACCATGAGACATCACAGTTGTCTTAGTTTGTGTAGACACACTCTATCACGTCCGCACAACGTGAAATCCTCACAATGCAATCCACTGTTAAGTAACACAGGAACTGCATTATCTAAAACCCATGGAAGGAGGTCTGTTTTCCATGAGAGGCAGAATTTACAGACTTAAAACAATAAACCCAATACGAGTTCTCAATTAGCAAATGCCACATTTTTTAAAAGCTCACTTTCATCTTCTATGAGCAAGAGGAAGTTTTGCAGGAGAAATCCCTCAGGAGTTTTTGGAAATAATAGGCCCTGAAACAGGGTCAATTTAAGGTGATACATCTTTTTTGCTACTTTAACAGATTGTTCAAATGACCCATCTGGCATTGGAGAAGGGCCATATCCTCACTTTGAGAATTTCCAGGGCAGTAACTGTGTGTTAGTCACTGATTTATTTATTTATTTATTTTAGCATCCAGTCACTTGGCAGGCAAATTCAATGGAGGGATAAGTGAGCGAGTATAGCGTCTTTGAGGGTTAAAATATTTAATCTTTTTTATGTTTTTATCTAAATGTCATATATTCATTGAAAATTCTTTAATGGACATATGATAGAATATTATTCAGGCTTAAAAAGGAAATTCAGAGACCAGCATTGTGGCACACTGGGTTAAGTCACCACCCATGATTCTAGCATCCCTTATGAGCACTAGTTCGAGTCCCAGCTTGAACTAGTCCACTTCTGATCCAGCTGCCTGTTAATGTGCCTGGGAAAACAGCAGAATATGACCCAAGTGCCCGGGCTCTCATCACCCATTTGTGAGACCTGGATGGAGTTCCAGGCTCCTAGCTTCAGCCTGACCCAGACCTGGCCATTGTGACCATTTAAGGAGTGAATCAGCTGGCCGGTGCCGTGGCTTAACAGGCTAATCCTCCACCTTGCGGCGCCAGCACACCGGGTTCTAGTCCTGGTTGGGGTGTCGGATTCTATCCCGGTTGCCCCTCTTCCAGGCCAGCTCTCTGCTATGGCCCAGGAAGGCAGTGGAGGATGGCGCAAGTCCTTGGGCCCTGCACTCGCAAGGGAGACCAGGAGAAGTACCTGGCTCCTGGCTTCGGATCAGCGAGATGCGCCAGCAGCAGCGGCCATTGGAGGGTGAACCAACGGCAAAAGGAAGACCTTTCTCTCTGTCTCTCTCTCTCTCACTATCCACTCTGTCAAAACAAACAAACAAAAAAAAGAGTGAATCAGCTGATGGTGAATCTCTCTGCATCTTCCCCCCAACTCCTCACCCGGTAACTGCATTTCAAATAAATAAATCATTAAAAATATAAAGGAAATTCTGACACATGCAACAACATGGATATACCTTGAAGACACTGTGTTACATTAAATAAGCAAAACACATAAAGACCTATACTGTGTGATGCCACTTGTATGAGGTTTTCAGAGCAGTCAAATGCATGTGATCAGAAGGGAGGATGGTGGTTGCCAGGCGATGGGGGAGGAGGAATGGAGTTTTTGTTTAATGGCATACAGAGTGACAGTTTTACAAAATGAAGAAGTTCTAGAGATTGTTTGCACAACAATATGAATACACTTAATGCTTCTGAATTGTATGTACCCTTAAAAATGGCCAGTGGTGAATTTTACATTATGTGTACTTTATTGAAATGTTTAAAATTCTTTAATGGATTTAAGGGTTTACTGAGAGATTGCATTTTTCTTTGGAGACCCTTAGCTATGCCACAAAGATTATATCGAAGCCATAATGGACTTCACACAACCCAGGAATTGCCATTTGTTCATTCAGTAGAAAAAAACCTGATAGCAAGTGCTAAACTTGACCTGGGCAAGCTTCAGGGATTCACTTCTGAGGGTTTTGAGGAAAGCAGTTGATTTCTGAGGGAGAAGAAATTGTCAGAAAGGTGTCAGTCAGCGTGCTCCCAAGCAACTGTCACCGGTGTCTCAGAGTTCTCATTCAACAGGCCTGCCCACATTGCACAAGAGTTTTTCCAGATAATCTGGAGAAGGATTTCCTCCTCTTATCTCCTAACCAAATGCCCGGCTGATAGTAACCACATTGCAACACATAATACATGTTTCCATGGCTGAAAAGGATTAACAGCTGGCAACATGAATAAAGGACCACATTAGGGAATTATCTGGAATTTGATAAGTCAGTACATAAAGGGAGCAATATTAATTCCAGGGCTAATTTGAGGTTTAATGTCCAAATCCTTCTAAGCTATTAATTAGAGGAAACTGGATGCTTCTACAATAAAACACACATCTCAGTAGTGTGTATTATGTCTGGCATTTATATGGTATATGCAAAAGACATACTACCCTGGAACATAGCACTTATGTATTTTGCTCTGGTATACAGGCTGGTCTTTCATCAACTCCAGGGGCTCCCATCTTGGAAACTAGCATGACTGGCAACACGAGCCATTGGAATCATCACATTTGCAAAGAAAATAGTGAACTGGGGGCAGCAAAGAATAAAAATGACATCAAATATATTTTTAAAGTATAGAAAAGTTTGAGAAACTGGCATGTTCTTGTTCTTTTACTTATTTTACTGAGTTCTTTACAAGCAAAGGCAGTACATGCTTATAACAAATCAAGAACAATGGAGCTACTTAATATTAGTCAATAATCTCCCTTATACTGATGCCACCATCCCTTTCCAGACTTAATTTTTCACAGTACTGAATTGGAGAATTCATGTCTTGATCCTGTCTATAAGGAAAACACACCTACTGTTTCTAAGCAAAATGGGTAGTGTATGGTTCCCAGAGACAGTTATCATAACTTACTGGTATAAAGTTATTTATAATATTCTCATTATTCTGTCTGTCCTATCTGTAGCTACAACTCCATTTTCCATTTACAATATTTTAAATCTATCACTACTTGGGGCTGGTGCCATGGTGCAGTAGGTTAATCCTCCACCTGTGGTGCCGGCATCCCATATGGGTGCTGGTTCTAGTCCTGGCTGCTCCACTTCCAATCCAGCTCTCTGCTGTGGTCTGGGAAAGCCCACGTCCTTGGGCTCCTGCACCCATGTGGGAGACTGGGAAGAAGCTCCTGGCTTCAGATTGGCACAGCTCCAGCCATTGCAGCCATCTGGGGAGTGAACCAACGGAAGGAAGACCTTTCTCTTTGTCTCCCTCTCACTGTCTGTAACTCTACCTCTCAAATAAATAAAATCTTGAAAAAAATCACTACTAACAAAAGGTTTTATCTTCTATTAGTCTCTTTGAGAATCAATATTTATTTGACTTTAGAGGCTGTCTTTTTGTATATTCATTTTATGCTCTTTATTATTTCTTTCTTTTGGTTTGTTCTTTTCTGTTAAGTTGGCTGTTAGCTCATACATTCTTGGTCTTACGTTCTTTTGTATTACTTATTCACTCCTTATTCCTGTATTATTTTTAAAGTCATCCATCAAAACTTTCATTAATAGAATCCAGGTTAACAATGGCTTTCTCCATCCTTCTTTTATTTTTTTTAAACAATCTTTATTTTATTTTATTTATTTGGAAAGTAAAAGAGACACATTTACAGACATCTCCCATCTACTAGTCTATCCCTCAAAATCTCACAACTCCCAGGGATGGGTTAGGCCAAAGCTAGGAGCAAGGAACTGAATCCAGGTCTCTCACATAGGTGACAGGGGCCCAAGAATTCAGTCATCATCTGCTACCTCCCATGGAGCACATTATCAGTAAGCCTGAATCTGGAGCAGAGCCAGAATTCAAACCCAGGCACTCCTACAAGGGATGTGGAGTCCCAAGAGTCATCTTAAACACTACACCAAAGGCCTACTGCTTCCTCCTATTTTAAATTTTGTTGTTTAGCTTTTGGTTTCCATTTTAAGCAAATAGATTTAAATCTATCTTCGGATTCATTAATTTCTCTGATCATTATTCATTCTTTGTTCTTTGAGATATAATTCACATGTTGCACAATTCAAATAGTTAAGCTGTACAATTCTTTAATAAATTCAGAATTGACTGCAATTTTATAACATTTCATCATCCCCCAAAGCAACCCTATACACATTTGCAGTCGCTCTTCTGTTTCCCCAAAACTTTCAGCCCTAAGCATCCACTAATCTACTTCCTGTTTGTCGGTTTGCCTGTTCTCTACATTACATATAACTAGATATCAGAATGTATGGCCTTTTGGGCTTCCCTCACTTTGCATGTTTTCAAGGTTCATTCGTGTTATAACATGTTTAAGTGTTTCATTCCTTTTTACTGACAAATAAACTTTCATTGTATGACTGTTCCACATTTTATTTATCCATTCATTACTTAATGGGCACTTTGGTTGGTTCCATAGTTGATCTATTATAAATAATGCTTACTTGAACATTCATGTACAGGTTTTTGTATTAACTGCTTCCAGTTAATATATATATCTATATATCTATCTATCTATATCTATCTATCTATATCTATCTATCTATCTATCTATCTATATATATCTAGGATAGAATTGCTGAGTTATGTAGTAATCCAGTACTTATCCTTTTGAGGAACTCTCAGGCTGTTTTCCAACATAAGTGTGCCATTTTACATCCAGGAAGTCACCTGTGATGGTCCCACCTTCTGCATATCCTTACCCACACTTCTGTTATCTGTCTTCTTCATAGTCAACTAGTAGCTATGAAGTGGTATCTCACTGAGTCACTGTCCATTCTTGCTTCTCAGCTCTTTTAGAAGTACATTCTAGCTTCTCTTTGATTAATTTTAAGGTTTCTTTTCCATTTGTGTCTGCAGTGTATCTAAAATCCCAACTACTGATTTACTTTATCATATTTAATGGGATTTTTAAATTTTTACCTATCTATTTTTAAGGTGAACAAATTTCATGTATCTCATTTACACAGATTTAGGAGATTAAGTAGGATTTATGCTGCTTCTGTCTGAAAATCCCAGCTTTCATAACACCAAAGGAAATTCTCAGCCACTTTCTTTTATGACATCCTCCACATCATCATTTCTGATCTCAGAACTGCTCCCAGACAGGTATTGGCTTTTGCCATCTCAACTTCTCACTTAAATCCTTTATCTCTTTATATTTATGATGCACTCTGGATAATTTTCTCATGTTTCTATTTCCAGTTCACCAATTTATCCATGTGTAATTTACATTTAACCAATCACTGAAGGGTTTCTTTTTCATCAATGATAATATTTTCCTTTTCTAAGAGCTCTATTTGGCTCACTTTGAAATATGCCCAGATTATTTTTGACATTTTCTTCCTTTTGTCTCGAATTTTAAATAATTTTTATTTATCTCATACATAATCCAGAACACTTTTAAACTAATTCTAGGACCTGAATTCCCTCGGAGCCTAATTCTGTAATGTTTACTATTGTCTTAGTCATTCATCTTTTTCTCTTCCCGTGTTTTGCAATATCTGGTGGACAATTCTCAAATAACCAAAGTCAATAAAAACTTTAACATCAAAAGGGGTTATAGCTGTGCAATATCCCTGGGGTGTCTGGCAAAATAAATGTCAGGAAGGAACTTTACACAAGAGTTTCAATGGACTTCCAGAAACAGTACACCTTACTCCTGACTTCTTTCTCTTATCTCTCATACCTAATCCTTACTGAGACCTTAGGGACTGTTGCAACCACCTCACTTACTGCTTCCAAGTGACCCTCTCCAAAGAACTCTGTCCTAACAACCATATGTACCTTTTAAAACTGTGCATCACACCATATAACTTCCTTCCTTAAAAATTTCTAGTTGGGGGATCTAAGATGGCTGAATACTGAGAGCCACACAGACCTCAGCATAAAAACAAAGGAAAGACCATGTTCCTAAGGGACTCACTGATAGAAATTCTCAGCGTAAAAGTGATACAACATAACAGAGACCCTGTGGGATGGGGAGAAAAGAGGAAAACCATGCCAACATGTTTGGCGATGCCACCAGCCAATTCTGCATCTATGCAGCTGTCTGCCACCTGGGAAACACTGTCTTCTCCTGAAAAGACAGGAAGAAGTTGCTGTGGTGCCCCAACAACAGAAGCTTTAACTGAGGAAGATTTCACAGTCCTCCAACAACTTCAAGTCCAGCCTGGAGAGCTGAAGGAGTATGAGCAACTACAGTGCTCTGATAAATGAAGCCACATTGCCTCCATCTCTTCCTACACCTTCCCAAAGTGCCAGTTCAAACTGAGTTTGGCAGAATCTTGGCTGCATTGTTCTGCTTCAGGCAGGTGACTGCCACCAACCCCAACTCCTGATCCCCACCCTAGGAGTTCTGGGTAATGATCCCATTGTATCCTACAAAATGACTGTAACAATTAGTACTAATTTCCTCAAACCCACTGTATTCTACTAGTGAAGCTTAGGGAAGAACTTGGCTGCACTCTACCTCTCTGGATCTATACCCACTAGTACAAAATCTCCTATATACCCAGTAGTCACCTTATAGTATTGTAGCATGCTTCAGTTCAATTGCCTTAGTCCTAGGACTAGGAGTTTTGGTGTTATAAGCCCAGTACCAATAACATTCTCCCAACAGAACCAGGGAAAGGCCCTATCCATGTCAATACTAGAACCACAGCTATTGGTGCCATAAGCCCCAGTGAGACAAGAGAACAGCAGACTTTGTACCCCCCAGCAACAAAAACAAGGCCCTGGCTATCACAACCCCTGGAATAACTGACATCCAAGTCTCCGGGGACTAAAGATCCACAGCCTAGGAAGCTCACATTCACCTCATAATCACACTTGTACTCCTATGAACTGTTGTAGTGTTACATATAGATATAGCTGACATTGATTAAACAAAGAAATTTCACTTCTTGGCTCAACAAAAACCAAAGCCAAATAAACAAGCCAGAGACACGGTGCATCCATCTAAACTATAAGCCATTTTCAAATAAATCTGCTAGAAAAAGATGAAACTATTATAACAGATGTACAGACATCAATGTAGAGATATAGGAAACATGAAGAAACTCCAATTCCTCTAAAGCTATTCAAAACATTTGAAAGGGAGGGAATCCTCTAAACTCCTTCCATGAAGCCTGCATCACCCTTATTCCTAAACCTGAGAATGATACAACAGAGAAAGAGTATTACAGACCAATTTCCTTGATGAACATAGATGCAGAAATCCTAATAAAATACTAGCCAACTGAATCCAACAATATACCAGATAGATCATTCACCTGAACTAAGTGAGATTGACTGCTGGTATGCAAGGCTGGTTCAACAGTCTCAAATCAATGCATTAACAAAATGAAGAATAAAAACCATATGATTATTTCAATAGATACAAAGAAAACATTTGATAAAATGCAATGTCCTTTCATGATGAAAATGTTAAGCAAAGTGGGTATAAAAGGAACATTCTTCAACACAATCCAGGCAATTTATGACAAACCCACAGCCAGCATCCTATAGAATGGGGAAAAGTTGGAAGCAATCCCACTAAGGTCCAGAACAAGACAAGAATGCCCACTCTCACCATTGTTATTCAATGTAGTCCTGGAAGTTTTAGCCAGAGCTACTAGGCAAGGAAAATAAATCAAGGGGATACAAATCAGAAAGTAGGAAGTAAAATTATCCCTTTTCACAGAAGGCATGATTCTATATACAAGGAATCTAAAAGACTCCACAAAGAAACTATCAAAATGCATAAAGGAGTTTAGTAAAGTGATAGGATATAAAATCAACACACAAAAATCAAGAGCCTTTGTATACACAGGTAATGCCAATGCTGAGAAAGAACTTTGAAGATCAATCCCATTCACAGAAAAAATAAAATACATTGGAATACATTTAACCAAGGATGTCAAAGATCTCTAGATGAGAATTACAAAAGATTAAAGAAAGAAACAGAGAAGGATACAAAAAAAGGGAAAATTTTCAGTATCATCAAAATGTCCATACTACCAAAATAAATTTATAGATTCAATGTAATAACCAATCAAAATGCCAAAGACATTCTTCTCAAATATAGAAAAAACGATCCTGAATTTCATATAGAAACACAGGAGACCCCAAATAGTTAAAACAATCTTATCCAACAAAAACAAAGCTAGAGACATTACAATATAAGATTTCAAGACATACTACAGGACAGTTGTAATCAAACCAGCCTGGTACCAGTAAAAAAACAGATGGATAAACCAATGAAACAGAATAGAAATGCCAGAAATCAACTCAGGCATCTAGAACCAACTTATCTATGACAAAGAAGCTACAATCAATCCCTGAAGCAAGAACAATCTCTTCAACAAATAGTTCTGGGAAAACTGGATCTCCACTTGCAGAAGTATGAAGCAAGACCCCTACCTTCCACCTTTCACTAAAATCCACTCAAAATGGACTAAACACCTAAATATATGACCCAACACCATGAAATTATTAGAGAACATTGGGAAACCCTACAAGACATAGGCATAGACAAAGAGTTCTTGGAAAAGACCCCAGAGGCACAGGCAAATAAAGCTAAAAATGACAAATGGGATTACATCAAATTGAGAAGCTTCTGCATTGTAAATGAAACACTCAACAAAGTGAAAAGGCAACTGACAGAATGGACGAAATTATCTGCAAGTTATGCAGCTGATAAAGAACTAATAACCAGAATATTCAAACAAATCAAGAAACTCAAAAACAACAAAACAAACAATCCAGTAAAGAAATGGGCAAAGGACTTAAACAAGCATTTTTGAAAAGAGGAAACCCAAATGGCCAACAAATACATGAAAAAATGCTCAGGATCACTAGCTTTTGGGAAATGCATATCAAAACCAAAATAAGATTTCATCTCAACTCCATTACAATGGCTTTCATACAGACATCAACAAGCAAAAAATGCTGGAGAGAATGTAAGGGAAAAGGTACTCTATCCACTGTTGTTGAGAATGCAAACTGACAAAACCATTGTGGAAGACAAAATAGAGATACTTCAGAAATCTGAATATAGACCTACCATATGACCCAGCCATCCATTCCTGGGAATTTATCCTAGGCAAAATACCTCAATATATGAAAGAGCTGTCTGTAACCCCATGTTTATTGCAGCTCAGTTCACAAAAACTAAGATATGGAATCAACCCAAATGTCCGCCAACTGAAGACAGGTTAAAGAAATTATGGAATCTGTATAGCATGGAATACTACACATCGGTAAAAATAAAAATTAAATTGGGGCTGGTACTGTGGCATAGCAGGTAAAGCTGCCACCTGCAGTGCTGCATCCCATATGGGCACCGGCTCGAGTCACTGCTGCTCTACTTTCGATCCAGCCTTCTGCTTTGGCCTGGGAAGGCAGTAGAAGATGGCCCAAGTGCTGGGTCCCTGCACCCACATGGGAGACTCAGAGGAATCTAATATTTTCAGATCAGCCCAGCTTCAGCCATTGTGGCCATTTAGGTAGTGAATCAGCAGATGCAAAACCTCTCTCTCTGTGCCTCTGCTTCTCTCTCTGTGCAACTCTTTCAAATAAATAAATCTTTTTAAAAAATGAACTCCCGTCATTTGCAACAAAATGAATGAAACTGGAAAACATCATACTTAGTGAAATAAGCCAGTCCCAAAATGACAAATATCATATGTTCTCCCTGAACTGTAGTAACTAATAGAGTCCCTAAAAGCAACCTACAGAAGTGAAATTGACATTTTGAGATTCTATCACTTTGAATGGACCTTGTCTTCAAAGTTGAGGAATAGTAAATTTTTTCATACTATTTGTTGAACTTTTTACTAGGTATAGAGTTTTACTTAGTATAGAGTATCTGTTTCTTCTAAATTTTCCAATTTGTGAGCATATGTCTGTTTGTAGTAATTCCTGATGATTCTTTTCAATTTTGTGATATCCATTGTTACATCTTTTTCATTTCTGATTTTTGTTAATTTAGGTCTTCTCTTTTTTTTTCTTATTTAGTTGAAAATATCCATGTTTGCAGGTGGGATGACACTGTACATGGAAAAACCTAAATACTCCACAAAAACTGTTAAAACTGATAAACAAATTCAGTAAAGTTGCATTTCTATACACTAATTATGAACTCCCTGAAACAGAATTCAAAAAAGAAATCCCATTCATACTAGCCACTAAAATCAAATATTTAAGAATAAATTTAACCAAAGAAGTGAAAGATTCTACAATGAAAATAATATACCATTGATGAAAGAAATCACTGAAGACACAAAAAATGAAAGATATTCCTTCCTCATGGATTGAGTGAATTTATATCATTAAAATGTCTATTCTATCTAAATCCTAAATCAATCTACACATTCAATGTAATACGTATCAATATACCAATGACATTTTGTACAGAATTAGGAAAAAAAATCCTAAAACTCTTATGGAATCACAAAAGACTCAGAATAGCCAAAAAGATCTTGAGCAGAAAAAAACTAAGCTGGAGGCATCACAAAACCTGACTTCAAAGCAAACTACAAAGCTATAGCACTTGAAACAGCACCCTACTGCCATAAAAACTGATAGATACAAAAATAATCAAATACCTTGGAATAAACTTAACCAAGGACGTCAAAGATCTCTACAATGAGAATTACAAAATCTTAAAGAAAGAAATAGAAGAGGATATAAAAAATGAAAAATCTTCCATGCCCATGGATTAGAAGAATCAATATCAGCAATATGTCCATTCTCCCAAAAGCAATTTATAGATTCCATGTGATACCAATCAAGATACCAAAGTCATTCTTCTCGGATCTGCAAAAAATGATGCTGAAATTCATATGGAGACACAAGCAATTTTGAACAACAAAAACAAAGCCAGAGGCATCACAATACCAGATTTCAGGACACTACAGGGCAGTTATAATCAAAACAGCATGGTACTGGTACAGAAACAGATGGAAAGACCAATGGAACAGACAAGAAACACCAGAAATCAATCCAAACATCTACAGCCAACTTATATTTGATCAAGGATCAAAAACCAATTCCTGGAGCAAGGACAGTCTATTCAGCAAATGGTGCTAGGAAAATTGGATTTCCACATGCAGAAGCATGAAGCAAGACCCCTACCTTACACCTTACACAAAAATTCACTCAACATGGATTAAAGATCTAAATCTACAACCCGACACCATCAAATTATTAGAGAGCATTGGAGAAACCCTGCAAGATATAGGCACAGGCAAAGACTTCTTGGGAAAGACCCCGGAGGCACGGGCAGTCAAAGCCAAAATTAACATTTGGGATTGCATCAAATTGAGAAGTTTCTGTACTTCAAAAGAAACAGTCAGGAAAGTGAAGAGGCAACCGACAGAATGGGAAAAAATATTTGCAAACTATGCAACAGATAAAGGGTTAATAACCAGAATCTATAAAGAAATCAAGAAACTCCACAACATCAAAACAAACAACCCACTTAAGAGATGGCCCAAGAACCTAAATAGACATTTTTCAAAAGAGGAAATCCAAATGGCCAACAGACACATGAAAAAAATGTTCAAGATCACTAGCCATCAGGGAAATGCAAAACAAAACCACAATAAGGTTTCACCTCACCCCGGTGAGAATGGCTCACATACAGAAATCTACCAACAATAGATGCTGGCGAGGATATGGGAAAAAAGGGACACTAACCCACTGTTGGTGGAAATACAAACTGGTAAAGCCACTATGGAAGACAGTCTGGAGATTCCTCAGAGGCCTGAATATAACCCTATCATACAACCCAGCTATCCCACTCCTTGGAATTTACCCAAAGGAAATTAAATTGGCAAATAAAAGAGCTGTCTGCACCTCAATGTTTATTGCAGCTCAATTCACAATAGCTAAGACCTGGAATCAACCTAAATCCCCATCAACAGAAGACTGCATAAAGAAAATATGGGATATGTACTCTATAGGATACTATACGGCAGTAAAAAGAAAATGAAATCCAGTCATGTGCAACAAAATGGAATAATCTCGAAAACATCATGCTGAGTGAAATAAGCCAGTCCCAGAGGGACAAATATCATATGTTCCCCCTGATCAGTGACAACTAACTGAGCACCTAAAAGGAAACCTGTTGAAGTGAAAGGGACACTATGAGAAACAATGACTTGATCAGCCCTTGTCCTGACCATCGAAGAACAACTTATTATTTTATTCCTTTTAGTACTTTTTTGCTGTACTTAATACCACTGGTTGAACTCTTTAATTAACACACAATTATTCTTAGGTGTTCAAATTCAACTGAAAAATGATTCCTGTTAAATAAAATAGTGGGAATAAGAGAGGGAGGAGATGTACAGTTCAGCACAAGCTCAATTAGACTTACCCCTAACAGTAGAGTTAGAAACGTGCCTGGGGATTCCAATTCAATCCCATCAAGGTGGCATGTACCAATGTCATCTCACTAGTCAAAGTGATCAGTTTCAGTTCATAATTGATCATAATGATAGAATTAATTGTCAAATGGATCACATAAACAAGACTAGTGTCTGCTAATACTAACTGATAGAATTAAAAAGGAGGCCTGCGCCGTGGCTTAACAGGCTAATCCTCCACCTTGCGGCGCCAGCACACCGGGTTCTAGTCCCGGTAGGGGCGCCAGATTCTATCCCGGTTGCCCCTCTTCCAGGACAGCTCTCTGCTATGGCCCGGGAAGGCAGTGGAGGATGGCCCAAAGTCCTTGGGTGCTGCACCCGCATGGGAGACCAGGAGAAGCACCTGGCTCCTGGCTTCAGATCAGCGCAGTGCACCGGCCACAGCGGCCATTGGAGGGTGAACCAACGGCAAAAGGAAGACCTTTCTCTCTGTCTCTCTCTCTCTCTCTCACTATCCACTCTGCCTGTCAAAAAAAAAAAAAAAGAATTAAAAAGGAGAGAACAATCCAACATGGGAAGCAGGATACACAGCAGACTCATAGAATGGCAGAAGTCCTAAACAGCACTCTGGCCTCAGAATCAGCCTTTAAGGCATTTGGATCTGGCTAGAAGGCCCATGGGAGTGTTTCAGGCATGGAGAGCCAAGACACTGTAGAAAAAAAAAAATGACTTAGGCCGGCGCCGTGGCTTGATAGGCTAATCCTCCACCTTGCGGCACCAGCACACCAGGCTCTAGTCCCGGTTGGGGCGCTGGATTCTGTCCCAGTTGCCCCTCTTCCAGGCCAACTCTGCTATGGCCCGGGAAGGCAGTGGAGGATGGCCCAGGTCCTTGGGCCCTGCACCCACATGGGAGACCAGGAGAAGCACCTGGCTCCTGGCTTCGGATCAGCGAGATGTGCCAGCCGCAGTGGCCATTGGAGGGTGAACCTACGGCAAAGGAAGACCTTTCTCTCTGTCTCTCTCTCTCACTATCCACTCTGCCTGTTAAAAAAAGAAAAAAGAAAAAAAAAATGACCTAAATGAAGGATCTCTGTAAGATCCCAGCAGAAAGAACGGGCCATCAAAGAAGGAGGTACCTTTCTCTGAAGGGAGGAGAGGGCTTCCACTTTGACTATGGCCTTGTCTAAATGGGATCAGAGTTGGTGAACTCAGGAGGCTTCCATGGCCTTGGCAGCTCATGATAAGAGCCTCAGGTGATTAATGATGTCATAAATAAGAGTGTCAATTGTTAAATCCACAAGAGTCACTGTGTGCTTGCTCTCCATGTAGAATCTCTGTCCTTGGTGTATTCTATTATGTGAATTAACAGTATAACTAGTACTCAAACAGTACTTTATAATTTGTGTTTCTGTGTGGGTACAAACTGTTAAAATCTTTACCTAGTATATACTAAATTGATCTTCTGTATATAAAGATAATTGAAAATGAATCTTGATGTGAATGTGATGGGAGAGGAAGTGGGAGATGGGATGGTTGCACGTGGGAGGGAGGTTATGAGGAGAAAAATCCACTGTAATCCAAGGGTTGTACTTTGGAAATTTATATTTATTAAATAAAAGTTTAAAAAAAATCAACTCAAGATGTATCAAAGACATAATTTAACACCTGAGACTATGATTTGCTAGAAGGAAATGTAGGGAAAATACTTCAAGACATTGGTATAAGTGATAACTTCTTGAATAAGACCCCCAAAACACAGGAAACCAAAGCTAAAATAGACAGAATTATATCAGATTCAGATGCTTAAGTACATCAAAGGAAACAATCAACAGAGTGAAGAGACATCCAACAGCATGAGAAAAAAAACTGCAAACGACCTATCTGACAAAGGATTAATATCCATAATATATTTGCAACTTTAAAAACTCAACAAGAAAACAATCAATCCAGTTAAGAAATGGGCAGAAAACCTCAATGAACAGTTCTCAAAAGAAATACAAATGGCCAACAATATATAAAAAAATGCTTACCATCACTAACCATCAGGGAAATAAAAATCAAAATTCCAATGAGATAACTCTTCACCCCTGTCAGAGTGGTTATTATCCAATAGGCAAAAAGTAACAAATAATGGTGAGAATGTGGAGAAAGGGGAACTCTTTCTTATACACTGTTCATGGGAATATAAATTAGTACAGCCACTGTGGAAAACAGAATGGAGACTTCTTAGAAAACTAGAAATAGGTTTTCTATAGGATCCAATAATCTCACTACTGGGTATATACCCAAAAGTGAACACATTATATCCAAGAGACACCTGTACCATGTTTATAGCGGCACTGTTTACAACAGCCAAAATATGGAATCAGCCAAGGTGTCATTCATCAGATGAACAAACAAAATGTAGTATTTATACACAATAACATATTAGTCAGCTATAAATATGAAATTCTACCATTTACATCAAATGACTACATCTAGAAGACATCATGTTGAGTGAAATAAACTGGACACAGAAAGACAAATGTCCCAAGTTCTCCTTTATATGTAGAAGCTAAAATTTAAAAAAAAAAAAAGGCTGTGTATTGATATTGCTACAAGTATAGTTTTATCAAACTGTTTCACATATTTATCAACTTGTTAAGAATGAGGTACTATTAAATCTTAATGATCAATGATCTGTTAGTATTTTAAAATTTACTGTACATGAGTGAAAATGACATCTTTTCATTTGATTGTTGTTTGTAGCCCTTGCCTACATGCTTGCTGAACTATGGTCTTTTTACGTGTTGAATTCTTTATTTAGTGTAGCATTAACCTTTTGACTATAGTGTAAATTAAAACTGTTTCTCAAAAAACTTTTTAAAAGAAAGAAAAAATCTCTAATGGCCTATGCCTGCTTTTAACACAAAGTTCAAAGTCTGTGCCAGGACTACAAGGCAAGTACACATCTGACTACCTGCTTCTCTGCAGACCCCTAATCATTCACAAAGCTACAGTCACACCAGCCTCCTTTCTCTCCCATGAAACCAAACACAAAGGGGACCACACTTAGGATGGCGTGTCAAGGAGGAAGAGAGAGGGCAGAGATGAACACACATTGCTGCCACCACCTAGACACTGGATCCAACCTTGCCTGAAGTCTCATTTATATCTGGGCTTTGCATCAATATCTCATCCTTTTCCCTCCTCATGCCTTCTCTTCCATCAACCATCTGTAACCCAGCCAAGTTTTACAAATCAGGGTCTTGATCTGTAAGAAACTGCTGTGCTACTTCATTGATCAGCTCCCAGAGACTTTCCAAGAAATGTGACAACCAAAGGTTGAGCTAAGCTCCTCATAGAGACCCTGATTCTACTTCAGGGTTCAGCAAAAGCTAAAAAAGAAAGCTGTTTTTTAAAGAGTTATTTATTTATTTGAAAGGCAGAGTTACAGAGAGGCAGAGGCAGAGATCAGAAAGAGAAAAAAGTCTTTCATACTCTGGTTCACTCCCCAGGTGGCTGCAACGGCCGGAGCTGCACCAATCCAAAGCCAGGACCCAGGAGCTTCCTCTGGGTCTGCCACGTAGGTGCATGGGCCCAAGGACTTGGGCCATCTTCCACTGTCTTCCCAGGCCATAGCAGAGAGCTGGATCAGAAGTGGAGCAGCCAGGACTCGAACCGGCACCAATATGAGATGCCAGCACTGCAGGTGGTGGGTTTTACCCACTTCACCACAGCACCAGCCCTGAAAGTTATTTTTAATACATTGTTGGGGAATTCATATTTCCCAGTATTTCAGGAATATAATATTTATGTAATTGATGTGAAATTATTTGTGTAATTTAATGTTCTCTCAATCAGGTAACAATAGCTTCTGATGGAGTGCATACATTTTTCTACACATCACTATACCCGGATATTCATTTTTAATTAATTTAGTATTACATAACAAACATCACTCATCTTTCAGGTCTTTATGCACACAGCTACTTCAGTGAGCAAAACAATTGGCAGGATAATTTTTCATGTTCTATCAAATGTTATGGAATATGACAGGTACTTAGATACCTGTAATATTCTCTTAATTAAGAAACAAAGAACTTAAAAACAATGAAGTTTTACATATTCGATAGTGAACACCAATAGTTGTATGCTATTGGAACCAGCGCTGTGGCACAGCAGGTTAACACCCTGGCATGAAGCACCAGCATCCCATATGGGCACTGGTTCTAGTCCCAGCTGCTCCACTTCTGATCCAGCTCTCTGCTTTGGCCTGGGAAAGCAGTAGAAGATGGCACAAGTCCTTGGGCCTCTGCACCCAAGTGGGAGACCCGGAAGAAGCTCCTGGCTCTTGGCTTCAGGTCAGTGCAGCTCTGGCCATTGTGGGCAATTGGGGAGTGAACCATCGGATGGAAGACCTCTCCCTCCCTCCCTCCCTCCCTCTCTGCCTCTCCTCTCTCTGTGTTACTCTGACTTTCAAATAAATAAATAACCTTTAAAAAAAAAACATTGTATGTTATCTTCCAGTTTACAAGATTAACATGTTATTGTATTAAATCCTTTTTTAAAAAGATGTATTTATTTGAAAGGCAGAGTAACGGAGAAAGGGAGAGAAGAGAGAGATTTCCATCTGCTGGTTCACTCCCCACATGGCTGCCACAGTCAGAGTTGGGCCTGGCCAAAGCCAGGAGCTCAGAACTCTACCCTGGTCTCCAGCATGGGTAACAGGGGCCTGAGTAGTTAATACTTAGAATCATGCGCTGCCTTTGCAGGTGCATTAACAGAGATCTGGTTCAGGAGCAGAGCAGCCAGAACTTGAACAGGCATTCCACTATGGGCCACTGGTGACCCAAGCAGTGGCTTAACCCACTGTGCCACAATGCTTGCCACAACTGTATTAAATTCTAACACCCATGCTGTAATCCTGCAAAGTATGTATTATGAATACCATCCTGGTTTTACAGCTGATGGAAGGAAAGTGAGAAAAGGGAAATAAGCAATTACTGAGCAAGAGCTCTGTGGAAAGCACCACTGCATACAGAGCTTCAATGTGTCATCTGCTTCGATCGGCTCAGAAAGCTGTGTCGTCACTGTATCACACACTAATTGACAGAGGCAGGACACAAACCCACTGTGCAGAGCTCTCTCTGCTGCAACTTGCTTCTCAATTCAACACCCAGGGAGGCCTTTCTCTCTACAAAACCATGCGCTGAATATGATTTATTCTGCAGGAACTCATTACTGCCTTCTTTTTTTTTTTTCATAGCTGCTACCGACTGCTCTGACTTGTATCTTCGACTTAATGTGATTGGTACTGAGTTTGGCACTTCATTATTTTCAAATGACAGAACAATCAGCTCCCAAGACAATGTAGTTTCCACAAAGTAAGCAATTCCTAAGATTAAATGACATATTAATAGTAGACCTTCCTATTAGAACTCTTTAACACTGTGGCCTTGGGCATGGATTCTATTTTAGTTACATCTTCTGTGTAGGACCGAAGTATTTTTCTGATGATGTTAATCTGTACCTCATGTTAAACCAAAATGTCTCCTTAGAGATAAAGATGTTCATGTAATGCAGACATGATCTAAGCGCCTTACAATGGAGTCTGGCAGCCAAAGTGAAATTTATTAGTAAGATAAATAAACTATAGTGCCTTCCTTCTCCAGCTATCCTTCTGAAATTACAATTCCAGTCTGTCTCCAATTTTCCTACCTCCCAATCCTTTTTTATTGCTCTCCATAATGGTGATCTGCTACAGTGTATATTGCATGTCTTCTCCTTCACTAGAGTGTTAGCAGCACCCAGAATGGTGTCCAACACATGGTAGATGTAGGAATTGAAGCTCAGCATGCTGGGAAAAGGGGGAACTCTTAAGAAAAAAGACACAAAGCTACAAATACAAAAAATAGATGTATGCTGTACTATAGCAGGATTCATGTACAGAGATAAGACCAAAGCTTTTTAACAGGAAGTATTATTTTATTATTTCTGCCGACATAAGGCCCAGGTGTAATTTCTTATCCAAAAGCCTGAGCCCTGAACAAAGAGGGGTATTTCCTTGTATATGGTGTTGGCCTCTTTGCTTCCCTTATATATGGTTACATGCATTTGATTGGATATTCTAATACTACATGGCTGCCATAGGAACTGATACAATACTGTGCATGTGTGCGTAGTTACTGGTGATTTTTTTTCCACATATCTACTGAGCCACATGCAGTCTGGCAAGGCTTAACACCATTGCTCTGTACTGGCAAACAGACCCTGCAATGGGTACAAATAAGCAGATGGTATCTACAGCTGAAGCATCCATAGGCAAGCAGATAAAGCCCACATTCCATTTCCAAGGTAAGTGCCTTCTTTTTTCTATCTGATCTTGGGAAGGCCTCTACCACAGCTTTCATCATGTCAGTTAGAAACAAGTTTAATCAAAAGACAAAGGCCTTTACCACAGTATCAATATCCTAGCTGTGATATTGTACTATAGTTTTTCCCAATGTTCCCACTGAGGGAAGTGGGGTGATGGGTACAGAAAAATCCTTTGCATTATTTCTTATACCTGGGTGCAAATTGACAATTTTCTCAAAGTAAAAACTTAAAATAGGTATATAAAGATGTTAAATGTGTAATAATACTTACTTAGAATGAGAAAAAGTATCATAACAAATTAAATAATAAAGACCTGGCAGATGCTATATGCATTACAAAAATATTTCTATTAATTAACTCCCTGAAAATTCTAACATTTTACCTACATTTATGTCTAAGTATACTTTGATTATCTCCTCATATAAAATGACTTTGTAATATTAGCTAAAGAGAAAATAGAAAGATATCAATCTTCCCACTAGCTTTTTTTGACCGAATTTAGCTTTGAAAAATTTTCTCTTTCAACTTTGCAACTCATTATTGATAATTTCATGTAAATGATTATGACTGTTGTCAATTTTGTGAAAACAGGGGTGTGAGTCTGGCACAGTGGTCAAGATGCCATTTGGGATGCCTGAGGCCTGTATCATGGTATGCCTGATTTTGAGTCCTGGCTTTCATCTCAATTTTAGCTTCCTGACAATGCACACCTTGGGAGGTAGCAGTAATAGCCCAGGTACTTGGGCCACTGTCTCACACATGGTAAACCCAAATTAGGTTCCTAGATCTGGGCTTTGGCCTGGCCCAGCCTCAGATATTGCATGAAGTGAACCAGAAGATGGAAGATCTCTCTTTGTCACTCTCTGTCTCTGTACTTTTCAAACAAATAAATATAAATTTTAAAAATTGTGAAAACATTCATTCCCTGCATATGTGAGTCATGAGCTTTGTGGGCATTTCAAGTTTTCTTGCATGATGGCTAACCTTAGATTCTTGAATTAAATACCCTCATTAATCAGTTTGTCTCTTATTTAAATATTTATTTATTTATTTGAAAGGCAAAATGAAGGGAGACAGATAACTTCCAACCACTGTTTTACCCCCCATATGGCTGCAACAGCCAGGTCTGGGCCAAGCTAACGCCAGGACTCTGTTCAGGTCTCCCACAGAGGTAGTAGAGTCCCAAGAACTTGAGTCATCATCTGCTGCCTCCCAGCACATTTGCAGGAAGCTGGATCAGAAGTGGAGTAGCTTAGACTCCAACTAGCATTCTGATGGGATTATGCTGATGTGATAAGCCACAGTTTCACCTGCTGTGCCACAACACCAGCCCCTACCAGTTTGTCAATGACTGTGTTTCCGTTTGCTTTAAAATTTGTTTCTTTATTACTGGCTTTTAGCACTTTATTATAAATTACTTTAGTGTAGTTTTTGCATATATTCATTCCACCAGTTTGTCTTTAATGTCCTCATTGGAGTAACTTACTATAAATTTTATATTATCTCTGTGTATGTTGATATTTAATATCAAATGAGCAAGAAATTAGTAAGAACCTATGTGGACAGGCTTGAGGATGTGCCTCAAGCAGGGGCTCCATGGTACCTAAGAAAGATGGCAGTGGGCAATAAGCCAGGAGAAGCTGTTGGAACTAGAAAGGAAATGGGATTAGTATCTGGTGCTGACAAGTATTCAAGGGAACTGCAAAGATTTCTGTAGATTAAAAATTCCAAGACCATTTGATTGACCACCAAACAAAAAACAAGAAACAGAATGTAGTGTGTTGTTAGCAATAGTCAAATCTCAAGCTGTCCCACTTGACACATCATAAATCTTTGATAGCTATATCAAAGCTGCACACATAAACATATCCCACTGGGGTTGGTATTGCAGCACAGCAGGCAAGGTCACTGCCTGTGATGACAGCATCCCATATGGGTACTGGTTCAAGTCCCAGCTGCTCCACTACCAATCCGGCTCCCCGCTAATGTGCCTAGGAAAGCAACAAAAGATGGCTCAAGTGCTTGGGCCCCTACACCCTTATAGGAGGCCCAGAGTAAGCTCCTGGCTCCTGGCTTTGGTCAGGCCCAGCCTTGGCTGTTGCAGCCATTTACAGGGGGTAAACCAGCAGATGAAAGATATCTATCTATCTATCTATCTCTCTCTCTCTCTCTCTCTCTCCCTTTCTCTGTAACTTTGTCTTCCAAATAAATAAAATAAGAAACATATTCCACTGAACTCAAAGGCAGTGAATCCCCAACTCAACTTTACCCTTGCCCAATCTTAAATTTCCCTGCAGCTATCACTCAACATGAGAGGAAGTGGTCTGGAGGAAGGGAAATCAGAGAAGAAAAGCAGAGAGTAGAAGAGTGATTCCTGGAGGCTGCAGGAGATAAGGGGTGGACAGAGACGGGGAACTGTTGGTCGGGATGCACAAAGGCAGTTAGGTAGGAGGAGAGTACCTTCTGGATGTGTTGGATATTCCAAAATAGCTAAAAGAGGATTTGAACTGTTCTAATCAAAAGAGTTGATCAATATTTGGGGTGATACATGTGCTAATTATGCTGATTTGATCATTTCACAATGTACAGGTATGAAAATGCCATATTGTATCCCATAAATACATGCTGTTAACAATTAAAAATAAAATAAAACTAAGGCAAAAAGAACATCAATCATTGTCATTGCCTAAACAAAAAATCTTACTTTTGGAAATTTTACAAAATCTTGCAAACATGTGGATGCATTTCCATGGTTCATTTTGGGGACATGGAAGATGGTCAAGAAAAAACTCTTAGAAGTTTTGGTGTCTTTACCTTCATAGTAAATCTCACTTTTCAGGGCCATGAAAAATCCTTTAAATGAGTGAATATGTATCTGAGTGCTTGGACTTAAGATCAAACCATTAAACAATGGGGCTGGCGCTGTGGCGCAGCAGGTTAACGCCCTGGCCTGAAGCGCCAGCATCCCATATGGGTGCCGCTTTGAGACCCGGCTGCTCCACTTCCAATCCAGCTCTCCACTATGGCCTGGGAAAGCAATAGAAGATGGCACAAGTCCTTGGGCCCCTGCACCCACGTGGGAGACTCAGAAGAAGCTCCTGGCTCCTGGCTTTGGATCAGCGCAGCTCTGGCCATTGCAGCCATCTGGGAAGTGAACCATTGGATGGCAAACTTCTCTGTCTCTTCTTCTCTGTGTAACTCTGACTTTCAAGTAAATAAATTAATCTTAAAAAAATTAAACAATGAAGATATCCAAGGAGTACTTATGAATTACACTTGAAATTTTTAAAGCTAAAAAACAACAGAGTAAAGAGGTTAGCGTCAGAAAAAAAAAAAAAAAAACTCCTGTTATGAAATATTACAAGTCTAACCCATAAGACTGAACTCTGAACAGCTGCCTCCCAGAGGCCTTGCAAGCAGGTTCTCATCTCTCCGGAATCAAAAGATGAGCTCATTGTTAACATATACAAAGATGAACCCAAAATAGATTAAAGACTTAAAGGCAAGACCTAAAGGTATGAAAGTACTAGAAGAAAATGTACAGAAAATGTACTTCATGATATTGAACTGTGCCAGAATTTTTTGGATAAGACTCCTATGGTACAGGAAACAAATGCAAAAATAGACAAATGGAATTTCATCAAATCTCATCTGCACAGCAAAGGAAACAGCAGAGTGAAGAGCTACCTACAGAATGAGAGAAAATATTTGCAGACTATGTATCTGACAACAGTTAACCACTAGACTATATAAGGAACTCAACTCAATAGCAAAATAGTAATAATATCTGATTTTTAAATGGGCAATAAACCTAAATAGACGTTTCTCAAAAGATACACAAATGATCAACAGATATATGCAAAAAATGCTCAATATCCCAAAACATCAAGGGAAAACCACAATGAGATACTGCCTCACTCCAGTTAGATGGGCTACTATCAAGAAGACAAAAGATAACAAGCACTCATGAGGATGTGGAAAAAAAGGAACCCTAGCACCCTGCTGGTGGGAATGGAAGTTAGTATAGCCATTATGGAAAACAGCATGGAGGATCTTCAAGAAATTAAACATACACACATGTTAAATTAAACATAAAACCACATGATCTAGCAATTTCTGAATATACAGTCAAAGGAGAGGAGATTGGTGTGTCCAAGAAACATCTATACTCCCATGTTCATGTAGCACTGCTCATTGTAGCCAAGATACAGAATCTACCTAAGTGTCCCTCAACTGATAAAGACAATGTAGTGCACTTAGCAATGGGTTACTCTTCATTAAGAAGGATGAAACACTGGCATTTGTTAAAATTGAGATGGAACTGGAGAATATTATATTGAGTGAAAGAAACCAACACAGAAAGCAACTGCTACATGATGGCATTCATATGTGGGCTCTATCAAAGTTGATTTCATAGAAGAGAGTAGATGGTGATTACTAGAGGCTGGGGAGAGTCAGGAGAGGGAGGGCTGGGGAAAGGCTGGTCAATGAGTACTAAGTTACAGTTGCTTAGGAGAAATGAATTCTGGAGTTTATTGTACTTATAGATGATTATAATGAACTTTACAAAGAAGCTATAAGAAAGAACTTGAATGTTTTGCTACAAAGACATACTTAATGTCTGAGGAGCCAGTTATGATCTGGACATTTTATAATGTGTACATGCATTGAAACATCAAATGTACCCCATAAATATGTACAATTATTATGTATGAATTAAATATATATATTTTTGAAACGTCTTTTAAGTAAAATGAGAACTTTCACTCTTTGGTCAGATTTTTTTTAAAAAGATGTGCTTGCAAATTTAAAAGCATACTAGTTAAAACTCCTATATTCCACATGGGATATTCCACATGTGTGCTGAATGGCCAAATGAAAGGAATAATGACAGAACAACTGTTTCTAAGCAGGATAACCCCACCCACCCCTCCCTTACGCTGAAGATGAGGATGAGCCTGTCTTGCCAGTCAGGTCTGAAAGCCCAATCTCAAAGGAACTTGCATGTTCAGCTTGCACTGATGCTCCTCTGCACATGCCTGGCAGCAGGAAGGAATGGGCTGCAAACTACTCTGCCCCTAAAGCAGGAGGGGTGGAGGTGGGCTTATATGTGATCTGCCTTCCATCTGTTGCATTGCATCCTGGGATAGGAGCAAGACTAGCAGAAAGAGGTGCAGAAAAGCCAAAGGCTCATCCAATTAATATAAAACCCAAAGAAGTGGACCATATGTGGAAACTAAACCGAGGCCAACCAAAATGAGAGAAGCCAAGGCCATTTGTTCCCAGCCTGCTGGGGCAAGGGAGCAGGCCATCATCACTGAGCTCTGGCAAAGACTCAGCGGCAGGCAGGAGGGTGGGAAGTCTGAACAGTCACAAAAAGTAACCTCTTCAGTTACCCCTGGTTGGAGGCTGCAGGCCTGGGGAAGCCAGAGGAGGCTAATTAGGCACAGGGCAGCATGTGTGACTGACTCTGGGGCATGTTTGGCTTTTTCTAATTAGTCCTAAATTAGAAAGAAGAGTAGGGAAGTGGTCAGTCATTAACCATGTCCTGGACATTGGGGGCACATTGTTACGGAAGTTACTGTTTAGCTTTCTGGGGTGTTACTAGACATAGAAAGCTGGCTTCCTGCAGGTCTGACAGCATGCTGGCTTCCCTGTTGTTTACTGTAGATAAGGGGTTGGTTTTCCTGTGGGTCACTTCTGGTTTATTTAAATTTTAAAATGTATTTATTTGAAAGGCAGTGGGAGAAAGAGAAATCTCCCATCTGCTGATTCACTCCCCAATTGCCCACATCAGCTGGGGCTGGGCCAGACTAAAGTCAGCAGCTAAGAAACTCAATCTGGGTGTCCCAAGCAGATGGCAGGAACCCAACCACTGAAGCATCACCTCCTGCCTTCCAGGGTGCACATTTTCAGGAAGCTGGGATCCTGAGTGCAGCCAGGACTCAAACCCAGGCACACTGATATGTGATGCAGGCAATCCTGGCAGCACCTTAACTACTATGCCAAACACTGCCCTTGAGTTCTGTTTGTACAGACGGTCTCACCTCACTTGGCATCAGACACAGAGGCTTTGGGATGAGTACAGATCTGCAGATAGAGGAGAACACAAGATGTGTGCATTGGTTTCAGTTGTCTCTCTTAGAAAACAGTTGTTAATAGCTGCGTGATGGAAGAAGTTGTTAAAGGGTAAACAGACATGCAGGGTCCAAGCTGCGTGAATCTCATCAGTGGTAATAGGAGGCCTACGGCTAAGTGCCCACACACTGGGCTGGAAAGTTCTCCTTAAATAAAACAAAAAGGCAGACAAAGTTCAGTTCACATTGCAGCTGCTCAACTCTACCGGGACCTCACCCCTCAGCAAACAAACCACACACATCTGTTTCTGTGAGGGTTGCTTCGAGCTATGTGTCCTAACACTTCACAGGGCAGAAGTCTCAGGAGTGACTCAGTTGTGGGTGAGGTGGGGTCTAAAACCCTATTCCAGGCTCTCCTTTTACCTAGAGAAGCATTCTAAGTGCAGGCACACATATGACGCACAAGATGATAAAGTTTATTTAAAAGGTGAGGAAAAGACATACATGCACACACACACACTGTTCAGGAACAGAGTGACCCAGGAAGGGAAAGGAAGAAAGAGGGAACACGTATCAGCACAATTTCTCTCCCTTGTCAATCGGGGGAGAGAGAGCCCTTGGAAAGGGGTGTGGTTTCACGGTATGGTCCCCAGTCCCCAGGTGAGGAGAGATACATCCTGGGAAAGGGGTTGGTTGGCTGACAGGTAGGCAGACAGGATTACCTAGGGTGAGGGAGGTGTGGGCCTAATCAAGCTCCCTGCCTTATCCCATGTCAACTCGACTGTGGTTTACACAGGAGCACTCTCTGAGTTTTTTTCATTTGAGCCAATTATTTAAAGCAAAACCGTCTTTCACATTAGAAACCCAGTGGGCAACTTGTAAGCATCAAGTAAGCTGCACTGGGGGTCCATTTTCAGGCTCTATTACAGAAACCTGTCAACCATTGCTTACTCTGCTGCTTATGGGGAAACAAAAATGTTTGCATTATTCTGTTTTTCACACACAAACGACTGAAGCTCACAGGAATTTAAAAAATGCTGTCTTGCCTTTTCAATCTTTTCAGCATCCGTGAACTCTAAGGAGTGGAGTGAGTGTGCTGGACACCCTAAAACAGCCTCTGATGCCAGCGGAATGAGTCCTCCCAATCCAGGCAGAGCAAGGAGGCAGGAAGACCCCTCCAGCAGCAGCCACAGACCTTCTCTGTCCCTTCAAGAAAGGGCCAGTGGATTCACTCAGTCCTTGGCTACCCAGAGAAGAGCAGCACATACAAGACTGGAGCTGAGGCTCAGAGACAGAAGTCTCCAGCTGCCCAGACCAGAAGGCCAGAAGCCAAAACCAACCACTCCCTGCCGCTGCCCTGCCTGTCCCCCAGACTGCATCAGCGCAGCCCTTTCCTACACTGATTGATTCTCATTCTCAGAGTGATGAGCTAGGTCTTTAAGTGCCTCGCTTGTTCTTAACTCTCAGAGCCTCTGCCTCACATTCCAGAAAGGAAGAAAGTGAGGGCAGATCAACCAGAGCCACTGGGCGTCATTTGCTTCATGGATCACCTGCCCACACTGAGCTTTGCTGTCAAGCCCGGGGCTGGGGCAGGTCCAGCTTCCAAGAGTGATCCCTGGCGAAAGCAAGAGTGGGAGGCACAAATGTCCTATTGAGTTTATTCATTTTGCACAAGGCTCCCAGCTCAGAACCATCCTCTGTGGGGGTGGCAGAGTTAGCAGATAAGCTGCATTTATAAGGACCTGAACATTGCACTTGTTGATTCTGGACAGTACCCAAAATATACAAGGTATTATCTGTGTAACTTATGTCATTGTGTCTTTTACCCATTTTATAAGTGATTGTTACAGTCCTGAGTTTTCACAGTTCTTCAGACATTCCAGATGCAAGCCCTCTGCCAGACATGTGCTTCACAAATATTTTCTCCCACTGTTCAGCTTGTCTTTTCATACCTTAATGGTCTTTTGCATAGCAAAAGGTTTTAATTTTGAGGGAGCTCAATGTGCCAATTCTTCCTTGGGTGATTGGTGCTTTTGATATAATGCGTAAGGGCTCTGCATCAAGTCCTAGGTCCTGTCTTGTTACTTCCTAAAAGTTCTATCATTTTATGATTTAAATTTATCTCTATGATCCATTTTGAGCTATTTTTATGTATGTAGTTTGCACTGTACTTTTATTGTTATTATTTTTTGACCTATGGATTTTAATTGTTCCAGCACCTTGAGTTGAAAATATCAACCTTCCTTCATATAATTGTTTTTGACCTTTGTAAAAAATCAGTTGGCTTTGTGAAGGTCTATTTCTGGGCTTTCTATCATGTTGCACTCCTCAGTGTATCTTCTTTCACCAATACAACCTAGCCTTGATTACTGTGGCTATACACTAGGTCTTAACATTCAGTAGGCTGATTTCTATCACTTTTTTCTTCTTCTTTTGGCTATTCTTGATTCTTTTTTGTCTTCACATACAATTTTAGAATAATTTTTGTCTATACTGTATCTGTGAAACATTTTAAAATTTTGATGGGCATTTTATTAAACTTATATTTCAATTTAAGAATTAATATCTTTACTGGGCTGAGTCTTTCCACCATAGCAATGATTGAACTTTCCATTTCTTTAGATGTTCTTTGATTTTATTTCTAAGTATAGTGTAGTTTTTAAGCATATAAATCTTGTACATATTTTAGCAGATTTATAACAAGATTTTTTGATAAGTTGTGAATAGTCTTACAGTTTTAATTGGGTTTTATGTGTTCATTCTAAGTATACAGAAATGAAATTTTATCTTGTATTTGGTGACCTCACTGATAAGTACGTACTCACTTCATTGGTACTCATTTATTCATACTTACTAGATAGTACCTAGAGGGTGTTTTTTGTAGGTTCCTGGGAGTTTTACACATAGACCATCGATCTCAGTTGCTCCTTTACAGTCAATAAGCCTTATATTCCTTTTCCTGTCTTGCTGTGCTGACTAGAACCTCCCTCCAGTAATATGTCCAGAATGCATACCACTGCCCTATCCCCATCTTAAGGCAAAAGCATTCACTAAAGGCAATCATTTAAATCCAACTGAAATCCCTCCTTAGCGATGTGTCTTTTCAAGGTTTCCTAAGTGAATGCATCCTAGTTGCCTCCAATGCAAAAATGGGTAGCCAAATATTCCTTTTATGAGACTGTAGAAATAAATTGAGGTACATAATTTAAAGCATCTGACACAGACCCTAATATCTAGGGGAGATTCAGTAAGTCTTTCTTTAAATCTAAATCAAATTCAGAAAAAGCAAAAATAACAACTCACTACCCAGCTTGTGAATGTACATTTTTTAATAAAACACAATAATAGCCGGGATTCCCTCTGGGATCCATAAGTTACTATGAAATGAAACAAAGGCAAACTCAAGTTAAAACTTTTTAAGGGGCCAGCGCTATGGCAGAACAGGTTAAAGCCATGGCCTGCAGTGCCAGCATCCCATAAAGTTCGAGTCCTGGATGCTCCACTCCCTACCCAGTTACCTGTTAACTGGAAAGCATCAGAGGATGGCCCAAGTTCTTAGGCCCCTGAACCCATGTGGGAGACTCAGATAAAGTTCCTAGGTCCTAGCCATTGCAGCCATTTGGGGAGTAAACCAGCAGATGCAAGTTCTCTCTTGCTCTTGCTCTCACTCTAGCTCTCTCTGTAATTCTGCCTTTCAAATAAATAAATAAATCTTTCATAAAAACTTTTTAAAAGAGTACTTGCCATCCCAAAAAACTTCTCTATTATCAGCAAACCAACCACTTCATCCTAAATAAAGTTTACTTGATTGTTAAGAGTCAAAAATACTGTTGCAAATCAGCTACTGCTGGTTTAATCAAACTGTCAATTGCTCCAGGTGCTATGACTGGTCAGACAGATGCTCTGAAGGATGAAGGATAAAATAATCTCCTACTATTAACAGCCACTGTGTTTGTTTTACCTGCCATTGCTATCACAATTTAGAATACTCAGCAGAATAACGTGAAGAGGGTTTCCAATCTGTAGAGTCCTCACTGAAATGAAAACCCCTTAGCAGCAATAATTGCACAGAAGGTTAGATTCATATGAAATGGTGTCTTCATGTTTTTCCAGCACAAAATATCATCAGTTCACACGCTTCTGTGACCTGTAACCTTAAAACCTTCCTTGGTTATCAAAATGAAGCAACAGGGAAAGCTGATGGAGCCATGTTGATGGCAGCACAGTGAATGGAGCTGAAATTATTGGGTTAAGCAGTGAAAACCACAGAAACCAATCTGGCTCACCTGCTGAAAAAGGAACCTCTTGGAAGATATGGCAATGGCCTCTGTCCACCTATCTCTAGCTCTCCCATTACAGCACCTGGCCAACTTCTGCCTGCATCACTGGGTGCTCACTTTACCTTTCAGCACTGTGCAGGTGACAAAGAATTAGCAACTCTGGAAGTAGGTTCTCAAGCAATGTCCAACTGTAGTTGACACAAATACTCCAGTCCCCTCATCCACTGGGTGGGATATTGTCTTAGTCTATGCTGTGTTACTGTAACAAAATACCTGAGACTGGGTATTTCATCAAGAAAAAAATGATTATTTTTGGTTCAAGGTTTGGGGGACTGAAAAATTCCAAACTCAGGCAGCCACATCTGGCAAGAGCCGCATGATGCAGCATACCACACTGGATGAAACCATATGGTGGGAGAACACGCAAGAACAGTTGAGCAGTGCATGCAGCAGAGGCCACACAGGTGAGTGGACTTGCTTTAATCAACCTGCTCTGGCAGTAACCAACCCAGTCCCATGTGTACTAACCTGTTTCTATGCAGGGCATTAATCCCTAATTAACTACCTAACTACCTCCTACTAGGCCCCACCTCGCAAAGGTTTGGCCACCTCTCAATACCATTACATTAGAGATCAAGTTTCCAGTGCATGAAACTTCGGAAGGCAAACTATATCCAAGCCATCGCATGTATGTTCTGCATGGTTCCAGAACTCTCCGACAGAATGGAGTTTCAATCACCCAGTTATCATTTGCATGATGACTCTCCTTATTAGCTGTCTTTCCTTCTTTTTTCACTTCCTTTCTCCCCTTCTGGGGTCTCTGGGTCTGCTACTGCAGGACCCAAAATTAAGATGAAAGGATAGCAAGTAGCTTGAAGAATCGATGGGAAATAGAGCAGAACCACAGGCAAGCAGAGAGCAGGGTTCCCGATAGTTCACCAGACAGGAGTGGTTCAAACAGAATGCCATCAAGGCACCTTCGTGTCCCTCCCCCCACTCCCAGCTAATGTCACCTTTTCAGGGCATCTCTACCTCTGCCATGAACTCCATTTCTGGTTGCCTTTATGATGTATAAACCTCAAAAAGCTCTTGCCTATTTGTGCCACCAGTTCAGTGGTCAACATCTCAGAGATGAGAAAAGAACTGGCCATGCCTAGGTTAGGGGATCACAGACCAATAGCCAGGTGGTTGGAAAAGGGAAAAATCTGGTTACCTTTGGTTTTCACAGGGAAAGCAGAGGCAGACTTCCCCAAACAGGACAGAACTCTGAATGCTGAGCCGTTAGTGACAAATGCCCTCTACAGCAATTAAATATGTAGTATTTTTAAATCTTCAAATCCAACTATGTCATCTCTTTCAATGGTCCATAATAACGCCCTGATAAGGATTTAAGCTCTTCTTTCTGTGTCCGTCTATATATTTACCCTAAGACACGTTTTTATTTAAATACCTGTAAAAATATTATGTTTTATAATTAGTGAAAACTATCAATCCACTAAAATCAATGTCAAACAATATTTTCAGCATTTTTTCTTAAAGGTACATGAACTAATGTTGCATCTTGTAAATGATCATCTGAGATTCAATGAAATTCTTTCCTATCATGAACTTCTCCCACTGATTGTCTTTGTTCCTCATTACACTATCAACTCCACAGTCCTACTTACAGTGATATGCACACTGCATAGCTAAGAGCTTAGCATACAACAGATTCAGAACATGTATGTTCATAAATAAATGAGTAATTTGGTAAATAAGAAAGCATTTCCTGTGCAAATTTATGTGTGCCATTTTTCATGCTCCATAAGTCTCTGAGATTTAAAAATATCCAGAACAACATGTTCTCTCAGTGTTTTCTATCCTGGGTATCTGACTTACTCATTGAATAGTTATTAAACTATCAATAAATCCCAAACACTGTGTTAAGGGCCTGATATCTCATTTAATACTTAGAATCATCCTCAATGGGCACAAGAAGTTTGGTAAATTGCAGAAGGTCACACATAAGGATGGATGGTCTGAACACACCCTGACAGCCAGTTTGCTTGCCATGGCTCTACAATGTCAGGCTGTGTTCTACAGACACACCTGTCTCTCTCACAGATGAGCATCAGCATCAAATGTAGCAAGAATCCCACCTTGAGCCCTTGCTGTGTCCACCCTGCAATTATGGCATCTTTAGAAGCCTGGTTGGATTGGTCTATCAAGAGTCTACATGGAGATGTTGGGGAAAACCTCATCCTCAGGGAACAAAAAGTTGCAGGCTGGTGAAAATGATCCACAGGTGAAGGGAAGCCGGGTTGTGTGCATGGGGGCCAGCACTGGTGGGCAGGCTGACATCGAGCAGCACCACCACTCTTAAGCCAGATGGAAGTGGCACCATCTCAAGGACTGTCACCTTTGTCAGCAGCTGGGATGTCTCGGGCAGGCACCAGCAACAAGACAGCATTTTCTCAGGACCTCCGTGGTCTGGCTGCCATCTGTGGCACCAAGACAATGTAGGGAACAGAGAAATGGAACAGGACACAGTGTTCAAAGGTTTTCCACTCGACATCTTGTCTGGTGGGCTCCTGGAACCATTTGAGAGGAATCTGAGTGGACCCAGAGTTTACTAGAGAGCTCAGCATTGGAGACAGAGAGATACTGTTGTTACCTGTTTTTACTCTCAAGCTGTGCATCCTGAACAATGTAGGCTGTATCATTACAAGTCAGAGCTTAAATCTATCTTTGGAAGTGAACTGGAAAAATAATGAACAAGCAGTGTATTTGCAGAGAGGGACCAGTTAGACGTCTAACAAAGCTGTCTCAAGAAGAAGGCAAGTGGGCTGGGTGGGGCTGTGAGCCAGAAATCAGGAGATATGAAACCTAGTCTCTGCTCTGCCCCAAATTTGCCTCCCTGGGGAGAAGCTGATCATCTTTGGGAGCCTGTATCCCTACTTGCTGCAGGAGAGGGCTGGGCCACATGGGTGGGCCAATCCTCACGTATGCCTAACTTGTCACTGCTGTCATTCTGCAAACACTGGATGGTACATTCTAACGCCCAGCCAACCTTTAGAACTGCTTTGCAGGGGACTCACTCAGCCAGTAGGGGTTCTGCATAACAGAAGTAGAACTATGTTTCTTTCTAGGTTCTGGAAATCACAGTGTAAAGCAACAGGAAAACTGAATGCAGAGCACACAGAGTGTTGACCCATGTGCCCAAGCAGCATCAGTCAGGGAAAATGGCTCCACTTTGGGAATTTAATGAGTGCTTCCGGCTGAGCATGTTTTTGATCAAACTAATGGCACCTGTGGGGAAACTAGCAGAGAATGTATATTTCTTAGCTCGTATTTTCCAGTGGATTTAGTAGCCATGGATAGAATAATATCACATTTTAAAAGGACTCCCATTGAGAGCAATGTTTTCTCAGCTTAGTACCTGATTAACATCAAGCTAAACTTCCTTCTGTCTCTCCAACTTTTCTTTCTTTTAAAAGATTTATTTATTTGAAAGGCAGAGTTACAAAGAAAGAGAGAAAAGGAGGGAAGGGGAGGGGGGGACAAGGGGGAAAGGAGTATTAAGAGTGAGAGAGAGAGAGAGAGAGGGAGGGAAGGGGAGAGAGAGAGAGAGAGAGAGATCGGTCAAGGTCTCCCAACTGCTGGTTCACTCCTCAAATGGCCACAATGGTCAGAGTTGGGCCAGTCCAAAGCCAGGAGCGAGGACACAGGAACTTCTTCCAGGTCTCCCACATGGGTGCAGGAGAAAAAGGACTTTGGAAGTAGAAAGCCAGGACTGGAACCAGTGCCCATATGGGATGCTGGCACCACAAGCGGTGGCAAGCAGTGGCTTAACCCGATATGCCACAGCACCAGCCCCTCTCCAACTTTTCCTAGCTGTATTTTTCCTACATTATGATTTCACTAAGTTGGATAGGAAGATGACTTTCACTAGATTAATGACTCTGGGCTTTTTGGGCCCTGGCGTTAGCATGGCCTTCTCTCTGTGCCTTGCACTCCATGCTTGACAGTTCAGGGGTTTCCAGGCCTCTGTCCCACATCTCCTTTCTGGTATCCATCACTCTCTAGCCACACTAGACCATTCTATGTATCACACTCACCCTGGTCTTTCCAGCTTTGTGCCATTCCTTCTGCTCCAACCCCTTTCATATACTTCATTACTTTCTGCCCATCAAATCTTTTGTTTTACTTTTTTTAAAAAGATTTATTTATTTATACATTTGAAAGTCAGAGTTACAGAGAGAGGGGGAAGACAAAGAAAAACGAGAGAGAGAGAGAGTGAATGAGTTAGTTCTTGCATCCACTGGTTCACTCCCCAGATGGCCAAAACTGCAAGGCTTTGGGCCAGGCCGAAGCCAGGAGCCTGGATCTCCCATCTGAGTCTCTCACACGGGTGACAGAAGCCCAAACACTTGGGCCATCTTCTGCTGCTTTTCCCTGGCCATTAGTAGGGAGCTAGATTGGAAGTGAACATCCTAGACATGAACTGGTACCCATATGGGATGCCAGCATCACAGACAGCAGCTTTACCTGCTATGCCACTACATGGACCCCCTCTGCCTACCAAATCTCACCCATCTTTTAGTACCTTAAAGGTTTAATGTTTCCCAAGGCTATCTATGCAGTTAGTACACTTGTGATTCCAATCCTGAAAACATTTCTCATGGATCTTGATTCTGAAATTTAGCAAAGGGTATCACAGGCCCAGACAATGATGAAGAATGACGTGACAGAATTACTATCCCAGGTGTAAAACATTGTACAAAGCAGCTGAATACACAACAGTACATTCAGAGCGACTGGTTCAGGTATAGCCCAACAAATCAACAGAAGAGGAATGAAAGTCTGGAAATGCACCCATTATTATGTGGTAACCTGATCTGGAACTGAGTTGGTATCACAGAGCCAAGACACTTTATTTTTTAAAAAATGGTGGAGAGACACTAAGACCCATGGGAAAAAATTAGATTTCTATCTCACCTTATACACAAAATTCCACACAGATTGAGACATAAATATGAAAGTAATAATACCAGTCATTTAAATAAGAACCCACATTTTCATAGCAATCACAGGAAATGGGTATTGTTAGTCCACTCTCAGGGGAGAATGAAGCTCAGATAAATTGATTTATCTAGTCAGCTAACAAGGAACTGGGTGACAATTCCCAATTGTCACCCTAAAGCTTTAGTTTTGCCACTATGCCATACTGCCTCTCCCTCCTCTGAATAGTCTTTCAATTATTTGGTTGATTTTTAAGCAGTGAATTTCAGAATGTAATACTTTGTAATTTAACTATTAATCTCTCTATTTCCTCACACACCCATCCACTTTTGCCTTCTGTTTGCATGTACCTTTTCTATTTATCTCACTGAAGTCAAAAACCACGTCTTGCCTTGTGGCATTTCTGTGAGGGACCTGACATGAGGTCTTAGTGGTAGATTTTTCTGGCAGTCTAACAACCACCTGGGTCATTTAAGCAGCTCTAGAGAGTTATCAAAGAAAGGAGAGTAAAAGTGGCTGGCACTGTGGCACAGTGGGTAAAGCCACGGACCGCAGTGCCAGCATCTCATATGGCACCAGCTTGAGTCCCAGCTGCTCCACTTCCAATCCAGCTCCCTGCTAAAGAGCCTGGGAAAGCAACAGAAGATGGCCCAAGTGCTTAGGCCTCTACACTCATGTGGGAGACCCAGATGAAGCTCCTGGCTTCAGCCTGGCTTAGCCCCATCCATTGCAGCCCTTTGAGAAGTGAGCCAGTGAATGGAAAATCTATCTCTCCTTCTCTGTTTTTCAAATAAACAAATAAATCTTTTTTAAAGAAAGGAAAACAAAATAACTTTCTATTTCTTACTCAATTCCATTCCCTGTGGAAATAGCTTAGAGAAGAATCTGAGGAAATCCTACTGGAAAGTACTAATGCACAAAAGTGTTGGTAATATAACATAGACCCATTCCTCCACACTGAAATTATCAAGAGTTGTTCTGCTGTGTGTCTGCCAGGTTCCCCCCCACACACACATTCACCATGCAAAGAGGCAGACCATCCAGCACATTCTCTAATATACAGTCCACGGCATTTTGTTTAATATTGTTGATTGTTCTCATCAGTACATATGGAACATGCAGTTCTTTGCACACAACAAACACTCAAGCAGTTGGTTATAATTGATTGACTCATTCCCTTGGAATATTCATTCTAGAAATAATACCTTCAAACTACCTTTTTCAATTAGTTCATTTTGTTGCTGTTGTTGTAAAATATAGGAGCCTCATTAGAAAAGAAAATGTTCTATCAGCTGGGTCCCACTTCAATTTCTGACTCTTAGGACACTGTGTCCATTACTTAAATCACATAAATATGTGTGACTTCTAGGTCTTGCATAAATTGATTCAAATCAAAATCTTTCTAACTTTATGTTTTCAAAAACACTACCTTCTCTAAAAAGACAAGAATTATATTCCAAGAAGCTAAACTGAAGTGGCAACATTATTATTTTAAAACCGAAGCCAAGGGGCGAGTGGGTTAAGCTGCCACTTTGATAGCCCACATTCCACGTCTGAATGTCTAGGACCAAGTCCTGCCTGTGCTTCTGAAATAACTTCTTGCTAATGCACACCCTTGGAGGTGGCACATGATGGCTGGAGTAGCTAGGTCCCTGCTACCCACCTGGGAAACCCAGATGGGGTTACTGGCTCCCGGCTGCTGCCTGGCCCATTCCTGGCTGTGGCAGGTATTTGGAGAGTGAATAAATAGATGGCAGTTATTTCTCTATATATCAATCTATCTTTCATATCAATCTGAAGAAAAACTTAAGTCCAAAGAGAAATAAAGCCAAGTAATGAAAGCAGAGATGAGTGGTTTATAAAATTCTCATTATTTTTAGTCTTGGGTGGTTTGGAGAAATTTCTTAGACGAGAACAAATGACGGTACAGTTGGGAAATGGGAAACATTTTCACTCTTATTCCATTTTCCTAAGTAAAAATGAGTAGAAGAAAAATTGGCCAAGCATTGGGATAAAAGAAGAGTTAATAAACAGAATTTTTTTAGAGCAGTAAATTTACTAGCTGATATTTATTACCTAGGACTCTGGCACCATATTAAGCACACAAAATTTCAAACTTGAAAGTTTTAAAATGTGCTATTACCTAAATGATCAGAGTGGGAAGAGGTTCCGCCCACAGGCTCTCCGTCGGGAACTGAACAGGTGGTTTGCTTGGCCAGAGGAGGCGTGGCACCGCCCCCTCTGCACATGGCCCTCGGCTCTGCACACGGCCCTCGGCTCTGCACACGGCCCTCGGCTCCGCACCCGGCTGGTGTTCCGCGCAGGCACTGCTGGGTGTTCTGCACACAGCACGCTCAGAATGGCGGTGTGGCTCCGGCTGCCACCGCAGCACTGCACGGGAGAGCCACGCTGGGCTATTCCAGGCATGTCGCAGGCGGGGACGGTCCTAAGCGGGCAGTAGGGCCCGTCTGCACTCCTGAGACCCCCCTACTCCTGACGGGTTTGGAGCTGGACGCGCTCAGGCGGGGAGAGGCCTGGTTCTGTGCGTCCTGGTTCTACCTGGCCTCGCAAGGCCTAGAAATGACCGCAGAGGTGGGGGTCCACGCCGGCCACGTTTCCCCCGCTGTAACCGTGCAACGAGCCACCCCGAAAGGCCCCAAAGGCGGAGGGAAGGGACGCGTCTTCCTCCCTTCGCGCTTCCCCACGCCATCCACACTTTCTTATGGATAAAGAAAGGCACGGAGAACCACGTACCTGGCGAAGACACAGCTCGGGAAGGTTTTCCTCCCCTCTGGCTTCTCAGCACAGCGCCCGGGCCCTAACCAGGCCGGAGGCGGGGGAAATGGCAGCCGCCCGGCCGCGTGGACGCCACGAGGGGCTGCGAGCGCCTGCGCGAGCCAAGCGCGCTGATTGGGCCGCAGCGGGGAGCTGGGCGGGGCTCCTGGGTCCCGGGGCGCCCCCTGCTGGGAAACACCGGCACTTCCTAAGCCCACGCCTATCCCGAGCGCGGCCGCCGGCTCCGCCCAGGAAAGCCAGGCGTGGCGGGCCTGCTGGCTCCCTGGAGACTCCAGGTTTGCGGGAGACTTTGACGTTAAAGCCAACTGGAGTTCAGGAGTTGAAGGAGATGGCATTAGCAGGAAGCGGGATGAGGCAGGAATAGGACGTCACGAAAGACATGTTTTTCCAATAAAGTAGAAAAGACCTCATTTATCCTGATGGTTGCTCCCTCGCTCCCTCCCTCCCTCCCTGGCTCTCTCTCTCAGACACACAGCCTTCCCTTGGTATCTGTGGGGGATTGCTTCCAGGAAACCCCACAAATGCCAAAATTCATGGATGGCAAGTCCCTTAAATACAAAGGTGCCGTCGCACAACCTATGCACAGCCTCCCATCTTTTCACTAAATACCTACAATGAGGTAAATGCCAGGTGAGTAGTTGCCATGTTGTATAGGGAATAATGACAGGAAAAGCAAACTGTGCATGCTCAGTGCGGATCTGCTTTCCCTCCTGAATGTTTTCTAGCTGGTGTTAGTGGAATTGAGGATACAGGAGGGAGAGGAGGAAGGCGGGGGAAATGGTAGTGGAAGCCAGCAAGAAGCCACACAAGGGTGGAGCAACTTTAGATGAAGAGCGACAGCGAGAAGGAGCTAGCAAAGGAGAGAGCGAGAGCTAGAGCGAGAACGAGAGAGAGAGGGAGAGAGAGGCTGAGCTGGTTAGAGGAGAAGGGAGAGGGCAGGTCCGCTCCTCTATCTTATGCCTCCCACCTTGCTCTCATAAATGCACATCTGGGAGTTGGCATTTGGCCTAGTGGTTAAGATACCTGCTTCCCACATCAGCCTACTCAGTTTTCATACCCAGGCTACACCCCAATTCAGCTTCCTGCTAATGCAGACCTAGAGAGGCAGCAGGTGATGGCTCAGTACTTGGGCCCCTTCCACCCACATGAGAAACCCAGATCGAGTTCTCACTGTGGCTGTGGCTGTGGCTGTGGCTGTGGCTTGGGGCAGCTCTGACTGTTGCAGGCATTTGGAGAGTGAACCAACTGATGAAAACTTTATCTCTGCCTCTCAAATAAGTTAATTCCTGGTTGCTCCATTTCTGATCCATCTCCCTGCTAATGCACTGGGAAGTGAAGCAAAGGATGGGCCAAGTGGTTGGTTGGGCCTCTGCCACCCACATAGGAGAACTGGATGGAGTTCCTGACTCCTGGTTTTGGTTTGGCCAGGCCCTGGCTGTTGTAGCCATTTAAAGAGTGAACCAGTAGATGAAAGATTCTCTCTCTCTCTCTCTCTCTCCCTCTCCCTCTCCCTCTCCCTTTCTCTGTGACTCTACCTTTCAGATAAATAAGTAAATCTTAGGGAAAAAAAAAAAGGAAACATGGATCCACATCTTTGTGCACAAAGGTCAATTTGGGACTTTGAAATGTGGCAGAATTACACCTCCAGCACTTTTTTTGTCTTAATAATCGCTACTTATTTCTCCGTAGATTACAATATTGTAAACAAAAGTGAATAAAAAAAATCAAGAGGAGGCAATGAGCCCCAGAGCCAGCCCTGAGCCTCCCAGAGTTTTGGCAGGAGGGACAGGTGACTGCTGCACCTCAGGTAGGCTGAGCGGGCAGGTGAAGCAAGCTGATCCCAGTTCACTAAGGACCACGACTCCTGTGTCAGCCCCTCCCCTGCACATGGCAAGGTTCATGACTGTTCTGTGATGCCACTGCACTGAGCCACAGAAATCTCTGTGGGCTCAGAACCTACTGAGTACATTGCCGGATGGTGATGCAAATGTCATTGCTATCTTCGGCACCGTGCTAATGAATTGTACTTAACCACATTAAAAAATAATGATTTGGAAAGGCTACAATTATGATATTTAAAACATAAATTGTACCCAACGGATATTACATGTGAGCTCTGCATTTTCTTCTGCATTTGGAGCTAACAAATGCTCTTTTATCCTCTGAGAAAATGGGCAGACAGGCTGATCAAACAGCTCAGTCCACGTACTTAAAACTTTCCATTACCATGTGGAAAGATCTATGGGCTGATCCAAAACACTTGCCTTTCATAAGGATGTTATTAACATCTGCCAACCAGAGTTCAGGAGGTAAATGAGATGGCAGTGGAGGGATTAGGACGTCATGAAAGATGTGTTTACCAATAAAGCAGAAAAGTCTCACTTATCCTGAGAAAGAAATGCTTCCAGGACATCCCACAATTACCCAAATCCATGGATGTTCAAGCCCCTTACTTAAAATAGCACAGTATCTGCATAACCTATGCACATCCTCCAAGATACCTTAAGGTGTCTCCAGACTACTTAAGTACCACACATGATGTAAATGCCATGTAAATACTTGTCATGTGATATTGTTTAGGGAATAATGAGCAGGACAGATTTAACTCTTTCCTGAACGTTTTCTGTTGCCGTTGACTGAACCCGAGGATGGGAAAGGTGAGAATGCAGAGGGCCGACTGTCCGTGTGTGTGTGTGTGTGTGTCCACTTCACACGTTTTGTGTGTGTATCTGTGTGTGTGCTTACTTCTGCAGTATGCGTTTGTACAATATTCCTCTCTTACCTCAACAGAGGCAGCTTTACCATCCAGGTAAGGAAGGGGGAGGGAACATATAAATGATCAGGGCCCAACTTTATAACCTCATTTAACCTTTTTTTAAAATTGTTTAAAAAATATTTATTTATTTACTTGAAAGGCAGAGTTACAGAGAGGCAGCGGCAGAGAGAAAGTCTTCCATCCACTGGTTCACTCCCCAAATGCTGGAGCTGGGCAGATCTGAAGCCAGGAGCTTCTTCCAGGTCTCCCACACAGGTGTAGGTGCCCAAGCACTTGGGCCATCTTCCACTGCTTTCCCAGGCCATAGCAGAGAGCTGGATTGGAAGTGGAGCAGCTGGGACTTGAACCAGCACCCATATGGGATGCCAGCACTGCAGGCAGCAGTTTTATCAGCTGTGCCACAGAGCAGCCTCCCCTCATTTAATCTTTTTTTTTTTTTTTTTGACAGACATAGTGGACAGTGAGAGGGAGAGACAGAGAGAAAGGTCTTCCTTTTTGCCGTTGGTTCACCCTCCAATGGCCGCCGCGGTTGGCGCGCTGCAGCCGGCGCACCGCGCTGATCCGATGGCAGGAGCCAGGTGCTTCTCCTGGTCTCCCATGGGGTGCAGGGCCCAAGCACTTGGGCCATCCTCCACTGCACTCCCTGGCCACAGCAGAGAGCTGGCCTGGAAGAGGGGCAACCGGGACAGGATCGGTGCCCCGACCGGAACTAGAACCCGGTGTGCCGGCGCCACAAGGTGGAGGATTAGCCTAGTGAGCCGTGGTGCCGGCCCCCTCATTTAATCTTAATTCCCCTGTCTCCAATATGGGCACACTAGGGGTTATAGTTTTAACATTTGAAAGGGGGATTAAGGGGCTCCATAATTCAGTCCATAGCAATAATGAAGCTTAAGCTCCAGCCCTCTTTCCTGCACACGTCCCTTGTCAGTCTATTTTTGCTTTTGGTCTTGTGGGGTTTTTCCCTATTAAAGAGGATTCTTCACTTGGTTTAAGCATCTGGCCCCTCAGATCCTGGAATGTCCCCCTGTTTTAAATATGGAATGCATATTTAAGTGTTCTGGATGTGTATAAAAATCAACCATGCATGGGTTATATGGCCATCTCCAATAATCAGTGTATACCGCAAAACTGAATGTAGCTTCCCCATCATTGGAAGTTGTTACTAAGGCTCAATGCTGAGAGCAAAATGGAATCCATGCCACTCAAATAGTTGAAGGCCTTCAGAAAAACTTGAGATCCTCAGAAGGGGAGAGAAGTCTACCTGCTGGTGGCACTTTGGGCTCGAGACACTTTCAGTCTTGGCAGCCCCTGCGTTTGTGAGCCAGTTCCTTAAAATAAATAAATAATGTATATCTAGTGTGTAGTATACACACAGACATACAATCATGTGCTCCCTAACCGTGTTTTGGTTAACAACAGGCCATATACATATACAAAGGTGGTCCCATAAATTTGTTGTACAACTCACTACTCAAAGGAATAGTGTCATTTTGCTGAAGTTGTTAGTAAAAATTAAACTGAGAAGGGACCCTTCCCGTGCATGTCCTAATAAGTGGAAACTCCCCATAAACAATTCCCATAGGAATCATTTCCTAAATGAGCCAGGCCTCAAACTGTGCTATTCCCTTTACACATGGTCTTCCAAAAATCAAATAGCTGGATAGTCTGGTCCCTGATAGAGAAGCAAGAGCTTAAGTGCAAAGTTACGGAAGCATTACTCTAGCTGGAAGTAGACATTTTTCTCCAAGGCCAGAGCATCCAGCTGTCCCCTGCTCTTCTCTGCCCATCCAGCAAGGGTGGCCTCAGGAGCAAACAGATGTTGGCTCAAGCTCCTTCGCCTCATATCCTTCCACTCACATCCCCATAATCTGCAAGAAAACAGTTACCACACTCCCGTTTTCACTCCCCAGTGCTCACTTGGAGATGTGAAGTTTGGTGTGGAGGCCCCTGCATCTGGCTGTTCTTCCTGCTGCATGCCCCACCTTCAGGAAAGGGGATACGGAACACTGTGGGGGATGGAGAAGGACACGGCATGGCTTTGCATTGTCTTTTCTAACTTCACTCCTCCTTTTTACTTATTTTCTAGCCCTTTTCTGCCTCCCTGCATTTCTCTGTGATTTTTCCTGGCCTTACAGTGTGGGTTCCTGCAGAAATCAGTAAGCCTATTGTTAATTGCCAAAAGTAAATTAGTAATCAAATTGCCTACCACTAGAATGCCTTCATGCAAAATTTGATGGGAATATATCAGGTGCATGGTATGTGTATGATGTGGTGTATGTATGTGTGTGTGTGTGGTATGTAGGGAGTGGGATATGAGTGTATATGTTACATGTGTGTGTGCATGTGTCTCTGCATGTCCATTTTGTACTACTGCATCTTTAATGAAGAAGAAAAGAACCCGTTGGGACCAAAGCTAATCTATAAGAATCTATATTTGAAGTGGGAAAATAGTTAAGATTATGTAAATTATAATGTGATCATTTACATGTAAATAGAATATTATTACTTTTGAAATAATGTTTTGAAGTCATTATTGTGCAAAGCAAATATTAATGTTTAGTAACTGTTCAGTAACATTTTATTGATTACTATTTGTTACAGTGTCCTGGAACTATAAAGTGCTTTACACACACTATTAGATTTCATTTTCATTTAAAACAATGTCTTGGGGGTCAGAGATCATCTTTCCATTTTGCAAACAGGAAACTGAGTCCCAGGAGACAGGAATAACTTGCCGTGAAGAAAAGACACAGTAGCAAGGAGAGGACAGGGGTGAAAGCCTGTCGGATTCTGAAAGCCAGGGTTGCACTCAATGCCTTCCTTCCAACAAAGCAAATACTGAGCGAGTTGACAAGTATATCTGCAGATGGCTCATGGAGAGGCCGCTTTGTGAAAATCAGCCCTAAGCTTAACCAATGCCTTTGTACATCAGTGTAGGTCCACATCTGCCTGGAGCAAACAGTAATCTCAAGAATCCGTTCCAGGTGACATTCATAAACCTTGTCTCTACCAAGACATTTATGAAACCATCTCATCAGCCATGTGACCTCCAGGCTAAGTCACACATGTGGCATTGTAAGTGTGTAAGCTTCTTTTCTAAAGATGCGAAGAGATTCCCTAACTTCTTTCCTTGATCAATTCTGATTTTTTTAAAAGATTACTTTATTCATTTGAAAGGCAGAGATACAGAGAAAGGGGAGAGAAAGACAGAGAGAGAGAGAGAGAGAGAGAGAGAGGGAGAGAGAGAGAAAGAGAGGGAGAGAGAGAGAGAGATCCTCCATACATTGGTTCACTCCCTAAATGGCCGCAATGGCTGGAGCTGGGCCAATCCGAAGCCAGGAGCCAGGAGCATCTTCCAGGTCTTCCACATGGTTGCAGGGGCCCAAGGACTCAGGCCACCTTCTACTGCTTTTCCAGGCCACAGCAGAGAGCTGGATCAGAAGAGGAGCAGGCCGGCGCCGCGGCTCACTAGGCTAATCCTCCGCCTCGCGGCGCCGGCACACCGGTTCTAGTTCCGGTCGGGGCACCGATCCTGTCCCGGTTGCCCCTCTTCCAGGCCAACTCTCTGCTGTGGCCAGGGAGTGCAGTGGAGGATGGCCCAAGTGCTTGGGCCCTGCACCCCATGGGAGACCAGGATAGGCACCTGGCTCCTGCCATCGGATCAGCGCGGTGCGCTGGCTGCAGTGCGCCAGCCGCGGCGGCCATTGGAGGGTGAACCAATGGCAAAGGAAGACCTTTCTCTCTGTCTCTCTCTCTCACTGTCCACTCTGCCTGTCAAAAAAAAAAAATTTTTTTTTAAATTTAAAAAAAATTAAAAAAAAAAAAAAAAAGAAGAGGAGCAGCCAGGACTCGAACCGGCACCCATATGGGATTCTGGCGCCGCAGGTTGGGGCTTTATCCCACTATACCACAGCACCGGCCCCTTAGACACTCTCCAAATGTCAGCTGGGCCCATGGCATGGTACTTTTTCCCCTGTATCCTCATCAAATTCCATTTTCAAAGTGCCTGCCACCATAAACTGCAAAGGATATTGAAGGGTGAGTCTAACAGTAAGGTCCTGTGGTTTTAGTGCAAATAAGTAAAGTCTATTCAGAGCACACGGGTAGCAAATTCTAAAACACATTTGGTGAAAAGTGAATGAATAAATTAAACTCATTAGCTGTATGAGAATAACTCGCCTGCTCCCTCATTTTGTGCTGACTCTACCATGTAATCCTATACAGCAGGAGTAAAGAGGAATCTGGAAAAACCCCACAGGAGTCATAGGGTAATGGGTGGAGGTTCTGCTAACTGAAGTTTCTATGTTAAACAAAGTTTGCTTAGGGAAAGTCTTCCTCCAAAGGAGCCTTAAAAGCAAAACCATTTGTCTGGCATCCCTGAAATAATTAAAGGTTATGCATTAGAATTGGATGCTATAAAGATTTACTTAAGAAATAGACTGAACTTGACCTCCTAAAATTGTGATAAACTGCCATCTTCTTCACTATGGATGGTCTTGCCAGCAAAGTGCTTAAGACTGTGGACTCTGAGGCCAAATGCTCTGGATTGAAATTCCAGCTCCATCCTCCACTGGCTGTGTGCCTTTGGGGAAGTCACTTAACCATTCTCTGACTCAGTGTCCTCAGCTTGAAACATTAGTGCCTTCCTCATAGGGTTGTGCAGATTAAATAACTCTACAAGGGATCAGCGCTATGGTGTAGCGAGTAAGGCTGCCACCTGCAGTGCCGGCATCCCATATGAGCTCTGGTTCAAGTCCCAGCTGCTCCACTTCCAATCCGGCTCTCTGCTATGGCCTGAGAAAGCAGTGGAAGATGGCAAGATGCATTCAGAGATCCTCCTCCCACGACACAGATCACAGCAAAACAACATGAACATTTTGCAATGGACCGATGAGATTTCCTGCCCCAAAACTAGTATGCCCTCCAGGTTGTCTGATTTTATGATGTGCTGCCCCTTTCATTGTCTTTGACAACTCCTCATTTTGTAAAATATCTCATATGTATTTCTTGCCCATTGACACATGCAAATGTAGTTATTTCCCATGGAAATACAAATAATTTCCTCTCCTCTAATCCCCTCAGACAGTTTGAGCATCTTGTTTGTAAATTCATGTCAGCATTATTTTCTTTCTACAGACATGTGACTCAAAAGGATTCTCTTTTGGACTGGTTATAATGTTTTACTCATTTCCTCATTAACTAATGACTTACATAAAGTCTTTGACATGTACTCATTTTGTCTTTGTATGTGAGTCATGATTACATCCTGTTTAAATGTTATCCTATAATAATTGGTTGTTGGGTGTACTTCCATCCATTCATGCATTCATTGCAGACACCAATTAAGCAACAAAACTAAGGAGCTATGTTTAAATAAATGCACGATGGAAAGATGAAGACACATGGTCTTGACCTCAAGATGCTCACCAAAAACTGTGAAATGCTTGCAACTGTAGATCACTGAAAAATGCCCCACAGTGGGGAATTGGGAAAGGAAGACATCCTGGTTCCTCAGATGATGTGGAGGGGCTCATTAGGGAATTCCATTTCCAGTAATGAGTGCCTTGGAACATTCCAGCTTTTGTCTCTTAAATTTTATTTAAGGTACACAAATTTCATGTGTTTCAGGTATATGGATTTAAAATATAGTGGTACGTCCCACCCAACCCCCCTCCTGCCCATGCTCCCACCTTTCCCCCTCCTTCCTCTCCTATTCTCTCTCTTAATTTTTACAAAGATCTACTTTCAGTTTACGTTATATGCATAAGATTAACCATACACTAAGTGAAGAGTTCAACAAACAGTAAGAAAAAAAAAACACCAAAAAACGCTGTTCTTCAACAGTAGAGACAAGGGCTGTAAATAATCATTGAAACTCAAAGTGTCAATTTCACCCCTACATTACATTTTGGTATTCTATTGGTTACCACACATCAGGGAGAACGTATGGTATTTGTCTTTTGCAGATTGACTTATTTCACTAAACATAATAGCTTCCAGTTGCATCCATTTTGTTGCACAATACAGAATGTTATTCTTTTTTTTTTAAAGATTTATTTATGTATTTGAAAGTCAGAGTTACACAGAGAAAGGAGAAGCAGAGAGAGAGAGAGAGAGAGAGAGAGAGAGGTCTTCCCTTCGATGGTTCACTCCCCAGATGGCTGTAATGGCTGGAGCTGCGCCAATCCGAGGCCAGGAGCCAGGAGCTTCTTCCGGGTCTCCCACGTGGATGCAGAGGCCCAAGGACTTGGGCCATCTTCTACTGCTTTCCCAGGCCATAGCAGGGAGCTGGATCGGAAGAGGAGCAGTCGGGACTAGAACCAGCGCCCATATGGGATGCCGGCACTTCAGGCCAGGACGTTAACCTGTTGCGCCACAGCACGGGCCCAAGAATTTCATTCTTTTTGTACAAGATGGGAGGAAGATATTGTGGGGAAGCACCTGATTCCATCTGGCCTAACCTCAGTGTGCAAAGTCAGGATGTAGGAGACAAACCTGGAGAGGAAGGTTAAGTATATAGTGATGGAAAAAGCAGAAGGGAACCACAGCAGGCTCCTGAGCAGGGAAATATCACAGTCAGGCCATTGAATATCACATCCGCTCTGGATGGAGAGTAATGTGGAAAGGAGGATGCACATCTCCAGGAAGAAGAGTAAGGAGCCAGTGTGGACAGTTCAGGGAAAAGCAGTGATAGGGACTAGAACAGTACAAACACGTAGGAAAAGGGAAGGGAAAGACCCAGAAGGGCTGCCTGGTCATCACCCTCCCCATCCTGGCTTTCCATGCTATGCTCATAAAAACACTGATATTTCTGCAGTTTTCTGTCTCCACTGACGGCTTTCACACAGCAAACAGTCCTTTATGGTTCCCTCTATCCCCCATCAATCCTCCAGCTCCTGCCGTCTGACCTCCCTGCCCACAGAGCATTTCCACACCCTCCTACACCCCCAGAGGTCTGATGTGCCATTGCTTCTCAGTAAGTGCTTTCAAATGACATTGAACTACCTGCTAACGTGCATCCAAAAGTGTTCCTGTTTGACCTACGGAGACACCGCGTTCCAGGCCAACAGAATGCTCTCCTGTGCCATTAATGCATGACTAACTGCTTTAATCACAACAATAAGCTCCCCATCAGTGGCATTTCGCAGGTACAGGTGCAGAGATTTCGGCAATGGCAGAGTGCACTCGGGCACCATGGCAACCAATGCGTCATAACACGCAGCTCTCTGTTCATTTTAGCTGACAACGAAACTTGGAGCTGCGCTCTCAAACATGGCTGTCAAATGAGGAAGGAAATGTTTGGTGGGTCTCAGGGCAGCAAGGATGCTCATCTTTCTGCACAGGGAAGTTCTGATGGGGGTTGCAGCCTGATTTGGTTCTGGTTTTGTCAATCCATCTGCAGCAGCTGCTTTCCTCTGGAATTCCAGGCAGGTCCTGGCAGAGCGTGTATGCTGTTGCTGTTATTTCACATTTGTTGCTTTAACTCCGTTGAAAATCATTTGCCAAAGACCTTCTGCCAGTTCAGCGGCCCCACAAGTTATGGACTTACAAAATGATAGGTATTTTGTGGTTACTGCTGTAGCCCTTGTGTAAAAGATGCCCAAGGGGCCAAGTTGCTATTGATTTTGGGAGTGCTCTGAGGGAAACAGAAATTCAGCTAAAGCTATCTTCAGCAAAACAGGCCATGTAAAGACTTATATAACTGGATAGTCGAAGAGTGGGCTTGACCACGGGGAGTCAAATAATCTCTCTCTCTCTCTCTCTCTCTCTCTCTCAAGTCAAGTGAGAGAGAGAGTCAAGTCTTTCTCTCCCTTCTTCCCTCCCTTTCCCCTCTCTCTATTTGACTTGACCTAACCCCCTCCTATTCCTTATATCCTTGTAGTCTGTACAATTTCAGGATTTAGCTATAGACAATTCTAGGTTTAGAGCCCCAGATTGGCAACTCCATAGCTAAAGGACAGCATGCATCACTATATGCATAAAAAATCCCAGGGAAGGGCTCTGATTGGTCTGTCCTGGATCACATGTCTGTCCCCAGTAGGAACCACAAGGAACCAAGCAAGGTAAGGTGCCTACCATTCTAGCCAAAGGAGTGAATACTACAGTTATAAGCCCCAGCAAGACAACAAGAGGAAGGACCATCTTCTTAAGACAGGGTGGGAAAGCTGGTCACCATAGCCAAACAAAAGATCATGCTAGAAATGTTGGAAAAAATTTCTCAATGGGCTAGCACTTCAGGCTTCACAGTATGTCCCACTTCCAAGGGACACTGGTTGTAATCCTGCAGTGTTGCCCAAGTCCAGGGGAAACTGCTCACAGTTTTGTGTAACAGCTTTCCAGGGCTGCTTTTCACATGCAGTCCTGAGCAAATTCACTTCTGGAGTTGTGTGACTTCAGAGCTATGCCTGGTCACTCACAGAGGAAGAGGAAGTGAAGTGGTAAGTATCAGGGACTGAAATTAGAGAGCCAGAGACCAGTGCCTCGTCTGAACTAGAGATATGAAAGAAATCAAAGGACTGGGAGATGCAAAGTCAGCAGGGAGTAGAGTAGCAACAATAGCTGCAACAAGTGAAGGGTACTGTGGGTAGGACTGGTACTGTTTGCTCTTGTGTTTCCTCTGGTTCAGATGGGCACGGACATCTCTGGCTGTATAGGAAGTAACTCCAGCTAGAGAAACCATGCCTATGAGGGGTGGTTGGGAGAGTGTTTTGTCTCAGTTGAGCAGTAATAGGAGGAGAGGAGCAAGTATCTTCTCCTTGTTAATGTGGGCACTGTAATAAAGGGCATCATCTGGGCTCCTGCTGACTTGAGCCTGCCCAGCAGAATTGCTCAGTGATGAGTACCTCATGCCCCTCAGTGGCAGGCAGGCTAATATTTATCTGGGACACCATAACACACCTTGACCAGTGTCCACCCAGATTGGTCAGTGCCTGTCCCAACCAGTTATCAAATATTTTGTTACCTGCCGTGTTTGTGACTGCCTTTGTTCACTATCTCTTCACATTTGCTTCTATCAAAAGTATTCTTCTCTTTCTGAAACTCCAATTGCACTTACATTAGGTGCTATCACCGTATCCTGTATATCTCTTACACTTTTTACTATCTTGCAGTTCCTTTGAGTGTTTGTGCGAATATTTCTCCAGTCTTTATTCCAGTGCACCAATAAACTCTTACACAAGTCTAATTTCCAGTTAAATCTATCAACTATTTTTTTCATGGTAAATACACATAAATTGTTATCATCTTAACCATTTTAAGTGTACAAATCCATTGCTCTTAGTTACTATAATTCTAGAATTATAATTCTATAATTGCAATTTGCTATTTCTAAATAGTTTTCAGTTGTCTTGCTCAACCTTAACCCTACCTTTTAAATCCTTGTGTATATTAAGCATAGTTACTCTGCAGTCCATGTTTAACATCTACTAACTGAATTCCCCATAACCTGTTCAATGTCACTTCCTTTTCTTTGGGTTTCTTAGTCAATGTTTATCTCCCTAAATGCCAGAATAAACAGTTTCATGCTAGGAAATGCATGTTAAAAGTTGTTAAGGAACTTGAATATCCAATAAAGAAGATTTATCTATGTTTCTAACAGACAACCAAGATGTCTCACAACACTAAGTGATGGTAAAAATATGGAGTAATGGGAATGCACACATTCGCAAAACAATTTGATATTATCTAGAAAAGTTGATTTTTGACTCTTCATAGCAATAAAGTTTACAAATGAGAAAACTGAGACCCAATGTGATCAAACAACTGCTCAAAATGACACCGCTTTAGTGGTCAAGACTCAGAGACAGACCTTGACCTATTTGAACTAGAGTGCATACCCTTTCCCTTACACATCTTACCAGTGAAGTTCTGCTGTAAACTGGGAAGCTTAAAAGCACATCATTACTTTCTCCTTCTCATCTTTTAGAAAGCACATATTTCAATAGACCAATTCCTTAGGGTCATTAGGTACAGTAATACACTATATAATCTCTGTTCCCTACTCTACCTAGAACAGAGCTTTAAATATAATAGAATTTCAAAGATTGCTTATTGAGTCAATTGCCCATAACTCCCTACAATTCTCAAGAACTGGAAGCATCTGCAACCATCTGTCCAAATTATCCTGTAAGACCAGGCTTCTCAGCACCATGCACCTAAGTCACCTATTTTGTAGGATGAAATGTCCTTTTAGTCCAGTACTCCTGAACAGAGGACAAGGAGCTTCCTGACAAGTGGGGTGGGATAATTTTTCCCTTTGTTATCCTTCTCTAGCAACATGAGGATCCTGTCCCAGGACTTTGTCAGGAAGGAGATAGCATCAGCATGCATAATATACAAATCTGCCTAAAATTTCCCTTACATAGAGCCTTGCAGATCCATGTCATCAAAAACCTTCTCAAATATGGTTATCTCCCTCTGATTATTACTGGCAAGGAAGGTTGTTTCATATTCTTAAGAAAAAAATCTACTCCCAAGAAAGTCAGTCTATTTCTAGTTCAGCCAGATGAAACCATGTTGTATTCATCTCAGCTCCCAAGTCCATCCTAGGTTGACTCTGCCATCTACTTGACTCGAATCTTGCCCTACAGTCCTGTAACCAGATCCTCCTTAAACTGTCCCCTCACCCCACCAGCAAACAGCATGCCCACCTTCTGCCCCATGTTGTGAATATCTGGTCCAAACCTCAAGATTCTCAGGAGGTGTGGAAAGTTGGGATGAAACCAAAATGGCTGCCTGTATAAGATATAGGAAACTGAAGTTTCGCATATCTTCTCCCAAGCCTTGACAAGAATTTATCTGGGATGTTACAAATACACTCCTCTAACCAGGCTGTAGTACCTGATACTTTATTTCTGATAGCCTCTTTTCCCAAGGTCTCTGCTACCCCTTTAAAAAGGAATATTCTGGCCAGCGCTGTGGCTTAACAGGCTAATCCTCCGCCTTGTGGCACTGGCACACCGGGTTCTAGTCCCGGTTGGGGTGCCGGATTCTATCCCAGTTGCCCCTCTTCCAGGCCAGCCCTCTGCTATGGCCCGGGAAGGTAGTGGAGGATGGCCCAAGTGCTTGGGCCCTGCACCCGCATGGGAGACCGGGGGAAGCACCTGGCTCCTGGCTTCGGATCAGCGCGATGAGCTGGCCGCAGCGGCCATTGGAGGGTGAACCAACGGCAAAAGGAAGACCTTTCTCTCTGTCTCTCTCTCACTATCCACTCTGCCTGTCAAAATAAATAAATAAATAAAAATTAAAAATAAATAAATACAAAAATAAAAAGGAACATTCTAGAAAAGCAAAAAGCTCAACTAGCAAATCTTCAATTCTAAATCCAAAATAAATAATAAGCAATTGTTTAAGTTAATTTTGTAATTTAAAGAAGATGGGAGAAGGAAGAGGGCATAATTTTCACACCCACTAACAAGCAACAACATGACAGACATGACAGACTCATACTACATATTTTACATATTTGAGATCATCCTGTACATACAATTTTGCAATTACCATTTTTGCCTAATATTATTTCACTAGCATATCCCAGCTCCTTAAAAATGTTTATTAATATCAATGGCTTTATAATATTATGCATGTAGTATATAAGTCTCTAAATGGTGCCTAATATCTGATATTTCCAAATTTTTGACCCTATAATAATCTTTATCACCAACTTGACATCTTATCCTTAAGCTCTGCAGCTTGATAACATTTGTAAAGACTTTGAAGTGTCGGTCTCATCCTTTCAACAGAGCTGAGGAATCTGATTACAACTCGCTCACACATTTATTTTCCCTCATAGCACATTTTTCCTACTTTACATATTTTCCTTTCCTGCAATTTTTCAAAATCAGCTTTGAACTGATTTTAAATGGCTCTCTCTGTAGCAAGGTATTCTTGTGCTATATTCTAATCATCTTTATGGACATTTTGGAAATATATCAGATTTTAAAACAGAGCTATTTAAGAAATTTATGAGGGGCTGGTATTACTGCATGCACAACTTTGTTTGTGAATAATAAGAAAGAACTGCAATATTTGGAAGTCAAGTAAATCTACTTCCCACTGCAACAGCCTGATCTCTCTTTAGTCTCACTGCAAAGTGCAATGAAAATACTCTGACTGCTACAGGGCCAACTGGAGTGTTCTGGAGCCAGTAAATCAGGGATCTGTCAGGCAAGAGGGGCAGGCTCAGAATCTGCCTGCCCTTGCACTCCATTGTAGAGCTCTTCTGCTGGTCCTGCACATAGAAATTTGCTGAGAGGCACTTTCTGGGGATGGCAATGTCAGCTGCAGACATTTGCAACATCTCTCTATGGCCAGACACTGAGAGCTCCCCTCACATGCCTGAAATTCAGCTGACTGCCAGGTGGAATTCTGGGACCTTGACGCCTATCCTCACACACAGGTGCCAGATTAGCAACGTAATGAGCAGCTGGAACTTTAACCCTAACCTATTCTATAGAGGTCCAGTGAGGGTCCATCATATGCTAAGGGCTGAGCTAAGCGTGAGCTACAGAGATGACTGGGACATGTAAGCCTCATAGATTCCATGAACCTGTCAGCAAATAACTGCAAGAGCTATCACTGATGTTGCTAGTGGTAGGTTCTAAGTACAGTAGGAGACAGTGGGAGCAATGACCTCTGTTAGACACAGAAAAGCACTGAACAGAGGAGAGTCTTGATCCACATCTCAAAGGTAAATAGGAATCTGACAGGTAGAAGGGGAAGGGGAAGAAATTCCAGAAGAGGAATAACAATAATTTAATTTGTAGAGAATTTATCTACATGCCATGCCCTACTCTAAGCCCTTTCTGCCTATTATTTGATCCTTGTGACATCCTACAAGACAGATTCTATACTAGTTCTCACAGAAGTGCTAAGTGACTTGCCCAAAGTTGTACCTGCAGAATCTTAAATAAGACACATTCAGATAACTGTCATCAACTCAATACTGCTGGAGAGCGGAGACTGGTGGGTGTGGGGTGAGGTTCCAAAGAACCTTGAGAGTTATATGAAGAGACTGGATTTTATTGCTGGAGAATGTGAAAAGCTAAGGTTTCTGAAGGACAGAATTAGAGTCGTTAAGTCAGTTAAGTGGCCAGTCCTGGGGGAAGAGGAGGCCCGAGAGCTGAGAGTGAGAAAAAGAAGACAACTGAGAGAAGTTAAGAAGTTAAGTTAAGGGGCACCCAGCGACATCACTTCTGACTCCAGTGTCTACTTATCTGGAATAATCTTTAGCAAGGGCTTTCTGCTGCTGAGGATGCAGGCCCCACTTTCTAGATGCTCAAAAGACAAAAAAGACTGAAGGCTTGGGGTTCACACATCCATAGTCACACCCGCCTGACACAGAGAAGCTGATCCGAGAGCTGGAATGCCCTCTCCCCTTTTCCCATACTCCCCTTCTAGATCTGCCACATGGTACATGCAGAAAATTGCATAGGATGAGAAAAGCAACATCAGTAAAAACTTCGGGTGGAGAATGTATTAGCCACATAGAGAACTGATCTATGTGATAAAATAAGATTTTTGTCATTCAGTTTATTAAACCCACTTTATGTGAACTGTAGTCTACATTTTTTGTTTTTTTTTTTTTGTTTTTTTTTTTTTTAAACTTTTATTTAATGAATATAAATTTCCAGTGTACAGCTTATGGATTACAATGGCTTCCCCCCCCCCCATAACTTCCCTCCCACCCGCAACCCTCCCCTCTCCCGCTCCCTCTCCCCTTCCATTTGCATCAAGATTCATTTTCAATTCTCTTTATATACAGAAGATCAATTTAGTATAAAAATTTCAACAGTTTGCACCCACATAGAAACACAAAGTGAAACATACTGTTTGAGTACTAGTTATAGCATTAAATCACAATGCACAGCACATTAAGGACAGAGATCCCACATGAGGAGCAAGTGCACAGTGGCTCCTGTTGTTGACCCAACAAATTGACACTCTAGTTTATGGCGCCAGTAACCATCCTAGGCTCTCGTCATGAGTTGCCAAGGCTATGGAAGCCTTCCAAGTTTGCTGACTCTGATCATATTTAGACAAGGTCATAAAAGACAGAGTGAGGATAGTAACCAATGATTCTAAGAGTGGCATTTACCAGGTTTGAACAATTATACAGCATTAAGTGGGGAAGAGGACCATCAGTACACACATGTTGGGAGTAGAGCCATTGGTGGTAGAGTAGAGGTTATGATTACAAAGGAATGAGGCCCAAGTGCACTAGACAGGGCCTAGAACAAAGGACAGGGTCATTATTAGAGGAGCTAAGACAGGTGCTGTCTAAGCTACAATTAAGTTTTCTGATTGAGAGGCAAATAGAACCTGATAGAAGGGGCTTGATAATAATCTGGTGGGCTTTAGGCCTTGTAAATTCAGAGGCCCAGACCTATCTATCTCTTCACATGGGGTATATCCTAAGGGAGGTGTGAACCTCCTAGGGGAAGGCACTCTGTTGACTTTCATTACTTGGCTGGCCTGGGAGGAGAGCTGGCCAGGTAAAGGCAGGGGGCATCTCTAACAGGAAATTTACAGTTCTGCCTGCAATGTTGCTGACCCTATTTGACCATACGCTCAGCTGCAGTGGTCACTTTGGAAGTTGGGCTGAGTGAAGGGCTTTTCAGCTTGGAGCCAATAAGATCTGTGGCTCTGACCTGGGCATCCTTCGACTCCAGGGCAGGTCCATTTCCAGTGATCCAACTCTTGGCAGAGCTGCCAGGGCTCTTCACAAGCTGACTTCTGCTGAAGCCCAGGCTTACCACATTGAAAGCCACTGCAGTGGACTGGCCTGTTGGGTCTCCTTGAGGGCAGATCACTGTACAGATCAGCCATTAATAGGCCTGCCACCCATTGCTTCTGATGCCAAGCTTTCTTTTCCTCCTGGTTTGTGTTAAAGCAGACCAGAGGATGCAAGTCAAGGGAGTGCCCGTTTCCCATCTCTAATCTTCGGTGGCCTGAACTACAAGTCTATAGTCACAGGCATGTTCTGTAGTAGTTTTTCTAAGGTAGACAATGCCCATGAGGAAAATTATATTCTCACTTTAAAACTTTCTTTTCCTTTGGTCTGAAAGGGAGGTTTTTTTCTACTTACTGTATACTTCGCTGATGGTGAAGTGAATCTAGCTATGAGATTATTATTTAAGTTCTTATTTTGGCTATGCTATTGCAGAAAAATGTTAGCCATCTCTTTTATAAGGTCTAAAGATTAAATTGTGCATCCTACAGATTCCTTCATAATATAATTAGTTTCCTACCTTGAGGAGAATAGAGAAATGAAAGAACAAGTTGGGCTTAGAATAGAGAAATGAGGGAGCAAGTCCTAGATCGCTTGCTGACAATAGCAATATCACATGAATACTTAGCAAACCGTTTCAACCATTAGATAACAACTTAAGAAAACATTTACCAGAAGGTCCAATGCCTTCTATAAATTTTAAGAATCATGTATTTGAAAACACCTCTTAAATATCTAACAAGGTGTAGTTTGTTTAGCCAGTAAACTTAAGCACAACCATCTAAAATGTTTTTAGTTTCTTTCTACCAACAAGTCTAAAACATATGATACACAGATTCAGGTCACACAAATTAAAATGTATCTTTGATTGATTTTAGCAGCTTAAATTTATGGACAATCTTATCTATAAGCCATTTAAAATAAAACTCTTAATAAAATTTCCCCATGTGGACATACAATATGTACACACATATAATATAGCATAATAGACCAATATAGCAATTTTAATAATAGCTTTTAAAATCTTTAACTCTTTTTGTAGATTGCCAATTGATTTGAATTGCTTCTTCTTTTTAGTAACCTCAGTTAACCATACTTTCTCTCAGTTGGTACTGTTAATACATTATTGGCTTCATCTGTTTACAGAGCCATCCCAAAGTACTGAACACAATAAAAGTGGCTGGAAAAAGTCCATAGGAACCTATAGGAGGACAGCTAAACACAGAACCAACAACGCTTTAGTTTTATGAGCAGGAGATCATATATAACTGTGGATGACAAAAGACTTTAAGTCGCCATGTTTAAAATTATAAACTCATCAACCAACAAGAGGCACTTGCTTACTTCACAGTATTTTTGAAAGCACCTGTAGGATTTTACAAGTATTTAACCCTTTAAGCCTCTGGGGCTTTCTCATTAAGATAACTATCATGTCTAGTAACACAAGATCATTAGACTTTTTAATTCTCAAACATTTGTATTAATAGCATTTTCCATTATAGAAACTTAAAGTCTGGTAACAGACATCAAGAGAACATAATAGATTACTTTAACACATTGCTTTAACAGAGCATCAGAGTTTAATTCTATGTCAGAGAGAAATTGAGCTTCCTGTGATCTTTTGCTGTGAGGTTTCCTTCCTTTACCTTCTTTCATATTGGTGACCATGTTTCTGTGTTTCTGTGTGTAAGACATCTTTAAGGTTGTTCCTTCAGTAACTAAAACTCAGCCATGTTTGAAAACACTAAGGTGTGTATCATTTGTCTTTCTTTTGCTGAAATGTAGCTGTAAAAGAGCTTTGTGATTAACTCATTAAAAAGAGGAGAAATTTCTATAAATTAGGATTTATAGAGCTATGGATTTTGCATTAAGTAGCTTACTACCAAAAGCAGGGAACATTGATCTGAGACATCAGACCACTCTGTTGCCTTTTGGCACTTGGGGAAATTGTGGCCAATTTTAGGATTAAGTGCCCACTGTGGTGATGTATGAGATTATTTTAAAAGGCTGATGGGAAGATACTAGAATTGAAAGATAAGTTCATTGAGGTTGACACTGTGGCACAGTGGATTAAGCTGCTGCTTGCAATGCTGGCCTCCCACATCAGAGCACCAATTAAGCCCTGACTACCCTGCTTCTGATCCAGCTTCCTGCTAATGCACAGAGTAAGGCAGTGGATGATAACCCAAGTACTTGAGTCCCTGTCACTCACATGGGAAACATGGATGGAGTTCCTAGCTCCTGGTTTGGGCCTGGGCCAGAACTGGCTATTGTAGCCATTTGGGGAGTGAACCATTGGGTGAATGCTCCCTCTCTCTCTCTCTCTCTCTCTCTGTACCTCTGTATCTCTTCTTTCTCTGTTGTTCTGCCTTTCAAATAAATAAGGAAATAAGTCTTCAAAAGAAGATGTTTATTTTGATACAAAAAAATTTATCTGTGCATAGTTTTTTCATAATATGCATTTTCCATGACTTTTTTAGACTGCTTCAAAATTCAACCTAAAATATGGCCTATCTGCTGATTACTTGAAAACTCCTGATCCATTCCTTACTCTGTTCTCATTTATTTAAAGATCTTCCCACTGCACAGACAAGGCTTTTGCTTTGATTCCAGCTTTGATGTTCACAAGACGTGCCCCTCTGTGAGTTAATGTTCCCTCCCAACTAGGATCAGAGCAAATCTGAAGAACATGTTGAAAGTCACTGGAAGGTGTGCCCAATGTGCAGGGGGCAGTTCCCCGCCCCGACTACCACCAGCAGGGGTCTGAAAGGTATGTTCAGAACATTTTGATCAGAATGTTCTAAATTTTGACTTGGCACTTTTTATTATTAGTTAATAGAGTTTAGAAGCTAAGAAAAAATATCACCTCAAATAATAGACCACAAAGAGACTACAAGGTATCACTTTTATGCACCCTCTACTGTACTCTTCTGACCAAGAGCTGCTTTAAGTTTGGTGATACTAGGGCCAGGGTCAGTCTCTGGCTTGTCAATAAACTTAATTTTAACCTCTGTTAATCTTACCTGCTTTAAGAAAACAAGTTCTTGTGTATTTCTATGTTATTACCTTGTTTGCAAAATCATATGCATAAAGAACACAGGAATTATTTCAATGTTACTGCACTGAAAAATATATGTATTAGTGTACTAGATAATGTAGCAAAATATTTACAAGTTTCTGTTGACCTTGTTGATTGAGCATGACTACTAAATGTTATGTAATAAAAAGCATTGATCACAAGTTTTGCAAAATAATTCTTTGAATACAGAAAATTCTGTAATTAGCCCATGAAATGATAGTTTGAAATGGAGCTGCATGTAGGATGAGATCAGATGCTTGCAAATATCCTTTTAATATATGAAATGGTGGTTTTAGAAACTATTGGAAAGCATATTTTATAAATTTTATGGCAAATGACCTGGATGAATATCTTTAAACCATCTTGAATTTGTATTTATGCCTAATCGGAAAATAGAACAAGATGTATAACTACAATTGTGGCATAAAATCACATTATGTGTATCAGTAGTTTTCCTACATTTTCCTGGTGGGAATGTGAGTTTGAAGTACCATTTAGTAAATGGTTAAAATATAATGAATAAACGAAAAATAATTTAAAAATAGAAATAAAAATTTTTCCCACTGGAAGAAATTGGTGCATCTAGTTTTCTAGAACTGAAATGAGATTCAGTAACTCACATATTAACAGCAACTGGACAAATCAGTGGAACCCTATATTGTTTAAAATCTTATTATTTGTAAAATTTAACTGTTTTAAGTTTTCAAATGTTCTATAGTAGATAATTTTTAAATGATTAGTACATTCATAGTATTGAAGATTACAAATATATTAATTGTGTTTCTTCAAGTATATTGAACTACTCATGAGATGCTCATGCAGGATGCTAGAAAGAAATAAGACAAGATACAAAGCCCCATTCTCCTTGTAGTCTAAAATACAGGAGCTTGTGTATGTGATTGTATAGATACATTCTGCAATGACATCGCTAAAACGTTCACAGTGGTTATCTCTGGAAATGGTATGGCAGCAAATTTGTATTCTTTAAATTTATTTATGATTTTGCTCGGCGCCGTCCTCGTCCAGCAAGAGACAGAGACCGAACACTTTGCACGGGGTTCCTTTATTGCTCGGCAAGCAGGAGATCCAGCTTCGATCTCTTCTGGGCAGGAACTTCCCTTACACCCGCGTAGCAAGGGTTTATATGCACAATACACGTCACAAATCAGGTGATAGGCTAGAAGCGCGGGGATAGGACAATCTCGTGGCAAGGCGGGAAGGAGCGAGCTAGAGCGGGAAATCTAAGGCGGGAAGGAGCGAGCAAGAGCGGGAACTCCCTGAGATGAGGAAGAACCCGGAAGCAGGGAGTCGGCGCCATCTTAGGGGCACGGTTCCTCCGGTCTGGTTCCCTACATCTCCCTCCTTTTGTTTTTGCACAAATCACATCCCCGACGGCCCTGGCTCATGAGGGCCGGGAGAATATTTACTAGGCAGAGAGTAGAGGTGCATACCCAGCGTGCTTGTGATCCGTTAGTTACGGAACTTCAAGGGCCTGGCCACAACCCCTGATGTCTCCGTTAGGGATCAGTTTTTATTCCCTTTTGCTGGGGCAGGCTGGGAATTGAACCTGCATGCATATGCATATGCTCTCCCAGGACCCCCGGAACCCCCGGGTGGACTCCTGCTGCAGTACCTTTGGTCTCGCATACCCAGTTTTCGCTCCCCGTCAGGGATGGGTGATACAGCCCAATGAATGAGAGGGGGAACAAGACAACTCGAGGAAGGTGTGTGCCTGATGGAGGCATTGTCCAAATGTGAGGCGTGAGTAGGGATGGGGGGACGAGGGTTTTAATCGCTGGTATGGACCCGGTCATAAGTCATGCGAGCCAGCATGGCATATGCATCCGGATCACGGTGATGGAGAGCAGCATACGCTGCCGCGCGGAACTGATGTCTGACGCTCTCCAACTTGTTGTTGATGAAGGAGCTCACCCAGCGAAGTACACAGGGACGTCTCGTTGTTTTGTTGCAATTTGTCGTCCTGTGAGAGCGTGGTAATCTCGGTTATCTCGGGGGAGATGTCGTCCGTAGGTGATAGAGGTGTATCTTGCGGCGGCGGGGCTGTTTTTCTGACCAATTTTTCCGGTATCCAGAGAGGTTCTCTTCCAGATTCCTGTGGGAAGACACAGACCGCGCCTCGGTTCCAGCATAATACCGGATCCGGGCCGTACCACTTTCCCGTGAGGACATCTTTCCAACGGACATAGCCTCGTGAAGATGGCTCCTTTAACATGTGTCTCTCAGCGGGGGACATAGAATGATCTGTCAAATTCAAAAAGTTTATAGTAAACAGTGCAAGGGAGAGGCGCATTCGAGGGGTTTTGCCCGTGGCAATTCCCTCCTTTTGTTTTAAGAGAAAAGCCTTGAGGGTTCGATGAGCCCTTTCAATTATGGCCTGTCCCTGAGGGTTATAAGGGATTCCAGTTTTATGTTGTACCTGCATACGGGTGCAGAAATCTTGGAATGATTTACTTGTGTATGCAGGACCATTATCTGTTTTTAAAGTTTTTGGTTTGCCCCAGGCTGCCCATGCAGCAAGGCAGTGATTAATGACATGGGTGGTACGCTCACCCGTCTCCAGAGAAGCAAAAATTACTTGGGAACAGGTGTCAACTGACACATGAACATACTTTAAGGTCCCAAACTCGGATATGTGGGTGACATCCATCTGCCAGATATGTCCTGGTAGTAATCCTCGGGGATTAACCCCCACCGAAGGCACAGGGGTTAAAGTAGGGCATGCGGCACAATGGCGAACAATATCGCGAGCGGCAGCACGAGAAAGACCGAATTTGGCGGCAAGGGTTTTTGCGTTTACATGGAACTCTGAATGAAACTGGATAGCCTGCTCTTCTGGGGAAGAAAATTGGAGTATCCAAATGGGGCGTGTGGCTTGATCAGCTATAGCATTGCCTGTGGTCATGGGTCCAGGTAAGGAAGAATGAGCTCTAATATGAGTAATAAAGAAAGGAGCAGACCGATTCCAAATAGATTTTTGCAGGGTGAGGAAAACTGTCGCTACGGAGGATGAAGAATTGACTAGTCCTGCGGCCTCAAGGATAGACACAGAATTAACCACATAGCGTGAATCAGACACAATATTGACAGGTCCGGGGAAATCAGAGAAGACTTGGTTAACTATAAGAAGTTCAGTTACCTGGGGGGAGTTAGTAGCGAATTGGAATGTTTTTGGCACAGATCCTGAAACAACATATGCACCGACTCCTGTTTTAGAACCGTCGGTATACACTACTGGGGCTCCCTGTAAGGGCTTTTGGGATGTGGACTTTGGAAAAATAACTGGGTGAGACTGAACAAAGGTTAGCAAAGGATCAGAGGGTGTTCTGTTTGTAATAGTTGCGGAAGTGGAGCAGACTAAAACCGCCCAAGCATCAGTACAAGCGATTAGCACACGTACCTGTTCCATGGAATAGGGGACAACAATGGTGGATGGTTCGCGTCCAAAATGTTGGATAGCCCTCTGAATGGCTAGGAGAGTTATCTCCGCCACTGCCACGGGATAGTAACTAATAGATCTAGTAGATGACATTGAGGGATGGATCCAGAGGAGAGGCCCATCCTGCCATAGGACCGCGGTGGGCTGTTTAAGGGTGTCGAGGACCCAAAGAGTAAGGTCTCCCGCAGGGTCCCAACGTTTTAGGGCAGCTTTACTAAGGGCATCGTTGACAATTGACAGTGCTTGTTTGGCCTCAGAGGTGAAGGTTCGGGGGGAAGCAAGATCCGGGTCTCCTTTAAGTATATTAAAGAGGGGCTGCAATGCAGCATTAGGAATGTTAAGGTAGTGCCTAATCCAATTGATATCCCCTAAAAGTTTTTGTAAGTCATTTAGAGTGGAGATAGCATTGATTTTTATTTGAATTTTTTGAGGTCTAATTTGAGTAGGGGCGACTATAGCCCCAAGATAAGAAACTACAGACGACAATTGCACCTTATTAGGTGCAATATGCAGCCCTGCCCCTTCCAGCACTTGTTGGAGTGTACTGTATAAGGCCAGGAGCCTCTCTGCTGTGGGGGCTGCACACAGTAGGTCGTCCATATAATGTAGGCACCTGCAGTCGGAATATCGGTCTCTAAGAGGTTTTAGTACTTGGGCTACATAGACTTGACACATGGTGGGGCTATTAGTCATACCCTGAGGCAAGACTGTCCACTCCCAACGCTTGTCCGGTTGTTCCTGGTTCTGGGTGGGGACAGTAAAAGCAAAACGTGGGGTATCCTTTTTGTCCAATGGAATGGAAAAGAAACAATCCTTAAGATCTATTACAATAACAGGCCATTGGTTGGGAAGTGCCGAAAGCAGAGGAAGACCACGTTGCACAGGGCCCATAGGCTGCATCTGTGCGTTGACTGCCCTAAGATCATGTAAGAGTCTCCATTGACCTAATTTTTTGCGGATGGCAAAAATAGGCGTATTCCATGGAGAGGTGGATGGGATCAAATGACCAGCGTTGACCTGCTCCAAGACCAGAGTGTTGACTGCCTCCAGTTTCTCCTGAGATAGGGGCCACTGTGGAACCCAGACGGGTACGTCCGTTAGCCACGAGATGGGTAAAGGCTCCACTGGTTTAGGAGGCGAAACAGTGACCCCTAGGAAAAACCCAGGCCAACTTTACTTGGTCTTTGTTTTGGTTCAATGGGGGAAGGGTGGCCCTGGAGCTGGACACCGAGTCCCTTGCCTGGGACGTAACCCATATTTTGTAGCATAGATCGTACTGCAGGGGAAGTGGTGACCAAAGCAACATCCATTTCGGCCAGGACGTCTCTCCCCCAAAGGGAAATGGGTAGAGGTAAAATGAATGGAGAAAACTGTCCTCTATGACCCTCGCTATCCTGCCATGACAACAAGGCTGCACTGATTTTTGGGAAATGAGCAAAACCAAGTCCTTGCAAGGTTTGTTCCGCCACATTTGTAGGCCATGTACTAGGCCAGTCCTTTGTTGCTATAATGGATTTGTCGGCTCCTGTGTCTAAAAGTCCCTTAATGTCCTTGCCATTAATCTGCAACACTAAAGTGGGACGTTCATTTAAAAGCATATGTAAGCCGGTAAAATTAATGCCAGAGGACCCAAAGTTACCAGCGCCGCGAACGTGGTTTTTAGCTGGGATTAAAGAGTGAAGACTGGGCAGTAATAACATTTGTGCGATACGGTCTCCAGGATTGATTACTAAAGGTCCCTGAGGGGCCTGAACCATGATCTTTACTTTACCAGTGAAATCAGAGTCAACTACCCCGGGGATCACAGCTAGCCCTCGGAGGGCGGCGGAGGACCGACCCAACACTAATCCAACCGAATCCGGGGGCAGAGGACCGGAGCAGTCGCTCTCCACTAATTGTACCCCCATCTCCGGAGTTAAGAGGAGAGGGGAGGTGGCGCGGAGGTCCAGGCCTGCGGACCCGTGAGTGGCACGGGCTGAGGGTGCACTGGGTGTAGCGCAGACACGGGAGGTGGAACCTGAGAGTAGATTTGATTTTGGGGGCTCCTCGCTGGGTTGGGGAGCCCCCTCTGGCCGTTTTTTGGCCCCTGGGCGCTACCTGTAAGTGGGTTGCCATCGATATCGAAAGCAGAACGGCATACCTCTGCCCTATGAGGGCCCTTGCGGCAACGGCGACAAGGCTCTATGCCTGAAGGCTGTGCCGTGGAATACCCATGGCTGAGATTGGGGCAATCGCGTTTTCTGTGACCCGGTTGATGACATTGGAAGCAAAGTCCTGAAGATATGGGGGGTCGGGTCGATTTAGATTTTGGACTGTTTTTTTTGACTTTTGCCAGCATCGCAGCTAGGCCCGCATTAGTAAGTGGCCCACCGGTATCTCTGCAGTATTTTAACCAGGAGTCCAGAGATTTATGTCTATATTGTCGAAGAATGTTTTTGCACTCTTTATTAGCCTGCTTAAAAATAATTTGTTTGACCAGTGGCTGAACGTCAACCTCGGAAGGGAAAATACGCGACGCAGCCTCAAGTATGCGAGCGACAAAATCAGCGAAGGGTTTGGCCGTGCCCTGAACGATCTTGGTGAGGTGGCTAGCTGAGTCACTTGGATTGGACGCCTGCCTCCACGCACGTTGGGCACAGTTGGAAATTTGCCTGTATACTTGTCTAGGGAATTGGGTCTGGTCAGCCTGATAAGGTCCACGCCCTAAAAGCATATCAGCATTCCACGTAGGGTGGCCGTCCTCAGCATTTTCATCTGCCTGGTCATGACAGCACTCTGTATTCATAGATTGCCACAAAAGAAAGCCGCCTGGACTTAAACAGGCCCGAGCCAATTGGGTCCAGTCGCTAGGTGTTAAAATGGACTGGCCGACTGATTCAAGGAGTGACAATGTGAATGGGGCTGTGGGTCCATAGTCATGGACCGCAGCCTTAAGTTGTTTTAATACTGTCATGTCCAATGGTTCGTGCCGGGCCTCTCGCGTGCCCAAAGCCAAAACAGGGTAAGCCTGAGCGGGGGCAGCGGGAGCGCCAGTTCGCAACTGTTTCCAGGCTTGTTGATGAAACTGTCTGCCTGAAAAAGGTGGCACATTTGGGACGTTTAATGGCCATGGCGGCACGGGTGTTAGATGGGGCTGAGGCACGCCTACATGACCGCCAGTAGGAGGCGCTGCGTCTTTAATCTGATGGGCGGGCACGACATCGATAGGAGGAGCCGTAGGCACTAGAGGGCGTAAACAGGCATCTTTTAACTTTTGCCGCAGCTGCGCATACGTAGGAGGCGGGGATTTAGGATCGCCGTCCCCTTCCCCCTCAGACTCAGAGGAGGCGGAGCCACATTCGGAGCCTGAGGCCAGTGAGGAAGTCTGGCATCCCGTGTCCTTAAATTGTATGAGGTCCCGGGCGCCGTCCGAGCTCTGAGAACGAACTTCCTCGAGAGCCTCGCGAACCGCCGTAAGAGTCGGGCGGTCCGCTCCCACCGACCTCTCCTCTTGGAGGCACGCCCGCAGTAGTTCCCATAAGGGGAGAACAACGGGGTCGATATCGGGTTCCTGGGGATCGTTAACTGTGCGCCGGAGATCCTTTCCTAATTTCTCCCAAGACTCAAGAGTTATTTGGCCCTCGTGGGTGAGCCACGGCGCAAAGAAATCAACACTTCCAAGGAACCTGACAAGTGTGGTCTTAGAAACCTTAATCCCTTTGCTACGCAATAATGCTTTTAACGGATTAAGCAACATTGAATGGCTAGATGAATTTCCCATTTTCAGTTTAAAGCGGGAAGACACGTCCGCTATCTTATTTTCAGTTTAAAGCGGGGGAACAAGTCTGCTATTCTTTCAGTTTAAAGCGGGGAAACACGTCCGCTATCTTAGGGTGCGTCCACCCTCCAACCACGAGATATACCTCACTCGCGGGGCCCAGACGGTAAGACTGACCTCGCTTACCTTCTACTTACCGGGCAACGTAGAGGAAGTTCCCCGTACGGGCCACCAGCTGCTCGGCGCCGTCCTCGTCCAGCAAGAGACAGAGACCGAACACTTTGCACGGGGTTCCTTTATTGCTCGGCAAGCAGGAGATCCAGCTTCGATCTCTTCTGGGCAGGAACTTCCCTTACACCCGCGTAGCAAGGGTTTATATGCACAATACACGTCACAAATCAGGTGATAGGCTAGAAGCGCGGGGATAGGACAATCTCGTGGCAAGGCGGGAAGGAGCGAGCTAGAGCGGGAAATCTAAGGCGGGAAGGAGCGAGCAAGAGCGGGAACTCCCTGAGATGAGGAAGAACCCGGAAGCAGGGAGTCGGCGCCATCTTAGGGGCACGGTTCCTCCGGTCTGGTTCCCTACATGATTTTATAAAATTGGGGTTTTTCCCAGAATCTATATTGATATGTCTTTGCTCTTTTCAGTTGAGGGGGAAACGACAGCTGTCCTTCAAGATTTTTCAGGAGACTGCACAGGGATGACAATCAGGCTGCCTCTGCTCGCTTTGGTGATCACCAGCAAATCCAACCCACTGCAAAGCGAGCCTTCCGTTTAGAATGCACTTCATTCCTGCTGTATTCTGGAAGCATGTGCTCATTCTGTTCCCACAACTATTTTGTTCCAAAGCCTTGGCTTCAAGCAACATTTGGCTGCTTCCCAAGGTAACATGTGCCACTTAAGGCAAAGATTTGCTATCCTGAGGATATTTTACAGCTGTATAAGGGCCCTGTATGAGTCAGCTTGAGCTGCCATGACAAGACTCAAGGCTTAACTATCTGACTGAACAGAAATTCTTCCAGGCATGGAAGGTCCAAAATCAAGATGCCAGTATGGTAAAGTTCAGGTGAGGACCCTCTTCCTGGTTTGCAGGCAGTCATGTGCTTGTTGTGTCTGAGAGAGCTAGGAAGGATGAGAGAGAGAGAGAGAGAGAGAGAGAGAGAGAGAAAATCTACTCTGGAGCCTTTTCTTATAAGGACACTATCAGATCAAGCCCCTACCTTTAAGGCCTCATTTAACCTTAATTACTTCTATAAAGGTCCTATCTCTAAATATAGTCACTCTGAGGGTGCTTCAACGCAGGGATCGGTGAGGTTGGTAAGGCAGGCACCGCAGCCTCTGAAAGCATTTCAAAGTGAAGAGTTTCCCAAAGGCTTGTGCATTTGTTGCCACAGTGTACATTATCGGTCTGGTTTCATACTGTGAAGACATCACCATTTGCTTCAATGAACAAGTTTCCAATGCCCTTGTTCTATGAAATGCTTTGGAACTTATTCTGCTACAATGCCTAGATTCTCTCTCTCTCTCTCTCGCTCTCTCTCTCTCTCAAAGATTTATTTATTCACTTGAAAGAGAGAGAGAGAGAGAGAGAGAGAGAGAGAGAAGAGGGATCTTCCATCCACTGGTTCACTTCCCAGATATCCACAATGACCAGGTCAAAAAGAGGAGCCAGGAGCTTTATCTGGGGCTCCCACATGGGTGACAGGGACAGAAGCACTTGGGCTCCACTGCTTTCCCAGGCCACTAGCATGAAGCTGGATCAAAAGTGGAGCAGCTGGGACACCAACCAGCCACCATATGGGATGCCAGGATTGCAGGTGGCAGCTTAACCCCCTACACCACAGCACCGACCCCATAATGCCTATTTCTCTAACACAAGTTAGCATCTATTTAATTGAGAAATGGGAGAATGAAGTTCTCATAATCCAGAAAATTTGTTGTTTCTTCTCTCATTTTCTGGGTATATTGGTTTTTTTTCCATGCAATCAAGCAAGCAAGCTTTCTTTGAATTAAGGAAAAAGCTTAAAACACTGTAGAAGTGATTTTAGTGTAAGTGTGACTGGGCAAGTGACTTCATAAACCACCACTTTTATGCCTATTTGGGAAGCCACAATGCAGAGGAAGGAGCTATAAAGACATTCTCTCCATGACGAGAAAATGTGATGAAGAAAATTTCACCCTGGATGACAGGTGTCCCATTGATGAAACGGGTCATTATTAGAAACAATCCAGGTATGAATCCCAGGGATTGGTGCTGCAAAGGACCAGTCTTTGGTGCACAATGATTTTCAACCCCAGATTTCACGGAAGACAAGGATTTCAGGAGGGATCTTCAAGAAGTTTGTCAAAAGTGTGTGTTATGACGAATTATGCAAGGATTTCAAAAATTCTTGTACCCAAGTAATTTTTCTTATAATATATTTCCAACAGCTTTTTGAAGTACCTCCATATGTAGAGTTATTGCAAAAGTACCAGGGCATCAAATATTAATTATATCATTTTCTAATCACTCCACTTCTCCTCCTTTCAAGAAGCTCTTCTGAGCCCACCTCACCTAGTTGGCTTCCCCAGCCTTCTCCTTTATTCCTATTTCATAAAGCCCTCTGCTGTTGATTAAATTCCTTTCTCAGTGACCTCTGAGAGCCATGAAAGAAGGAAAACTGTTCTCTCTCTGGGCCCCAGCACTTATCATGCAGGGCTATCGATGCCAATCAAGTGACATCAGCCAGACGGGGGGAGGGAGACCCCCTGAGTGTACAACCTGGACCGTGCATTTGCACGCACCACAGTGCTCCTAGTGTCCAGCACATGGGGATACTCCAGGCGCGGGTTCAGTGAGATGGGTTCCGGGGATGAGAGATCCGGCAGCCTTTCCCATGGTGATGCCACCTTCCCACAGACCTGCGTGCCACATGTTCACTTGGAGGTTTTCACCACACCCAGACCAGAAAGTGTCATTCCTACTTTAAATATGAGAAAACTGACAGATACCCAGGCAAACAGGTAAAGAAGCCCACGGCAGAGACAGCACCTGGAGAGAGGCTCCCAGCTTTCAGGCCACGGCACTCTTTGGTCTGAGCTCCCACCTTATCTCTTTAAAACCTTTGCATCAAGTTTCTAGAGCCCAGACAGAGCTTCCTGCTAGACTGTAGACATGATTTATGGAACTGGCATACCTAGCCGCGTACACACCACAGTGTTCTCATGCTATTTTTAGACTGGATATTATTTGTCTGTGATACCTACACTTTTATAAAGCTGCCTAAAGGTTTAAAGAAAATGTCTGCGGCACACACACTGTCTGGTTTGTAAGTGGGCTGAGCCCTCTGCATCTGTGGCTTGCACCTCTGCAGATTTAATCAACACTGGATGGAAAATAATCAGAGAGAAAAATTGCACCTGTTCCAAACATAGGCAGATTTTTTTGTCTTGTCATCCTTCCCTAAACAACACAGTGTAACAGCTATTGAGTAGCATTTACTTGTCTTAGGTGTTGTAAGTAATCTAGGGATGACTTGAAGTCTATGAGAGGATATGTGTAGGGTCAGATATGGAAATAAGACACCATCTTCTATAAAGAACTTGAGCATCCTGGGGGTCCAGGACACTGGGGAACAGCTGTGTCACTCTGCAGTTCCCTTCAGCCTCCCGGAGGAATCCATCCTGACTCTCTGACCATGTCTCACAGACCCAAGACGACTGGACTCCTGGCTTTTTGGTTATTCATTCCTGCCATGTTGTTCCCACCTGATGGTCTTGGCACATCCAGAGGTCTTCCAAAAGTTTACAGAAAATGCAACGTGTGAAAAAACTATGCATGAATTTCAAAATGTTTTGCACCAAGACAAACCTGTCTTTTAATTCCATGTTTGGGGAGCACTTTCTCAGGTCCTCGTTCTATTTCCTCTGCCTGGAAAACATCCTTTTTATATAAAAAGTCATTCCACCTTTGAGGCCATCCGCAAGCCTCTCTCCCTCAGGAAAGCCTTCTCTGACCCCCATGATTCTACCAAATTCCCCAGGTTCCCATAGCACGGTGCAACTGTCCCATGGGCCCCTGTCCCAGACAGCATCTTACAAGAATGCATGTGATTCTTTGACAAACATTTGCGTGGTGGCAGGCCCTGTTAATTTTTTTCTCAGTCACATTACTGTCAGGCTCATCTTGGGCTCATCTTATTCACTTTGTCTTTTTCATCCCAGCCACCTGGCTGTCCTCTCTGGTGCCAGTCTATGTACCTGTGTCTGTTCTGCTCAAACTCTTCTTAAACAAAGTTTGGGATACACAGACCGTGTATCCTTGCCTGTGTCAATTAGTCTTTGGTAAAAATTATAGTTTACAGGGTTAGGCTGCAGTAAAACAGCTTCTTTTGAGGTCAGACCTTGCTAGTACAAGCAGAGTTTTCTGGGTACCATTCAAAATAGCTATTTATCCCCCCCCCACACACACACACCTATGTATAAGGAACTTCTTCCTAGTATTCACTATGAGATTATTGTGGTTCTCCCAGAAGTAAAAGTCACAGAAGTTTAGGACCTCCTGCTTGAAAACAGTACCCTCTGGGGCCAATGCTGTGGCGTAGCAGGTAAAGCCTCCACCTGCAGTGCCGGCATCCCATATGGGCACCTGTTCATGTCCTGGCTGGTCCACTTCCCATCCAGCTCTCTGCTGTAGACTAGGAAAAAAAGTGGAGGATGGCCCAAGTCCTTGGGCCCCTGCACCCTCGTGGGAGACCCGGAGGAAGCTCTGGGCTCTTGGCTTCGGATCAGCACAGCTCCACCTGTTGTGGCTAATTGGGGAGTGAACCAGCGAATGAAAGACCTCCCTCTCTCTCTCTGCCTCTGCCTCTGTAACTCTGACCTTCAAGTAAACAAATAAAATCTTTAAAGAAAAAAAAGAAAACTGTACCCCCTGGAGTTTTTATTTCTCAGACGCAACCACACAAAGCCACCCAAACTCCCTGGTCAGAGTTTAGGTTTTCCTGCCCTGATCCTGCTTCTTGCTGAGTTTCTGCTCTTGGACTTCCGATCTGGCAAGTTGCTATTCCCTCTGTCTCTGTATCTTCCATTTGGGGGATATTGTCTGCCCCACGCCCTCACTTCTCTAATGGATACAGCAATAGTCGGCGAGGTTCAGTTTGCTCAGATGCTTTCTCGTTGTGCCAAGCTCCTTCTATGATGGACCAGAAACCAGAAGTCCTGTTTTTGTCCAAAGTCCATCCAACATGAGAAGTGACTCCCTACCCAGTCCCGGCTGCCCTCCCCTCCATTGAGGTCCCACAATGCCCTGCCTTATGCCTCTCCTGGGGTCCAAGACTGAATTCCAGCCGGCGCCGTGGCTCAACAGGCTAATCCTCCGCCTTGCGGCGCCGGCACACCGGGTTCCAGTCCCGGTCGGGGCACCGATCCTGTCCCAGTTGCCCCTCTTCCAGGCCAGCTCTCTGCTGTGGCCAGGGAGTGCAGTGGAGGATGGCCCAAGTCCTTGGGCCCTGCACCCCATGGGAGACCAGGATAAACACTTGGCTCCTGCCATCGGAACAGCGCGGTGCGCCGGCCGCAGCGTGCTACCGCGGCGGCCATTGGAGGGTGAACCAACGGCAAAAGGAAGACCTTTCTCTCTGTCTCTCTCTCACTGTCCACTCTGCCTGTCAAAAATTAAAAAAAAAAAAAATTAAAAAAAAAAGACTGAATTCCACATGACTGAAGGGAAAAAAGACATTGTAGCTGGTGTACTTCAAAACAGGCAATCTGCCTTCTGTATATGCGATCTCTCAGAGCCCATGTTTTAATAGGCTTGAATTTCTTACGTGGACTGTGTCAGATGCCATTCAAGTAATGTGAGATAACTATTTATGTTGAAAGAGTTTCATATGATTACAGAGACTTAGAAACATTTCTTTATCTTAATGAGGACAAATGAAAGAAAATTAAGGCAGCAGTGTGCGTGTGCTTACCTCTGTGAGTCAATCCACAATGCTCTTCATAATAGTCACTGCCTGAGAATGCAGATAAGCTCTGTATGGAATTACAAATGAATTTCCCATCTAACCAAAAAGGCAAAAGGAACAGGAGCGCCTGAATACAAGGCCTTAATCACACAGAGCGTCAGAACACCCACAGAACTAGCAAGGCTGAAAGGTGAAGGGCATGGGAATGGTGAGAGACAAGGACAGGGCTTGACCTGACAACACTGGGAGCCAAGCAGAGCCACGATGGGACATGAACTCCCAGCCATAGCCCCTGGTTTCCCCTGCACATCTACTGCTCTCCTTGGCTTCCCCCTTTCCCTCCTACCCATATCCCAATCTACCCATTTTGAGCTCATTGCCTCCAAGGAAAGATGTAAATTTATGGAAAGGAGAGAATGAAAAATATGTTTTATCTTTTGCGTTTCAAGGCATAGATGCCCTAATAGAGATGGAAAAACTTGGACAAAATGCCTGCCAGGGGCAAGAAAGGATGTTTTCTCCTTCCCAGACTATGAAACTGTTCCCCAGACTCATGAAAGACGAGCAAGGGAGACAGATGGTGAGTGTATGCGTCAGCATGTCTGTTTTCAGTGAGTCAGGCAAGAGATAAAGACTATTGGCGAGCCCCAGGTGAAGGGTCTCGTGCTTTGCTTCCTGGTAGACATCGCAGGGAAGCAGCTAAACCCACCAGAGGCTTGTTGAGACCAACAGTGAAGGAGCTTATCTCTTTGTCTAGATAGGTCCCCAGGAAGAAAGAAGGACACGTGGGAGGGATTGTCTGACCCATGGCTCAACAATGTAAGGTCCAGTGATTAACAAATTTTCCTGTGGACAGATGCCATGAGAAAAACAGATGTTCTCCATTCCCATGATGCCTTGGCACTACCTAGGGTCTATATATACCTGCTGTGAAAGGGAATGAGAGACTCACATGGAACATTTCCATTTATCTCAAAAGAATAGGGACCTATTTTAAGATTGCACCGAATTGTGGAAAAGTACAAAATGTGTTTGTGGGTTTGAGTCTAGAGTCATATCTGCTACAGACTAATGGGGAAAATTTGGTCCATCCAAAATTTATTGGATGTCTAATACATGTGAGGGAATAAGCTAAGTACTTTCCTCTGCTTAATGCTCACTGCAACCCAAAATATAAAGAACCAAGGCTCAGGGATTCAGATAGATTGCCAAGACTGCAAGTTAGTGAGTGACAGATCAAGAGCTTCTGCTTGTGTCACACAGCAAAGTCTGCAGAGGCCAGTGTTGTGATGTAGCAGGTTAAGTTGCCACATGTCATGCCTGATTGGAGTCCCAGCAGCCCTGCTTCCAATTCAGCTTTCTGCTAATATACCTGGGAAAGCTCAACGCAGATGATGGCTCAAGTGCCTGGTCCCCTGCCACCCAAGTGGGAGATCCAGATGGAGTTCCTGGCTCTTAGCTTCAGCCTGACCCAGCCCTGGCTGTTGTAGCCATTTGGGGAGTAAAACAATGAACGAAAGATCTCTCTCTCTCTCTCTCTCTCTCTCTGTGTGTGTGTGTGTGTGAGTGTGTGTGAGAGAGAGAGTGTGTATCTCTGTCTTCTCCCTCCATATCTCCATATCTCTGTCTTTCTCTCTCTGTTACATCATTCTGCCTTTAAAATAAGTAAATAAGTAGATAAATAGATAAGTCTGTTTTCTAAGTCTGTACAATTAACCGTTGCACTTTTCTGAATTCTACTGAACAGCAAGATACATAGTGAAGTTCTCCATCCCTGTCCCCTTGGAGTTTCCAGTCTAGAGTCAGTGGGAGGAGGAAGAGGGCTTCCAAGGGGATTGACTCAGTCCTGTTGAGTGAGCAGGTTTAGAAGTAGGCTGCATCATCATCTTCTCTCTCAATCAAAAGGAAATCTCAGCTGGAGATTGGGCAAAAAACAAGTGCAGATGTCTCCTCTAAAGCAAGTATTGGTTTTGGAGTTGGGCTGAGTTTGGTGTAAACATGGTCAACATCACGGGTCAGCAGATAACTGACCTGGCTAAGCTTCACTTTCTCTATTGTTAGGTGACTAATTGCATACACCTCATAGGGTCATTGTGAGAAATAAGGGCATATGGATAAAACATTCCACCTCAGAGCACCTTTCCTGTTCCTTAGCACAAACTGTCTTCCAGAACCACCCCCATCCTGAGTCATTCTCAGTTAAGTCTGAGGTTGCAGGTGAACTTTCCAAGGTGAAAGCAAATGCAAGCTTCTTGTGCTCTCAGTGTCAGGTAGACATAGTCTACATTTAAACCAAAGTTGACTTGACTTATCTAGAACCTTTTGAAGTTACTTCAGACTGGAAGAGTTATTCCATACTGGACCTACCAAGTCCAGCCATCCCTGAATTGGTCTCTGCTCTCACAAAATACCTCCAGAAGATGGGCCATAATCTACCCTTCAGAGATACCTTTCTCACTGTAGTGCTGAGAAGCCATGTTTCCCACTGAGGGGGCAGCATTGAGTTCTCCTATGTGAAAGCATGTTGTATTTAATACCAGGAGGGCTGGAAAGATAAATAAGAGATGGTCTTCACTCTCAAGGAAATTACAGTATGGAGCAGGAAAGTGACATAGATCAAGATGACCAACACAAAGCAGACTGGTGTGCAATACACATAGATTGATTCTGAGGGAGAGGGAGTGGGAATTTTAGAAGAACTGGAGTGTGAAATCAGTCTTGAAGGGTGGCAATGGCTACACCTAAGCTATCCTGGGCATCTGAGAAAAGATCGGTAGAAGGAAATGGCATAGCTGAGGGAAGAGCTTAAGCCATGGCAGCTGATTATGAAGCCCACAGTGTGTCCAGATGTGGCCAAAATCAATGTGTAGGAGGAAATCGTCATGGGTAGACATATATCTATCTCAATAGATAGATATATTCTGAGTTAGTTGAACTGAGATGGAACCTGGATTTTGGTCATTTTTTAATCCCACCAGGATGATCCATATGTTCAAGCAAAGGTAAAAATCCACACTGTGGTCCTGGACCACTTGAGAAATATGGATTCTCAGGTCCCAACCCAGACCTACTGAATTTGAATTTGCATCTTTAAAGGATTTATTTTAGCAATTTATTTGAAAGGTAGAATACCAGATAATGGGAAGGGGGGGAATCTTCCATCTGCTGATTCACATACCATATGGCCACAACAGCCAGGGCTGAGCCAGACCAAAGTCAGGAACCAGGAACACCATCTGCATTTCCCACATGGGTGACCAGAGACACAAGCACTTGGGCCATCTTTCTCTGCTTTCCTAGGTGCAACAGCAGGAAGCTGGAAGGAAAGTGGAGCGTCTGGGACCCAAACCAGAATTCTGATATGGGATGCCTGCCCTGCTACACCACAACACCACCTGCCCCTAGAATTTGCATTTTTAACATCCACCACCTACTCCAAATAGTTAAAAAGCATATCATAATGAAGAAGGGCCTTGATCCACAATACTACCTTCCCATTCCCCACCATTGCCAAGCCCATTTTCACCCCCAAAAGAGAGAAATGCTCCCCAAAGATCTAGATATGAGGTTGATACTGAATCACCTAAAAATCTGAATAAACTCATGTCTGCTTTCCATTTCAGGGCTTCACTGGCTGGCTTCAAATGCCCGCAGAGAGATAGGCAGGATAGAGCTTCTGTTGTTAGCGGAAGGAATTCCTGACAGAAGCACTAAGTTCAAAAATAGTCTGAGGCGATGGGGCAGCAGCAGTCCTCTGAGAAATGCCCGTGACTTCTCCACGTGCCCCTGAGGTAGCAGCCCCAGCTTGCAGGACAATGAGTCACCGCCACCCGGGGGCTGCTCCTGACTCAGCCACATGCTGCTCTGAGAAGAGCTCAGGGTTTTCTCTCCCACGCCTGTCCACCCAGGGGCCTCCTAGCCACTGCCATATTTACCTGCAATCATTAAGCTGCAAGCCCTCAACTATGCTCCACAAAAGAGAAAGCTGGGGACCAGCCATCAGGCCACCAGCACTAGAGACCACTTCGCAGAGGTAGAGTCAAGCCAATGCAAAGCCCCACCTACCTTCAGAAAATGATTATGGATTTGCAAATTCCGGCCTTGTGTTTAAACTGTCAGCCTGCTAAGTAACCAAATGTCCTCAAGGGCATGGGGTACTGCAGGAGAATACTGTAGCAACAGAAATTTTTCTTGGAATGAAACAGACGGGCAGAAACGCCAACTAACTACTCAGCCCTTCAGCGGCTTCCTTCTGTCTCATTCTCAGGGATCAGCTGGGGGCAGAACATCACTGACGTCATCAAAATTTGGCTGAAACAAGTGTTCTGTGAATTAAGAAAATATTTTAAAATGTTGAAGTGATTGTTTGTAATGATTTCTTTCTCGATTTTACTAGTGATGGCAAATCCTCAAGTTGCTCCAATGCTCATTTCCTATATAGAAAAGGACAATGACAACAACCTGGAAAGAATTCTTGTAAAATGAATCACTGCTATGATTTGGATGTGGCCTAAATGTGTCCCAACAGGACAGATGTGTTTGCAAGCTTGGTTCTCAGTGTGGTGATATTAAGAGGTGGTGGGCCGGACCCGGCGCTGTAGTGCAGCGGGTTAAAGCCCTGACCTGAAGCGCCCACATCCCATATGGCGCCGGTTCTAGTCCTGGCCACTCCACTTCCGATACAGCTCTCTGTTATGGCCTGGGAAGGAAGTAGAAGATGGCCCAAGTCCTTGGGCCCCTGCACCCATGTAGGAGACCCAGAAGAAGCTCCTGGCTCCTGCCTTCAGATTGGTGCAGCTCCGACCATTGCAGCCATCTGGGGAGTGAACCAGCAGATGGAAGACGTCTGTCTCTGTCTCTACCTCTCTCTAACTCTGTCTTTCAAATAAAATAAAATAAATCTTAAAAAAAAAAAGAGGTGGTGGGCCTTTAAGAGATGGGCTTAGTGGGACATCCTTAGGTCACTGGGGGTGTGCCCTCAGAAGGGATTGATATAGTTCTCCTGGGACTGCAGCTAGCCTCAGTCTCTCTCTCTCTCTCTCTCTGTCTCTCTCTCTCTCTTTTCCTGTCTTACCATGTGTCTCTCCCTCTTAAAGATCCTCCCACCATGATGCCTTCTGTCAAGAGGTGATGCAGCCAGAGGGGCCTCACTGGGGCTAGCACCACATACTGGGTATCTCACTATAGCACAGAAAGCTGACAATACAATTGCTTTCCAGTTTCCAAAAAACCAGTCCCTTTGGACAGATAACTGTAAATGATACCTAAATCTGCAAAGGCATCCACCACAGGTGGAGCCTGCTTGGGCCCAAACCAATTCCCTGAAAATAATCCGAGGAAGTGACACATAGCCTCTGGCCTCCACTGCCTGGATACACACGTGTTTCTTCATCCACAACTAGGAAAGTATGGGCTCAGAAAGTGTTTTCCGGGATTTTAATCCTTATCATTAATATTTTAGGTTGAACTACATGAAACTAATGTTTCTGTGGGCCATAAAGTGATCAGATGTTGGCAAGTTCACAGAGTTCAACATGCTATCAAATTGACTGATGATGGTTAAATAATTAATGGGAGGAAAGATTACAGTGAGATAAGATTGCTCATATTCTCTTGAAGGTAATATAATTGGTATAATCTTCATTGAGACAAATTTGGTGAGTATATGTAAGAAGCTTTAAAATTTTTCATACTCTTTAACACAAAAAAATCCCACATCTAGAGATCAGTCATAAAAGTACAAAGATGTATTTTACAACAAATTGTTGAACGCAATTACTTAAATACCCAATAATAGGAAATAGCAGAAAAAATACCATGTCATACCTAAAGGATACAACACTATGTATACCCATTGAAATTGTATTTGTGAGGAGCAATTAATGACAAAAAAAGTGCTCATAATACAATATTGGAGAATACATACATAGACAAAGACACCCCAAATTTAAACTCTGGGAAATTTTGATTTTCTTTCAAATTTCTTTTAAAATGTCTATGTTTTGGAATTATATAAATGAACTACAATTTCCAAAAGAAACCAAAGCCATTTATCCTCACACACATCTTGGATACTGGAGACTATAACTACCTACTCCCAAACAAACACAGAGAGACATGCCCCCTAGTTTACATTAACACAGTATGACTACTCTGGTAATAATTCAGTCTCTGTTGTTCAGGCCCAGACTTTCTTTTTATTTTTTTTTAATTGTGTCAATATGTAATTATACTCTCTTTTTTAAAAATTTTATTTAATGAACATAAATTTCCAAAGTACAGCTTATGGATTACAATAGCCCCCCCCCCATAACTTCCCTCCCACCCACAACACTCCCCTCTCCCACCCCCTCTCCTCTTCCATTCACATCAAGATTAATTTTCAATTATCTTTAAATACAGAAGATCAATTTAGCACATATTAAGTAAACATTTCAACAGTTTGCACCCACACAGAAACACAAAGTGTAAAATACTATTTGAGTGTCAAATTGTTAAGTCAGCAACAGGAGTCACTGTGTACTTACATCCCATGTGGGATCTGTCCTTAATGTGTTGTCCAATGTGCAGTGATGCTATAACTAATACTGAAAGAGTATTTTTACACTTTGTGTTTCTGTGTGGGTACAAACTGATGAGATCTTTACTAATTATATACTGAATCGATCTTCTGTATATAAAGATAATTGGAAATAAAAATAAAAACCTGGTGTTAAATTGGAAATGGCATAGAAAATTAATTAATTTTTTTAAAAAATTATGTAGGATCTCTGTCTTTAATGTGCTGTACACTCTTATTTAATGCTATAACTAGTACTCCAACAGTTTTTTTTTCACTTTGTGTTGCTATATGGGGGCAAACTGTTGAAATCTTTACCTAATATATACTAAACTGATCTTCTGTATATAAAGAGAATTGAAAATGAATCTTGATGTGAATGGAAAGGGAGAGGGAGAGGGAAAGGGGAGGGTTGCGGGTGGGAGGGAAGTTATGGGAGGGGGGAAGCCATTGTAACCCATAAGCTGTACTTTGGAAATTTATATTCATTAAATAAAAGTTTAATAAATGAAAAAAAATACTGTTTGAGTACTAGTTATAGCATTAATTAAACACCTAAGAATAATTGTGTATTAATTACAGAGTTCAACCAATAGTTTTAAGTAGAACATAAAAAATACTAAAAGGGTAAAGTATTAAGTTCTTTTTTTTCTTTTATTTTTTGTTTGTTATATAGTTATTATTTTTTATTTAATAAATGTGAATTTACAAAGTGGAACTTTTGTATTGTTGTGGCTTCCCCCCTCCAACCTCCCTCCCTCCCGAGGCCCTCCCCTCTCCCACTCCCTCTCCCATCCCGCCCTTCATCGAGTTTCATTTTCAGTTACCTTCATATACTGAAGATCAACTTAGTATATACTAAGCAAGGATTTCCATAGGCTGCACTCACACAACCACACAAGGTATAGGGTATTGTTCGACTAGTAGTGTTTTTAAGTTTCATAGTAAAACACATTAAGGACAGAGATCCTACGTGGGGAGCATGTACCCAGTGACTCCCATTGTTGATTTAACAATTGGCACTCTTATTTATGATGTCAGCAATCACCCGAGACTCTTGCTATGAGCTGTCTAGGCTATGGAAGTCCCTTAAGTTCACCGACTCTGAACTTGTTTAGTCAAGGCCGTTATCACAGTGGAGGTTCCTTCCTCCCTTCAGAGAAAGGCGCCTCACTCCTTGATGGCCTGTTCCTTCTGCTGGGGTCTTGTTCACCAGGATCTTTCATTTAGATTGTTTTTTCAGGCCCAGACTTTCAAAGAATGGTTAGGTAGCAGTATTCTTGCACTCTTGCTAACATTCAATCAGACACGAGAAGACAAATGCAGTAGGTAGAACTGCAGAATAAATAATGACTTTCACCTTTGTATAAACCTTTCCCCTTTGAGTTTGGTGGGACCTGAGATATGTTGACACATCAACACTGTGATTATGTGTATTACGTCATTTGGAAAAAGCAAGTTTTTGGTTGACTTGGAGTTATTCAGTTGAAGCTAATCTAATCATAGAGCCCTGTAAAGTAGAGCTTCCTTAGAGTGATGGCAGAAGACCTCAGAGCAATTCCAAGCACATGAAAAGGGCTCGCGTGAAGGGGGTCAAAGGCACAGAGTATAGGTGACCTCTAAGAGCTGAGGGTGATCCCCAACTAACAGCCAGCAAGGGAATGGGCATCTCACCCCACAGTCACAACGAATCAAATTCTGTGTTGGCCTGGCCAGGTTTCTAGAGCAAAATGTAGTCAACTGGGTGGCTTATAAACCACAGAAATTTCTTTTTCACAGTTCTGGAGGCTAGGAAGGCCAAGAAAAGGACACCAGTAGATTTGATATCTGGTGTAGACAGTTTTCTCCTAGCTGATACCTTCTCACAGGATCCTCACATGGCAGAAGGGACAAATATGTTCCCTCAGGTCTCTTATATAAAGGCACTAATCCAACCCAGGAGGGTTCCACCCTCATTACCCAATCACCTCTTCAAACTTCTCACCTCCTAATACCATCACTTCACGGGTTAGGATTTCTACATACGAAATTTTGCAGGGGTGCAAACTTTTAGAAGATAGCATCTGCCTCAAACCAAATGAGCCTAGAAGCAAATTCTGTCCCGAAATGTCCAAATAAGAGACCAGTCCAGCCAATACTCTGATTTTGACTTGCCTCGTGAAATCCTAAGAAGAAAAACCAGCTAATCCCACTCAAACTTCTGGTCTACAGAACTATGAGCTAGTAAACAAATGTTGCTTTAGTCTGTACGTTTTTAGTGATTTTTGCACAGTAGTAGACACCAAGTCACAGAAACAAGTGCAAGATAAATCAAACACTCACCACAAAGTTCTCAAAGCTGAAACTGGAACCAACAAGCAGTGCTTCCCAGAGGGACTCTTACATGGGGATTGGGACAATTCAGAAGCACAGACTGAGCAGATTCCTCTGCCAAAGGCGTGATGGGCTATTGAAGGTATGTGTGGTCCACCAGAAACTTGGTGAATGGCAATATTAAAGCTTTCAGTAGGTGCCTGGACTTTCTCACCCCTACAATCTCGCCTGTGGTGGGGAGTCAATTGAGGGCAAAACAGAACTCCCCAACATGTGAGGTGCACATTGTCATTATCAGCACACGCACAGCCACAGCCACTGCCAAGTTAGACACCGCTGGGGGCAGGACAGGTGGGCTATGGAAGGACTAGCAGAGGGGGACACTCACCAGGCAGTCTCTCTGGTCTGCCTTAGGGCAAAGCTCATTGCACAAACCAGCCTCCAACGTGCTTCGGTGCCTGCTCTCTGTCTCACCTTCTTCCTGCAGGGACAGAACACACCCCACCTCTTCCCCCTTCCCACTTAAAACACTTCCCTGAAGTCACCTTCCTGTATCTGAACATCAATGTCCAGTAGCATCCTTGATCAAAAGGAGACAATTCTTGATTAGCACCAAGGGCAATAACCTCATGTCTTACAGCATGGCCTGGCCCATTTGAGGCAGTTTTAATAGTGAAAGGGTTCTTCTCCATACCGAGCCAAAATCCACTTCGTAACCATATCTCTCTCAGACCCACTTTCCTCATTGTTAAATGGGAAAAAAATTAGTACCGTCCTCTAAAGATCGCTGGAAAGATTAAGTAAAATCATCCAAATGAAGTGTCTGACATGATGTCTATCACATAGTCAGGGCTGGTCGTTGTTGCATTGTTGGAGGACATATTGCAGTGTATCTATCACAGTAGGCATGCAGTGAATGGCAGCTATGATAATGCCACAGGTATGGCAGCTGTCTGAAGCCACACAAGTTCCCACCTCCTCTCCTTCAGCTGATAACCTCCAAATACATAAAGACAGATGGGTAAGCTCCCTAAAGTAGAATATATAATCAATAAATGTTATTTCCTTAATTCTCCTAGTGTTCTCTTTTCCAAAAAAAAGTTACACATTCCAGGTCCTTTCTTCCAGATTCCCCTTAGCAAGTTTATAAATGTCTCTCTTCCAATGAAACTCCCAAACTAAAAAGAATTCTCCAGATTAGAAGAGTTACATAGTAAATACAGAAGAGCCACAATATACCTTGATTTGGAAACAGAAGTGTTTTTTTACATTTGGGGGGTTTATTTTTTTCAAGTATAAAATCAGACTTTACATTGATCGCTTACATTTCCATTCACAGTTCTCTAATCAAATCTGACATTTTGTGAAATTTTTATTCTATCATCCATCATCCTTGCCATGTTTTTTCATCTGTTTTTGTTCAATATGATAAAGATAATGTCTCCCTTCAGGGCAGTGGTCAGGCAGGCTGGCTGCCCATTATAAAACATTTGGGTTCCCTGAGTTTAGAGTTCCTCTCCTGTAATGCTCCCACTACATGTGCAGATGTTACCATGTACTCTTTTATTTTTTATTTTTTGACAGGCAGAGTTAGACAGTGAGAAAGAGAGAGAGAGAGAGAGAGAGAGAGAAAGGTCTTCCTTTTGCCATTGGTTCACCCCCAAAGTGGCCACTACACCGGCGCGTTGCAGCTGGTGCATTGCGCCTATTAGAAGCCAGGAGCCAGGTGCTTCCTCCTGGTCTCCCATGCAGGTACAGGGCCCAAGCACTTGGGCCATCCTCCACTGCCTTCCCTGGCCACAGCAGAGAGCTTGACTGGAAGAGGAGCAACTGGGACAGAATCTGGCGCCCCAACCTGGACTAGAACCCGGGGTGCCAGCACCGCAGGCAGAGGATTAGCCTAGTGAGCCGCGGCGCTGGCCACCGTGTACTCTTTATATTCCCCTGTGGAAATCTGGGCTTGGGGAGCTGCACCAAATACTGATGCTTTGGCCACCACTGCCATGATAAACAGTAAACTGACCTTTACCTCATACTTTGAAGATTTAAATCTTCTGCCAGTACACATAAAATTGTGGCAGTAAACTGTTAGCTTGCAAGTAGGATAAAATCTCACATCCTTCACAGTTCTTGACAGTCTCATGTCACTGATTCCAACAGACAGGCCTATGTATTGAAGTAATAAGTTTACATTTTATTCTTTTTTTTTACCCATCAATTCATTCATTCAATCAACCTTCACTGAGTTCCTAATCAATGGTATATTATTTCCAAGAGACTAAGTGGACCCAACATTAGGCAAACAAAAGTCACCTATTCAAACACAAAAGCCTCATCATCATCTTCATCATCATCATCATCATCATCATGATAAAAGTCTAGTGAGAGAAGGCAGAAAATAACTGAGCACTCAACTGAGCAAACGAGGTAATTTGAGAGTGAAGATGCTCGAAAGAAAAAAATCTGGGGTAACAGAACAGGGGGTGACCGGGAAAGACACGGGGCAGGGGAAGGAGGACATGAGGCTGGCTGATGAAGGGAGGTCTCTCGAGACAGATCGGAGGTGAGCTGTGGATAAGGAAACTAGCCATGAGATGGCCTTGGGAAGAATGTTCCAGAAACAGCCACTGTCATCACCCCAAGGCGGGAAAGAGGATGATGTGCTCAGAAGGAAAGTCCCGAAGGCCAAGGTGAGACTGATGGGACACGAGACTGGAGAGGCAGCCAGGTCCTAGAGAGCCTTGGCAGCCCTGGATAGGGTGTGGTCATCCACCTCTACAAGCCTTTCTTAGAGCCCCACCCATAACCCCTAATACCGTCACACAACTGTCCCCTGAATGTGCTCACTTAGGCACCTTTCTGATGGGACACCTAGATGACCTTCTTGCTTGGAAAATCAGTGTAACTGCCCCCCAGATTTTAATGTATGACCTGTAGAAATAGATGCATGGATGTGAGTTTTTAAAGGCTGACTGTCTGTCATGGTCATCTTCAAGGGTGGAGCTTCAGAGGCCAGGCATGGAGGAGGGACTCAGGGTGGGTGCCCTCCTGGACACCAGCAGATGGGACAGCCTCCTTGCAGTCCAAGTGTAATTCCAGGACACGGGTGTTCATCTTTGACATCAAAGAAATGAAAAGCAGCTTCATGTAAAGAGCTCCTAGTGCCTCCTAAAGTCTTATTTAGCACTAGCTACTCAACTCCTGAAAAAGAGGAATTTGAAGCAACATCTTGTGATGAACAAAGTAGTTAGATAATTCCATCAATTCCTTACTTCCATATGAAGCTTAAAAATAGAGTAAAACTCATTTAGTCAAAGGAACCAAATCAGTTAGATCCCCAAATAGAGTAAAACTTATCTAGTTAATCAACCAATTTAAATAAATTAAAATGCCAAATGTTAAATATCTAAAGTATGATAAAAATGTCTGAAGAAAGGCTGTCTTATTTTTCTGGTAAGTAGAGCAACTCAAGATTACCATGAACTCAGAATTTCCAGAGATTCTGCAGAACCTGATGCAATGAATGGAATGCGCTATGCTACTACTGGATCTAGACAATGGTACAATTCATGAGTCTTTGAGTGTTTTGGTTTTGGTTCTCTAATTCCACAGGATTCACATAATTTCATCATTAGGGACTATTTTCCCAGCAAACAAGTTTTTCATGGATAATTCACAGGGACTTGTCAGCTGTCATTACCACAAATCCTCTCCATGTTATTGATCATTCAACTGACAAGTTTGTGTTGGAGACCTACAGTCTAACGGTATCTTAGGGAGATGGAGAACTGCTGAGCAGGGCATGGCCGACTGAATTCTCTGAGCAAGAGTTTAGGAGAAGCCAGCCAGGCAAGTAAGAGCTACAAGCCTGTTTCAGGAACCTGGTCCAGGTATGTTAGAACTGAAAGGGTTTCCAACAGGTATGGATCTATGAACAAAGTGGAGTTGACTGCAGAGCGCAACAGTGACAGATCTGCCTCCCAGTAAGTTTCCTCCCAGAGTTCAGTGAAGACAAACTAAGAGTTTTGCAAAATGGCTCAGTCACACAAAAAATATTTACATTTTCAGGTTTAGAGAACCTATTGCTTTTAAGTCCAAAAGATCTGGAAAACCTGATGATGGGGATTTGCACTACATAGGGCTTTCTGAATGCCACTCAAGTCTGGGCTCCCAATGTGTGCAAAGCCAGACTGCCACCTACTGACACACACAGAGGGTGGCCTGGCATTGTTTGTTCTCAAGTACAAGGTGCTGATGGTTACAGTTGATCTACTGGACCTGAGCACTTTTTGTTAAAAAGACAATTGTAGTGAAGTAAGCACTGCTTTAAGACTTGGATTATATAAATAATTTATGGTTGAGAAAAAAACCTAAGCACGTCTAATGTCTGTTGATAGATCAAAAATACGAGAGGAAGTTTGCTATGTTGAGATTGAGTGGGGGCAAATACGCTTTCATTTCCAACAACTCTATATTTCTTTAGCACAAGAAATAAAAGAGAAGCTTGTTCCACTTAACTGAAAACTTCTTGAAGGTGGCACCTTCATCTTTCTTACAGTTTCCTCCTAGGCCTGGGTCTCTCCGAATGCCTACTAGAGGCTGAACAATGGCTTGCTAAATCAGTGCTTATACATTTAACAATAAAATTAAAAATAAAGTCAGCTGCTTGCAAAATGAACCGAGATAACCCTGAGTTTAGACATGTCAAACAGCTGTAGACCTGCGGTAGCTTACTTAAACTCTGTTTCAGTGTAACCTAAGGTCCTGTCTGCTCCTGTTGTGACCCTGGGGAGGGACCTCCCTGCCCAGGACACCCCAACCTCCGCTTTCCTTGGCAATTTAAGAACGTTCAACAGGAGGCCAGAGGCTTACACCACTCTAACATGTGGGCACAACCGGAGAACCCATGCAACACAGGCTGGAGAGGAGGGAGATTAATTGAAGACTTCCCTCATTGGTATTTTTAGCTACAAAACTGCAGGAAATCGGTTCCTGTTGGAGAGTGCCTCTCTGGCTAGCAGGCAGAAACACAGGTGGGAGGAGGGTTGACCATTAATCAGAAGGAAGTCAGCAAGGAAATGGAGACAGGAAATGTGAACACCAAGATGTCCTTACTCTGGGTCAATCTCAACGTCCACCCACAGACCAACATGCTGAAAGCTGGGAGTCGCCAGCAAACCGAGCCAGTACAGAGGAGGCACAGAATGCCAAGCCAAGAATATACATCAGGCACATTTCCCTTCTAAGGCACAGGGACATGCTCCTCTTGTACTTGGCTCTCAAATCTTTGCTAAAATTCTGGGACTCATCCTGAAAGAAAATGCTTTCATAAGGCTCGGTATTGAAGCCGATGCCAAAATAGTGAGGGATGGAGCTTAGATTCATTGAACTTGTCAAGCCTCCACTTTCTCATCTGTGAAATGGAAATAAAATGCCTGCATTCCCCTCCTTACAGAGCTGCTGGGAGGCTAAGGGATGACAACAGTGAAAGTAGGGCTGCTGTGACCCTTACAGATCTTTTGCTAGCTACCCTGGGAGAAAATGAAAGCTGAAATGTTAGCAGGCACCTCACCCCCAATCATCGGGGGCAGGGCAAACCCAGCCTGAGTGAAGATCTGTAGCTCTAATTGTAAAGAAGTCACGTGGCCCAAGGGGCACCCAATTTGTGCACTTGATAAGCTTCTGAAGAAAATGTCCTTACCTTTCTATTCGATTTTGTTAACAACTGACTTTTACCAACAAATATTTCTTTGCTAAAAAAGGGATGAAATTGTGCTATGTTGCAAATTAAGCCCCTGAAGATCAATAAGTTAAACGAAAGCTTACATTGTAATAGCTACCAGCCCTAAAATTTGATCTTTTATTCCCAGTATTACATCTACCCTTTAGATATCACAGTTTGGGGGAGTAATAAAGGGTACAGGTTCACGATCGTTGTGGGAAGATCTAATTGGATACTGTTTGGTAAATTCACTCACCTGCATCTCAGTTTGCTCATTTATAAAGTAAGGAAATAAGGACCTCAGGGTTTGGTAAATAACCTCTCCCTGAAAACTAACTAGTGACTTGACAATACAACTGGCCCACAGAGTTCAACCAGGGTATTTTCTAAATGAATCAGCCAGATCATATTCATTCACTCAGCATCCGTTCCCGACCTCCGGGTCCCAGGCACCATACAAAACAATTAGTCTGTCACCGGGAATAAAGATGGACCACTGGATCTAGTTGGTGAGACGAAACAGCAAAAGGCTGACTGCAACCCCGTGTGATGGATGCCAGCCTGGAAGGATGCTCTAAAAGTCCTTGAGTCCCCAAAGAAGGAAATGAGCCACTCTGCTTGGGGAGATCTGAGATTTCATAGCAGAAGGAACTCATACGGAATCTCAGAAAATGAGGAGTATTCCAGGAAGGACATTCAAGGAAGACCAGGGTATGCCGTGAAGCAGGCACAATGCAGATAAGTGAACTGGGGCAATTTACCAGTTCAGCATGGTGAAGTCTAAAGTTTGTCTAACCAAGTTGCAAGAGACAGGGGTTAGGGAAGCGGGGGCTGGGTCAGCAAAAGCATTTGGCTAAATTAAATTAAGTTCGGCCAAAATTTGCCTCTGTGCAGAATGGACTGTAATGTAACTCAATGTGGAAACAACCTGCAACCTAACTTAAGACTATAGGTCTACTCTTTAACAAGTAGTCCAGCCTCAGCCAACCATTGCAGCCAAGCTGTCAGCCAATCACCTACTGCAAACCTCTCAGACATGACCAGATAAGACAAGCACAGAGCTGTAACACATCAAGCTATTTTCAGGTGCCACTTCCTTTTTCTGCTCACATATTCTGCCTGCCCACATGCTGGGTGGAGCTCTCTGAACCAGTTTGGGGTGCTGCCCAATCCATGAATTGTTCTTTGCCCAAACTCTGCTCAATTTAATTTGTTGACATTTTTCTTTTAATAATTCCATTCTAAAGAGGATTAATATTTTATTCTAGGAAATGGGCTGGTTTTGAAAGGCTTTAAGCTAGGGAGAAAATGATCAGGTAGTATTTTTAAGAGGACTCTGGCAGCCTGAGTGAATTGGAACAAGACCTGAAGGCAGAGTTAGCAGTTAAAAATCCATCCTAGGAGTCCAGGTAGAATAGGAAATGTCTGAACCAATGCAAATTACAGGAAGGAGAGGAGGGCACATGTGAGAAAGATGTTTAAGTAGTAAGATGTAGAGGTTCTTTGAAATTGTTTGGTGAGAGTGACAGAGGCATGGTGTAAGAGGAGAAAAAAGGGAAAATTCCTTTCTGTGTGACAATTTTTTATGTTTTCCTCTACTTATACCCCACATTTTATTAATTTGTATTAACATGTAAAAATTGTACATATTTATGGCATGCATGTATATAAAATATGTATATTGAGTACTGATCAAATTAAGATACAGGTGATAGTGGGGTTTTTAATCACAATTTTGGAGAAAAAAAAAAAAACTTGACAATCAGGGTGACCTTCAGTTACAAAGCCGAGACAAAACCCATCAAAAGACCTGATTGCAGTCTTATTCCATCTGGCTTGCTCATGATAAAACAAAGAGCCATCCAAAGGGTGGGATAGGTAACTTTTTTTTTTTTTATTTTTTTTTTAACTTTTATTTAATGAATATAAATTTCCAGTGTACAGCTTATGGATTACAATGGCTTCCCGCCCCCCATAACTTCCCTCCCACCCGCAACCCTCCCCTCTCCCGCTCCCGCTCCCCTTGCATTTGCACCAAGATTCATTTTCAATTCTCCTTATATACAGAAGATCAATTTAGTATAAAGATTTCAACAGTTTGCACCCACATAGAAACACAAAGTGAAACATACTGTTTGAGTACTAGTTATAGCATTAAATCACAATGTACAGCACATTAAGGACAGAGATCCCACATGAGGAGCAAGTGCACAGTGGCTCCTGTTGTTGACCCAACAAATTGACACTCTAGTTTATGGCGCCAGTAACCATCCTAGGCTGTCGTCATGAGTTGCCAAGGCTATGGAAGCCTTCCAAGTTTGCCGACTCTGATCATATTTAGACAAGGTCATAAAAGACAGAGTGAGGATAGTAACCAATGATCCTAAGAGTGGCATTTACCAGGTTTGAACAATTATACAGCATTAAGTGGGGAAGAGGACCATCAGTACACACATGTTGGGAGTAGAGTCATTGGTGGTAGAGTAGAGGTTATGATTACAAAGGAATGAGGCCCAAGTGCACTAGACAGGGCCTAGAACAAAGGACAGAGTCATTATTAGAGGAGCTAAGAAAGGTGCTATCTAAGCTACAATTAAGTTTTCTGATTGAGAGGCAAATAGAACCTGATAAAAGGGGCTTGATAATAATCTGGTGGGCTTTAGGCCTTGTAAGTTAAGAGGCCCAGACCTATCTATCTCTTCACATGGGGTATATCCTAAGGGAGGTGTGAACCTCCTAGGGGAAGGCACTCTGTTGACTTTCATTACTTGGCTGGCCTGGGAGGAGAGCTGGCCAGGTAAAGGCAGGGGGCATCTCTAACAAGAAATTTACAGTTCTGCCTGCAATGTTGCTGACCCTACTTGACCATCCCCTCAGCTGCAGTGGTCACTTTGGAAGTTGGGCTGAGTGAAGGGCTTTTCAGCTTAGAGCCAATAAGATCTGTGGCTCTGACCTGGGCATCCTTCGACTCCAGGGCAGGTCCATTTCCAGTGATCCAACTCTTGGCAGAGCTGCCAGGGCTCTTCACAAGCTGACTTCTGCTGAAGCCCAGGCTTACCACATTGAAAGCCACTGCAGTGGACTGGCCTGTTGGGTCTCCTTGAGGGCAGATCACTGTACAGATCAGCCATTAATAGGCCTGCCACCCATTGCTTCTGATGCCTAGCTTTCTTTTCCTCCTGGTTTGTGTTAAAGCAGACCAGAGGATGCAAGTCAAGGGAGTGCCCTTGTCCCATCTCTAATCTTCGGTGGCCTGAACTACAAGTCTATAGTCACAGGCATGTTCTGTAGTAGTTTTTCTAAGGTAGACAATGCCCATGAGGAAAATTATATTCTCACTTTAAAACTTTCTTTCCCTTTGGTCTGAAAGGGAGGTTTTTTCTACTTACTGTATACTTTGCTGATGGCGAAGTGAATCTAGCTATGAGATTATTATTTGAGTTCTTATTTTGGCTATGCTATTGCAGAAAAATGTTAGCCATCTCTTTTATAAGGTCTAAAGATTAAATTGTGCATCCTACAGATTCCTTCATAATAGAATTAGTTTCCTACCTTGAAGAGAATAGAGAAATGAAAGAACAAGTTGGGCTTAGAATAGAGAAATGAGGGAGCAAGTCCTAGATCGCTTGCTGACAATAGCAATATCACATGAATACTTAGCAAACCGTTTCAACCATTAGATAACAACTTAAGAAAACATTTACCAGAAGGTCCAATGCCTTCTATAAATTTTAAGAATCATGTATTTGAAAACACGTTTTAAATATCTAACATGGTGTAGTTTGTTTAGCCAGTAAACTTAAGCACAACCATCTAAAATGTTTTTAATTTCTTTCTACCAACAAGTCTAAAACATATGATACACAGATTCAGGTCCCACAAATTAAAATGTATCTTTGATTGATTTTAGCAGCTTAAATTTATGGACAATCTTATCTATAAGCCATTTAAAATAAAACTCTTAATAAAATTTCCCCATGTGGACATACAATATGTACACACATATAATATAGCATAATAGACCAATATAGCAATTTTAATAATAGCTTTTAAAATCTTTAACTCTTTTTGTAGATTGCCAATTGATTTGAATTGCTTTTTCTTTTTAGTAACCTCAGTTAACCATACTTTCTCTCAGTTGGTACTGTTAATACATTATTGGCTTCATCTGTTTACAGAGCCATCCCAAAGTACTGAATACAATAAAAGTGGCTGGAAAAAGTCCATAGGAACCTATAGGAGGACAGCTAAACACAGAACCAACAACGCTTTAGTTTTATGAGCAGCAGATCATATATAACTGTGGATGACAAAAGACTTTAAGTCGCCATGTTTAAAATTATAAACTCATCAACCAACAAGAGGCACTTGCTTACTTCACAGTATTTTTGAAAGCACCTGTAGGATTTTACAAGTATTTAACCCTTTAGGCCTCTGGGGCTTTCTCATTAAGATAACTATCATGTCTAGTAACACAAGATCATTAGACTTTTTAATTCTCAAACATTTGTATTAATAGCATTTTCCATTATAGAAACTTAAAGTCTGGTACCATATCACATCTTGACAGTCCTTCTAATATACTCCAAATAGACTGATTAGTTGGTGTCTCTATAAGATGAGAGACATAGGTCCTTCGATTTTTTCAGTTGGGCCCAAACTGGAAAAACCAAAGTCCAGGATTTACTGGAAATTTTAGAGACCAGGTTGTTTGAAACTTTGATTTTTTGAATGCCTGTCAAGAATGCCAAGAAGGCTCAAAATCCAAAATATCTGGTTGAAATAAGATTTCTTAAAATCATGACATAACGTAGACCAAATTTGATCATTGTTACAAGGTGATTATTCAAATTTTTGAAAAAAGCACATATTTAAATAACCCATAGCTCTTAATAAAAATTCAGCTGTTTTTGAACAATTAGAATTTAGCAGACATCAAGAGAACATAATAGATTATTTTAACACATTGCTTTAACAGAGCATCAGAGTTTAATTCTATGTCAAAGAGAAATGGAGCTTCCTGTGATCTTTTGCTGTGAGGTTTCCTTCCTTTACCTTCTTTCATATTGGTGACCATGTTTCTGTGTTTCTGTGTGTAACACATCTTTAAGCATCTTTTGCAGGGCAGGATGAGTGGCAACAAATTCTTTCAGTTTCTGTTTGCTATGAAAAGTCTTAATTTCACCTTCATTCACAAATGAGAGTTTTGCAGGATATAGTATTCTGGGCTGGCAGTTTTTCTCTCTTAGTACCTGGGCTATGTCTCGCCATTCCCTTCTAGCTTGTAGGGTTTCTGATGAGAAGTCTGCTGTGAGTCTAATTGGAGATCCTCTAAGAGTGATCTGACGTTTCTCTCTTGCACCTTTTAGGATCTTTTCTTTATGTTTCACTGTGGTGAGTTTGATTACAACATGTCGTGGTGAGGATCTCTTTTTGTCATGTTTATTAGGGGTTCTATAAGCTTCCTGTACTAAGATGCCTCTGTCCTTCTCCAAACCTGGGAAATTTTCTGCTAGTATCTCACTGAAAATGCCTTCTAATCCTTTCTCCCTCTCCATGCCTTCAGGAACTCCTAGAACCCGAATGTTGGGTTTTTTAATAGTATCCTGTAGATTCCTGACAATATTTTTTAGATATCTAATTTCTTCTTCTTTTCTTTGGTTTGCCTGTTTCCTTTCCTGTTCTCTGTCTTCTAAGTCTGATATTCTCTCTTCTGCTTCGCCCATTCTGTTTTTAAGGCTCTCTAATGTGTTTGTCATTTGATCTATTGAACTCTTCATTTCATTATGATTTCTAGTCACTATCACAGTTTCTTGTTCCACTAGTTGTTTCATTTCATTTTGATTCCTCCTTAATATTTCACTTTCACGAGAGAGATTTTCTATCTTGTCCATGAAGGATTTCTGTAGTTCAAGAATTTGTTTTTGAGAACTTCTTAATGTTCTTATCAATTTTTTGAGATCCGCTTCTTGCATTTTTTCGATCTCATCATCTTCATAATCTTGAATTGGGGTGTCTTTTTCATTTGGGGGGGTCATAGTTTCTTCCTTGTTCTTGTTAGCTTGGTTTTTGCGTTTGTTGTTTGGCATGTTGGAGATATTTGGTTTCTTCACTGTGGTGTTTTTTCTTGTTACACTATGGCTCTATATTAAGTGGACTGTCTGCTTTCAGTGGAGCCTTAGAGGCTTGAGATGAGTGTGGACTGAGAGCTGTGTTTGGTTCCTCAGGGTTGAGGGTGTGTCAAGGATGACACTCCCAGGTTAGGTGTGGTAAATCTCTCTTTCTTTTTTTGATTTAAAAGGGAAGTAATTCCGCACAGCTGAACGTAATTGGAGGTAGTTAGCAGGCAAATGATATACCCACAGGAGCCAGAGATCGGAAGCTCTTTCCCAAGGACCACACAGGGAATCTCTGCTGCCCTCAGTGTGGGCTCCAATTCTCCTGCAGTCTCCCGCTGGGTTGCCAAGTTAGATGCTAATCTCCTGTTATTTCACCCCTCCCCACAGAGTCAGGTTTTTCTGCTAGGCTCAGGGCTGGTGCAGACCTGAGGTCGCCCTGCTTATGACGTATGTCCAAAATGGCGCCTGCTCTGTCTTGCTCGCCTTTGAGTGGTGAGCGGAGAGAGAGAAACTTGTGTCCGTATCAGTCACTTTTTTAATTTTTTTTCTCTCTCTTCTAGTTAGCCTGGTGAACTTTTCCCCACGGAGTTTCAAGCCTCGTTCCCTCTAGCCTCCTCTTTCCGCTTGCCCGCTGGTGTCTCGGGCTATGGAGGTTCGGCTCACCTCGCGTTCCAGCGCTGGTGCGTTGAGTCTGCCGCTGGTGTCCCGAACTTGGGCTCCCACGCTCTCCACGCAGGTCCACTGTGAATCACTAGTTCCGGAAGAGTTTCCTCTGCTGTTTCATCCCCTACTCTTCCTTGACCCTGCAGTATCTCCACTTATATTAAAGTTTCTCTCCCCCCGGACTAAGTGTGCTCCCTGCCTATTCCGCCATCTTGCCGCCTCGGGATAGGTAACTTGATTACCGTAAACTGTGAGCTCAGGAGGATGGGATCACCACTCCCTTGCTATTCTTTTGGTAAAACTGGAAGCTTTCAAGGAGTGGGCAGGCAGGCACTTTTGACCTTGCTAAAGTCAACCAGTGGGGAAAGCAAGCACTCTGCACTCCAATTTCCACTGACTGCCTATTCACTCATCTGACTCCTCATGTTCCCTTCCCACTCCCCAGAATGGGTCCTAGTCACATTCCCTCCCCCAGAGAAATGGACCCTAACTTCTGGTAGGGGAACTGGGTGATGATCGCTCAGGCTGATTCATGCTGAAAAGGGGCATCGTTGGAATAGCAGTCAAGACAGCAGTCAAGACAGGGTTCCAGCAGCAGGTGGCTTCTCAGCAGGAGGTGACTTCCTGAGGGAGACCGAACAGCCTCTCTTTTGCTAGCAACCTTCAGTGACAGAAAATGTATAGTAAGTCCATGTACAGTAAACTGGCTCTCCCAAAAAAGAAACATGCCCACATGTATCTTTATTATAAATTTTAAAAATATAAAAAGTGCAGTGCATATTTTGCTAGTAGTAGTACTCATTGGATGAAGGTACTTCAAAAAGTTTATGTAAAATGAAATTAAAAGGTGAGTTTATTTTGCAGTAAAAATTTGAGATCCATGCAGTTTCTTCATAGTATGCATTTTTATGAATTTTTAAAGACTCCTCATACATTCTATATAGCTAATTATCACAGAATGTTTTCATTGATCTTTGCCAAACTCTTTAGTCAAGGCTTCCCACAGAAACAATAGATAGATGATAGATTGGGCAGAAATATAGGTAATTGATAGAGGTATAGACATTTGATATATAGACTAGATATACATATAGATAGACTAGATAGATGATAGATAGATGATAGACACTTATTATGAGGTATTGGCACATATGACTGTGGTGGCTGAGTAGCCCCATGTTCTGTCCCCTGTGTTCAGGAGACCCAGGAAAGCCAATGGTGTAGCTTGGTGGCTGAGAGTCAAGGAGCTGATGGCACATAAAGATTCCAGTCCATTTATATAGGCCAGGGATCCAGGACCAGGAAGGACAAGGGAGATCCATATCCCAGTTCAAGCAGTCAGAGTAAACCTACCCTTCTTTATTTTTTTAGATTAAAAGCTGATTTAATATTGCTGCAAAAGTCCCTTCAGTTCAACGTAAACAACAAGTTGTGTATCCTGAAACAGATGTGACTTTCCAAGAAGCTAGATCCCGTAAGGCAGCTTGTGACCACAGTTCTTGCGTGGCAGACTATGGTAGCCGGATGCCACTCAGTCACTTTCCCCCATGCCATTCCATAGCTGTCTCATGTGACAACTGGTTAAACTGAATGCATCGTCTTCTCTACTACCAGAGCCCTCATTTCCTGCCCCTCTAAAAACTGTCTCTTCCTGTTGTATTTTCTACATTTGTCATTGGTGAATGGCATCTGTGTCTCACAATTCAGGTAAAAGCCATGCACAGGCCGGCGCCGCGGCTTACTAGGCTAATCCTCCGCCTTGCGGCGCCGGCACACCGGGTTCTATTCCCGGTCGGGGCACCGATCCTGTCCCGGTTGCCCCTCTTCCAAGCCAGCTCTCTGCTGTGGCCAGGGAGTGCAGTGGAGGATGGCCCAAGTGCTTGGGCCCTGCACCCCATGGGTGACCAGGATAAGCACCTGGCTCCTGCCATCAGATCAGCGCGGTGCACCGGCTGCAGCGCGCCTACCGCGGCAGCCATTGGAGGGTGAACCAACGGCAAAAGGAAGACCTTTCTCTCTGTCTCTCTCTCACTGTCCACTCTGCCTGTCAAAAAAAAAAAAAAAGAAAAGCCATGCACAATGTTAGCTATTTTCCATCAAATCCATTTGAATCTTGTTGCCCTCCTCTTCAATGTAGGGTAAAGGTTGAAACACCTCAATCTGGTTTGTGGGGAAGAACAAATGACACCATAAAATGTGCTGCATGTAGCATAGTGTCTGTTCAACTGTTCAGTGATGCCAGATTAAATGGTCCAGAAGAAGCCTCGTGTTTGAATGTGTTCTGTCCTTGCAAAATCGCTGCTACCCCGTTTTCTTGTTCATCACTACTTGCTGCTGCTAGACAAAAGAAGCTGCTCTGTTATACTGATTTGAACTTTAAATAATTATAGCAACACCAACTCTAGAATTCTCAAAGCAGTTACAATGATAGAGCAACCCAAAAATAAACTACAGAAAAATGGGTATTCTGCAGTTAGTAACAGAAAAGGATAGGGTCAACCTTTCTTTGTCATTCATATCTCCAACCCCTAAATTCTTTCTACTTTTCTAAATATGAATACAATCATGATTGGCAGGTCAAACACTGACCTTAAGAAACATCACCCTTCAAAGATACTGGTTATGATTCAAAGATATACAAAACTCAACACCTCTTTCATTAAAAAAAAAAATGGAGAAACTTGGTAAGAAAAATCTAAAATATTCTTATAGCAGGTCTTAATCCTTATGCCCTCCTATGCAGAGGAGGCCATTTGTACTAAAACCAAGTTGAATCCAGTACTCACTCCCTCTCCAGCTCTTCTTGTGGCTTTTCTTAGATCTTTCAGGAGACTTTGAGTGGCTCCTGTGTCTGTGACTATGATGATGACCTGGGGATTTGGAGCGGGACTGTGCTGTGGATGTCTAGACCTCCTGCAGTGACGTCTGGGACTCTTAATGCAAAGCCTTTCTCTGCAAGGGGATGGGCTTCTCTGTTTGGGAGATTGACTCCTATTTCTCCTGGAGCCCAGTGTAGAAGAGCAACGGGGCTTATGTACGTCTTGGTAGCACCGCCGGCCGTGATCAGCTGGTGGCAGTCCTTCCAACTTCTCATCTTCCTTTTCTTCCTCTTCACTGGACTCCATGTCACCCATGTCCTCTTTTTTTTTAATTTTATTTTTATCTCTTTTTTTGACAGGCAGAGTGGATAGTGAGAGAGAGAGACAGAGAGAAAGTTCTTCCTTTACCATTGGTTCACCCTCCAATGGCTGCTGCGGCTGGCGCACTGTGACCGGCGCACCGCACTGATCCGAAGCCAGGAGCCAGGTGCTTCTCCTGGTCTCCCATACAGGTGCAGGGCACAAGGACTTGGGCCATCCTCCACTGCACTCCCGGGCCACAGCAGAGAGCTAGACTGGAAGAGGGGCAACTGGGACAGAATCCAGCGCCCCAACCGGGACTAGAACCCAGTGTGCTGGCGCCGCAGGCAGAGGATTAGCCTATTGAGCCACGGCGCCGGCCACCCATGTCCTCTTCTAGAGCACTAACCCAAGGCCCCACTGCTCAGCTTCCTCTACTACATAGCGTTTCTGTAGCCCAGGCAGAACAGTATCCCAGATTGTCGCTGTGTAGCAGTTCATCAATAAACTCATCTACACACTTTAGTTCAAACATCTCATTTTGGTTCTGGCTCTTGATTTTTCAATAGTTGTTATATAAAGGCTCCAAGTACTTGTAGCAATCAATCGCAATGCCTGTCGGCCTCATGTAAAGTGTCCCCAATGTACAAACATACTTGAAATCTTCATTTTTTTTTTTTGACAGGCAGAGTTAGACAGTGAGAGAGAGAGACAGAGAGACAGAGAGAAAGGTCTTCCTTTTCCATTGGTTCACCCCGCAATGGTCGCTGTGGCCAGCGCACCACGCTGATCCGAAGCCAGGAGCCAGGTGCTTCTCCTGGTCTCCCATGCAGGTGCAGGGCCCAAGCACTTGGTCCATCCTCCACTGCACTCCCAGGACACAGCAGAGAGCTGGACTGGAAGAGGAGCAACCGGGACAGAATCCAGTGCCCCGACTGGGACTAGAACCCAGTGTGCCGGTGCTGCAGGTAGAGGATTAGCCTATTGAGCCACAGCGCTGGCAAAATCTTCATTTTTTAAAAACTCTACAATGATATCCTCCCCAGGCTGAATCTGAAGCATCTTCAAGGTTAAATATAGAAAAGGAGTTGGTTTTATGTTGCCACCATAAACAACACCTACAAACCTTAACTCCATGGCTTGATTGACCTCCATTCTAGTTTGACTCATAGATCTTCTCCACCAGATACTGAGAATTGGTGCCGTGGATGCTATGTGCATCCTTCACAGTGTGGTTTCCCATTTTAGGGTGCCTCCCACCCTTCTTCTGTCTTTTTGTTCTCTATAGTCTCTCCATGAATTGGATGATGCTCACCACATTGGGAGGGGCCATATGCTTTCTCAGGTCACTGTTTCCAATGCTAATTCCTTCCAGAAACATCCTCAAAGGCAAAGCTAAGCACAACATTTTACCAGCTTTCTAGGCATCCTGTGGCCCAGTCAAGTTGATACATAACTGTCACACCTTGTACCTTTAGGTAACTTAAACTTGCAAATTGATCAGAACTTGACAAATGGAACATCATAATTCCAATCCACTTTTTTCCCAATAATTGTATTATTAAATCTGATGGGTGATTTTCTGTTAAGCTATAGTCACCCTTGAATTAACTGTATCATTAAGCTGAGTTTTTAGTTTTGGGAGTAAAGTCAGCTCTAATTCAGCAGCTTCTGCTGACTTCTATGATGTCGATGCCACATGAAGGCTACCAGTGTGTCATCACTGAATGCAGACAGGAAGACACGGGCAGTGGCACAGGATTACACAGTATTCCCAACAGAGATGAAATTGATGTAAATAACCTCAAGAGCACGAATAAAGGTAAGAGCACAGGGCAGGAATGTGATGTATCAGTTAAGACATTACCTAGACACCCACATCCCATGTCAGCAGAGTGCTTAGGTTTAAGGTCTGGTTCCACTCCCAATTCCAGCTTCCTGCTAATACAGGTGATGCATTATGCAAGGCAGTAGATGACGGCTCAAGTACTTGGGTCCTTGCCACCTATACGGAAGACCTGGATTGAGTTCCCCACTCCTGGCTTTGGCACGGCCTAGCTTCAGCTGTTGCAGACATTTGGGAGAATGAACCTGTGGATGGAAAATCCTTGTATGCCTGGTCTTTCCCTCTGTGCCACTCTGCCTTTGGGGTAATGTTTTTAAAAAATAAGATTCACTAAAATGCTTAGGAAGTGGTAAATATTAACTATTACATCTTCATTTTTAGTATAATTTTTTTATTTTAAGTTTATATAAATTAGTTTTTTATAATGTCTATGTTTAACAACTGGCTCATAAATTCCTGAAAACTTAAGCATTGGCCCTCTGGGGCTGGCACAAGTCCCCTCCAACTCACCACATCACATGGCTAGAACCAACACATAGATGCTTCCATTATGTTGATCTAAGCAGAGTTCCTACACTACACCCTAAAAAGGATAGTTGCACCTAATGTAATATTTCTTCTTCTTCTACCACTCCTACCCTACAATTCACTCTATGAAATTCTGCATCATTGGTCATCAGTCATGAATATTCATTGTATCTCTCAGGTTCCCTGGATTGGGAACTCCTTAAGGCCAGAGACTCTGTTAACCCAGGACCTGGCATAATTACCCATGGTAGTTGCTCAGCAAGTATTTGCGAGTCAGTGACCTAAAATTATTACACAGTCTTCCAGGTGATCACAAATCTTGCAGTGCTTTGCAATTTTTCTTTCCTTTAGTGGCCTTTTTTCAGCTTGATTTATAGAGAAAATAGCATAAAACTAGACAAATAAAATGAACTTGGGCCGCAGGCATCCTTGCCTTCCTGCCCTACTCTTTGTCTTTGTTGTTAAAACGTGGCCAGCCTGCTCCAGGGGGTGAGGACCAAAACTGTCTGAATGTAACCCTAGGAGCTCTCTCTGGGTGGTCTGGGCTCTGAGCCAGCTGGAATCAGCAGAAGGGATTGCATGAGGCTAAGCTTCCCAGGGAACAGTCATTTCCTCCCCCTGGAAGGAAGCCATACCACACCCTGCAAGCCTGTCCCGTCCCGAGGTGGTGGCTGCTAACATTCCCAAATGCTTCTGAGTTTTTGCCACTGGGCAACTTGCATTTTCCCACCCTGACATGCAGTTGTGCTGTTATAAGGGGACTGCTCTAGAGCTGAGGGTCCACCCATTGGAACAATGTCCTGCCTAAGTATGCCTCCCTAAGATAAGCAGAGATGCAGGGACCAGTGCCTTCTCTTCTCTCAATGATGCTAGTTTTTCACTTACTCAGAACAGCCTGGGTGATGTGGCAGGATTTTAATTAAGCCTAGATGGCCCTCACCTGGGCAAACAAATGGCCTCACAGAAGGAGCCCACCTGAGGACAGGCACCCACCAGGTCCCGGGCTAACTGGGACTATATGCATGTAGTTCTAGAGGAAGCTGGGGGACAAGTAGTCAGGCCACAGGAAGCCAGTGGCCCCCCAAATAAACATATGACCTGGTGACAAGTTTTCTAGATCTCTGTTCCACAGATGGCTTATCTCTGGGTGGAAGCTGAAAAAGGAAAGACAGTCTAACAAAACCAAACCCCAATGCCCCTGGTGCCATGAGGCCCATTGTCTTGATGTCATGTGATCTTTACTGGACACCCAGGAGGGAACAGAGAGCACTCTTGGGAATGCCTACTGTTCTCACATCTACAACCTAAGCATGGGACTTTGTTCCGAGATCCTTTTGGTTACAACATAAGAAGTAAACCAGACTCAGTTCTGCCAGATATTTTGGCAAATGCATATTTAACAAACAAATCAGGAAGTGAATTACATATATAACAAACAAATGAAGAGGAGAAATGCATACATAAAAACAAATGAGGGAGGTGAATTTCACCAGAGGCCCCACAGATGATGCAATGAAAAGAAGAAAGGTCCCCCAAAGACACCAAATACATGCACCACCATGTTCTGTCCCTTTAAGTCTCCTGTGCCTCATTATACAGCAGACACTTAGGGTCACCAGAAACATGGCGTTATAGCCACCTTGCCAAGTGTATGATCCATCGTGACTCTAGACAACACACCTCTTCCTGACTTTTGAAAGGACACCATTATTTAGAGATAAGTTCTGGGGTACACCAGCATTTAGAGATAAGTTCTGGGGTACCATGTGGTCAGGGCACACTGAGAGAACAGCAGCTTCTCCACACTGCTGAGTCTCAGAGGGCTACCCAGAGGCAGACTGATCCAAGCCCAGAGAGAGCCACTGACCATTTTATGGCATTCTCCGGATGCCTACTGTATTTAATGGAATAATTGTTTGGAGAAGGGCAGGAAAGTGAAACCGAGCTTTGCTGCACATGTGGTATGACTCAGTAGTCTGATGATGGAGCCGTTGTCCTCACATCAGCCCGCATCCTCCTGCCATCCTATGACGGGTCCAGCAATACCAGGTCGCCAATGAGCTGAGCTGGCTGTGATGGTGTTTTCAGGTGCATCAGAAAGCAGTAGCCACCACCCAGACGAATGTGACAGCAGGACCAGGCCTATTTAAAACGTGGAGGCCAAAGCATTTCCCTTCTTGAGAATCACAATGACACCACTAAGCAGAGAGAGCATTATCTTCATTTATTTGGGTGTAAGTTAGCTGTCAAGGACCAGAAGAGTTATGAGAGCACCTTTCCACCCTCAAATGGACAAACGACACAGCAATCCCTTAGATTACCCTTAAAGTCACTGGTAAAGCATCAGTTCACTGTATTTCATAATCTTACAGGAATCACTGCACATATACGGGGGAGGGGCAGTTTTGAGTCCATGTAGGAGAATCACGATCTATCCTCAGCTTTGCAATTTGTATAACCAGGAAAGTTAAATTTTGTGCAATTGCTTGGGTACCCTCAGCATTGAAATGTGGGGAGTCTGAGACATCAATATTATGATTACTTCTTTCTACGAAGGATTGTTATTGATGTTGGAAATCATATTGCTAGTTGAAAAAGTTGAGTAATAACCAACAGCTCCAAGGACACTAACAAAACACAATTGTGTGCAACCTCAGGCTGCTGACACTTGCCTACTAACTTTAGCCCTGCTGAGAAAATTCTTTTTGAATGGGTAAAAAAGGCAGGCAAGCTAGCAGCCACCACCACAGATGCCAGCTATTATAAATGCTATCAAGAAAATGTTTACAATATTGACCTTAACTGTGATTGAAGACTTGTGCTGACAGCGTCTGTCTGCAGACACACAGGTGTTTTCTGTGTGCTACCTGAACCCCAAAGCCCTGTGTGGTAAATGGAAGATCATTGCTAAGCCTAAACATAAATAGCCTGGTTTTGATGGAAATATCTGACTTTAATGTATTTCTATCACCTACTTGTTCATTGCCAATCACCCTTTTTCCTGGCACTGTTGTTTCCACCTACAACCCTGAAACACAAAGGCATTCCAAGCCACAACCCTAAGTGAATAAAGAAGGCAGCCTTCTCCTACACAGGGCTCACCCTGGCGTAGCTCCCATCTGCTCAACAAATATGCACAGCATTTGTATGCACAAGTCCTATGATTATTTAGAGCACAGGAACTAAATTATATTCTTCCCTTAAAAAACAAAAACAAAAACGCTTCCAGCATATTTTTTTTCAAAGTTAGAATAGCTGTTGTCTTAGCCTAGGTAGCTGTACCAGAGTAACATTCACTGCGTTGTTCACCAGTTGCCTGAGCAAGAGAAAAACTAGCATCATTGAGAGAAGAGAAGGCACTGGTCCCTGCATCTCTGCAGTTCTGGAGGCTGGAAGTTCAAGGTCAAGAAGCCAGCGTGGTCAGCTCAGCTTCTGCTGATGAGCATTTCAGGGCTGTAGACAGCTGACTTTCTGGTTGTCTCCTCACAAGGTGAGGGAGAGGAGGAGAGCTCAATGGGTGTCTTTTATACAGTACTAATCCTATTCATGAGGCCTCTACCCTCATGACCTAATCACCCCACAACGGCCCCACCTCTTGGTAGCATCACTTTAGATTTCAACATATGAATGTTGGAGGAACACAGATAGTCAGGCCATAACAGTTGTTTTTAATCTCTTCCTGCTAGCACATAATAACTACAAAGACCGTGCTTATCTTCAGGAATAGAATCCTCAGAGCGAACTGAAACCCATCAAGTGTGGCGCATCTGAGATCTTTAAATGTATTCATGTTGGAGTTCTCAGTATGCAAACCTAACGTGCAAGTAAATAGCTTCAAGGCGGACAATATTACACTGATTACTAAACTCCAAATTAACATTCACGTTCTTCTTGTAAGAGAACACACCTGCTTTTGCTTACCAAGGCATTTAATTTCTTTAATAACTACAAATTGGCAGATTATGCCTTGCATAGTCATTGAATTTTAGTGTTTTGAAGTCAGTTTACCTGTTTTTCAAGAGCCTTGGCAATGTTTCCAGATCTAATCATCAAGCCATAGAGGAAAATGTAAAAAGGTGCAAGGCACTGTGATTTAGGACTCTCTGATCCAGTTGGCATAAAAAGTTCAATCACAAGAAATTATCGTAATTTTACTTAGTGCTTTAAGACAATGCTAGAAAAAAAAATCAATAATGGAAGCATGACTGATTATTCCAGAGTACTTCAAAAAGTTCGTGGAAAATGGGAAAAAAACAAACCTATTTTAGTGAAAACATTTTTGAAACCCATGCACATAACAGATTCTCAAAAAGTTCATGGGAATGCATATTATCCATGGATTTCAAAAACTTCAAAATAAATTTCCCTTATAATTCCATTTCCTCATAAACCATTTGAAGCACTTAAGGATTCAACTCAGATCTCCCTGGCTATAAGCTGTTCCTTGTCCTACACAGACATTTCCAGAAAGGTCTCTGTTGTTTGATCTAGTTGCTAACATCCTCAGAAGTTGTCTTTAGTAAAACATCTGTAAAGCCCAGGGGTCTTCATGGAGGAGACATGAGGCACGAGGTGAGCTGGGAAGACCTGGATGCGAATCTAGGGGTTTGTCTGTGAAGGGACTGTGAAATGTACCTCCCAGCAGGGTCATCTCATGTCACCTGTTCTGAAACAGTCAGGGAACTCATCAAGTTAATAATGAAAAAATGGTGATGATTAGATTTTCTGAGCACAATATCTTAAGGTCTGGAGGGCTTTTATGTGAGAAACTGCTCCTTTAATGACAATATGTCCTGTTTTTGATCTTGCACTGTGGTTATGTAAGATGATGTCGATTGGGGGGAACAAAGGGACGGATACATGGGCCCTCTCTGTACCATGTGTGCAGCTTCCTGTGAATCTGTGATTATTCCAAGATTTGAAATGACAAAAAAATAAGAATCAGACGTTAACCTCAGTAACTCAACAGAGGAGACCTATGGTTTCCAAGGCTGGAAGTGGAAGGAGAGCTCCCCACCACTCAGAAGCAGAGCTCCCTGTCGCCCTGACTCTCCTGCTGACTGGAGTTGATCTTGATCATATCATTTAAGCCTACTCATCTCTCAATATTCATTTCTTTGTCAGAAAAGGCCACCTACAGAGTCCATGAGATCATGATGAGTAGATAATGGGCCACCTGAGGCCCGGGCAGTGTGCAGAGCAGCCTGCATGCCCGGGTTATGCTGATAACCTTTTCCATAAGGTGCAGCCATTTGAGGTCAGCAGCCCCCTCCACATGGGGCTTGGGCTCCTCTACCTGCCAGAGGAGCAGCTCTTGAAATACCCTAGGAAAAGGCCATCACCGTGGCTCAACAGGCTAATCCTCCGCCTAGTGGCGCCGGCACACCGGGTTCTAGTCCCGGTCGGGGCGCCGGATTCTGTCCCGGTTGCCCCTCTTCCAGGCCAGCTCTCTGCTGTGGCCCGGGAAGGCAGTGGAGGATGGCTCAAGTCCTTGGGCCCTGCACCCCATGGGAGACCAGGATAAGCACCTGGATCCTGCCTTCGGCTCAGCACGGTGCGCCGCCCGCAGCGGCCATTGGAGGGTGAACCAACGGCAAAGGAAGACCTTTCTCTCTGTCTCTCTCTCTCACTGTCCACTCTGCCTGTCAAAAAGAAAAAAAAAAGAAGAAATACCCTAGGAAAGGCCGGCACTGTGTCTCACTTGGTTAATCCTCCACCTGCGGCATTGGCATCCCATATGGGCACTGGGTTCTAGTCCCGATTGCTCCTCTTCCAGTCCAGCTCTCTGCTGTGGCCTGGGAAGCCAGTGGAGGATGGCCCAGGTGCTTGGGCCCTGCACCCGCGTGGGAGACCAGGAGGAAGCACCTGGCTCCTGGCTTTGGATCGGTGTAACTCCGGCAGTGGCGGCCCATTTGGGGGGTGAACCAACAGAAGGAATAACTTTCTTTTTTTCTTTCTTTCTCTCTCTCTCTCTCTCTCTCTCTCTCTCTCACTGTCTAAGTCTGTCAAATTAAAAAAAAAAATACCCTAAGTAGCTTGCAAACCTGCCTGGAAGCTTCTTATTTATATGCAGCTGTTTGCAGGTGCCGTCTGCACATTGCAACAGTAATCTGGAAATCATGCTGTCTGCCGCTGGGCATACGCATGCCCACGTCATGGCAGGTAAACTGTCAGCTGTGTTTCAGGGCAACTTGCTGAGCTGCCTTCCAGGGATAGGACCGGGAGGTTTGGCCTAGCCCTGGCATTTCCCACAGAGCTTTGGAGTGGTTCTGAGCAAAGTATCAAAAGTGTCCAGACACCAAAAGCCCAGGTGTCCATTCCCCCATGAAAGCTGAAGACAGCAGGGTTGCGTGGGCCTTGCCTATGACCCAGAGCTTGAAGCCACATGGGTCCTAGCAACAAATTCTGGCTGATTGGATTCCCTTCTTTGATCTTCAGCACTCAGGGAGCTCTCCTACTTGCTCATACCAAATGTATTGGTCAATTTACTTAGGAAAATAGATGCTGTGCTCTGTGTTCCACATACGATGCGTCTTAAGGCTCAGGAAGCACTGAGTTACTTCTCTAAAGCTTTGGTTTTCAGAGTGTGGTGTGAGGATCAGCAACATCAACATCATTTGGAAATTTTCCCAAAGGTGAGCCTGGAGGACTTTATTCTAGATCTATTGAATCAGAGACTCTGTGGGCTGGATCCATGTCTGGGTGCTCCTGTGGCAGCTAATGTTTGAGAACCACTGCTCTAACATTTCCTGGAAACCTGCTCTGGATCTTACAAGTGCCTACGACTGACTCCCAAGTCTCACATGCTTGCATCCCTTGCACAGATTCTAGCCCAGGACCACTGAGGGGAAGGAGATGCCGAGAAACTGACTTCTCTGCAGGGGAGATCTTACTTAAGTTAGTCGTGAGCCAAAGAGACAAGCCAGCATTCTTGGTCAATACAAATGTCACAGGAACCTGTCAGGGGGCTCTGGCCATAGGTGGAAATGGTCACCTTAAGCTCCAGTTTCTCTGTCCACGAAGGGTATCTTCCCCCATAGCCTTACTGTGTGACAAACATGCAAAGTCCTCTCTTCTTGGGGGAATTAAATACTCTCAGCTTGGTTTAGTGAATATTTGTAGCCCACGGTTTTAAGGACTGGACTATGTAGCTAAGAAATGTCTTTCTACATGGACAACCATAGCCCTTCTCCTTTATATGAACGTTTCATATCAAGACATTCTCAAGGCACAAGAAGAGAGTACCCAAGTAACACCAAGAGTGAGTAGAACCTGAGCCAAAAAGAGTAAATGGAGAACTCACAGGAGTGATATGGAGGGTAATCAATAAAAGTTCCTGACTCCAGCTCGTGTTTGTTATTTGAAAAAGTTACATGCAAATTCTCCAAGATTTAACAGCCACTAACATCTTAAGTATGCATTAGTATATTAAGTCAATTTCCCTCAACACATAGATATTTTGATGACACTGTGTGACTGTGGGGAACATGAAGAGCGAGGAAGTTGAAAGGTGTCAAAAACATGTGTCTCTGACTGTAGACCATCAAGAGACTGGTGCTAGATTTCATTTATTTATTTTTTTTTTTTTTTTTTTTTTTTTTTATTAAACTTTTATTTAATGAATATAAATTTCCAAAGTATAGTTTATGGGTTACAATGGCTTCCCCCCTCGCATAACTTCCCTCCCGCCCGCAACCCTCCCCCCTCCCGCTCCCCCTCTCCCTCCATTCGTGTAAGGATTCATTTTCAATTCTCTTTATATACAGAAGATCAGTTTAGTATACATTAGGTAAAGATTTCAACATTTTGCCCACATAGCAACATCAAGTGAAAAAACTACCATTGGATTACTAATTATAGCATTAAATCGCAATGTACAGCACATTAAAGACAGAGATCCTACAAAAATTTTTTTCAAATTAATTAATTTTCTATGCCAGTACTCCATAGAATACTATGCAGCAGTAAGAAACAACGAAACCCAGTCATTTGCAACAAGATGGAGCAATCTGGAAAACATCATGCTGAGTGAATTAAGCCAGTCCCAAAGAGAAAAATATCATTTGTTTTCCCTGATCGGTGACAACTGAGCGCCAAAGGGGAAACCTATTAAATGAACACTATAAGCAACAATGAACTGATCATCTCCTGTCCTGACTTTAGATGTACAATGTAATATTTTATCCTTTTTGGTATTTGCTGTTATTGTTGTTGTTCTAGTACTGTTGGTTGAACTCAGTAATTAACACACAATTATTCTTAGGTGTTTAAATTTAACTGAAAAGAGATCCCTGTTAAATCTAAGAGTGGAAAAAGAGAGGGAGGAGAGGAACAATTTGGAACATGCTCAATCGGACTGGCCGCAAATGGTGGAGTTGGAAATGTGCCAGGGGATTCCAACACAATCCCATCAGGATGGCATGTACCAATGCCATCGCACTAGTCCAAGTGATCAATTTCAGCTCACAATTGATAGCTCTGATAGCCCTAAGAGTCAAAGAGATCACACAAACAAGACAAGTATCTGCTAATACTAACTGATAGAATCAAAAAGGGAGAGAAAGATCCAACATGGGAAGTGGGATACACAGCAGACTCATAGGATGGCAGATGTCCTAAACAACACCCTGGCCTCAGAATCAGCCCTCAAGGCATTCAGATCTGGCTGAAGAGCCCATGAGAGTATAGCAGGCATGGAAAGCCAAGATACCATGGAAAAAAAAAAAAAAGACCTAAATGAATGATCTCTGTGAGTGAGATCCCAGTGGAAAGAACGGGGCCATCAAAGAAGGAGGTACCCTTCTCCGAAGGGAGGAGAGAACCTCCACTTTGACTATGACCCTATCGGAATAAGATCAAAGTCAGCGAACTCTAAAGGCTTCCATAGCCCTGGCAACTCATGACTAGAGCCTAGGGAGATTACTGATGCCATGAACAGGAGTGTCAAATTGTTAAGTCAGCAACAGGAGTCACTGTGTACTTACACCCCATGTGGGATCTGTCCCTAATGTGTCGTTTAAAGCCAAGTGATGCTATGACTGGTACTGAAACAGTATTTTTATGCTAGATTTCATTTATTAAACCCTTCAGTGGGCAAGCATTTGGCACAAGGGGTAAGATGTCTCTTAGTTGCCAGCATCCCATATCAGAGTGCCAGGGTTTCAATCCTGGTTCTGCTCATCAGTACAGCTTCCTGCTAGTGAGTATCCCACGATACAGTAGGGAATGGCTCAAGTAGTTAGATCCTTGCCACCCTGGCCACTCAGATGTGAACTGATTTCCTGGCTCCAGCCCCAGCCACTGTGGGAATCGGGAGCAAACCAGAGGATGGAAGATTTCTCTCTCTCTCTCTCTCTCTCTTCTCTCCCTCTCCCTCTCCCTCTCTCCCTCCCTCTCTCTGTCCCTCCTCCACCCTCTTTTGAATAAGTAAAAAATGAATTAATAAATTTAAAAAGTTTAAGTATTTGGGGGCACCCATCTTGGACCCCAAAGACATAAGGAAGAATGAGGCACAGTCCTCCTCTTCAAGGTGGTCACATTCTAACAGGGAGACAGACACACAAGCAAAAACATCTTAGCAGAACCATTCATGCTGCTGTTAAGGTACAGATTTATTCTTCGATCAGAGGAGAGAGGGAGGGTTGCTACTTCAGGAATAGACCAAAGGCTTCCATTTGCCTCTCTGTGTCTTCTTGCAAAGAGGATCTGTCCAGCATCTGATTAGTCACTGACAGTGACTGCAAGAGCACAGTCAATCTCTAGAGGAGAACACAGCATTTTTAGAGTTTAGCCCAATCACTGTTTGTGCATAAACACAGCAGCTCAGCAGGAGCTGCAAGTCTTCTGAGAATTTTGAGAAATTTTAGTTTGAGTTGCTGTTTGCATTTACAATACATTTCTTTAAAAACTGACTAGCTAATTCACATTGAACTTCCACCTAATTAGTGCCCATCAATGAGGCTTATCTGCAGATATGACAGGGGTGATGTGAGGGAAAAGGCCAAAAGCATTAGAATATAATCTCTAGAATCAATGGGGCACATTGTAATTGTCTCAAATCCAGAGTATGAAAAACCCATGAAAACAACTAATTAAAATAAGAAACAACCACCCATTCAGCCAGCTGGGCTGAAGAACATACCTAAGAAGGTTATTGGCTATATCAAAGCAAACAGAGGAACAGATGGCAAAGACTCTCATATTACAAAGACCCAATTGAAGCTCGAATTAAATATGCTGATCCTGGCTTTAGACCTGAGACAAAATGTGAAAATGCTAACACTTATCATTGATTAAGTATCTGCTTGGAATTTCTTCATTTCCTTTCCTATTTTCACAGAACACCTGCTGGGGAGGTGGGCAACATTGCAGCATCATTTGAAAACAGAACATGAATTAACCCCAGTACACACATTCCAAGTGTCTATCATGAAGACTGGACTGACAGAGGAAGCCAGGAGACACAGCTGATTTCCCTCCTAGCCAGCCACACCAAGAAAAGCACCTATGCTGTTTTGCATCCAAGATACAAAGACAGTTTCTGTTTTAAATACTTATTTCTGCTAGTGTCACTCTTGAGCTGGGATCTCTCTCAGCTCCATTGATTGCATGGGGAAGGAGGAAACCACCCTCTGGCTTCCTTGACTACCCCATCCACTTCCTTAGGAGATGAAAATGCTAACAGGGTCCCAGGACACATACATTCACTTGTTTCACAAACCACATGCCCCATCCTTTCATTTTGAAAATACAGTGTTTATACAATATGAGGAGTGTTCAGAAAGTTCATGGAAAATGTGTTTTATGAATACACCATGCATTTCCATTTTTTGCAACAAAATAAACCCATTTTTTAATTCCATTTTCCCACTGACTTGTGGAAGTCTCTTCATCTGTCACTCAAATTAGATCAGGTGTTTCATGGAACCAACATTCTCCAAACCCCCAGTGGCTTCAGATAACAAAGATTTACTTCTCACTTACACACCATGTTCTTCATTATTTTCTGGGGACTGTGTTCATGCCGGGACCCAAGCTGTTAGAACTGCCAGCCATCAAGAATGTCAGCAAAGTCTGCGTCAAATAACACAAGATCTGGTTCATCTTCCACTCATATTTCATTGGCTAAAGATGTCGCTGGAACATGCATGAGTTCAGTGCTGCCATGCACATGAAGGAATAAAATATTGGAGTGTGAACAGTTCTATAACTGCTATCTCTTTTTGAAAAGTTTTACATATTCCTGCTGGGAGGAGATAATCAGAAAGGTAGAAAATTGAAAGGCAACATTAGTCAAGAAGCTTGGAGCAGATTAGAGATGCAGATATGAGAAAATGTGCAGAGGAGGGATGGTTTTGTAGAGATGATGTTTAGTCACTCGTCTGACCTATATTTAGATTGTGACAGTTGCATATGCACCAGCAATCTCTCTTCTCACCTTCTCCCTACTTTGGCTCTTCTGATAAAGAGTGGCAGGCAGAGAGGGTGATAAGTTGACAAGATTGCATAAGGCTGTGTGTGTGTATGTGTGTGTGTGTGTGTGTGTGAACATATACACTGGTATGAAAGCACTGTCATGTATGGCAGGCTGTTTTATTAATCCTACAAAAAATGATGAGGATCAAAGTGTCTGAGACTCAATGGCTGCTACAAACAGTTCTCATTATGGCACTTCTGAATGTCCACACCCTGCGTGCACCAGAAGCTCTTGGCTAAGATAGAGGGAAGAGATTCTGTAGAACACACTCTTAAAGAGAAACGTGGGAGTAAAAGAAATGTCTTAGATCTGAAAAGGGTTGCTTAGCTCAGACCCAGGAAACAAAAGGGATGCTCCAGACGTAAAGCACCACCCCCACTCTGGCTAAATATTAACTCAAGATACTCATATATGAGAAAATCCAGGCAGCAAAGAATGAGCTATTCCATAAAAGGTATTGGAAAATCAAGTAATTATTTGGGGAAAAAATTCATTGAGGTTCTTGCCTCAGCACTCCAGACACTGATGTAAAGAGTAGCCAGGTGAGGGTGACTAGAATTCTAATTAAATCGCTAGAAGAAAAAACCTGAAGAAAATACAAGTAAATATTTATTTGACTTGTGGACAGAAATCATTATTTGAACATAAATGCTTCAGGAGTATAATTGCAAAAGAAAAGATCAGTATATTTGACTATATTACATTTTTAAATTTATTTATCAAAAAAATCAAAAGTAAAAGTTAAGTGTCATCTATGAACTGGGGGAATTGTCAATCTAACATGATTGACAAAGGATTAGTATCTTCAATATATTAAGAGCTCCTATATCTTGTAAATAACATAACTAAACATAAAAATCCAACTCTACCTAGTGAATAAATACATGCAAAAGTTTAAAATAAAATATAGATACTATTCTACCTATTAAATTAGCAGAATATTTTTATAGTATAATACTCAGCATTAGTGAGGATTCAATGAGAATGATGGTGTCCACCAGTAAAAGGAAGCATATCAAAATGTCAATAATGACTACTTCTCAGTGATTCGTATTTATCTTCTTTTTTTTTAGTTTTCTATCATTTAATTGTATAATTTTTAAAACCAAGATGCAATAACAGTGATTTAACATCTTATCTAATTAGATTTATTGTCCTACTTAAAATAAACAAAAATCTGAAAAAACTACATAAAAGTAATTGTTTTGATACAGTAACTATCAAAGAACAGTGGATATTGGCGAACACTGAGAGACAGGAAACAAAGTAAATTCTGTGACTTCCCAAGCTATGCCTTGAGAGAACCTCTGAGTTGCAGCACAGGTCTAGGGGACCCGAACAGAAACCAACAGATTCCCTTGATAGAGAAGATTAAGTTGGGGATCTCAGGAGATCATAGATGGAACTGGCAGAGGAGAAGAGTTGACAGAGATCTTTGAGCTTCATGTTGATGCACACCTGGGAGGCAGTAGATGATGACCCCAGGGCTTGGGTTCCTGCTGTCTAAGTGGGAAACCTGGTTTGGGTTTCAGGCTCCTGGCTTTAGCCTGGCTCAACCCCAGCTTTGGCAAACATTTAGGGAATGAATTGGTAGATGGAAGATCTGTGTCTGTCTGTTCTTTCTTCCTTTCCAATATATAAATAAATAAATAAATAAATAAATACTTTTTTAACAAGAGACCTCTTGAGATCTTCGGAGGAGCCCTCTGAATTGTTTGGAAGAGTGCTGGGCAGCATGCACATGTGAGGAAACCCACTGATGCTAAGGAAAGACTCCCTTTAAGAATTACAGCAGGTACCACACACACACACACACAGAGGGCCTTTTTCTACCAGTCAGACTATGAAACTTCATAGGACTTTTGAAGAATATTCAGAAAGGCCCTGTCTAGGTGGTGGGGTAAAATTAACCCTGTATAACCAGTTCTCAACTTGGAATAATTTTATACCCAGAGGACATTGGTCATTGTCTGGATTCATTTTTTCATTGGCATGGCTTACGGGGGCTGCTAGTGGCATCCAGAAGGTAGAAACAAGGAAACTGGCCGGCACCATGACTTAACAGGCTAATCCTCCACCTAGCGGCGCCGGCACACCGGGTTCTAGTCCCGGTCAGGGCGCTGGATTATGTCCCGGTTGCCCCTCTTCCAGGCCAGCTCCCTGCTATGGCCTGGGAGTGCAGTAGAGGATGGCTCAAGTGCTTGGGCCCTGCACCCCATGGGAGACCAGGAGAAGCACCTGGCTCCTGGCTTCGGATCAGCGCGATGAGCCGGCCACAGCGGCCATTGGAGGGTGAACCAACGGCAAAAGGGAAGACCTTTCTCTCTGTCTCTCTCTCTCTCACTATCCACTCTGCCTGTCAAAAAAAAAAAAAAAAAGAAAGAAAGAAAAGAAACAAGGAAGCTGCCAAATACCCTCCAGAAAAGGATTGTCTGGTACAGAATCGCAGTTGGAAACCCTGTCCTGGTCCAAATGCTGCTCAGGTTCCCCCTGAAATCAAGACCTGAAAGATTCAGACTGTTTGCCAATAACTCAAGAAGACCCCCAAACAGAACTCAGGAATATCCATAGGAATAAAAGAAAGGCAACGCCCACAGTGTCTGGAATCCAAACAGAAATTGCCAGGCATGCAAAAAGTAGGAAGATACAACCTACAATGTGGCAATGAATTCATCTATCATATCTGAACCAGGGTTGACACAGATACAATATTAGGCAGGCAAACATTAAACACTTTTTATTAACAGTATTCCATGTGTTCAAAAAATTAAGTAGAGATGTAGATGATACAAAAGTAAAAAGGCCAACTAAATTCTAACAGGCAAAAACACGATGTCTTAGATGGAAACCTTGCTGGATGGGATTCCAAGGAAACTAAACTTCAAAGAAGAAAAGACTAATAACTTGAAGCAGCAATAAAATATCCCAAAATGGAACATCAAGAAACCCATCTTTTGGGACTGTGGTGTAGTAGGTTAAGCCTCTGCCTGTGGTGCTGGCATTCCATATGGGAAGTGGAGTTCCAGTTGCTCTACTTCCAATCCAGGTCCCTGCTAATAGCCTGGGAAAGTAGCAGAAGATGGCCCAAGTGCTTGGGTCCCTGCACCCATGTGAGTGATCCAAAAGAAGCTCCTGGCTCCTGGCTTCAGATCAGCCTGACAGAGGCTGTTGTGGCCATTTGGAAAATGAACTAGCATATGGAAGATCTGTGTATGTGTGTGTCTCTGTAACTGTGCCTCTCAAGTAGATAAATAAATCATAAAGAAAACCATCTTTTAAAAATTAGTAAGTAACCGTGAACTGTTAGACAATTTCAAGTAGCCTAATATAAGTTTAGAATCTCCAAAGAGGGGAAGGATTAAAAAATGTAAGCATAAGGCTAATGATTTTCCAAATTTAATAAAAAGTATAAATCCATAGATACAAGAATTTCAGTGAATCTCAAGTAAAATAAACATCAAGTTTCATCATAATCCAATTGCTTAAAACAGATAATATACAAAAAAATTAAAAAGCAGCTAGAGAAAAAATAGATAGGTTAAATATGAAGGAACAATGTTACTGATGACAGAAGATTGCTGATCAGAAGCAATGCATGCAAGATGACAGTGGAGCATGAAATGTAGCATGCCACCCCAGGAAAAAAACCTGTCAACCTGGAATTCTCTGCCCAGGGGAAATATCTTTCAAACATACAAAGTCTCAATGGCTTTCTCATCAGTAACCCCATATAAAGAAGGTGGACCACTGAAAATGGTGACAACACAACATTCTACAGCTGACCTCGAATGTCTGGAGCAGCTAGCCTCCCAGAGTTTCTCCATGAGCTACCAACTCTGTTAGGACCATTTGCTGTAGGTGCTGGAGAAAACACACGTCAGTATCATTTGAAATGAGTTCCTGACTATTCCAATACAGTGGAGGACAGGGAAAGATGTCCAATGGGGTGATATGATGGAGGTAACTGTTGAATAGCACACTTTTTTCACAGCAATGAGTGATAAGGTTCATGCAACTTATCATGCATGTTCTTATTCAAGAGATTTTTTAAAACTCTGAATAAAAGGTTTTTTGAGACTATAGTAACTCAAATATATTATGAGTCCTCCATAACAAGCCAATCAAAATACTCATTTTGATAGGCTGAATGGATTTCACATAAAGCAGAGAGGATCATGCTCACTGCCTACAGTCGATACTGGACATGTGGTCAAACGTGGTCATCACCTTCCTGGAGGGACACAGGCCTGCTTTCCCCTGATGGGGTTCCCCTTGCTGGATTCCTCAGTGCATCAGTCTGATGAACATGACTCACCCGAGGCCCAACAGAAATCCTGCAGCCGTCTGCTCTGAGCCACAGAGCGGCCACTTTAAGGTAAGGCACCTTCAGTGTTCTCTTCCCAGTTTTTCACTTCTTGGTCACTAGCTCTCCATTCTGGCGGTTAACACTTAAAGCTCTCATCTGATTATCCATCTCCCTGAGCGTCTTAGCCTAGAAATCCCTGGGACTGAGCACACTCGGTCTGACCTCACAGGGTGGTGGCCACTGCATTGTACACTGCTGGCCACTTCCTGAGAGCCCTGGAAGGCGTCCTGCCCTGTGATGGCTACAGACACCGTGTTCATCGGGAGCAAAGCTCCTCAAAGCTTTTATCTCCCCTTTGCCCTGGAATACAGATTGGTGGTTTCTAAGTTTCCACGTTCATCACAGCCATGAAAGATCATTTATCCTACTTATCTGTAAGTGAAGACTCTGGTTTTAAAAAAACAAAGTTTGTGTGAAAAATGAATCCAGATCTGCTTGGTGCTTGTCTCCGCCTTGCTGGGTCTCCTCACACAGGTTGAAAGCAATCTTAGAGCCAGTGCCGCGGCTCACTAGGCTAATCCTCCGCCTTGTGGCGCCAGCACACCGGGTTCTAGTCCCGGTCAGGGCACCGGATTCTGTCCCGGTTGCCCCTCTTCCATGCCAGCTCTCTGCTGTGGCCCGGGAAGGCAGTGGAGGATGGCCCAAGTGCTTGGGCCCTGCACCCCATGGGAGACCAGGAGAAGCACCTGGCTTCTGCCATCGGATCAGCGTGGTGCGCCAGCCGCAGGGCGCCAGCCGCGACGGCCATTGGAGGGTGAACCAATGGCAAAGGAAGACCTTTCTCTCTGTCTCTCTCTCACTGTCCACTCTGCCTGTAAAGAAAAAAAAAACATTAAAAAAAAAGAAAGAAAAAGAAAGCAATCTTAGTGGAGCCCATAAAACAATCTCCCCAAAATCAGGATTTCAGACTTGATATTTCAAAATGAGAAGGTCCAGGGAGGGGCGTGGCTGTTTGTGACAGGTTGGTGAAACTCTGGTGCTCCCAAGTCCTCATCACATCAGGAACTTTCACCCCTGGAGAATCTTTCATATTTACTACAATTAAATTTGTTGTGGTTGAGAGTAGAATTGTCCTATATATTCTAATGCATTTATTTTAAAAATTAATGTTTGTTAATATGCTTTTATTTTTTATTAATATAAAGAAAACAGATTTTGTGTGTTTCTTACATATAATTCTAAGAATTGACACTTCCCTCGCTCCTCTTTCCTTTTCTATTAATTTTTGCACTAATATACTTTCAGTTTACTTTTTTAAAAAAATTTTTTGACAGGCAGAGTGGACAGAGAGAGACAGAGAGAAAGGTCTTCCTTTTCCATTGGTTCACCTCCCAATGGCTGCTGCGGCCGGTGCACCGCGCTGATCTGAAGCTAGAGCCAGGTGCCTCTCCTGGTCTCCCATGCTGATGCAGGGCCCAGGGACCTGGGCCATCCTCCACTGCACTCCAGGGCCACAGCAGAGAGCTGGACTGGAAGAGGGGCAACCGGGACAGAATCCGGCACCCCAACCGACTAGAACCCAGTGTGCCGGCGCCGCAGGCAGAGGATTAGCCTAGTGAGCCACGGCGCCGGCCTCAGTTTACTTTATAACCACAGGCTTCGTGGTCCACTAAATAATGCATCCAGTAAAAAGCAGAAAGACCACTCTTCTACACGAGTATGGACAAGGGCTATAATCAATAATCAAATCACAAGATGTCAAATCCACTCAGATTTTTTGGTACTCCATATATTAGCTATCTCAAATCAGAGCAAACATATATATTTGTTTTGAGGGTCTGGCTTATTTACTGAGCATATTTGGTCCCAGGGTCGTCATCAGAATCCCCTTTGGTGGACCCTTGTCTGAAGGGATCTGTTATGAAAGGACGGTAGAATGGAGGTTTACTGCTCCCCCCAGCCCACCCACCAAGGCTTACAGGTGACCCTGGAAACTCTGGCTCCTGTTCTTCTGATTTCCATTCATCTCTGCGTTACAAAAACCTGAAGATTTGGGGCCAGCATTGTGACACAGTGGGTTTATGCCCTAGCCTGAAGCACCGGCATCCCATATGGGCACCCGTTGTAGTCCTGGCTGCTCCTCTTCTGATCCAGCTCTCTGCTATGGCCTGGGAAAGCAATAGAGGATGGCCCAAGTCCTTGGGCCCCTGCATCCATGTGGGAGACCTGGAAGAAGCTCCTGGCTCCTGGCTTCGGATTGGCACAGCTCCAGCCATTGTGGCCATCTGGGGAGTGAACCACTAGATGGAAGACCTCTCTCTCTGTCTCTACTTCTCTCTGTAACTCTCTTTCAAATAAATAAAATAAATCTTAAAAAAAAAAAAAGAACCTGAAGATTCAACAAAGCTCAAGAGCTTGAGATACCTTTCTGAGCTCATCACTCCCTTCTCAGCAGTAAGAATACAGGGAAGCAAGGGTACACTATGGTAATGTTTGCCCACCCATCATAGGCCAGGCAGGCACGGGGTCCTCTTGCATTTCTTGCTCCTATCTTGAAAATTCCATGAGAAATTAAATTAAACTCATCAGTAGCCTTGCGTTTCACTGAGTGCTGAAAGCTGTGTAGAAAGACCCTTGGGTATCCTGCTGGACAGAGGACTGTGGACTCTGCCTGTTTTAGTCCCCTCCCCTCTTGATTCTTGAGTGAAACATTGGTTTGCATCAAGTCTTTCCACATCAGCTCCTGAAGTGCAGCAAGGAGCATTGCAAAGCTCAGCCACACCGCCAAGCCCACGTCTCCCGGGTCTCATGTTCATGCCAGGAAGTTCTCAGTAACACCTGAAACTCCAAGAAGCTCCAGGGCTCATGGGGCTTCTGAAGGGCAAGGAACAGGCAGAAAACAGACAGTGGCAGTCAAGGAGCCAAGTGAAGTGTGTGGTTGACGATGCTCACAAATCCTCCGGCACCATGGGCTGCACCTCATTGCTTGCAGCCACTACATCCTGCTAGTGAATCCGATTGCATTTGTGCCACACACAGACTCCGAGCTCCACTTAAAGGGGCAAGTAATATCAACAAGAGAGGTGGCCAGTTTGACTCGGGAAAAGATGATGAATTTAGGCTAGTGGATCCCTTGCAATTACCAAAGCAGATGCTAAGAAACCTGGGCACTGGACAAGGAAGAAGGATCGAGTCACCAAGGGAAGGGGGAGGCGAGGGATGCTGCCTGCTTTCCCAGGCTCATACCTCCCAGCTTCATTGCCATCCCCATCCCCTCTGCTCCACCGGCTTCTGTTTTAAATTAGCACTAAATGCAATAAAATTAAAGTAATGAAGTAGCCATTCGGTGATTCTGCTCTGCATTTAAATTCTTGGAAAATGTAGCATTTCCAAGTTCTGAACATTTTTCTGTTCAAAGCATAATTGGAGTTTGAGGATAAGAGTGATTTTTTTTCTCATAGCTCCTTTTCAGGAAAGAAAAAAAAAGAGATTGCTAAATTTAGCAAGAAAGAATATGAGGGGTGAAGCAGAAAGTCTGCTGTGTCTAGAGAATCGCTGCTGGCCTCTTGCTCTGGCTCCATAGATGAGTGGGGAGGGGAGGAAGGGGAGGTTTGGGGCATGGACATGACCTTTCCAAGGGGGAAGAAGTTCAGGAATAGAATTGTAGTCTTTAGATTGGGTCTTTCTGGTACCTTCCAGATATTTGATGTGTGAACATGAAACCGAGTCAAATCAGACACAGAGCCAGAAGAATCCTTGAGGTTGAGCAATCGCCTTGTTCAGTTCCCTTGTCTGCCTCACCAACCATCTTTCTTGAAGCTTGGAAAGTGTGTAGCTTGTCCAAGCCTACACTGTAGGTAGCAGGGGTCCTGACAGCTGCCACCAGCCAGCCGTGTGGTGGTCTCTGTCATCTCCCATGGACTAGTACCATGTTCAAGTCTCCAGGTTGAAAGAACCAAAAAGCCAGTAGGACAAAACCACGGGAACTCCAAGAATTGGACACCATACGATCCAACTGAGAAAAAGAAGTCCCTGACTCAGCCTGCGGTAGACCTCCTTGAGAGACGCATCAGAAAGTCTCTGATTTAGAAGTATTGCTTGAGGCGAGCAATGTTTCTGAGGATAAAAACTGCCCTGTGTAGGTTGGCAGAGAAGAATCCTCTGCAGTGCACACAGACATGATTGTTGCAAATGCAAACCCCTTGTTCCATCTGAAGATTTCCAGGAGAACGATTACATGCAAGGCATCTTCAAGCATCTACAGCACTTCAAAGAGAATAAAGCAACCGATATAACTTCTTGATAATCATAGCCACAGAGGAATTAAATCCTGTGTCTGGGAGCAGATAGAGAGGAAAATGGTCAGAAGGAATAGGGAATCCCCTTCAGCGTCTTCATTCAGAAAGCAAGATCCTTAGGAAGTCTCACCAACTGGGAATGTCGAGCATTGCTAGTAAGGCAGGGGTGGGGCGTGGAGGGTGTTCGGCTGAGCACACATGGAAAACAGAGCTTTGACTCAAAAGAAAACTACATAAGGGACATGTGAGATAAGCCAGAAAGAAGAAGAAATGATGAAAAATACCAACCTTGTACATTATAGTAAAAGATACAGGGCTTTTTTTCATATATAATCTAGAAAAAAAATCATTTTTAAATCATGATTTTCATTCTTTCCAGACTTCTCATTTAGTTCTGGGGAAGTTTATAGCTTTCAGAGGGCAATTTGAAAAATTATGTGCCTTAAAATGTTTCAGACTCTTCCATTGAGTGTTTTAATTATCTATAGAGGTTTCACATAATAAAATAGTGTGCACAAAGGTTAATATGTAAGGATGATTGACCACAATATTTATAACAGATCATAAAAGACAGTTGGCAACATATTTAGCAATAGGCAGTTGCCTATGTAAATTACAGGCCATTAAACCATGACTGTTAGTCAACCATTAAAAAAAATGTTAGCAATAGCTACCTTTGATTATGTCCTAATCTATAATAGGATAGAATGAAGAATTCAACAAAAGGATCCAACTACATTATAAATTATTTAAACAACCCTCACTGAAAGTGATAGGGAGGATGGCGCCACGGCTCACTAGGCTAATCCTCTGCCTGCGGTGCCGATACTCCAGGTTCTAGTCCTGGTTGGGGCACCAGTTCTGTCCCGGTTGCTTCTCTTCCAGTCCAGCTCTCTGCTGCAGCCTGGGAAGGCAGTGGAGGATGGCCCAAGTGTTTGGGCCCTGCCCCCGCATGGGAGACCAGGAGGAAGCACCTGGCTCCTGGTTTTGGATCGGCACAGCGCGCCGGCTGTAGTAGCCATTTGGGGGATGAACCAACGGAAGGAAGACCTTTCTCTCTCTCTCTCTCTCTCTCACTGTCTAACTCTGCCTGTCAAAAAAAAAAAAGTGATAGGGAAACAAGGTGCAGATGTAACTAACTTGGAAAATAAGTAAAATCCATCAGAACAAAGGTAAAAGGAATTGTACATAAGCACTATGATTTTTTTTTTTATGATTGATAAAATTGGGTCCCCATAAGAGCGCCATTATCAAACATTGTATAGTGTCCTGGACAGAAAAAGGACATTAGGGAAAAATTGAAGAAATCTCAACAAAATGTGGACTTTACTTAATGATAATGTGTAAATATTGGCTCATTCATTGTCAGAAATGTAATGCTAAAGTCAAGATGTTAGCCAGAAGGGAGACTGCATGTGAGGTTGATGAGGACGCTGGTACCTTCACAATAATTCTGTAAATGGAAAGTTGTTCTGAAACAAAAATGTGTTCACAACAAAAATAGCAGCAAAATGCAGTCCTCACAGGTAAGTAACGTCCTGGAGGAGGATTAGTAAGCATTTAATCTGCTCACCTGCTTCCTTCATAGGCATCATATCCAGCTTGGAGCAAGTGCACCTCACAAAGGCAGCAATAAGTGTACCTGAGCAGCAAGAACCCTGGGAGGATGGGGACGCTCACTCTGACCCCTGCCCTTCTTCATGTCTCCCTTACAGTCCTCTCACGAAGCTTGAAAATGGAGCAGTCTCTCCAGCCGGCCACTTCTCAGCTCACCCTTGCCTAGGCTTCTAGAGTTGGATTTAGTAGCATACCTGACCCACCTCATTTTCCCTCATTATTTCAGCTTAGCCAAGAGGAAATTATCACTGAAATCACATTAAGTTTTAATTGAGCATATTTTATTAAATACATGGGAATTACCGAGTATTTATCTGCACCTTCGTAGAGGAACTCGAACAGCTGGACAAAAGTGCCTCGCGAGTCTCTCACCCTGCTTTTTCCACAAGGGATGTTTCCACTCCAGGGCTGAGCAAGAGAGAATTCTGTATGATAATCAAGACACTAAGAGGCCAATAAGAACACCTCCCAGTGGTCGAGCACCTGCAAAGTGCCCATGACTTTCAGTCGTGCTGTCTCATCACACCTAGGCAATGCGTCAATCAGATGATATTTTGCAAATCACTTTCAGATATTAACAAACATCCCGCTTTGATGGCTTGAAAAGTCCAGCTCAGTCTTTAAGCATCAGACTCTCAACCAAAGCAGCGCAGCTTCTCCTACTGAACCTCAGGCCCGGCCCAATCTGAAGAAACCTGTGTCAGGCAAGCGGCAATACTCCTCCAGTATTTGCCACCTTTGACTCCATCTTCCACCTGCCTACAACTGTGTCTACAGGACAGGATGGGGAAGGAACCCATATTTACCCAACTCATGCTGATGTCATCTGGCATTGGTGTCCCCCAGGGTTGACATAAACCCAAACGCTGTGTCTTTTTAGTGGAACACCTGGGCAGGACTCCTCACTGGGGACTTCCTACTGACCAATGTCTGGCCCTACTGTTCTGGCTAGCCTGACAGAAGCCCTCCTCAGCCTCTACCTACAACAGAATTCCCATCCTGTTGGGCACATCTCTACAGGCAAGGTCTTTCATGATGACTCAGACCCAGCTACCTTGCACGGTGTCTGCCGAGCCACTCTGCGAAGCTGCCCTCATTCCCACCACAGGCAGGCACTGTCTTGCTGCACTGCAGCCTTCTCTCCCAGCTCAGCCACCAGGGCAGATCTGATTGTGTAAGACTCTGCCCTTTTCCACCACCTCTGTGCCTAAACCTGGAGGTGCAGAAAAAGGCATCAAGAAAGTGGGAATGAAGTAGAAAGAAGACAGAGGCTGTATCTGTCTCCATTCAGATGACTTTAACAGACTACCATAAACTGGGCAGCTTATAAGTAATAGAGCTTTCCTTCTCACACTTTGGAATATTGGAACGTCCAAGACCAAGGTGACATCAGATTCAGAGCAGTTCAGGCTCACTCCCTGGTTCACAGTCTGCAGCGTCTCCCTGTCCTCACACGATGAAGGAGGTGAAGGGGCACTAACCCCGCTCAGGATTTTTCTGGCAAGTTCTTAGCCAGAGTATTAGATGATAAGTTCACAGAATTTGTTGTTGTGTTGTTGTTGATTTCTTAGTTATTAGCATTTTTACGACATGAGGAACACAGGAGTTTCCATTTCAGTCGCTCTTTTTCTGGAAATATTTGCCAAAAGCCATTTAGGCTCTTGATATCCCTTACCTGAACAGCAGACTCAATTTAATTGGAGAAAAAAAAATTGTTCTTTTTCTTCCATCAGATCCAAAAAATTTTAAAGCTTTCATATTTTTCTTTATTATCAACTATTAAGGAGTTAGAGTTTTATTAAGATCTTTGAAATAAAAAATTAAAATGTAAACAAACAAGAGATGAATCTTAGGCTGGCTTCTTTGTAATCTATGGAATATAGATACAAGGCCAGTGTTCACACAGAGGGTGTGAAATTGGCCACAGTAAGCTTTTTTGGATTTTTTTCTAAGATTTATTTCTATTTATTTGAAAGGCAGAGTGACAGAGAGACTGGTGGAGACAGAGAAAGAAATCTTCCAACCTCTGGTTCATTTCTCAAATGGCTACAGTAGTCAGGGCTGGGCCAGGGCCAAAGCTAGGAGCCAAAAACCCTATCCGGGCCTCCCACGTGGACCCCAAGCACTTAGGCCATCTTCTGCTTCTTTCCCATACACCTTAGCAGAGGGCTGGATTGGAAGTGGAGCAGCTAGGGCTCAATCAGCACTCTGATATGGGATACCGATGTTGTAAGCACAGGCTTAACCCACTGTGCCACAATGGTCCACAAAGCCAGATCTCTGCACTAAGTTTTTGTATCTGTCTATTGCTATGTAACACATTACCTAGGAACTTACGGACTTAAAGCAAGTATTTGTTATGTGACAGGCGCTATAGATCAGGAATTCAGGTGTGGCTTATCTGGGTGGTTTGGCTCAAGGTCTCCAATGAGCTCACAGTCAAGGCACCATCTGAGGCTGTTGTCACCGCCAGGCTCAAGAAAGGCTGGAGAATCTGCCTCCAGGAGAGATCCCTCTCGGCTTCCGGAAGAAGGGCTGGGTTTCTTGCTGCTGTCAGCAGACTCAGCTGCTTTTCACATCAGTGCTCTCCAGGACTGCTCCAGCGTCCTCACAGCGTGGCAGCTGGCCTCCCCCGCAGATAGAGCCTTCAAAAGGGAGATTAAGGACAAAGACACAGGGCCAGCTTGTGGCACAGAGTTAAGCTGTCAATTGCAACAATGCCAGCATCCCATATTGGTGCTGGTTTAAGACCCAGCTGCTCCACTTCTGATCCAGCTCCTTGCTAATATGCCTAGGAAGGCAGTGGAGAATGGCTCAAATGCTTGGACCCCTGCACCACATGGGAGACGGAGGAAGCTCCAGGCTCATGGCTTTTACTTGGCCCAGGCCCAGTCGTGGTGGCCATCTGGGGAGTGAATCAGTGGATGGAAGATCTCTTTCTCTCTCTCTCTCTCTCTCTCTAATTCTGCCTTTCAAATTAAAAAAAAAATCATTTTAAAAGAGGATGGAGACACAATGATTATTCTTTACCTGTTTTTGGAATCTGCACACTATCATATCCGTCATGATCTAGTCATTGGACTCAAGTCCAACCTGTATCAAAGGGAGGAGCACTAAACTCCACCCCTTAGAGGAACCAGTGTCAAAAAGTTTGTGTACAGATTTTTTAAACCACAATAAGGTTTGGAGATGGCAATTGTTGCTTTGTTTTGCAGTTATTCTCACAGTAAGCAGAAATATCCTCAAGTGGAAAAGGACAGATGTCAATTATGGAAAATTATTTTATTAAATATGCTGTGACGCTCCTCAATTTCAAACAATTTTTTCCTTTGAAGAGCATGAAACAAAGAAACTCTGAGAACCCTGCACCCCCAAATCCTAGGTAAGAATCACAGTAGGGGCAGGTGTATGGTGCAACAATGAAGGAGCTGCTGAGGGCACCTGCGTCACTCATCAGAGTGCCTGGACTTGGCCCTTCCTCCAGTTCCAATTCCAGCTTCCTGCTAATGTCTGCCCCCGGAGGCAGCACTGGTGGCTCAGGTAGTTGGGTCCCTGGCACTCACATGGAAGACTTGGGTCGAGTTCCAAGTTCCTGGGGCATTTGGCCTGGTCCAGCCATAGCTATTGCAAATACATGGAGAGTGAACCAGTGGGTAGAAGATTCTCTCTCTCTCTCTCTCTCTCTTTCAAATAAATACAAATAAATTTTTTAAAAATCAGAACAATTTTAATATAAAAATCCTTCAATAAATTTCTACTACAATTTGATATTTCAATAAAACTGCATCAACTAAAGAAACTGCTAATATTTATAAAGAGTTACATTAGTATATTCAAAATGACTCAGGCCTAATTTTATTTTCTCCTGAATAATAATAGTTTAATCAAGGGGGTAATTCTTGATGAAAACCTAATAACCCTCCTTTCATGGAACATTAAAACAAACTTCTCACACAATTAAATAATATTCATGGTATAAATTATCATTCATGGCATAAAACTTTGGAGATATTGATTAAACCAGGTAAATCAAGGCCTATTGATATGAAATTGGCTTCAACTTTCTCCAATATCATCAAAGGTCTTCCACATGTCATTTATAATACCTTCATTTTAAAAATTATAAGACAAATGAACATTTGAATCATGCTTAAGGATGTAAGCTATGCAATCAAAACTCTTGAGACTAGGAGTTCTCTGAATTAAAAGGGTGTATTGGGGCATTGCAGATGCCAGCCCAAAAAAAGGGGGGGGGGGGATTGGATCCTGTGATAAGCTCCTGGGTCTACTAGTAGCAGGGCTAAAGAGCAATTAGAAAGGTATTCACCAGACTTGAAGGCAAAGAGCACTGTTATAATGAAAACTTGGGGTAGGAAAGCATAAACTCTTGAAGTTGTACTTATATTGGCTATACAAAGAGGGCAGGATAACAGAAAGTGGGAGCATTTGGAGATAGGACAATTCACCTGAAGAAGTGCTTGCTGCTCCTGGATAGGTTGGGTTAAGGTCTGGATGGCTTAGACAAAAGGAAGAAGTGCCAGAGTCTGGGTGGCTGCCAAGGCTTGAATCACGGTGTTAACAGACATTTGGAAACATGGAAGTCTTCTGTTGGTGTCTACCCACAGCTGTTAATGGATCAACTGCCTTCATCTCTTCCCCTCTCCATCCTATAGCCTCTGTCACTAAATTTAGGACATCCAAGAATTTATTTTTTTAATTTTTATTTATTTAAAAGGTAGAGTGACAGAAAAACACAGACACAGAGAGAAAAAAAGAGGAGAGACAAAGACAGAGATCGATCTTCCATCTGCTGGCTCACTCCCCAAACATCCACAATGGGCAGGACTGGGCCAGGCCAAAGCCAGGAAATTCATCCAGGTCTTCCAGGTGGGTGGCAGGAAGTCAAGCATTGGGGCCATCATTTGCTGTCTTTCAGGCACATTAGCAGGGAGCTGGGTTGGAAGCAGAGGGGAGCCTCTACGTCAGGCACTCTGATATGGGATGCTAGCATCTCAAACAATTGCTTAATGTATTGTGCCAAAACACCCCCAGAATTTTTCTTTTTATTTAGGAAAACCTTGGGGGCTGGTGTTACAGTGTAGCAGGTTAAGCCATCAATGCCACAATGCTGGAATTCCTTATGGGCACTAGTTGGTGTCCTGGCTGTTCCACTTCTGATCCAGGTTCCTGCTGATCGCCTGGGAAAAGCAATGGAAGCTGTTTGGATCCCTTCACCCATGTGGGAGACCCAGATGAAGCTCCTGCTCCTGACATCAGCCTGGCTTAGCCCTGGCCTTTGCAGTCATCTGGGGAGTGAACCAGCAGATGGAAGATCTCTCTCCCTCTATCTCCTCTCTCTCTCTCTCTCTCTCTCTCACACACACACACACACACACACCTTTTTCAAGCATATCTGCTATGTTAATAAATATAAATAGGAAAGCTCACTTTTTTAAAAAAATTGATTTTCCCTGCCAAGAAACCTTTTATTTAAGGAATACAGACTTCATACATTTCATAAGTACAACTTTAGGAATATAGTGATTCTTTCCACCATACCTGCCCTCCCATCCACTCTTCCAACCCTCCTCCTCCTCCCTCTCCCATTCCCAGTCCCTTTCTCCACTAAGATCCATTTTCAATTAGCTTTATACACAGAAGACCAATGTTGTACTAAGTGAAGAATTCAACAATGTGTATGGAAAACAAAATAAAATAAAACAAAACAACAACCAAAAAAAAAAAGTTCCTCAACTGTCGAGACAAGGGTTGTTCAAAGTCATTGCATCTTGAAGTTAATTTGACTTTCTTTTTTTAGAACCTTAATTAAATTTAAATAAACACCCAAGGATGATACATAATTATAATATAACTCTTTGAGGACAGAGGTCCTGCATGGGAAGTTAGTGCACAATGACTCTAGTTGTTAATTTAACAATTAACACTCACTGATCACCCAAGGCTCTTGACATGAGCTGCTTGGCTATGGAAGCCTTTCAAATCCACACACTCTGTCAGTATTTAGACAAGGCCATAAACACAGTGGAAATTCTCACCTCCCTTCAGAGAAAAGTACATCCTTCTTTGATGACCACTTCTTTCCACTGAGGTCTCACCCACAAAGGTCCTTCACTTAGGACACTTTTTTGCCACAGTTTCTTAGCTTTCCATGCCTGAAATGCTCTCATGGGCTTTTCAGCCAGACCAGAATGCCTTAAGGGCTGATTCTGAGAACAGAGTGAAAGCTCACTTTTAAAAACATTTTTCAGATTGCAATCCAAAGCAAATCTCAACTCTATGCTGTGTACAAGCACACCTACAGCAAAGTGATTCAGAAAGTATGGAAACTAAAGAATAAAGATAGTAGAAGAGCAGGTCAGGGTCACAATTTTTCTTTCTTTCTTTTATTTATTTATTTATTTTTTTACAATTTTGATTTCCTGCAAAATTGAAACCAATATTGAATTTGGGACAAAAAAACCACTGAGGATAAAAGAACAATCTGAAAAGAAGATACAATGGTGTTTAAGTGTATGAACCAAGAAAATGCAGCAAATATTCATAGACCATAAGCCAGGATCCAAGTCTCTCAAAAAATTCATGTGTTTTCTGAATATTTGGTAACTGTGGGGTCCATAGTCACAGCCATACTTCTTTTTGAGATATGCTTCTCTCTAGGATTATTTATGAATACTGGGAGGAAATCAAAATACTATATTCATAGATGTTTTTGGACTCATTTTATGCAGGTAAAGGGCTCTACTGAGGATCCTGTAGGTAGAACATAGATAAACAGTGATTTTATTATCATGCATTTAAATATTGTAAAATTATAAATTTTCTTCTTAGTGATTAGCTTTCTTTAATTTTTAATTTTTATTTTAATTAGTTTTTAACAGATTCAATATGGTTTATAAATACAATTCTAACAGCATATTGATGTTCCCTTCCTCCTTCCACCCTCCTTGCCCTTTCTCTCTCCCACTCTTCTTTCTTCCTCCTTTCTTACTGACTTTTTTTGCTTTTGAGATAAATATTTTAATTTACTATTACAGTAAAAAGGCTTACTACTCCACCAAGTAAGAAGTTTAGCAAGTACAAAGCAAAAACACAAGTTTAATGGGAATATAGACAATGACTATAAAAAAATTGAATGGGAAAATGACCATTTCACACATATATAGTAAATTTTAAAGTAATCACAGGTCATTAAAACTCTAGTAGCATAACATTTAAGCATTGTCTTGACAAATGTATAAACAAAGAAACGCACATACCACCTGTTATCCCTTATATGTGGGGGCTAAAATAAAAAAAAGAAAGGAAGAAAGAGAAGGAAGGAAGGAAGGAAGGAAGGAAGGAAGGAAGGAAAGAAGGAAGGAAGGAAAGAAATGCCTGTGTACATCAGAATTGCTGGAAATAGTTTTAAAATTTTATTTTGATTACAAAGGTTTGCAACAAAAATTCTTTGAGATAATTTGAAAATTTCCAATTCATATGGGCTCTTTGTTTTCAGTCTTTTTTTTTTTTTTTTTTTTTTTTTGGACAGGCAGAGTGGACAGTGAGAGAGAGAGACAGAGAGAAAGGTCTTCCTTTTGCCGTTGGTTCACCCTCCAATGGCCGCCACGGCCGGCGTGCTGCGGCCGGCGCACCGCACTGATCCAATGGCAGGAGCCAGGGGCTTCTCCTGGTCTCCCATGGGGTGCAGGACCCAAGCACTTGGGCCATCCTCCACTGCACTCCCTGGCCACAGCAGAGAGCTGGCCTGGAAGAGGGGCAACCGGGACAGAATCCGGTGCCCCGACCGGGACTAGAACCCGGTGTGCCGGCACCGCAAGGCGGAGGATTAGCCTAGTGAGCCGCGGCGCTGGCTACAGTCTTTTAATTATGTACTAGAATTATTGATAAGTAGATGTTTCCATTTCATTTCTTCTCTTTAGAACATACTGAGCTGGCCTGTTTAAAGTGCTGCCTGCCAAGGTTAAGACTGTAACTGTTTAAGATGTAAAAGCCTTTTCATCGCCTGAGCTTTTCTACTGAGAGAACTGAGAGAGCATATTCTCTGATGTGTGCTTTATAAGTGCCTAAGGAATATAATGATGATGAGGAATGGATCTTCCAGAGAATGCAGTCCAGAGCCATAGTGAACAATAAAGTAGAGAACTACTCTCAGGGTAACAAGAAAATAATTAGGCTAATACTACTCCCAAGATAAAGGACCAGACACCATCTGCACATAGGATGTGAGTATCGCTGCAAACCACGGATGGCCACGTGCTGCTTTATCCTCTTCCCAAATGGGTGCACTTGTGGAGGTTAGCCTGGCCCTGCTGGATCCATGTATATTGGATAAGTAAGGGAAAATAGTTTTTCTTTAAATTCACAGTCCTGGGGTAGGCATTTGGCCTACTAGTTTACCTGCCCAAAGTGACAAGATTCAAGGTCCAGCTCCACACCAAACTCCAAATGTCTGCTAATGCACACCCTAGGAGCAGCAGGTGATGGCTCCAGTAATCAGATCCCTGCCATCTGGATGGAGTTTCTAGATTCCAGCTTGAGCTTGGCCAAGCCCCATGGCCATTGCTGACATTTGTGGAGTGAACCAGTGGATGGGAGTGCTTGCCTTCCTCCCTCCTTAAATAAAATAATTTCATAGTTTTCCCAGCCAAGAGGAACCAACTGAAAGAAATGAGATCCCTGATAGCAAAATTGGGTGAGACTATAGCAAGTTTTGAGTAGTTTGTTGGTCTGTTAAAAAAAATTAAACAGTGAACTGCAGTAGAATGAATCTTTCCTCAATTCTTAATGCCCACTCAGAGTTATACAGCTGCTCTTTTATTGTCCTGAGATGTTAAAGTAACCCCAAGTATAGTGAAAAGAGTATATTTGTTCTCATCATTGATGTTGATTTTGCCACATGACTTGCATTGGCCAATGGAAAAGGTAGCCATAAATGACAGTGGGTAAATACGAGGTTGGATGACTTCAGAGCCATCATATGTGTCCTTTGTCCTCCTGTGTTCCTGCCACTCATCTTGTGCAGCATGACCTCAGGTGACCTCTGGGCTGGAGAGGATAGGAGACATGTGGAGTGTGGAACTGGGCAGTGGCAGTTCAGCCTACCGGAGCTGGGTTGCAGCAAACCTGTAGATTGGCAAGCAAGAAATAAGTGCTTGAGGTTTTAAACCACTGAGATGCAGAATAGTTTGTTACATAGCAACAATCTATGGCAAAAGGAACCACAAAGAGGCAATTTTTTTTCTTAAGGAGAAGAAATAACTAGAACTACAGAAAATTGCACCAATTATATAGACTTCTTTGCTCAACTCTGCAAGTAAATTTGAAATGCTAAATAAAATATATAATTTTCTAGAAAAAATTTTACAATTTACCCGACAGTAAATCTCAATAGGCCAAATTTTAGGAAAAAAATAGAGAAACTACCAAAGAGCTATTTTTAACCACTTTCACCCTTAAAAAAGCAATGGGCTCAGACAGTTTCACAGAGGAATTTCAACAAATATTTAAACACGTACTTCTAACATCATCTGAACTGGTTCAGAGCATGAAAAGAGAACGAAACCTAAATATTTTTAATGAAGTAATATCAACATTGGAATTCAGCAAATATTTAACAGGAAAAGTCAAGTACATGTCAAATTTCTTTGTAAATATTAATAAAAAATATTTAATAAACTATTAGCAAATAATATCCTGATATAATTGGATAACACACCTGTGCTAATAAAGTATATTCCAGAATTGTAAAGCTTATATTAAATGAAATCTATTTATGCTTCACTGTGTCATATGCTAACACAATTAATAATCTAGTTACCTAGTTATGATCAAATAATTTTCATGAATGATGCAGCAAATGTAGTGAGTAAATTCTATCAACAAATACTTTAATCTCCTTAATAAAAAAGAAATAGATGAATAGCCACTTAATATGATAAATAAACTGTCTCAATCCAGATCTATTCTCATACTTACTTAAGAAACACACATATAGTCAGGAATACAATTAGAATATCCACTATTATTGCCAGATTTTTTCTTTGGTCTTACAGATAAAACATCTGTGAACATCCTTGTACATGTTTCATGGCGGGCAAGAACATGAGCTGCACTTGGATAATTAACTAGGAGTGGAATTTCTCTATCTAGGGTTAACAATGGTTCAGTTTTACAAAACAACAACAGATAATTTTCCAGAGCTATTACACTTCTCCTTTTTTAAGAATTATTTATTTGAAAGGCAGAGTTATAGAGAGGCAGAGGCCGAGAGAGAGAGAGAGAGAGAGAGAAAGAGAGAAAGAGAGAGAGAAAGAGAGGTCTTCCATCTGCTGGTTCACTCCCCAGATGGCCACAATGGCCAGAGCTTCGTTGATCCGAAGCCAGGAGCCAGGAGCTTCTTCCAGGTCTCCCACATGGGTGCAGGGGCCCAAGTCTTTGGGCCATCTTCTACTGCTTTCAGGCCATAGCAGAGAGCTAGATGGGAAGTGGAACAGTTGGTACTCGAACTGGCGCCCATATGGGATGCCAGCACTGCAGGCAGTGGCTTTACCTGCTGTGCTACAGCGCCAGCCCCCAACAGTTAAACTTCTTACCACACACACACACATTCACTGGCTGTGTTTGTGAGATCTTTTTGTTCATACTCTCACATGCATCTAAGAATCAAGTTTCTTTGTTCCTCCTGTAGGATGCAGCTCTTTTAATCCAAAAATATATATAAATTAATAACAGAGGTGGACATTTGGCATTGTGATTACGATGTCACTGGAGCACCTACATCCTTTATCAGAATGTGTGTATTGAGTCCGTCTTCACTGCCTCCAGTCCAAATTCCCACTGGGTGGACTCTGGGAGGCAGCGAGTGATAGCTCCAGTACTTGGGTCTCTGTCACCCACATGGAAAACCTACACTGGATTCTGAGCTTCTACCCTTAGCCTGCCCCTTCCCTGGTTGTTGTGGGTGTTTAGGAAGGGAACCAGTGGGTGGGAATGCCCTCTTCCTCCCTCTCTTCCTTTCAAATAAAATGAAAATAAACCCCTGAACTTTTTAAATAATGATAACATTAATTAGACAGCATGCGCTTAACAGTTTCACGTGTACTATTTCATTTTTATCCTACGCAGGAGGTCCCCAATTTATGACAGTTCACTTTTGAGGTTTCTGGCTTTACAATGGTGTGAAAGCTATATACACGTAGTAGAAACTGTCCTTTGAATTTTGATCTTTTCCTGGGCTAGTGATAGGTGATAAGATATTCTCTCAAAATGCTGGGCAGTAGCAGTGATCTGTAGCTCCCAGTCCACCGCATGAAGCCAAGAGAAATGCTCAGTACAGAACCTACAGGGTTCTGTATGGCTAGGCTCGGTACAGTCACCACACCGTCAATATTTGAACTTGGGATGAGTTTATCAGGACATAACCCCATCATAAGTCGAGGAGCACCTGTATTACAATCATCCTCATCTTACAGAAAAAAAAAATTTTTTTTTTTTTTGGACAGGCAGAGTGGATAGTGAGAGAGAGAGACAGAGAGAAAGGTCTTCCTTTTTGCCATTGGTTCACCCTCCAATGGCTGCTACGGCCGGCGCATCTCGCTGATCGGAAGCCAGGAGCCAGGTGCCTCTCCTGGTCTCCCATGCGGGTGCAGGGCCCAAGCACTTGGGCCATCCTCCACTGCACTCCCGGGCCACAGCAGAGAGCTGGCCTGGAAGAGGGGCAACCAGGATAGAATCCGGCGCCCCAACCAGGACTAGAACCCGGTGTGCCAGCGCCACAAGGTGGAGGATTAGCCTGTTAAGCCACGGCGCCGGCCTACAGATAAATTTTGTCCACAGTCGTAAGCCTCCTCCCTAACAGGCAGCTCCTCCGCTGAATCTGGTAGAGAGGTTGAGAGTCTATCAGTTGCCATCAAGGAGCACAGAGGGAGGTCAGCAGAGGCCCCTGGGCCACACATGTGCTCTGTTACAGCAAAACAATCAGGAAGCCAACAGCCAGAGGCACTGGGCTCCTATTTAACATTATAACCTCATATACACATAAACCAACCAAACCCTAACTTAGTTGTTTTTTGTAACAGATAACCAGGTTTCAGTCTATCACAAATAGCCAAGCTTTCACCAGGAACCCAGCTGTTCAGACTATGCCAAAGTGAGGCTGCAGCAGTCACCTTTCTCTACCTGGTGTCCAAGTTCACATTCTGAACGGTCATTGCTGGTGCTGCTGATCAGAGCTCTCTGAACTTCTCTAGTTCTGAGCGCAGCCTGGTTTCTGAATTACTCTTTGCTCAAATAAACTCTGTCCAGGTGAATTTATCTCCAGTTTTGATTCTTGGATGTCAGCAGTGGGATCTGAAGGAGACCTCCAGGGATGACCACGCAGTGGTGACCCACAAGCCTCTTGGGCCCACTGCTCTTTTATCACAGTAGAGGGTAGGTGGGTTCCCTCTTGGAGTCAACTCCAGGAATTTGTGTTTCAAGCTCTCCCACTTGATTTAAGCAATTATGTAATTAAATAAGGTTCAGAATAGGTTTGGATATGATAAGTAACTGAGCTGGGCTAGGCAGACCTCAGGTAGGTACCACTTGAAAATATGTTCTTCTATATCTAGAGTATGGGATTCCAGGGGTCTGGAAGCCCATGTTGCAGCCAGTTTTATGCCCAAAAATTATGGGCCCAGAACCTGTGTTTTTTAGGAAAGATGGGCTAACCTTATTAAGAACAACTTAAAATTATAGTGGTCCCAGTGGGGAAGTTTCAACTTATGAGGCGCATTAGAAAAACAGTCCAAAAATGTCTCAAAAACAGTGAGACGTATTTTGGATTGGCATGCAGAGGTTTCTAAGAAACCAAATGAATCAGCAACTGACTTTCTGAAAGACGCTTTACAAAATGCAAATGAGAAATCTTAAAAGTCTTTTACACAAATATTAACATGAAGCCTTAGCCATCTGGATGAGTAATCACACTCATTAGCAGAAAAAAATTTTGGATTCAGATATTCTTTAGCAAATTAATAAACTTTGTATTATTTGACCTGACATATGGTTAAATTTTCTTAATTCAAGCTGTAAGATCTGCTTCTGTATGCATGTGTATTTCATTGCTCTGTATGAATGTATATAGGATATTTTTCTACCTCTAGATGGCATTAACATAATCAATTTATGAAATAGTTTTGCTTAATCAGCTTATAAAAATAAGTGCTTATAGAGATTAAGTAATCCTCATACTCTGATAGATAGAAAGTAGCCCAAGTTCACATGATCTGGGATAGTCTTTGGTAAATAAAAACCAGTTGGCGTTTGTTGGCTTGGTTTAAAAAGGCATGTCTTTGCAGTTGTTAGCGTTAAGTATAATACAAATGTATGAATTTTCCCACCTAGGTTTGCCTGTAAAACAAGCTCATTTCGTGTATGTATTTTTTTTTTGACAGGCAGAGTTAGATAGTGAGAGAGAGATAGAGAGAAAGGTCTTCCTTTCCATTGGTTCACCCCCAAAATGGCCACTACGGTTGGTGCGCTGCGCTGATCCAAAGCCGGGAGCCAGGTGCTTCCCCCTGGTCTCCCATGCGGGTGCAGAGTCCAGGCGCTTGGGCTATCCCCACTGCCTTCCCAGGCCACAGCAGAGAGCTGGACTGGAAGAGGAGCAACCGGGACAGAATCCGGTACCCTCACCGAGACTAGAACCCGGGGTGCCGGCGCAGCAGGTGGAGGATTAGCCAAGTGAGCCGCGGCGCCGGCCTCGTGTATGTATTATAAAATTCTTTGGCAAGGAAAATAACTGAAGATGATAGCTAACTGTTTAATGTCTCATTTTCAGCAGAATTCCAAACATAATTGTTAAAAATAATTATAAATAACTTGGTGTAAACAATATAAAATTCCCATGTGAAAGCTATTTTCTCTATGCTCAAAAGTTTAACATTCTTATCATCAAGGGCAGAAAGTTGATGCTGAGGGAAATGTGTACGGAACAATCTAATTCCCAGGCCTAGCCTAAAACAAACCTTAATATAGTGTGAGATTCAATCTCATAGACGTAAAATTGTGCCTCCCCTCGAGTTTCTTATCACAGAGAGATCGGAGACAGCTGGATCGTCCAGGAAACGTGTGCTGTGCCACATTGAAAACTTGTACTGTAAGGAAGCAGATGCTTCTAGAATTATGAAATGGTCTTAAGTTGTAGAATGTCAGTGTCTGACAGGCGTTTTACAGCTGCTTGCTGTCTAGTTTTTACTGGAAATTATGGGTTAAGCATTCTATTTAATAGGTACATATCTAAAATTATTAGAAATAATAAAACAATACTACATGCAAATATTGAAGGATGGTAAGATGTGCTTTGCTAAGCAAAGCTATAAAAAAGAAGAGCTGTTTTGTTTGTTTTGTTAAGGGAAAAAGAGAGTAACTTGTCTTACAATGTACTGATTGTTCCACAATTAAAAAGGGGAAAAGCAATGAAAAACAGAGTGGATACACGGAAGTTATACAAGTTTTGTGGGAAAGGAATCTTCGGGGTGGAATTTTATGTGTGCTCAAGCTAATGAAGACTTGAAGGGAATTAGAATTTTGAAAATTTGATCACTGATATCAAAAGTACACTGGTGTAAATCTAGAATTTAGTCCTCTCTATTAAAAATAAGATTTATTGAAGTATTGGCCTTCTTTTAAGAAATTTTAGCAGGTTTTTCTTTACTTTTTAAGGAATCAATCTAGGAAACAAAGATTCTGTGTTTTGTCAAGATACTTTCATGATAATTTCTGTTTCACATTGTCTTTATCAAGAATCACATTGTCTTTATCAAGAATTGGATTGCTCACTAAAACTGAATCCTTTTTTTTTTTTTTTTTTGCAGGCAGAGTTAGTGTGAGAGAGAGTCAGAGAGAAGGTTTTCCTTCCGTTGGTTCACCCCCCAAATGGCCGCTGCGGCCGGCGCACCTTGCTGATCCGAAGCCAGGAGCCAGGTGCTTCTCCTGGTCTCCCATGGGGTGCAGGGCCCAAGCACTGGGCCATCCTCCACTGCACTCCCGGGCCACAGCAGAGAGCTGGCCAGGAAGAGGGGCAACCGGGACAGAATCCGGTGCCCATATGGGATGCCGGCACTGCAGGTGGAGGATTAACGGAGTGAGCCATGGCGCCGGCCCTGCATCCTCTCTATTAAGAGTTACATTTTTTCCTGCAGTGATATGGCTTTCTATATTTGCCTTTGAAACCTCTTAATTATCACTCTGGTTAAATGAATAAATACTGCATCACAGTGATCTGTGATCCTATTTAATAGAATGTTTCAAAACTTTTGGCAACTTCCCAAAATCAAATCCTAAATTAAGGCCTTTTAATTTTATAGTAATTTGGATGAGCTTACAGATGGGTCTATGAAATACCTCAAAAGAATTTGCTCGCTCTTAAAAGCAGAAGTTATTAAACTAATTAGACTTTTAAATATGTTAATTTTAATTGAAATCGTTGTCAAATAAGAAATGATGCTAACCATTCTTTAAGTCATATTGTATGAGTATGTTGTAAATATATTTCAGAAATTTATAAAATTGTATGAGTCCCCAGAAATCTGACAGTTCTTATATAATCCTATCAGTCATAATTCCAGTTAATATCTAAAATTGTGTGTATTGCATAAAGAGCAAAATTTGTTGTCTATTGCAAAGTAATAAACTCTTACCAGATCTTTACTGCAACCATTTTAAGTTTCGCCATCCACAAACAGTTAATTGTTTCACTCTTCTTCTTTCCTGAGAGCTATTGCAAGCAACTATTAGACCTAAAGCATTTCATCTTCAAGGAGATTCATGGAAGTGACTCTGACAAGTACAAGTTTCTGATAACTTCAAGACCATCCCATAGACCTGGGTAAGAATTCTCAGTACTCTGATCAAGAAGCTGATTACTTCATAAAAATGCCAACCCGGCCAGCGCTGCGGCTCAACAAGCTAATCCTCCGCCTAGTGGTGCTGGCACACCGGGCTCTAATCCAAGTTGGGGCGCCGGATTCTGTCCCGGTTGCCCCTCTTCCAGGCCAGCTCTCTGCTGTGGCCCGGGAGTGCAGTGGAGGATGGCCCAGGTACTTGGGCCCTGCACCCCATGGGAGACCAGGAGAAGCACCTGGCTCCTGGCTTCGGATCAGCGCGGTGTGGCAGCCATTGCAGGGTGAACCAACGGCAAAGGAAGACCTTTCTCTCTGTCTCTCTCTCTCACTGTCCACTCTGCCTGTCAAAAAAAAAAAAAAAAAAAAAGCCAACCCAACAATAAGAACAAGAATTAATTGAACACTAGGTACATGCCTGAGCAAATTTTCATAATAAATAAGCTAGCACTGAAACTGTAAGAATGCTCAAATTTAATAAACTCTATAAGACTGATCGAAGTCAAATGATCTATGACATCTATTTAATAAATAGTACTATATGCAGGAGACTGGGATAAGATGAACTTGATATTGGAAAGAATGCAAATGTAATGTTAAATGTATATTAATGGAGGGCCTAGTGCTTTCTGAGACAATTATTAAAAACCCTGCATTCATTAAAAATTCTGATCTCCATGACACTTACACTTGCTTTTGCTCAATTGCCATCCTCAGTGGAATATCAAAACATTCTTGCAATAGTCTGTGTATTCTGTGGCTGGGGAGACGCTTTCCCGCACAAGAAGGCTGATGCTGTAGCAGTCCCTAAGTGGCTATTAGAAAATACATCTCCTTCATGGTACACTCCTGGAGAAATGTCCCAGACAGAGGTGCTCACTTCACTGCACAAGCTATCATACAGTTAATGAAGTTTTACAAACATAAATAGCACTACTATTGTCCCGATCATCCTCAATTTTTCTGGAAGGTTGAAAGAACCAGCGGCATTCTAAAACTGAATTAGTGAAGTTAATTGAATTGACTGGATTGCCTTGGCCAAAGATATTAATGTTGGCCTTGATGGTAATCAGATCCACCATTACTGGAAGATATAAATTAACCCTTTATAATATGTTACTAAGGGACCTTTAGTCAAATAATAGATGCTCACCTATCTCCTGCTCTTATAAACTTGTGCTGACTGAAGATTGCAAGCCAAAGGACATGTTGGAGTTGCCTATGCTAAATGGAGGAGCAGAGCATCTCAGGCCCAGAGACTAATATGGACATGGCAATGAGGCACAAAAGAGCTTGATGGATCAAGCTTTGTGACTGGAGTACAGAGCACCTAGTCCTTGAATTCCACCCATACTGGTCGCCTCCCTGTACCTTGGAACCACTAGCTTATTACCTTTGCTCTCACATATTTTATTCCCTTCTCCTTCTTCATTAAAATTAAGTTCATTACTTAAAACAGATTATAATTCTTAATGAAAAACCTACAACTAAGAAAACTTGAAAGAATCCATTAAGAACCTGGGTGAGCCAAAGATTTTTTTATTATTTTATTTTGTTTAAGGAATACAACTTCATGCATTTGATATATACAGATTTGGGAACATGAAGCTTCTTTCCCCTCTACCTCCCTCCCACCCATACTCCCGCCTTTCTTCCTCCTCCATCTTCCTTTCCCATTCTTATTTTTAGAGAATTCAATTTTTCAGTTAATTTTTGTACTCATAAAATTAAACCTACATTAAGTAGATAGTTCACCAGTTAGTATGATGGAAAAAGCAAAACCAGACATAAAAACAAATAATTGTTTCTCAACAATCAAGGGAAGGGCTGTTCAAAATCAATGCATCTCAAAGTGACAATTTCGCTCCTATAGATTACATTTTAGGTACTCTATCAGTTACCATGGATGAGAGAGACCATACAGTATATGTCTTTTTGTGCCTGCCTTATTTCACTAAGTATAATGGTTTCCAGTTGCATCCATTTTCTTGCAAATGAAAAGATTTCATTTTTCCTGCTGTGTAGTATTCCATGGTATGTATGTATGTGTGTGTGTGTGTATATATATATATATGTATATATGTGTGTGTGTGTATATATATATATATATATATATATATATTCTGTAATTTCTTAGTCTTCAGTCAATGGGCATCTGAGTGATTCCATATCTTAGCTATTGTAAATTGAGCTGAGATGAACATGGGGGTACAGATCACTCTTTTATATGTTGATTTCATTTCCTTTGGGTAAATTCCCAGTAGTGGGATGGCTGGGTCATATGGTAGGTCTATATTCAGCTTTTTGAGATATGTCCATATTATCTTCCACAGTGGCTATACTAGTTTACATTCCCAAGGTACCCTTCTCCCCAAATCCTCGCCAGCATTTGTTATTTGTTGATTTCTATATGAGGTCCATTCTAATTGGGGTGAGGTGAAACTTCCTTGTGGTTTTGATTTGCTATTCCCTGACAGCTAACGATCCTGAGCATTTTTTCATGTGTCTATTGGCCACTTGAATTTAGTCTCTTGAAAAATGTCTGTTCAGGTCCTTTGCCCATTTCTTGTCTAGGTTGTTTGTTTTGTGGTTGTTTAGTTTCATGAGCTCTTTATATATTCTGGAAGTTAATCCTTTGTCAGTTTCCTATTTTGCAATCATTTTCTTCCATTCTGTCGGTTGCATCTTCACTTTGCTTTGAAGAAGCTTCTCAGTTTGATGTAATTCCACTTGTTAGTTTTTGATTGCCTGTACTTCTGGGGTTTTTCCCAAGAAGTTATCCCCTATGCAGTCTCACCATTGCTATTTAATATATTCCTGGAAGTTCTAACCAGAGCCATCAGGCACGAAAGTCTGGAACCAAGACAGTCTCTTCAACAAATGGTGATAGGAAAACTGGATCTCCCATGCAAAAGCATGAAACAAGACCCCTACCTCACACCTTACACAAAAATCCACTCAAAATGCACTGGAGACCTAAATTGCAATGTGAAAACATCAAATTACTAGAGAATATTGGGGAAATGAAAGATTTTTTTAAAAAGATTTATTTATTTATTTGAAAGTCAGAGTTACACAGAGAGGAGAGGCAGAAATACAGAGGTCTTGCATCCACTGGCTTACTCCCTGGATGGCTGCAATGGCTGGAGCTGCACCAATCCGAAGCCAGGAACCAGGAGCCTCTTCCTGGTCTCCCACATGGGTGCAGGGGCCCAAGGACTTGGGTCATCTTCCACTGCTTTCCCAGGCCATAGCAGAGAGCTGGATCAGAAGTGGAGCAGCCTGGATTCAAACTGGTGCCCATATGGGATGCTGTCACTGCAGGCAGCAGCTTTACCTGCTAAACAACAGTGCTGGCTCCATCAAAGATTTTTTTAAAACACACAATATTTAAGGTGAGCATTTAGCTCAGTAGTTAAGACACCCACATCCCACATCAGAATACCTGGGTTCGGTTCCCAGATCTGACTCCTGACTCTAACTTCCTGTCAATGAAGACCCTTGGAGGCAGCAAATGATGGCTCAAGTAATTGGGTTCCTGCCACACATGTGGGAGACTTGAATTGTGTTCCTAGCTTCTGGAGTTGGTGCTGCCCCGACTGCAGCCATTGGGGGGCATTTGGGAAGTGAACCAAAGAATGAAAGCTCTCTGCTTCTCTCTCAAATATTTTTTAAAAATCTAAGAACTATCTCCTACCACACCAGTCAAAATTTTTCTCAACTCCCTTAGAACCATGCATAGTAAATGCCTCTACTTTCATTTGACTTAAACTTACTGCTGATTATCACTCATTGGTCGTGTTTCTGAGTGACCACCTCACGAAGACAATCAATATCTATTCCTCCCTCATGCCCTGGAGCAATTCTTAGCATGTGGTAGTCCTTCAATAAATGTTCTGTTGTGAAGTTCATATTTCACCTCTACAAAATATTTTGTGTTGTTTTTCAGAAGACAAATAATTGGACCTCCTCCAACACTTGATCAAGTTGATAGAAACTAATTCCTAATTTATAATTAAGCAACACATTGCCAAATACAGCAATTTCCAATATGAAAGATATTTACAAATTTAAAGGCTACAATAAATCATGCTTGACAAAATCAGTGCATTTGGCCAAAGATAGGAGAAATTCACATCATAACCCATTCAATTAATCAACACTGTCAAAGTAAATGTCTCAAAAGAAGCTAATTTGTAAATGTTCTTATGTTTGCTCACTTATTTGTATGCCTCAACTCATTCCAAAACGTATATTAGCAGAATAAAGTAAAAAAATTCATGTGCTCCAGTATAATTTGTATCTTAGCTTCAGAAAATCTACCAGTTGTGTCAAGATTTTGATGGTATCCAATAAAATATCACTAAGAAATTATGATTACATGGGGGCCGGCGCCATGGTTCACTAAGTTAATCTTCTGCCTGCAGCGCCTCATCCCATATGGGCACCAGGTTCTAGTCCCAGTTGCTCCTCTTCCAGTCCATCTCCCTGCTGTGGCCTGGGAGGGCAGTGGAGGATGGCCCAGGTGCTTGGGCCCCTGCACCAGCATGGGAGACCAGGAAGAAGCACCCTGTCCTGGTTTTGGATCGGCGCAGCGCCAGCTGTAGCGGCTATTTGGGGAGTGAACCAATGGAGGGAAGACCTTTCTCTCTGTCTGTCTCTCTCCCTGTCTATAACTCTACCTGTCAAATAATATTTATATATAATATATATTATATATATATATATGATTACATAAGGTACCAGCAAAAAAAAGGTAGAACTGTGTAGTGAATTCTGTTGTTTCTAGTAGAATTTCTAGTGACAGTCACCCCTCTCCAATAGAAAAGCATGCTATGAACCCTCATTCCTGGCTGAAGTGTAAATCTCTTGCCAAGGTTTTCTCAAATTCCAGAGGAGCTGATGGTCTTCATCCACCTGTGTTGGAGGACCATTCACCTGTGAATTCACTTCCTTTCAAAAGACGTTGGCTTGGTGCTCACACTTTTTCTTCTGCAACACAAAGAATCAGCCACAGAATGCAGCTCGTTGAGTTTCCAACAAAACTTCCTCTTACCCAGTGAATCTGCATGTACATATCAGGTTTAAAGGCAGATTAAGAAGACCCAGTGATGATCTCAACCACACAGGCAACTTCCAATGGAACACTGGACAGCCATGCCTTATATCATTAGCCCACTTGGTGACTAAGGATTCTTGTCCACTGGCCGCTCTAGGCCACTTAGAATCCCCTTCTGCATCCTCTACCTGGCTTCTGATGTCCTCTCAACCCTGCTGTCTCTCTTCCACATTACGTCCTCAGCTCCTAATTTTCCTCCCTCTGCTGGACAGAGTGACTCGTGTCTTGCCCCTTGAATCCCTGGCACTGCTTCAGCCCCATCTGGACATATCCTCACTCAGGATGTATTCAACAGGATATTCCTTTCACATTAACAAGACAAAGCCCATTAAAATGTAGTCATAATGGGAAATAGCAATCTCCATTCTCTGTCTTATTTACCAGGCTTTGATTTTAATCCAAAAAATTCACTATGTTTTGGGAGCCAGTCTAAAGGATCACAAAATACTAATAACCTTTCAGATGCCCAGTCTCAAGTGTGTTTTCCCCATGAAGGTTGCCTTGGCTAAGCAGGGAGTTAGCTGCCCCATATTTTTTCAAGATCACAGGGTTTATGGAGTTTTCTCCTCCACCTGTCTGAGGGTGAGAATTAGATCTTCCTATATCAACATCTATTATATAACAGACATTCAGTAGATATTTGTGAAATCAGTTATTTAATGCTGATCGTATCTGGTTAAGCTTAGGTGGCAAATCATTTGGTTCCAGAGAGCAGATGTGCAAATTCCTGCAGAAGTGAAGCTGTAATGCCAGAAATTAGAAGAAAAGACCTTTTCAACCCATGGCAACACCAAAATCAGAGTTTTTCAGTGCAGAAAGGTACACTGTGTGCCTTAAAGGCGGGCTTCCTTCCAACCTTGACTTCCCACTTTCATAAATTTTGCTCTAGCTGTGCAGCCTCTAGAATTCACAGTGCCCACTTCACCAGACAATGACTCATGCTCAGCATGGAACAAATTATTTCCATTTTGATATCCTTCGGAGGCACTTGACAGAAAGACCATAAACCAAAAAGATGGTCTCTCCTAAAAGAGTTTTCACCTACATCTCCCTTCAGTTAGTTTTCCAAAGAATAATTATGGAAGAAAGTTGGAAGCTTGAAAATAATAGCTGTGTCTAAATTTCCTATACGACATCTTGCAGCAACTTGAGTCTAGTAGGTGTTCAGTACACTCCAAATTGCTTTGGCATAACTATGATGTTGATTCGGCATAGCAGTGACTTTAGCAAAGTATGTATATGAACATATATGTCTGCATACATATACATGTATGTGTTCATGTATTCATGCATGTATGTATAGATAGAGAGCATACACCTATGTTATAAGCAGTAATGAGTAGTTATATGTGATCATTTATGGCCCTATGTGCATCATGCTATGCTATCTGTTTATTCATTCATTTAACCAATATTTATACTGACTAAACAACATATAAGAGAGAGCTAGTAAGGCTAGGAGAAGAATTTTTGTCTTTTTTCCCCCAGAAACCTTTTATTTAAGGTATATAAACTTCATGCATTTCATAAATACAAAATTGGGAACATAGTGATCCTTTCTACCCTGCCTGCACTCCCACCCTTCTTTCTCCTCCCTCTCCTATTCCCATTCTTATTTTTACTAAGATCTATTTTAAATTAATTTTATACTAAGTAAAGAGTTCAAAAATTGTATGAAAAAAACTTGTTAAACTGTTCCTCAACAGTTGAGACAAGGGCTGTTCAAAATCATCTCATCTCAAAGTGTCAACTTCACTTCCTTAGATTACCTTTAGGCATTCTACCAGTTACTGCAGATCAGAGAGAACATATTGTATTTGTCCTTTGAGGACTGGCTTATTTCACCAAGTATAATGTTTTGCAGTTACATCCATTTTGTTGCAAACAAGAGGACTTCATTTTTTCTACTGCTGTGTAGTATTCCATGGTGTATATATGCCATGATTTCTTTATCCAGTCTTCAGTCGACAGGCATTTGGCTTTATTCCATGTCTTAGATATAGTGTACTGAGCTGCAATAAACATAGGCATACAGATAACTCTTTCAAATGCTGATTTCATATCCCTCAGGTAAATTCCCAGGAGTGGAATGTCTGGGTCATATGGTGGGTCTATATCCAGATTTCTGATGTATCTCTATACTGTCTTCCATAGTGGCTGTACCAGTTTATATTCCCACAAACAATGGATGAGGATACCTTTTTCTCCACATCCTCGCCAACATTTGTTGTTTGTTGATTTCTGTTTGAAAGCCATTGTAATGGGGGAGGGGGAAGAAGAGAGAGTGATCCTAAGCATTTTTTCATGTGTCTGTTGGCCATTTGGATTTCCTCTTTTGAAAAATGCCTGTTTAAATCCTTTGCCCATTTCTTAACTAGTTTTTTTTGCTTTGTTTTTGTTGAGTTTTTTGAGCTATTCATAGATTCTGATTATTAATCCTTTATCAGTTGCATAGTTTGCAAATAATTTCTCCCATTCACATTCTGTTGGCTGACTCTTCACTTTGCTGAGTGTTTCTTTTGCAGTTCAGAAGCTTCTAAATTTGATGTAATGCCATTTGTCAATTTTGGCTTTGGTTGTCTGTGCCTCTGGGGTCTTTTCCAAGAACTATCCACCTATGCCAATGTCTTGGAGTTTTCCCAATGTTCACTAATAAATTAATGGTATTGGGTTGTAGATTAAGGTCTTTGACCGATTTTGAGCAATTTTTTTATGTTGGAATAGAGAAGAATAGGAAGAGGTAGGCAACTTAATACAAGGTACTTCAAAAAGTGCATAGAAAGTGGATTTAAAAGGTAAGTTTTTTAGTACAAAAAAAACCTAAAATCTATGCTTAACTTTTATCTAATATGCATTGTCATGAAATTTTTGAAGATCTCTTGTACGGCTTCACTTTCTGGCATTTCTGGCATATAGATGGTCTTATTAAAGAACAGAAGGACTCAATCCCATGCAGCTCCCAGCATCAAGGATGTGCCTAGGAAGTGTCAAATGTGTTTTAGGATAGGTTATCAGGCAACTATTCTGTCTGAAAAATAAAAGTAAGCAACCATCTGGGAAAGCATCTATAGAATCTGCTTTATAAGGAAGAAAAGCAACACCACATCTGCATGATGTGGGCTAACTGCCATACTTGTTGGAGTACATATCCCATAGTTTCTTTATCCAGTCATCCGTTGATGGACATTTAGGTTGATTCCATGTCTTAGCTATTGTGAATTGAGCTGCAACAAATATTGAGGTGCAAATGGCTCTTTTTTTCTCCCCTTTAATTCCATTTGGGTAAATTCCAAGGAGTGGGATGGCTGGGTTGTATGGTTGTATGGTAGGGTTATATTCAGGTTTCTGAGCAATCTCCAGACTGTCTTCCATAGTGGCTTTACCAGTTTGCATTCCCACCAACAGTGGATTAGTGTTCCTTTTACCCCACATCCTCGCCAGCATCTGTTGTTGGTTGATTTCTGTATGTTAGCCAATCTAACCAGAGTGAGATGAAACCTCATTGTGGTTTTGATCTGCATTTCCCTGATGGCTAGGGATCCTGAGCATTTTTTCATGTGTCTGTTGGCCATTTGGATTTCCTCATTTGAAAAATGTCTGTTAAGGTCCTTGGTCCAGTTTTTTACTGGGTTGTTTATTTTGATTTTGTGGTGTTTTTTGATCATTTTATAGATTCTAGTTGTTAATCCTTTATCTGTTGTGTCATTTGCAAATAACGTCTCCCATTCTGTTGGTTGCCTCTTCACTTTCCTGACTGTTTCCTTTGCTGTAAAGAAACTCTTCAATTTGAGGTAATCCCATTTGTTTATTTTATCTCTGATTACCCGTGCCTCTGGGGTCTTCTCCAGGAATTCTTCGCCTGTTCCAGTATCTTGAAGGGTTTCCCCTACGCTCTCAATTAGTTTCATGGTGTCGTGGCGCATCTCTGCTCTTTGATCCATGTTGAGTGGATTTTTGTATACTTCAACATGTGGACATCCAGTTTTCCCAGTACCATTTGTTGAAGAGGCTGTCCTTGTTCCAGGGGTTGGTTTTAGGTCCTTTGTTGAATATGATGAGTTGGTTATAGATGTTTGGATTGATCTCCGGTGTTTCTATTCTGTTCCATTGGTCTATCCATCTGTTTTTGTACCAGTACCAGGCTGTTTTGATTATAACTGCCCTGTAGTATGTCTTGAAGTCTGGAATTGTGATGCCTCCGGCCTTGTTTTTATTATAAAGAATTGCTTTAGCTATTCTCGGTCTCCTGTTTCTCCATATGAATTTCAGCATCATTTTTTCTAGGTCTTTGAAGAATGACTTTGGTATTTTGTTTGGTATTGCATTGAACTTGTAAATTGCTTTTGGGAGAATAGACATTTTGATGATATTGATTCTTCCAATCCATGAGCATGGCAGGTTTTTCCATTTTTTTGTGTCGTCTTCTATTTCTTTCTTTAGTGTTTTGTAATTTTCATCGTAGAGGTCTTTGACATCCTTGGTTAAATTTATTCCAAGGTACTTTATTGTTTTTGTGGCTATCATGAATGGGATTGATCTTAGAAGTTCTTCCTCGGCCCTGACATTATCTGTGTATACAAAGGCTGTTGATTTCTGAGCGTTGACTTTGCATCCTGCTACTTTACTGTGTCCCCTATATACAGTATCATGTCATCTGCAAATAGGGATAGTTTAACTTTCTCCTTTCCCATTTGTATTCCTTTAATTTCTTTTTCTTGTCTGATGGCCCTGGCTAACACTTCTAGGACTATATTGAATAGCAATGGTGAGAGTGGGCATCCCTGTCTGGTGCCAGTTTTCAATGGAAATGCCTCCAACTTTTCCCCATTCAATATGATACTGGCCATTTAGAGATTAAAAAAATCTTAAAAGTCTTCTTGGCCAACATTTCCTAGTAGTTTCTTTTGGATCATAACACACATATAAAAATAAAAATGACAGTATTTATAAAGCAGTCTGGTATAAATAGAAGAGGTTACTTATGGCAGGAGGCTACTGACATAGGCTTTCCTAGCTCTCTACATGTTGACGCACTAGTTGAAAGGCCTGCTGTGGGCTGATCTCCATATTTCACGAGAGAGAAAACTGAATCCCCTCTCAAGATCAGTCAGCTAGAAAGTCTGAGCAGCCAAGAGTAGAACTGTATATTGCTCTCCTGATGGATATTTCTAATACTCCATTGTTTCTCCAAGTATTGTCTCCAGACCAGCAGCATCAGCGTCACTCGGGAACCTAGTCAAATACAAACTCTCAGATAGTACCCTTAGTCTACTGAGTCAGATGCTCTGGGGTGGGGCCCAAGCAATTCTGATGCTCAGAGTCTAAGACTTACAGTTGTCTATACTGACTCTCAGGGCTTCTGTAAGCTACTAGGTTAACAATCTGGATGGCTAACTCAGAGGTTGATAAAGTTTTTCTGGAAAAGCCCTGATAATATTTTAGGCTTTGTAGGCCACCCAGTCTGTCACAGCTACTTTCTTCTGCCATCATGGCACAAAAGCAGTTACAGGCACTACATACATGAATGGGTGTGGTTGTGTTTCAATAAAACTTCATTTACTAAAATAGATAGTTGGGTGACTTTTTCCTATAGGCCACAGTCTACTAATCCTTGGTATCTATTAATTGGACAATATTCTTTAATCTCATTATTTACATTCTTAATCACTCTGGTTAATATGAAAAATCACTTAACAATTTATGGCATCTGTCAATATTGGGTTGATATCTGTTTTTTCAATCAATTAGCATGTTCTAAAATACCTCCTGAGTGCCAGACTCTGAGCACACAGATATGCAAGTGTACAGTCCATGTCCTTAAGTATTAGTGTTTTGTGCAGTTGAGAAGCAAGTAATCAAACAAATTATGTTTTTGAACACAGTCTTGTGGAAAGAAATGACTACTTAAATGTAGATATTTTGCTACTGGATATGTTAAAGCCTTCTTATTATACCTGGACAAAAGCATGAAAATGCATCATGTAAATTCACTGACAGTGGAGATACTATCTATCTTGGCAACACTATTTTATTATATTTATGGAGTCTATGGCTCAGGAATTCAGACAGGGCAAGTTGGGAAGCTTTGTGTGTACCCACTCTATCTGGAGCCTTTCCCTGAAAGACTTAAGTGGCTGATGGGTGGAATCATTTGGAGGTTTCTGCATTCGCAAGCCTGGCACCTGGGATGAGATGATTCAAAGATTCAGGCTACGCTGGGATCACTGGCCAGTGTCTCTATATATGGCCTCTGTACATGGAAGCATCACAATACGGCGGCATTGAAGCACTCAGACTTCTTCCTTGGAAGCTCAGGGCTCCAAGATCAAGTGTTCCAGTGGGTAAGGCATAAGGAGCATGGTCTTTTAGAACCAGACTTTAGAAGCCACACTGCATCGTTTTGGCCATACTCTTCAAGTGTTGACCAGAGCAATATAAGTCTGTTCAGATTGGACAAGCTGGGGCATAGATCCTGTATCTTGATAAGAGTCAAATGACTTGCAATCAACAACCAGAGGAATTGACAATAAGAAACAGCTTATTCCAGAATACAGAAAATTTGTGGAACATTTTTACAAACTATTTTATTTAAGATTTACTTATTAGAAAGCCAGAATGACAGAGAAAAGATGAGAGACAAAGATAGATAGATGTTCCATCTACTACTTTACTCCTCAAATGGCCACAACATCCATGTCTGGGCCAGGCCAAAGTCAGGAGCCAGGAATTCTATCCAGGTGTCCCACTTGGATGGCAGGGACCCAAGTACTCGCAGCGTCATCTGCTGCCTTCCCAGGTGCATTGGCAGGAAGCTGGATCAGAGTGAAATGCCCAGGACCAAAACCAGCTATTGCAAGCAGCAGCTTGACTCATTGCTCCACAACACCAGCCCTGATTTATGGAGTTTTTAAAAATGCAGATAGCACAATCAAAATCAACTCTACTAAAAATCCAAAAATAGAAGAATATGTCTGGGAGCCTTTTGATTTGAATGTACTAATTAAAGAGTAATCCTCCAAAATAGGAGTACAGAAAAATGTTTTCATCTGTCCATAGAACAAAAATGATTGCAGACACGGCATGGAACTGAATCACATGTACAACCTGGGCTTATGGGTTCATTCTCTATCAGGGCAAGGTGGCTGACCATCATAAGCAAATAAATGAATGTTCACAGTCCTTCACCAAGCTGCCAGAAATCTCACTTATCAAAGAACAGGATTGAAGCTAAGGTGTTTATTTATAGATTTTTCTGGGGCTTGTCACTCAAAAGAAGAAGTAAATTTGAATGTTATTTCCCTTGTATCTGGTCATTTACAATTGCTTACTCGTCTAAAAAAGTAAGTACCAACTGAGATATAACTTTATAATCATTTAGTATAGAAAGCCAAGTATGTTTTCTCTTGTGAAAAATGAGTTGTATATGAATACTGTGTGCATTTTTTTTGCTATCATCTGCTTGAGAAGTAGCTAGCACAATAAATTACAAGAATTTTCTTAAGTCCTTCCAACTAAGTATTTTTTCTGTAAGAGGCCTAACCTATAGAAATACATTTTTCTACTTGGTCTGATTTTTCTAAAAATAGGAACTCATTTTTATGGTGAAAGAAATGAGACTGTTCAATAAAAGACAATACAGTGAGTGGGTGAAGGTAATGCTAACTATTCATTTTAAAAATAGAACTATGCTTGGAGAAGTTTGTATACTCAGTCTGGAATCTGGTGGTAATGACTCAGCGTCTTCAAGATCTTCACTGCTACAAAAGGGTCTTTAGGAATTGTCCAGCCCAACCCTGTCATTTTGCAGATGACCACACTGAAGCTCAAGAATACCCAGAGTGACAGAGACAGATGAGCTGCTGCTCACTGAATATTCCAGATGTTCTTCATTGCCTAGACCCTGTCTCCCAATGCTGCAGCCACATACCAAGTTCTGGCCCATACCCTATGAAAAGAAGACATGTGTTCCTTCATGACTGACATAGTGAAGAGCTGATATCTCCCTCTCTCTTTATCTTTCTTGACCCCCATGTTGAGATTATGGAAGCCCAGCAGGACCACAATTGGAATCTCTGAATCGTCCCTTGGAGGAAAGCTGTTCTGGAGAGCTGTCCAACACACATCAAGTTTCACAGAAACAAAAAACTAACCTTTGTGTTATAAAGCCATGGAGATCCTGGGATTTATTTGTTCCTGCAGTGTGGTTTAACCTATCCTAAAACACTAAGCAACTTGCTCAGTTTCCATCAGCAAGTTCATAGCAGATATAGGAACAGAACCCTGAACTGTCCAGGACCATACTTTGTTACTCAAAGAGGAGTCAAGACAGGCACTGCCAAACCAAATCTTAAGCAAAGGAAGTAGTCAGCTGAAGATGAACACAAAATGTACACTGGGCTGATAAAGATGGATTGGGGTCAGGAAGGAAGAAAGTCCCAGTGTTCACCTTTCAGTAGAGGACAGAGAAGCAGGTCACCACCTGGGAGGACACAGGTGTAGCTTATCCCCAAGGGTTCCTCTCCTCCCAATTTGTTCATCTTCCTCAAGTTGATGACAACTGCTCCCAGACTCTGCATCCCAGTTAGATGCCCTAATGAAACCATGTCCCTCTTCTTTGTGTACAGAACCCAACCATCAAGAATAAACAGGAACCTTGAGCCTCAAATCCAGATTAATTTAACAGGATGTGGAATCTTTAAAAACAACAAAGAGGGAAAAAAACGTTACTGGTTGCTAGGCAACATCAGAGCAAAGCTCTTTCTTTCCCTTCAAGAACATTCTCTGCATCTTCATGGACAAAAGTAGAAGGGTACTTAGCGACAGGTGTATATTTGGTTGTGACTTCAATAGACACCAAATGAACTCTTCCTGAAAACAGCATGCCGCCCTGCACCGAGCACTGGAGGTTTCCAAATGGCTGTTCTCCGTGCTCAGGGTGATGTTTCCTATTCTGAAATGGTTTTTTGTTTCTCTGGATGAGCAAGTTAAATGGCTGTTTTCAGGCAGGAATCAAAACAAAAGTGGAGATTTTGCAAAATCATTCAAGTCTATTGTCTCCAATGGACATCCAGTGTGAGACCATCGTCTGTCTGGAAATGTACACCCTTGCTTAGATGGGGACCAGAAGCACAGCTCACAGTAACCACAGGGACCACATCCCTGGAACAGTGCAGACCACTCTCCACTGACTTGCTCACTAACACAGCCTCTTGGCCACATCCTCCTTCCCCCTCTGCTCTAAGCTTAGCTTATCCTCCAGCCCTGGTCCTCAGCCAGTATCCCTTACTCAATACCTACCTTAAATCCAATTCTCTGAACCAAGGTTATTGACGTCCTTAGAACTGCCTTTTTGCTATTCCTCCCCCCCAGCTCCATCCAGAGAGGCGACTACCCCAGCAGCAGAACACCAAAGCACCAAAGGAGACTCATACAAAGCACAGTTTCCCTACAGATGCCACTCAACCTAAAAGGAGCCAGAATGTAGGATGATCTTGTAGCATTTCCACTGGACACACAGACAGGTTCTCAGTGCAGAGTTCTTGAAGCACCTGCTGTAAATAAGACACCGAAAGACTGTCAAAAAAGAAACATTGGGGTTCTTGAAGAAATAAAACTAACACAGAAGTCAGCACAGGCTAATCATTCCTCTCCCAATTTTGCCTTTATGGGAATATTACAAGTGATAAGAAGGCCAGGGAACAGAGACAGAAGATAATTTTAGAAATGACGTTGGGCTACTTGGTGTTCCCACCAGATTCCAAGTGCCATTCTTGTTGGAGGACGGGAAGAGGGGCAGAGGCAGTTTCTTAAGGGCCCCCAGAACACTGTCCAGGGCACTTGGCAGAATCTGGGACCTGCTTATCCTAATTCCCTCCCAGGTCCTCTTTATCGAGCTCTCCAAGTCTTGATCTCAGAGTGCTTTTAATGTTTGGATTCTCGCTCCTGTAACTGTCATCGCTGCTAGAATTGTCATTTTACTAGCAGCACCCTAGTCACACCTTCCCTGATTTCCTTCCCCTCTGCCGCACTCAGCCCTGAGGACTCACTGGTCCTCATTAGTTTCCTGATCACAGCACTTTGCCTCCCTCCCTACCTCAAGGTCTCTCGCCCAATTTGTCAGGTGCCATGCTGGTAGGTGCCAGGAACACAAAGACAGAGAAAAAAGCATTACTGCTCTTCTTAAGGAACAACCACGTGGAAAACTTTAAATCCAACTGAAGCTGACAGACAGGTGGAATATTTAGGGTGGGCACTGCATGCCTGAAAACAGGGAAGTTTCTTCCATTCATCTCAGTTGAATCTGGTGCAAACATAACCACCTATGACACTAAGAGCCTCCCACCAAGCTAGTTCAGTTATCATAACACCCTTCAGAAGGGCAATGCTTAAATTTCTTTGATTAGTCCAGTCTTTGTAGCACAGAGCTCTGCTAGGCACAGAAAACAACCTCGTTAAATATATGAGGATTGAAAGGCAATTCGTTCAGGGTGCCAGTGTTGCCGCTGCTCTCTGTACCTCCCCCTACACACACACACACACACACGCACACAGACATGCACACACACATCCTCCAACTGCTATTTTTCATGCAAGGTGCTTTGTAATTGTCAAGAGCACTGTGTAAACAGTAAGTATTGCTGTTACATCCTGCAGCCTCCTAGTCCTTGTGGACACCCTGGACATCACAACAACCTGTGCTGTGTGTAGCTTTTTCTCCCTTGCCCATGCTGTGATGGGAGTGAGACCAACCTCCCAGGCAGAATTAAAACCAGAGCTCAGGGAAGGAGGTATGCCTTCATCTCTGCACCACCCAAACTTGTGAGCCCCTAAAGCAGCTTACCTTCCATTTCCCGACGAGTGCTGTTGCAACCACAAAACTGAAATGTTTGCAGGGTCTACATCCTTGACATTCCCCTCCGTCAATCAGGCTTGCCACAATGTCCCTGAAAACTCAAACTGGTCTGCCAGGATGGCTACTTTATGAAGTCACCTGTTACTGGCCTGGGATCTGTTCTTCTCAAGGCTCTTTCAGCCACATATAATTTTCTTCAACATTTCTCCAGGTATAGGCGTGCATCTTTTAGGACCTTCTCATGCATGCTGAACTCTTACAGAAAGCAGGGCTCCACTTTGACGACTATGGACATAGTAGGCTAAGTTCATGGCAGGAAAGAACTGCCTGCATTGCACAGGGTGTTGGTCCCGTAAATGGAAACGTGACCAGTGGTATACATTCTGCATATGTTGTAAGATGATTGATTGTTGAATCTGAACCTTCAATTCTCTTATGTGAATCCTAGAATGAAGTCATGGTTTCTAATATGATCTAGTTCTCCCATATTCCTTCCTCAGAGCATCTACATTCTGAACACATTAGGGTGAGCATGTTCAGTAGGAAGAAAGCACAATTTTATAATTGATGTCAAATACAGATAAATACCTTCTCGGAAACTCTAGAACTTTGCTTTTTGTTTAGTCTCTAGACTCATCCACAACAAAGACAAATATGTAGCCCAGTTCAAAAATATTTTTGAGGAACCAGCACTATGGAATAGCTGGTTAAGCCACTGCCTGCAGAGCTGGCATCCCATATGGGCACTGGTTCAAGTCCCAGCTGCTACTCTTCTGATACAGCTCCCTGCTAATGCACCTGAGAAAGCAGTGGAAGATGGCCCAAGTGCTTGGGCCCCTGCACCCACGTGGGAGACCCTGAAGAAGCTCTTGGATCCTACCTTCAGTCCAGCCAAGTCCTGGCTGTTGCAATCATTTGGGGAGTGAACCAGTGGATAGAAGACCTCTCTCTGTCTGTCTCCCTCATCTCTGTTCAATTCTGCCTTTTAAATAAATAGATCTTTGAAGAAAAAAAAAAAGAACACTTAACATTTAAACTCATTACCCTGTCATACGGTAAGAGGTAAAGATGGATAGTCCAGTGAAAGCCAGATAGGACTTGGAACAAGCAGGTTTGAATTTTTTTTTTTTTTTTTTTGACAGGCAGAGTGGACAGTGAGAGAGAGACAGAGAGAAAGGTCTTCCTTTTGCCGTTGGTTCACCCTCCAATGGCCGCCGCGGTAGCGCGCTGCGGCCGGCGCACCGCGCTGTTCCGATGGCAGGAGCCAGGTGCTTATCCTGGTCTCCCCTGGGGTGCAGAGCCCAAACACTTGGGCCATCCTCCACTGCACTCCCTGGCCACAGCAGAGAGCTGGCCTGGAAGAGGGGCAACCGGGACAGGATCGGTGCCCCGACCGGGACTAGAACCCGGTGTGCCGGCGCCGCAAGGCGGAGGATTAGCCTGTTGAACCACGGCGCCGGCCAGGTTTGAATTTTTTCGCATCTGTGAAGCCTCTGCCACTCTCTTGGTTAGCTTCAATTATTCCTTCTGCACTTTGCTTGTACTTCCACTAAACTCACATTCAGCTCTACTTTGATTTGTAGCTGACTGGTCAATATCTGTTACCCCTAATAAGTTACTTTTTAATTTGATTGGAAGGCAGAGTTACAGAGAGAGAGAGAGAGAGAGAGAATCTTCCACCCACTGCTTCACTCCCCAAATGGCTACAACAACCAGGGCTGGTTGGGTCAGGCAGAAGCCAGGAGCCAGGAGCTTCTTCAACATCTCCCACATGGGTGCAGGGGCCCAAGCACTTGAGCCATCTTCTGCTGCTTTCCAAGCGCATTAGCAGGGAGCTTTATTGGAAATGGAGCATCCAGGAATCAAACCAGGGTCCATGTGGGATGCTGGTGTTTCCGGCAGCAGCTTTACTTGCTGCACCACAATGCCAGCCCTCCTAATAATTTTCTTGAAGGCATAGATTGACACTTCATCTTTAGAATATCCCCAGTCAGTACTTTGTTGTTGTTTTATCAGTGTTTTATATACATTTGTTGTCATTTTTAAATTTTGCCCTAATACAGTTATTATATTTCAATATAATGATTTATGTGCTGCCTTCATGTTGTTTTAGTGTTTTCTGTGGGAGTTTTCAAGTTTAACTCAGCCATATAAGGTTGTAAAATATGTTGTCCCTCATTAAATTGCATAACATATATATTTATATAACATATATAATTTTTATATAAATATATAATGTATTATATATAATATAATATATAAATATATAATACATTTCTTTTCTCTTTGTGTTATATCATATTTTTTGTAGAATAAAAATTAATTCAACCCCAAAATTGTAAAATCATTAAAATAACATGACAAAATCTTTTCTTTTTTAACATTTGTATTTGGAAACAGGAGCCTGGCTAAGTACAGGAAGCTCCTAAGTCATATATAACATATTAGGAATAATTTTGAGAAGTATTCTTTCAGTTATTTTATTATTTATAACATTTATTATGTATCTGTTGTGTGCCATGCACTGTGTTAAAGACTTTTATGTAAATTTCTTTATTGGTTTCTTTTAAAACTTGATTTCCTATATTGTGTTGCTATTATTGAATTTGTGGGGCTTTTGAAAGGCAAAAAAAAAGTGATGCTTGTGTTGTTGAATCAGCCTTCTTAGCCTGGCCAGAATCCAAGGTTTATTTAAGTAAAACCATTGCAGTACATTGGTCAAGAGGGCAAGCTCTGAGCTCAAACTGCCTGAGTTTGAGTTCCCATTATGAAAATTATTAGCTGGGAGGCCTCCAGACACTGTTCAGAAAGAAAAAAAAATCTGCATGAGCTTTAATCTTCTCACTGAAATGAAATTTTGCATCCAGAAACAATGACAAGATGTCATTTTTTTAAAAGAAGGAGGAAGAGGAGGAGGAAGAGATAGAAAATTCAGGAAATGGCCGGCGCCACAGCTCACTAGGCTAATCCTCCACCTGCGGCTCTGGCACCCTGGTTCTAGTCCCGGTTGGGGCGCCGGATTCTGTCCCGGTTGCTCTTCTTCCAGTCCAGCTCTCTGCTGTGGCCCGGGAGGGCAGTGGAGGATGGCCCAAGTGCTTGGGCCCTGCACCCACATGGGAGACCAGGAGGAGGCGCCTGGCTCCTGGCTTCGGATCGGCGCAGTGTGCCAGCCACAGCGCCCCAGCCATAGCGGCCATTTTGGGGGTGAACCAATGGAAGGAAGACCTTTCTCTCTGTCTCTCTCTCACACTGTCTAACTCTGCCTGTCAAAAAATAATAATAAAGAAAAAAAAAAGAAGATTCAGGAAACAGGAGGAGGAGGAGATGAAAAATTCAGGAAACAAGCAAACATGTCTCTTGGAAATTACAAACAGGATAGTGCAGATTAAAATCTCAGTTGAAGTGTTGGGAGATAAAATTGAGGAAGTCTCAAATAAAAAGACATTTCAGAAGAGAGAAGAGAAAAAAGGAATGGGGAGGAAATCACCCATGAAATTCTGCAAGAAAATAACCAGAACCCAGAGTATGGATTTTCAGAGTCCAAGGATTCAGCCCCCACATACCGAGAACGTTAAAAACGCACCTACGACAAGGAACATCACCGAGAGATTTCAGAAGATAGAGTAACAGGTCTCAGAAGTCTACAGAGAAAAAAACTAGATCACATACTCAGAATCCAAATCAAATGGCTTCAGAATTCTCTCTACAGTAACCTGGAAGAAGACAATGGACAGTGGTGCAATGCCTCCAAATTCTAAAGGAAGGGGCCAGCGTTAAGGCCGAGCAGATTAAGCTTCCGCCTGCGACATGAGCATCCCATGTGGGCACCAGTTCGTGTCCTGGCTCCCTACTAATGCACCCAGGGAAAGTAATGAAAGATGACCTAAATCCTTGGGCTCCTGTTTCTCATGTGGGAGACCTGGAAGAAGGTCCTAGATCCTGGCTTCAGATCAGCCCACCTCCAGCTGTTGCAGCCATTTGGAGAGTAAACCAGGGGATGGAAAATTCTCTCTCTCTCTCTTTCCCCCATCTTTCCTCCTTCCCTCCCTCCCTCCCTCCCTCTCTCTCTCTCTCTGTAAACTCTGACTTTCAAATAAATAAATAATCTTTAAAAATTACTTTTAAATTTTCTAAAAGAAAAGAATTACTATGATTTATAATTTAGAAGTCTGCATGGGTCAAATTATTAATTTACTGTGAATGTCAAATGCGTTTCAAATGCAATGTCTCAAAATCTACCTCCAGGTACTCATTCTTAGAAGCCCCTGGATAAGATGATCTGATAAAGCAAAGAAATAAACCCAGGAGATAGCACGTAGGCAGTGGGGCTCTTCAGGAGGGCGATAGACACAGAGCCCTGTGAACAGCAGTGCAGCCTGGGGCACTGTGACACAGAAGTCACACTCTGGGAATGCTCATAATCCAGACATCGCTGCTCTCTACTCTGAGCCGGGAACAGCTCCACGACCCCAGCACAGATTGGTTAAACACGAATGCAGGCATGAACAGGCACACAAGTACATCTGGTTTTGTAGCATATGCAAGACAACGTTTTAAGTTCTTTACAAATACTAGCACATTTATTTTTTAAGGAATCTTACTAAGTAGATGTTATTGTGATGACTATTTTTATCATTTTTCATCTAAGCAAAATGGTGGTGAAGAGGAAAGACCTAGAAAGGCTGACTACAGAACCCAAGCTCATAAACACAGCTTCTTTCTGGGCACTCGGGTGTGACTTTCTGCTCTCTCTTTAAAAATGCTGCTTAGACCCCTGGGGACACTCATTTACCCTGCAGTTTGTCTGTGGACCACCTTGACTGGCAGAAACAGTCCACAGTGAAAGCTCAGAAGCAAAAATACAGGGCAGCCAATGGCTCTGCCTGCATTTCTGCTGCAGATTCTAAAACGTGCTCCCCACAGCAGCCCTGCCAGGGGTTCCAGCTGTCCTGGGCCCCAAGTCCCCAGGCCTCACTTGCTGCCTACCTCAACTTCCCCAGGGGGCTTTTGGAAGCTCTTAGGAAAGCTGAAGCCCAACTGCAACCCAGACATCAGCCTATTCTCTCCCAGGAGCCCTCATCTTGCAGCATCGTGATTTCCTCACATGGCAAAAGGTACACACTACTCAGTCTTTCAAAATAAATAATATATTGCGGTAGATCACACTTGCTTGATAACTTTATAAAGAAAATCAAAAGAGTATTGACCAGCATAAAAGTCAAGGTTTTCATTACCCCTGGGGGAAGGAGAGCAATGCACTTAGAGATGAGCAAATGGGGTCTCTACTGGACTGGGACCAGGAATGTTCTATTTCTTAACCCAAGTGGTGAGTACATGGTGTTCATTTTATCATCATTCTTTGAGCTGTAAATGTGTTTGTTGTACCCCCTTCTACTTGAATGAAGCACTGCACCATTTAATAAAATTAAAAAATAAGATGACTGAGGCCTGTCTCTATCCACTCCCTCCCCCGTGACTTCAGACAATTCACTTTTTCTCATAAAACTATTTCCTCAATGGCCAACGAAGATCATTTCTCTCCTGCCCACCTCACAGTGGCTCTGAGAAAGGACATAGGATCACATATTTGAAAGCGTTTTGTATACTGCAAAGTGATTTATAGGCAGCAGTAATGATTATGACGGTAGGAGCCTCTTTGCTTAGGATATTGCTCAATAGAGCAATCCCCATTTCAGGGTCATTGTGTCACATTCCTCATGAGCTTCCCGGATGCTGCTTTCAGATTCTTTGCTATTCTTGGATTTCTTTGATTGGATTACAAATATTTGTTCTCTCTTGGGAATAACTGGCTGAAATGAAATTTCTGTCATTGGCTGCTCTTGCTAAAGAGAAGGCACACAGTTTACATCCTTAGGCTCATTCTTAGCAATAATCCTAGCTGCTGTATCTGATCACTATGGAGACATCTTTTCCACCTGTTACAGTCAACAAGTCTGAGAATAAGATCATCCTTGTCCAATGTGCAATGCACTTGAGCATCAGCTCTTACAAGAACTTGGCGCTCCATAAAGAACAGGAATAGCTTCTGAGGCCAACATACAGGTCCGTTGCATGTTCTGGCTTAGAAAAAATCATTTTTAGGGGCTGGCACTGTGGCACAGCAGGTAAAGCTGCCAACTGCAGTGCCAGCATCCCATATGGGCTCCGGTTCAAGTTCCGGCTGCTCCAATTCCATTCTAGCTCTCTGCTATGGCCTGGGAAAGCGGTAGAAGATGGCCCAAGCCCTTGGGCCCCTGCACCCATATGGGAGACCCTGAAGAAGCTCCTGGCTCCTGGCTTCGGATTGGAGCAGCGTCAGCCATTGCAGCCAATTGGAAAGTGAACCAGCGAACAGAAGACCTCTCTCTCTCTGCCTCTCCATCTCTCTCTGTGTAACTCTGACTTTCAAGTAAAATAAATAAATCTTAAAAAAATAAATTCAGTAGCCAATTGTTTTACAAAAAAGAAAAAATCATTTTTAAATCATTTCAGTTTCAAAGCAAAACCCATTTCACAGAGAGAACGCTTCAGTGGCCATCTAAACTGCAATTACCCTGGTGAAAGTCCCACTAATGAGGCCTGGGCAGACATTTTAGTATTTTTAAAAATTATTTTTCAAACTAATTCACTCATGAAAGGAACTGGTATGATCCAGATCAAAGTCTTTTGCCTCTGAACTATCGAGTTTGGTATATCTCATCTTGATGGCATTGCTTCCCTGGGCCATTTGGGGCTTGTTAGAACACAAGAGTGCTGTGATACCTTCACAAATCCACAAGCAAATCACAATAGCATCAAAGCCACGCACCAGATAAATAGCCCAATGCCAAAGACGACAACTCGTCAGGTCTATAATCTGGGATTTTGTCATTACCAGCATGTTGCTCTCTTCTGATGTGTAACCAGAAAGAAACACAGAAACAAAATTATTGTTTAAGAGATCATTGTGAACTGAATTGTGTTCCCCACAAAATTTGTCTGTTGAACTCCTAACCCTCAGTACCCCAGAATAAGACTTTATCTGGAGGTGGAGTCATTATCAGTGTAATTAGGTAAGAGGAAGTCATGAAGATGGGCCCTAATCCAGTGTTCTGATAAAAGGAAAATTAGAACTCAGAGCCCCATGCGTGGTTATATGAAGACACACAGGGAGAAGGTGGCCGTCTACCAGCACAGATCTTCCCTCATAGCCCTCAGAAGGAACCCACCTGCTGACTGGACTTTAGGCCTTCGAACTGTGAGTCAGTAAATCTCTGTTGGGTAAACCAGCTGGTTACAGCGTCCTGGAAAACTAGAGAGGAGACCATGGCATTTACATGTTGTTTGTGTAGACTGAGTTCCTTCCTCAGGACATTTTTGCTGCGTTTTTCCTTCTATTTGACTTCCAACATCTTAAGCCTCCTGGAGCCACAAGTTTAAAAGCAAAGACCATGGACAGCACAGCAGGATGGTGGCACCAGGCATACCAACTGCTTCCCATTGCTGGGATTATGTAACCAAAAAGCCAGAGTCTGCCAAAGAAGTCTTCTCCCACATCAACACGCCAGGGTATGGAATAAAGATCCAGGCTCCTATGCCTGTCTTTCCATCACATAACCATCTATGCTGAGGCTACAGGCAGTGTCAGTCTGCTGCCTCAGGACTCCAGGACCCTGGCTGCAGCCACGTAGCTCATCACAGGCAGGCAACCTAAGCACGCAGCACCCAGTCCAGGAACCAGTCCACTCATCTGGACCCAGCCCCGGGCCACCTGCCTGAAGTCTCCCCTCTTTTGCCATTGCTCCTCCAAAGCAAGCCCCTTAACATGGCACTTGCTCAGAGAGCGGCTTCTGGTGACCTCAAGTCTGGGGTCTTTGGGGTGGTGATTTTTCTAAATGCAGATGCCCAGGCTCCTGCTCCACCCCCAGTCGCTTCAAACAGAACTTCTGGTTGTGGTGGCTGTGGCATAAAACAAGCATCATTGATTTTTTGGCCTCATTTGCTGGCACAAACTCCAAAAAGGCTTGGAATCTCCTGAGTGAGAGGAAGGGAGGAATGTCTCTGGTATTCATAACGAGCCCTTTGGACCATACCTGAGCTGTGCTCATGAGGTGACTCAAAGCAAGGCTCCTAGGTAGATTCAGGGTTGGGCTGGACACTGGAAGGAGCCAATCTGTGCTTTAGAGGATGGGAACTTCAGCCTCGCCTCTCACCACTGTCCTCCTCTCCTATTGGGTAAGTGGCTTGGAGATCGGGCTCCATTACAAACTCTTGGACAGTGAGATCAGGAAGCCTCTAGGCTGACGCACAGCTGAGCCTGGGAGGGCTGTACACCTGTCCTGACCAGCCAGGGGAGCTCTGCACATCCCTTCCCTATGGACTCCCTGCCCTGCGCTTCTTTCCTGAGTTCTGGCTGTGCCTGAGTTGAATCCTTTACAACAATATTCTACTCTCAGTCCGTTTCGGCCTTCTAGTGAGTCATTGGAGTGGAAGGGGTGGGAAGCGTGGGAATCCTTAGAATTGCAGTGGTCCAGGCAGTCTGTGTGGACCACCGGGTGACCCTCCTCCCAGCTGGCACCTGAAGTGAGGGCAGTCTTATGGGACTAAGCCCCTTAACTGTGGCATCTGACACTACTCTGGGATGGAAATGAACTGCTGCTCATCCTGCTGGTGTTCAGACATCTGGAGAATTGGTCAGATTGGGAGAGTCACCAGCAGTGGCCACCTTGCCTTGGTTTCTTTTCACCAATGGAGTAATTAATTACAGTTCAGAGATAAAGGTAGGAGACTAAAGCAAAGTTTATTGAAATACATTCCAAGGGAGGAACAGGCAGTAGAGAGCACATGGCACCCTTTCTTCCTGGTTCAGGGCTCTTATCCCTAAAGTGTGAGGAGCATTGACTAGTGATGTGGCCATGATGATTATGATTGACATACATGATTGACATCTGGGAGTTGCATAGCTTTGGACTCTCTGTACATGTGGCTACAAACCAGACATTTCTGGTATGGCTAAGCTCCCCTTTTATCAGGACCCTTCAACCACATGTTAAACCATAAGCTAAGTGGCCTTGGGTGGGTCCCAGCAGACAGCAGCATCCCTGGTCCCTCCTCTGGGTGATGGTTTTGTGGCTTCTTCCCAGTTGCTCATGCCTAGTTATCTACCTGACCAGTAGACTCATGAGGGCAGGAGCAGGTATGAAGGTGCCAGTCAGCTCACCTTCAAAAGATCCTGAGTGGAACAACTCATCAGAGCAGCCTGGTGGCCCCAGTTGCTGGCTGCACTGGCAGTTCCACCTTGCATCTGTGTCGCGGCCACACTAGGGTAACCAGCTTGTCCTGGTTTACCCAGACATTCCAAATTTTAGCAATGAAGGTCCCAGACCCTGACCCAGGCAAACGGGGACATTTGGTCACTCGTGGCATGCACACACACACACACGCACACGCACATGCACACACACACAGAGAGTTCCCAGCTCATGACTGAGCACTATGGATACTAGTTTTTGCTGGATGCAGGAATCTCCTGATAGGCCTTTTTTGTCCGGAGCTTCCCATCAGCCTATGCTGGGGTTCTCAGAACTGCATCGTGATTTGAGGGTCCTCCTCCAAGTCACAGGAAACAACCGCTAAAGCTATTCCCATGGTTGGTGACAGAATTCACTAGAGCAGTCTGAGCAAGAGAGAGAGAGAGAGAGAGAGAGATCAGAGTTAGATGTGTTAAATAACTGCAAGGGAGTGGTAGGCGGGACAGGACAGTAGGGGATTGCTGACTGCTGCTGTCATTTGCTGCAAGACAGCAGCTGGCAGGAGGGCCAGAGGCTGTCGCAACATGGACTACAATCTAAGAGGCATACTTGTAACTGCAGTATCTTCACAGTTAGGGTGAGTTTATTTCCCATGATCCAACATATTTCCCCAGGTAGGTGACTTGCATCTCTGGGCAGAGCTGGGAACCCTGCACTGCCCCTATCTTTAGGACTTGCCCAGTGCCGCAGAGGGTTTCTCCACATTTCACACTCCTCCGCCTCCACTCCCTTCACAGGGGTCAGACCTTATCAAGCTCTGATGGCTGTTCCAGCTCTGCACTTCCCCACTTCATTTCCTTGGACCTTTCCCTACATCAGGGTCCTATTGGTCTAATCCTGTTTTGGCATCTGAGTCTCAGAGAAACCAAATTGTCATGTGGACTCACTTATCAGTATTTTTCAAATCTCCCTAAGATGATGATGAGAGCCACGTCCAGTGTGCCTGTCCATCATCTGATAGGAAGAACAACATCCAGACTCGTGATTACCGTACAACACAGAAAATGCCACAAAAAGATCCAGGCGGAATGTTCTGGAAACACTGAGGAAGGAGGAATGGAATTGCCTTGGTAAGGGGGGGGGGGGCTAATTTCAGCTTCATTGGAGAATTCCTGTGACTGTAGCCATCGTATCACACCAGTATGATACAATCATCTCATATTGTACACAGAAATTTCTAAGACTAAGGATCTTATTTCCAGAAAATTCGATGAAAATCAGCAGAAAGAAAACTACTTGCTTTCCTTAAATATTCTGGCAAGAGTAACTAGCATGTGTATGTGTGTGTGTGTGTGTGTGTGTAGCACTGCATCCACAGGGCTAAATCTGTCATGCTAGAAACACATATACTTTAGAAACATAGAGATTTTTACATCAACTGTCTTCAATAATTTCTGGTTTTTCTTTTAAAAATGCATCACTAATTATAGGATAGTTATCCCAGCTGGAAGTCTTTTATCCTTGCTCAATACAGCCATTTTGCAGTGAGGCTAAAAAATAGATAAATGCTATGTGTGGTGTTTAAAAAGTCAAATATTGGACAAGGTCACATATGAATCATTTTTCTCCTAAATTAACACATTATTTTGATGTCCCAAGAAAAAGATTCTAATACATAATTCTTTTTAGCTTCAACTGTGAGGCAGTTTGAAATACAGGCCCACATCATATCCCATTGGACTGCCAGTATCCAAGATTGAAAGATTCATACATGTATGCCTAAATTTGCTCTTGGTAAGTGTAAGGCAGACAGTGAGAAAAAAGAGCACACAAATGTTCCTTCAGTGTTTTCCATTCTAACTAATCTGAAGTTGGAAGAAGGATAGCCATGATAATTGTCTCAGTGGGTAAATTTATTTTTTACTTTAGACTGTTATTATAGTAAAATATATTTAACATAAAAGCATGATACTGTCTGCCACTATCCACAAAATACAGGACTCTAGAATTGTATTGTACATCAAGACACTTTCTGTGCCCTACTTACGTACACTCATTCATACACACCAGCCACACTCACACTTTTTTACACTCACACAGTCACCTATACAGAGTCATTCACATGGGTACATACACTGATGGTCACACTCATACACACTTGCACATACATTCACACATACACACAAAGTGTATTTCAAAATGTTCATGGACAATTGGGTTAAAAGATGTTTATTTTGGTGCAAAACTTTTGAGGTATATGCATAGTTTTGCCATAATACACAGTTTATATAAGCTTTTTGGAGATCTCTCTCTCTCTCTCTCACACACACACACACACATCTCTAACCTCTATCTGGAAATCCTTACACTTAGTGAAAATATGATGCTCATCAGGAGGAAAGAATGGAAACAAGGAGGTGAAGAGTCCATGGGAAAGGGCACAGGGAATTTGCTCGCATCGGGCACTTAAACAGACACCTGGAAATCTAAAATAACAAAATGGATAATTTGCATAAGGGGAGAGTACAACATGCTTCTTTAGGTATCTACGATCCCTTAGTGTAGAAACAGCAATAAATGTGAAGTTTGAGAAACATGAAAGAAGGAAATGACATGTCTCAAGTTTGCTTCCCCTTAAGCACTCTCCACATCTCCCATGTTCTTATAGGCAAACATCCTAAAATTATCATGGACACCACGTGATGTCCTCCCAAAATCCCTCTGTTGAAACTGCAATCTGCAATGTGGTGGTATTGAGGTAGGGCCTTTGCAAGTGATTAGGTCACAACAGGGAGCCTTCATGAATGGGAATAATGCCCTCATACAAGACACCCCAGAGAGCTCTCCAGTTCTCATTCCACCAGGAAGGATACAGCAAGAAGTCAGTGGCCTGCAACCCAGACAAGAGCCCTCACCAGAGCCTACCCTTGCTGGCTCTGTGAGCTCAGACTTCCAACCTCCAGAACCGTGAGAAGCCAGTATCTGTTGTTTGTCAGTCACCCAGTGCATGATACTCTGTGAGAGCAGCTAGAGCTGACTATAGCAATCTTAGCAATATTCATTCTTTCTTCATTCCCAAGCATGGCTCAACCCATTGAACCTAACTTCTCCCCATATTAGTCACTGGCGTGATTCCTAACCATTATCTCCTAATTACCAGCTCAGAGCTCTGCATGTTGGTCTTCAGCCTGCTGAGTCTCCTCCCACCTATGACACTATGGATGAGCCTCAACCCCCAGACCCAGTGGCTTTCTCGTTTGTGAGTCTTTCTCTGGCTGCTTCTCCTGCTCATTAGTAAGTGACTGAATTTCCCAACTTCTTTGCTCCGTCTTCTCTTAATTGTTGCATGCTCTTTCCTTGTCCAGGCTCCCCACTCTCAGCTCCTGCCTCATCTGTGATGAGAACACTCTAAACTCTTTCCTGCCCCGACTGCTCCCCATTGCTCCTATTCAGTAAACCCAGCTGCCAGCTGGACATCTCTTCCTGTCTGTCTTCTGAACATCTCACCCTTGACTTGCTCAAAACCAAACTGAAAATAAATGAAACAGCAAAAAACATTTGTCCGTTTTTTATAGAAATTAATGGCTCTTAGCCCACACAAGCTCTCTTAATAAAACACCAGAGACTGGGTGACCTAAACAACTAAAATTTATTTTCTCATGGTTTTGGAGGCTAGAAAGTACAAGATCAAGGTGCTGGCCAATGTGGTTTCTGGTGAGGGTCCCCTTGCTGGCTGGCAGATGGCCACCATCTTGCTGTGCCCTCATCTTCCCTTTCTTCAGGATGAGCACACAAAGAAAGCTCTGGTCTCTTAGTTAAGGACATGAAGGCTTTCAGATGAGGGTTCCACCCCTATGATCTCATTTCACCTTAATTACTTCCTGAAGGCCCATCTCTAAATATATCACATTAAAGCTTATGGCTTTAACACACGAATCTGGGGGACACAGTCCACAGTATTCTTCCCATAGCTCCCCAAATTTATGTCCCTCTCATATGCAAAATCCATTCATTCAAATAGGCTAGTGTCCAAAGTCTTAACTCTTTCCAGCATCAACTCTACAATCTGAAGTCCAGTGGCAGGTATTTTGTGTAAAGATTAAGACACCACTTGAGACACCCCACATCCTGTATTGCAGTGCCTGGGGTCAAGCACTGCTTCTGATTCCAGCTTCCTGCCAATGTGCTCTCTTGGGATGTGGCAGATGATAGCTCAAGTACTTGTGTTGCTGATTCCCACATGAGAGACCCAGACTGTATTTTTGGCTCCTGGCTTCAGCCTGGCCCAGCCCTGGCAGTTGCAGGTGTTTGGGGAGTGAACCATGATGGAAAATCTGTTTGTCTCTTTTGCCTCTCTCTCATTCTCTGTCTCTCGTTCCTCTGCCCATGTGTGTGCCATGAAGCAAATAGAATAAATAAAGATTAAATGACTGAAGTCTCATCTTTATCAAGTATGAGAGATACTTGGGGTCCAACTTATCTTGAGGCAAAATTCTTCTTCAGTTATTAACTGTGAATCCAAAAAGTTTTGTGCTTTCAAAATACAATAACAGGACAGTGATAGGGTAGGCATTAACATTCCAGAAGAAATAAATAGGAAATAAGAAAGGGACAAGTTCCCAGGCAAATCTGAGACCTAGCAAGGCAAATTTCACAAGACCTCTTTGGCCAATGTCTTCCCTTCCAGGATTGCTAGGTGAGAGCATCACCCCCACACTTCTGTGCAGTTGGCCAGCCCCTGTGGCTCTCTGCAAGGGTCCTGCACCCTGAAACCAAGGAAATAAGAGGCTTGTTCCCTGGCCCTGTGGTGGGGTGGCAGCACTGCTGATGTTTCATTCAGCTTTGGGGACATTCTTCCCTTTTCTTGAATAGCACACATTCATAGCTAGGAAGCTTTGTAGTCGTGTCCTAAGAAACCTGACAGCCTTTGTTCACTCTGTTCCACCTTCTCTGCCATGCATTGTTTGAACTGGTAATGTTTCTGCTGTTATAACCCCATCTCCATTCCCGACTTCTGCTGAGATGGCTAATTACCACCACTATACTGGATAACATTTTTATGGAGTGATTGCCCAGTCACACCCTTAATGTTCTCTCCAGAATAGGCTTCCTGACATTTTGCTGTATGGATGCACTGAGGATTTTTGAAATCTGTATATTCTGGTTCCACTTTGTTCAACAATTGCTTCTTCAATTCATCTTTCTCTTATATTTTACTACAAGCCGCCGGGATGAGCGAAGTCATTCCTTTAACACTTTGCTTAGCAATCTTCTCAACTAAAGAGCCAGTTCCATCATTTGCAAGTTCTACCTTCCATAAATACTAGAGCACAATTTAGTTGAGATCTTTGCTACTTTCTCACAAGGTTTATCTTTCCTCCAGTTTCCAATACCCTTTTCTTATTCCCATTGGAGGCTTTACAAGAATGGCATTTAATGTCTACATTACTGCTAATATTCTGTTTATAGAAATATAATTTTATCTTATCATACATCTCAAAAGCTTCTCCAATTTCTACCCATTACTCAGTTCCAAAGGCACTGCCATATTTCTTAGTATTTATTACAGCAGCATCCTATCTCTTGGTATCAAAGTCTTCGTTAGTCAGCTTGAATGGTCACTATGAAATATCATGGGCTGGGTGCCTTAAACAACAGAAATTATTTTTCTTATAGTGCTGGAGGCTAGGAAGTCAAAATCAAGTGCCAACCAGTTTGGCTTCTGGTGAGAGCTCTCTGGCTGCCTTGCAGGCTGTTGCCTTCTCGTTGTGTCCTCACATGGTTGGGGTGAGGGAGGAGTCTTCCAATGTCTCTTCTTGTAAAGACACTAATCTTGTTGAATTAGGATCCCATACTTATGACTTCATTTTTCTTCAGTTACCTCCTGAAGGACTTACTTTTAAATACAGTTATGTTGCACATCATGGTTTCAACATAAAAGTTTGGTGGAAGGTGGAGAACACAATTCATTCTCCTGAGATACCATGCCCCAAAGGAGGTCTCATCCTTGAATTTTTCCCCCCAAATCCAGCTGAAAATCCCAGTTATGGGTTTCTGGTCCTAGTTCTCTTTGGCCCATTCTTTTTTTTCCATTGCCATCATTACATTTCCATTTCAGGCTCCTCTTGTGTCTTTCCTGAACCACTTCTTGTGGCCTTCCTGGAGCTCTTTTTCTCGAATATTTTCCCTATGATCCAAACCAACAGATCTGATCAAGATACCTACACTGATTACACACATTGTTCAAGCGGAATTCTTCCCCATCCATCCCTCACCTACCACTCTGGTCTAATCCCAGCCATTGCCACTGAGTATCATGCTCTGATCATACTGAGCTTCCAGCTGTCCTCAGAAGTGCTGCCTGCATTCAGACCTCACGTCTTCCTTTATCCAAGGTTTTCTTCTACTGCAATAGGCTTCTTTTTCTTCTTCACTGTGAGTTCTTGCTCACCCTCCAGATTCCAGATTAAAATGGTTTTAAAGAATATTTCTCAAGCTTCTCTGCTGAGCTGTCCCAGCACCCTCTTCATACCCCTGTTCCAGCATTTACCATACTTATACACTTGTCTCTGCCATTAGACTCGTGGTTCCTCATGAGTAGTAGCCAACTGCCTTAGTTCAACAGTGCTGATGCAATAAAATACCCAAGAGACAGTAATTTTTAAGGACTAGAACTTCATTTCTCACAGTCCTAGGGGCTGGGGAAGTCTGAGATGAAGGCACCCACAGGTTGGTGTCTGGTGAGGACCTGCTGCTTCGATGGTGTCTTCTCATATCAGCAGCCCCACATGACAAGAAGGCAGTGACTGCAACTTCCTTCTGCCCTCTGACAGTCATTAATCATGACTAAATCACTTCCCCCAAAGCCCAGCCTCTTAATACCACCAGAGTTGAGCCTAAACAACATGAATTTTGGAGGGACGCATTCAAACTCAGCAGACTCTCCTCCAGTGCTGAGAGCTCAGCTCCGCCCCGGCAGGTGCTACATGAAGGTAAATGGCAGTAAAGTGTGCTGCAGAAATGGGGGTGCTGGTGTCTTATGCGACCTTTGTCATCAACTATTCTCAGGCCCAAGAGAAAATCTTACGTATTTCCAACTACATATGTGTATGGGCCACTTAATTCTTCTGAATATGGGGTACTAGACTCTAAATATAAATGCTGCCTTCATACAGATACAATAATATAATTTTTGAAACACAAAAAAATATGGAGAAGACTACCTGGATCACAAGCCAGTTCTTCTGTCCTCAGAAAAAGATGTATGGTATTTATAATTAGGATATTTAACATATAGTTCAAATCTCATTTTAAATCAGTTATGTGAACACAAGGATCATTAAATTTTAGTGTCATTCAGCTATAATATTTTACTTCAAGCTTAATTTTAAATAAACCTAAAAGAAAGAGGTTACACATATTCTTCAATTTAAAGATCCTCCCAGGATGACATCTGGCCTAGAAGCACCAGAGTTTGTAAAGGTTATGTAAAAGGTGAGTGTACATTAAAACAAAATCTTCTTAATTAGCCAGAATAAATCATTGCATGTTTCTGGCCACACACTTCTGGGACAGCCTCCCCCTTTAAAAGAGCTTTTTGAAATATCCACCTAGAGTGGAAAACTTTATACAAAAGTGTGCCAGACCTTCTGATGACTGAGCATGGAACACCAGGAAGCTTTTATGTGCTTCTTACCTTCCAAGCCAGATTTTATACAACAAAGTGGCTGAGTGATGGTCTTTTCATTAGCAAAGTTCCTACTGTGAGAAAATTCAAAGATACAAAAATTTCCAGGCAACAGGACATGATTATGACCTTCGATGATGCTTAAATATTCTCTGTAATTAGCATTGGCTGTGAACTTTCATGTAAGGATGAAGGAGACAAAACCATTTTCCTTTAAAAAGGAGAAATCTTAGAGTATAGATCTACCTTCAATTTCTCAAGGAGGAAACTTGAGCAGCCCAGAAGCAGGGTGCATCTCTCTAGGCAGAACAGGGGTTCCTCCCAATCAAGAGACCAATTTCATGAAACAAAGTCACTGGCCCCACCATCAGAGCTCAAGGCAGTCAGGGACAGGGTAGAGACACTAGGTTATTTGTTCCTCTCAGATGTTCAAGCTTGGAACTGAAGTGGTTTTACTCTGCAGGAAAACAGGACACCTAGCTGGTTTGTCTCTGTGAGTTAGTATGCATCCCCAAGCCCTCTGCTAGTCATGTCATAGTAGATCCATCTCTCTAGTTCTGGCTTCAAGCTCTTCTGTCAAGCCTCACCCAATGGCTCACTCACTAGCTGCTTCTCATCTTGATACATTTGCTGTCCATCCACCACTGAAAATGCCATTTTGATAACCCACCCCTTTCACCTGGCAGCTTGCTATTCAGTCTTTTAAGTTCGTTTCTGTGCTGGTGGGTTTCTCAAGATGGCAGAGTAGAGTGTGAGCTGACTGCTCTAGTCTAGGGGAAGATAGTTTTTAAAAAGTGGAGAGAGTGCAATCGCAGGGAAGGGTTATGGAGAAAACGGCAACAGCAGGGGAAACTCCACACTAATTGGGGGGACACTGTGGACTTACGTAGAGGGTGTGGACGTGCGAAGCTCAGGACCCCAGCAACCGAGAGCCTCAGCGCCAGCTTTGGAGTGAGATGAGACCAGACTGTAGCACCCAAGCCACTGGTGATAAAGCCATGGGAAGAATCTGGCATGGACCTGGCTTGAAGCCCTGTAGGGACAGTGTACCTGCCAAACTAAAGGGGAAAAAAGAGGACACATTTTGCTTTCCCTGACCATCCAGCACCAGCATCCTGTAACTAGCTGAGGGGGGTGGGCACCATTTTGAACATAAGTAGCAGCTAGGCCAGCTCATGTCTGCACACTTAGCAACCAGCTGAGAAGAAATGCCTGAGTCTGGCTAGGAGAATTGACAGGGGACTAGATACTCGTGACTGTGGGAGCCTCGTGTGCCATGACTGTGAAAATACTGTGGCTGAGTGGGAAAGTGCAGGGTGTGGCTGGGACTTTAGGCAGTCACTGGAAGTGGCTCCACATGCTCAGGGCTCCCTGATTCCCTGGTGAGGGTCATTGCTGCAGAATACGTGTTCACACCAAGGACTGCATGGATTCTTTGTGTGGTTCTTGTGGCAGCATGGATGAAAAGCAGAGTGATAGAGAGGGAGAGAGATTTTTCTATCCACTGGTTCACTCCCCCAAATGACCACAATATACAGAGCTGCGCCAGGCCAAAACCAGGAACCAGGAACTCCCTCCTGATCTCCCATGTGGGTAGCAGGGGCCCAAGTGCATGGGCCATCTTCCACTGTCTTCCCAGGCATCTTACCAGGAAATTGGATCAGAAGCAGAGTGGCCAGGACTTGAACGGGGACTCAGATATGGATGCCAGCTTTGCAAGCTGCAGTTTAGCCTGCTGCACCCCAACACCAGCCCCTATTTATTTTATTTAATAACTCTCCATACTGCTTTCCTTAGTGGCCGTACTATCTAACATTCCCACTAACAATATATACGAGCTTGCCTTTCTCCACGAAAGCCAGTACTTGTTACTTTCTGCCTTTTTTAACAGGCACTCTCACAGGATGATGCAATATCTCATTGTGAATATGGTTTTCATTTCCCCTGACAGCTAGTGATATTAAGCATTTTTTCATTATTTTTTGACCACTTGTATTTCCTCTTTTGAGAACTGTCCATTCAAGTCGATTGCTCATTTATTAACTGAATTAGTTTGATTTTTGTTGTTGTTGTTGAGCTTTTTTGTGTTGCCAATACAATCCGGATTTTAATCCTTCTCTGATAAATAGCTTGCAACTATTTTATCCCATTTTCTCAGATGTCTCTTCACTCTATTGATTGTTTCCTTTGTTGTAAAGAAGCTTCTGAGTTTGATAGAATCCCGTTTGTCCAGTTTTGTTTTTGCTGCCTGTGCTTTTGGAGTCTTATGAAGAAAATTATTACCTACACTGAAGTGGTTCCCTTATGTTTTCTTCTAGCAATTTCATAGCTTCAGGCCTTACATTTAGGTTTTTGATCCATCTTGAGCTTATTTTTCTAACTGGTGAAAGGGAGGAATTGAATTTCAGTCTTCTATATATGTAGATCCAGTTTCACCATTTATTGAAAAGACTCTCCTTTCTCCAGTGTATATTTTTGGCACTTTTGTCAAACGTCAGTTGACTATTTGTGTGTGGATTAATTGCTGTGTTTCCCATTCTGTTCCATTGATCTATGTGTCAGTTTTTATGACACCACCAGATGTTTTAATTACTATGACTTTGAAGCATGCTTTGCAATCAGGTACTCTGATGCTTCCAGCTTCATTCATTCATTCATTCATTCACTTAGGTCAGTACCACTTTGTCCATTCTGGGTCTTTCGTGGTCCTGTGATTGCCTTATGACTGCTTGTTCAAAGAACTGTTTCCTCCACTGTTCTATGGGCTTCTTGCAGATGGCTCTGTGTTGTAGGATCTTTATACATCCAATGCCCACTAGAATGACTGGAACATCTAGGAACTGAACGAATGAATTAAGAATGAAAGAATATGATTACTGAGAAGATCCAAAATGTTATGAATAAACTGAGCACAGATTTCAGAGACAATTTAAACATGTGTTTTTGTGTTGGCTTATATACTGAACACATGATATGTAGGTAAAACTATGCTTTACTGCCAGTTCCTCCTAAGTGTTTGTCAGCTGAGAACCAGATCTTTTCCTTCTCTCTTTCTGGTTTTACCCCTTTTAATCCTCTCTCTGTCTCACTCCAACCAGTAGAAAATGAAGAGAACTGTGGGCTGCACTGATGCCCGGTCCTATTTCCGTGCACTGCAAGGTGCTACCCTGTGGCGCTTTCTGCTTTGCTGGGTCCCTCCCAGTGAACGTTTGGGCAGGAAGGGAAGCACTCTCAGAAAGTGCTGCCCAGATGACCACCACCACCCCCTGTATTGCTTAGAAATTACTGTTCCATAATGATTTCCCAACTCTTACCTCAATCATTTACACAGCAAATTCTGAGATCTTAGACCTAGCCACTGTGGGGCATGGCTGCTTAACTGACCCTCACATGTGGCTAGAACTCTCAAGCTCATTCATTCCTATGACATTTGTTTTATAGATTATGATGCTTATAATATATATATATATATATATATATATATATATATATATATTCTTAGTCCCCATTTCCTGGTATATATATAATCCTTGGGTGCTCTGAAGCAAATGTCTTTTTGGATGCTCATGAGTTGGCTATTGGCTGGCAACCCCTAGTAGCTTCAGGATAGAGCTGCTCACCAGAAAGATCAAGATTAGTAGGAGTTTCAGTTGATCACCAATGGTCAATGATGTAATCCACCTTGTCATTATAACGAAGCCTCCAGAAAACCCAAAAGGATCAACTTCTGAGAGCCTTTGGATAGCTGAGCATGTGCAAGTTCCTGCAGGGTGATGTGGGCTAGAGGACATGGAAGCCCAACACCCCTTCCCACTTTATCTGTGTCCTTTGTAAGAAACCAGGAAATGTGTTTGAGTTGCTCCAGCAAATCCAAGGAGGAGGTCACAGGCATCTTGATTTATAACCAGTCAGAAGGACAGGTCAAACAACCTGGGACTTGGTATCTAAAAGGCGGAGCGATCTTGGAGACTGAGGGATCTGTTGCCATCCCCAGGGAGAGAGGGGTGAACCAAATTAGGAAACACAGAGCTGCTGTCCACTGCTGCAGCGTTACCTGCTTGGGGGGAGGGAGGGTGTGCACACACACCTGGTGTCAAAAGTACATCCTGATGGTAGAGAAAGAAACTCAGTTTGAGCTTGTTTTGGTCTCCTATATCCTCATAGGTGTCTAGAATATTTTCAAAAGCTCTGTGATCTCTGAATGAGTGTTTATTTTGGCCCATGCTTGGTTATGTTGAGGTCCTTACCTTTGCTACTTGCAGCCCCCAGCGTTTTTCTTTTTCTCTGTTGGCAGGGCCAACACACTGCACCTGACTCAACACGGCAGATGCAAGAAAGGAGATCTAACATATGTGCATGTGTGTTTGCTTTTTGAAATTAAAGACTGACCCCTGATCACCACAAGTGTTTTTAATAAATGCACCCAGGCAAATTAAATTTTGAGAAGAAGAATCATGCCATGAGCGCCCGTGTTGCTCTGAGTTCCCCAGGAGTGAAGGCATTGATGGAAACAGCGCTCCAGTTTGAACCTTCCCTGCACTTCAAAAGTCAAAGGACTGGATGAACTAACCCTGGAGCAACGGAAACCCTGAGGCTGAGTCCAGAAATCACGCTGATAAGGTCTGTGTTCTAACTGTTCTGCTACTTCCTCCCAGTGGAGCCTTAAGTGAGTTACTACTCTCCTCTTCCTCTTTGACAGAAAGTGAGCTCATAGATGATCAGTGATCTCTGGTCACCAGACAAGGTATAAACAATGTTTGAAGCTTAACTCAGTATCTGATGACACATTGCACTCTGCTCAAATGTGCCCTCCCCAGAGAACCTTCCCCAGCACTGCCTTACCCAGAGCTTCCTTCACTCTCCAGAACTTAACTAGCCTGAGATTGGAGACCAGAACTTCTCATCTTTTCTACATCTGAATCCAAAAGTTTGGGCGGGGAGGTGGGGAGGGCTGTGGGTGCCCCACCTGCTGACAGTGTATTTGCCTGGTGGAAAGGCAACCATGGACTCTCCTTAAGGGACAAAGCACACAGGTTTCCCCCACCACCTTATGCAACTCTGATCACACTTCCCACTCATGGGGAAAAGCAATTAAAGGTCATTGAGAGCTGGAGAGGGTGTTAGATAGGAAAATGAGAAGAAGCAAAAGCAATCAGGGCAGGGAAGGGAGAAGAAATGGGTGGGAGAGGAAGTATTCTTTCGGAGACTGCACTACCAGCAAGGGGAGGGAAGAAATGGCTCAAGAACCAACCCACAGCACTGTATTTTGAATAGGACTTGGCTCCCAAACTCACATAGGCCTTTAAACCTCAAAGTCATACTCTAACGGTTCCAAGAAGATGGAACTTTAATCCCTTAATCAGATTATGGTGTTTCAGAGGTGTGCCTGATGGGAGGTCCTTAGGTCATTCCCCAATGAGGTGTCAGGAAGTTGTTCTCATAAGAGGGTTGTTGTGGAGCCAGCGCCGTGGCTCACTTGGTTAATCCTCAGCCTGAAGCGCTGGCATTCCATATGGACACCAGGTTCTAGTCCCGGCTGCTCCTCTTCCAGTCCAGCTCTCTGCTATGGCCCAGGAGGGCAGTGGAGGATGGCCCAAGTGCTTGGGCGCCTGCACCTGCATGGGAGACCAGGAGGAAGCACCTGGCTCCTGGCTTTGGATTGGCATAGTTCCAGCCTTAGCGGCCACTTGGGGAGTAAACCAATGGAAGGAAGATCTTTCTCTCTGTCTCTCACTGTCTAACTATATGTCAAATAAATTTAAAAAAAAAAAGAGGGTTGTTGTAAAAGCCTCAATTTGAGGCCAACCACTCTCTCTGCCTCCTGCTCACCCTGTGATCCTTCCTCTGCATATACTCCACCATCTACCACCCTTACAGAGGCAAACCATTGGGGCCACCAGTCTTGAACAGGAACTTGCAAAACTGTAAGATAAATAAAGCTTTTCTCTTTAAAAAGTTAGTGCTTTAGGTATTTCATAGTAGTGCCAAAAAAGCCAACAAATAGACAAGTTTTTCACTCTCTCTCCCAAATACACGTTTATTCACCTAGATCCAAATTACACAGGTTCATTACCCAAATGCCCACAATATCTGGAATGAAGCCAGGCCCAAACTAAGAGCTGCGAACTCACTCCAGATCACCGATATGGGTGGCAGGAATGCAATTTCTTGAGCCATCACCTGCTGCCTCCCAGGGTACACATTAGCAAGAAGCTGGAATCAGGAACAGAGCCGAGACTCCAACCCAGCACTCCAATATGGGATGTGGGTGTTCCAAACAGCATCTTAGCTGCTGTGCCAAAAACCCGCCCTATGAGTTGCTATTTTAGAATAGTTCACAGGAAGAGTTGTCTGCCAAAGCTCAAAAACACTGAGCCCATGACACAAGACAGACTATGTATCTGTGCAGATTAATATTTTTATATTGCGTTTTTTTCAATAACGCAAGCTCCAAGACACAAAACCTTGTGACGTCCTTCAGACATGCACTGGCATATTCTGCCTTTCCAATGCATCTTAGACCTTGTCAGAAGCTAGGTGGGTCTGATTCATTTAAGTATCTGACTGTGCAAGCTCCTAGATATCTGTTGGCAGTGGTTTGTGTGTTGACAAGGAACCCAACAGGCTCAAACCTCTTCACTGGATTGTAAGTCCCAGTGGAGGATTCTCAAATACTTCCTTCCTGAGGATTTGTTTTGATGTGACCTTTGCATGGAGAAGAAGAATGGAGGGATCATGAGAGGGTAAAGAGGAGGTAGAGAGGGAAGAAGCAGCGAGGGAGGGAGGTCTTTACTAAGGAGACTGATAGCCCGCACTGATGAGGATGGTACCTGGCCAGCTATGGTTTTGATACCAATCAATAGATTGTCATTAGCCTGTTGGTGATAGCTGCTCTATTTACACTGCATGCCCACATAACACACAGGGTCCAGCTTAGTGTTCTGAATGGTGGTTCATTGACTGAGCAGCCTGCAGGCACAGTGCTTAATGAGACACTGTCCCAACTCTCTTAACATTCACCCTGCAAAGAGAAGAGAATTGGGCATTGATACCAGCCCAAAAAATCCAGCTGTATTGAACACACAAATATAAATTCATAAACCTGCAAACACTCACTTGTTTGACCCAATTTCTACCTCTCTCAGCTAACACTGGAGAATTAAAAAAGTACATCCATCCATCCTGAAAGACAACCCCTGCAGACTCGGAGACCTGCACCTGCTCATGGTGGCCCTGCCCACTATAAACACTTTGCACAGCTAGAATCCAAGAGAAGGGGATTGGGACTTGCTCTGGATTTTGAAGAGTATGTATGGTAGTATCTCTAGATTTACAGGGGAAAAAATCATATATAAAAGGATATAAACTGAAACTCCCTTTGTATTTTCCATCAAAACATTAAAAGCATTCTTTAATGTTTATGTGTCTGTGTAGGCACCTGTGTTTACTAATGGATATTTCATCCAAATAATAGAGTTCTACATACATCATAAAGAAAAGTTGTTCTATTGTGGTACTCCATTTGCCAACTCAGAAACCTGACATTTCTGGAAGAGCAGCGACAAGCAATTTCATGATGATAAATTTTATAAGACAAAATACTGTGTTCTATAGAGCTCAGGAGTAATTTAAAAGGAAGACAAACAGTTCCAACATTTAATGGGTAAACAAATGTAGCAGGATAATTTATTGAGATATTAATTTGTGATGTTTTTCTTGCTCCTGTAGGAGTCTAGAAAGATGGAAAGCTATGGCATTTCCCCTAGGCAAGCAGGTAGATGTGTTCTTAGTCTGGACGCCTCTGCATCCATCAATAGTGGTGTCTCTTTCTGAGGCCTCACATCAAAGCTGCAAAACATCCCCAATGAAAGAGATGCAGCTACAGACAGCAGAAGAACCAGGGAAGAATCGAGGAGTTGGGAGGAAAAGAGCAATTTCTGAAAAACGTCACAAGGGATGGGGGTGGGGTGACTCTGTAGGTGGCACGGATCACTCCCCCAGTTGCTCACAGATTCCTAAGAGGTATAGAGGATCTGAAGGTTTGGGGGAAAATGGTCCCCAAACTCCCCTAAATGGCTTCAGATGAACGACCTTGGTAATAAATAACCAGTGTTATCTTCAGTCATGAGAACACTAACCCTTCCCTGGTTCAGGGCTCACTCCCATCAGCATGCTCTGCTAAACAAACTTGGGTTAAATTATGAATATTGGCCACGAATTCCTTGCATCTCTTCCCATAAATGGGATAGACTCAGTATTTCTCCATCCCTTGAATCTGGCCTTGGCTGTGTGAGTCTTTGGTTCACAGATGCAGTGGATACCTAAAAAGTACTTTCTTATTTGGCTTTGTCATTTCTTGCTGCATCCGAAACACAGTTCCCAGAGAGCCTGGGAAAGCTGGTCAGATGCTGGACAAACATAGCTCAATTGCCTGCGTTACTAGAGCAAACCATCATTAAAAAAGACCGTGTGTAATTTGCAAACAAGTTCTCCTTTCTATGTAGCCTTCCATCCATGTATGTAGGGCATACTCATATCCTATTTCTTGTGTTACTTTGAAATACTGTTCCTGAGTACAAAAAGCTGGGAATATCTAACAAAAAGATGTACTGAAATATTGGTGCTGGAAAGCAAATTAATGGTTCGTGAAATTTTGATCTAACAGGAAGTTTCTTATTTCCCTCTTCAAAAAAGTATTGGAATGAGAACTACCATGTTTGTCAAATCACAAATAACAGAAAATAAATTTTTATACTAATTTAAAAAAAGAAAGACCATGTGAGACCATGTGAGACCAGCTGACCCATGCTGTTGTGCTGTGAATGTTTGAGTCCTCCCTAAATTCATTTGTTGACTCTTAATGCGGAAGTATTAAGAGGTGAGACCCTCGGGAGCTGGTTCCTTCATGAAGGTGAAGCACTCAGGAAGGGATCAATGCCCATGTAAAAGAGACCTCAGAAAGCGAGCTAGCCCCTTACACCATGTGAGCACACAACAAGGCACCAGTTAGGACACTAAATCACCGGACACTAAATCTGCTGATGCCTTGATCTCTGGCTTCTTATCCTCTAGAAGTGTGGGAAATACATTTCTATTGTTTATAAACCATCCAGTTTATAATACTTTTGTTATAGCAGCCTGGATGGGCTAAGACGAAAATTGATGTAGGAGAATGGCAGTGTTTCTATAATAAGCACCTAAAAATGTGGCGGAAGCTTTGGAAATGAGTAATGGGTAGAGGCTGAAGGGTTTTGGAGTGCATGCCAGCAAAGGACCACATAAACACGTAAGATGTTGCAGAAAGCTCAGAACAAGGGAGCTATTAGAGGAAGCCCCATCTGCCTATAGAACATCTGGGTAGTTGTGAACAGAAATTTCGTAGAAATATGGACAGTAAAGGCCACTCTGATGAGGTCTCACATGGAAATGAAGAAAATAGCATTGGAAACTGGAGGAAGGCAATCCTTAAAGTCAACTGAAAATAGATCTTTATAAAGAGTGGGAATAGGAGAGGGAGGAGGAAGAAGTGTGGGAGCATGCGCGGGGCGGGGGGGGTACAGTGGGAAGCGTCACTATGCTCCTAAATCTGTGTATGTGAAATACATGAAACTTGTATGCCCTAAGTAAAAAATAATAACAAAGAACATCAAATAACACAGGAAAGACCAGGCAGAAGAATCTTCCAAATGAGCCCTGGCCAACCTAACAAGCCAAAGAGTCATGAAGTAACTTTTGGGGTGGCTTGTGACAGAGTTTTAGCAAGTGAGTGGTGAAAGTACACTTCCTCTCCAAGGGTGATGCATAACCATGCCTAAGTCTCTCCTATGTAACTGCTACCACGGGAGCAATGCACGGACCCAAGCGCCAAATTAGCCGGGAATTTCTAGTGAGTTGACAGCTTTTTCAAGTCACAATAGGACTTTGAACATGGGCTTGGTTTCAGGAAATTGAGGTCAGAACCTGTCAACATTTACACCTCCAGCCCAGGGCCACTGTCCTCCCTTTTCTCTTTCCCACTCTGGGATGTCATCATTCCACTAGTCCTCTGTTTCTTCCCTTGTAATAACTTTATTACCAGAGCCTATCCTGAAGATGGGCCTCAAACATTGCTGCTACTGCAAAAGTTTCCTCTGAACTCTGACTCCTAGGGTATTGTCAGTTGAATTTTGTCCCCCAAAAATTCATGTATTGAAATTACAACCCCAAGTACCACAGAAAGAGATCTTATTTGGAAATAGATCATTGAAGATGTACTCACTCATGATGAGGTCATACTGAAGTAAGGTGAGCCCCTCATCCAGCCTGTATGGTACCCTCAGAGAAAGGAGAAATTTGGGCAGATTCACACAGAGTGAAAGCTGTGTGAAGATAAGGTGCTGATAAGATCAATAAAGACAAAGAATGATGCTCTGATTAGCCAAGGATTGCTGAAATTTTCCAGCAAATCACCAGCATCTAAGAGAGAGGCATAGAATGGATTCTCCCACAGCACCAGAGGCATAGAATGGATTCTCCCACAGCACCAGAGGCATAGAATGGATTCTCCCACAGTATGCACCTGCCAACGCCTTGGTACCAGACTTCCGGCCTCTAGACAGGAGAAGTGCCCTAGTTGTCTGCTATTGAAGTGACCTAGTACGTGGTGCTTTGTTATAGCAACCTTAGCAAACTAATCCACAAGGCAAAGTGTTGAGATCCCAATTCCTTACCACCCAGGAGAGCATTGATTTCTTTACATAAATTACTTCAATCTCTTTCCCTAAGGCTCTGGCTCACTAGACAGTCTAAAATAAAAGGACCTTCCAAAACTCTTCCCAGAGAAATGCCTATGGATTTAGCCACACACATAAATTACTTCCCTTACAAAAGAGTAACTCGACTCCAAGATACCTAAAAGACTCTTGTAGACACAAAAATAATAATAATGGTATGAGTGCTCTTAATTTTTACAGCAACAAATCCTGCTTTACATCAAATTGGGTTATATGCTTCATACATTTGTTTTGTTTGTAGATTCTTTGGCTCTGAAATCCTGAAGGAAGAAATCTTAACATATGCATTTAATTATGCCAAACTTGAATGGCACTTTTGGCAAATCTGATAGCTGTGAGCAAATTACTTCTTGTTTTAGCACTCATTTGCACCATGCATATATTGATATTGGAAAGACATACCTAGTAAACAAGAAAGAACATAAACAAATAAATTAAGAATTTGACACAAGAAGCTATTTTTTAAAAAGCAAGGCAATGCAAAAAGAAAAAATAATAAAAACATGAAATAATAAATTATAAAAGACATAAATCATAATTAATAAACATATGCAAGAGCTATGATTTCCTTTAATAAAAATAAAGCACTAATTTGGCTAAATGTTTTAAACATTTATTTATTTATTTTAAAGGCAGAGTAAGAGCGAGGGAGGGACAGAGAGAAATATACCCCTGATTCACTCCCCAAATACCCACAGCAGCCAGGGGTAGGCTGTCCAAAGCCAGGAGCCAGGAATTCCAGCTGAGTCACCCACTTGGGTAGCAGGGACTCAAGTACTTCCCAGGCACATTAGTAGAGCTGGATCAGAAGCAGAGTAGCCAGGAATCAAGCCAGTGCTCTGACATGGGATGCAAGTGCCCCAAGCTGGGGTTTAAATCGCTGTGCTGTAGCATCTGCCCCTAATTTGGGTTTTTTTTTTTTAATAAAAGGAAAAAGAGGAAAGAAAGAAAAAAAGAGAATTGGAACCACAGACACAGAAAAAAAATAAAGACTTTAAAGTCTTTAGTTAGTGCTTAACTCTCTATTGTCAAGGTAAATTTTAAAACATGGGTGAATCCCAGTTAGAATAGCTTACATACAGAAATCAACTAACAACAGATGCTGGCGAGGTTGTGGGGAACAGGCACACTAATTCACTGTTGGTGGAAATGCACACTGGTAAAACCGCTATGGAAGACAGTTTGGAGATTCCTCAGAAACCTGAATATAGCCCTACCACATGACCCAGCCATCCCACTCCTCGGAATTTACCCAAGGGAAATTAAATTGGCAGATAAAAGAGCTGTCTGCACCTAAATATTTATTGCATCTCAATTCACGATAGCTAAGACATGGAAACCACCTAAATGCCCATCAACTGAAGACTGGATAAAGGAATTATGGGATATGTACTCTATAGAATACTACACAGTGGTTAAAAAAAATGAAACTCAGTCATTTGCAACAAAATGGAGGAATCTGGAAAACATCATGCTGAGTGAAAAAGCCAGTCCCAAAGGGACAAATATCATATGTTCTCCCTGATCTTTGACAACTAACTGAGCACCTAAAAGGAAACCTGTAGAAGTGAAACTGACACTTTGAAAAACATGATCAGCCCTTGTCCTGTAGGGGAACAACTTACTACTTTATACCTTTTACTATTTTTTTGTTCTACTTAATACTATTGGTTGACCTCTTTAATCAACACACAATTATTCTTAGGAGTTTAAAGTTAACTGAAAATTAATCCCTCTTAAAAATAAGAATGGTAATAAGAGAGGGAGGTGATGTACAGTTCAGCACACACTCACTTGGTCTTACCCCTAAAGGTAGAGCTAGAAACATGCCATGAGACTCCAAATCCCATTATGTTGGCATGTACCAATGCCATCTTACTAGTTAAAGTGATCAGTTTCAGTTCATAATTGATCACAAAGATAGGATTAAGTGTCAAAGGGATCACATAAATAAGACCAAAAATGTCCGCTAATAAAAATTGATAGAATTAAAAAGGAGAGAACAACCCAACATGGGAAGCAGGATACACAGCAGACTCAGAGAATGGCAAATGCCCTAAACAGCACTCTGGCCTCAAAATTAGCCCTTAAGGCATTCCAATCTGGCTAAAAAGTCCATGAGAGTTTCTCATGTATGGAAAGCCAAGACACTGTGTCAAATAATAACCTAAATGAAAGATCTCTGTGAGTGAGATCCCAATGGAAAGAATGGGCCATCAAATGAGGTACCTTTCTCTGAAGGGAGGAGAGAACTTCCACTTTGATTATGGCCTTGTCTAAATAAGGTCGGAGTGTGTGAATTCAAGAGGCTTCCATAGCCTCAGCAGCTCATGACAAGAGTCTCGAGTGATTACTACTGTCATAAATAAGAATACCAATTGTTAAATCGACAACAGGATTCACTTTGCACCTACTCCCCATGTAGGATCTCTGTCCTTAATGTGTTGCACTACACAAATTAACAGTAAAACTAGTACTCAAACAGTACTTCATACTTTGTGTGTCTTTGTGGGTGCAATCTGTTGAAATCTTTACTTAGTTATACTAAGTTGATCTTCTGTATATAAAGATAATTAAAAATTAATCTTAGTGAAAAATGGGTGGGAGAGGGAGTAGGAGATGGGATGGATTGCAGGTGGGAGGGTGGATATGGGGGGAAAAACTGCTATAATCCAAAAGTTGTACTTTCAAAATTTGTATTTATTAAATAAAAGTTTTCTTAAAAAAATAAAAACTAATAAAAAAAGAAAACATTGGTGAAGTGTGTGCACACATGAGAAACTGAAGTTACCAAAACTGATGTTGTTACAGATAGAAATATTGCATTTACAACACCATATCATTGAGTAAGCTAATTTTTGTGGGGATCGAACTGACTCTTCCTGGAAAAAGCGCCAATCCTGGGGGTTTCCAAGGAGAATTCTTTACCATTTTCAAAGGTTGAATTCCAATAGTATTTTTACCTTTCAAGAGAATACGGTAGGAACATTTTTGAATTATGTTTTTTGTAAAAGATTTATTTATTTGAAAGGCAGTTACAGAGAGAGGGAGAGAAGGAGAGGGAATCTTCCATCTGCTGGTTCACTCCCCAAATGTCCACAGCAGCCAGGGCTAAACCTGTCTGAAACCAGGGGCTTCTTCTGGGTCTCCCATATGGGTGCAGGGGCCCAAGCACTTGGGCCATCTTCTACTGCTTTCCCAGGTGCATTAGCAGGGAGCTGGATCAGAAGTGGAGCAGCCAGGATTTGAACTGGCCCCAATATGGGATGCCAGCACTGCAGGCAGCTACTTAACCTGCTGAGCCACAGCACCAGCCCCTAAATCATCTTTTATTTTTTAAAAATATTTCTTTTTATTTATTTGAAAGAGTTACAGAGAGAGGTAGAGACAGAGACAGAGGTCTTCCATCCGCTGGTTCACTCCCCAGATTGCCGCAACAGCCAGAGCTGCACTGATCCGAAACCAGGAGCCGGGAGCTTCTTCCAGGTTTCCTACATGGGTGCAGGGGCCCAAGGACTTGGGCCATCTTCTACTGCTTTCCTAGGTCATAGCAGAGAGATGGATCGGAAGAGGAGCAGCCAGGACTAGAACCGGCGCCCATATAGGATGCTGGCACTGCAGGCTGGGGCTTTAACCCACTGCGCCACAGTGCTGACCCTCCTAAATCATCTTTAAAAAGAAAAAAAAAAAGAAAAAAAAAGACTTCTACTTTTGACCATAGTGAAGTAACACTGCACATAGCTATCACCTCTTCTAACTTAAAACTAGAAAAGGAAGGAGACAAAATACATAACAATAGTTTTCAAGACACTGGACAGAAAGCTTGGAAAGGCATTGGTCCATGGCAGCAGGGGAGAAAATTAAATGAGCCTGGAGGTGGCCTCGCTTCCAGCCGGGAGAAAGTCCCCAGCTCCAGTGTAGGGAGAGTGAGACAGGTGGAACCCAGTGGCCTCCCTTAACTGAGGAGACAGCCCAGGGAGACCAAGGTGGTCAGAGCTTGTGGGAGCATGCACAGGGCTAAGGGGAGAAATTCAGTTTTAATCCACAGATACGCAAGTGTTGCAACACCAGACCTTTCTTTTCTTTGTCAGTGGCTTTCTCCCCACCCCCGTTAACTTCCCTCCTGCCCGCAACCCTCCCATCTCCCGCTCCCTCTCCCATTCCATTCACATCAAGATTCATTTTCAATTATCTTTTTATACAGAAGATCAATTCAGTATATATTAAGTAAAGATTTCAACAGTTTGCACCCACACAGAACATAAATTGTAAAATAATGTTTTAGTACAAGTTATAGCATTAATTCACATTGAACAACACATTTAGGACAGAGATCCTACATGAAGAGTAAGTGCACAGTGACTCCTGTTGTTGACTTAACAAACTGACACTCTTGTTTATGGCGTCAGTAATCTCCCTAGGCTCTTGTCATGAGTTGCCAAGGCTATGGAAGCCTTTTGAGTTCGCCAACTTCGATCTTATTTAGACAAGGTCATAGTCAAAGTGGAGGTTCAATCCTCCCTTCATGAAAGGTACCTCCTTCTTTGATGGCCCATTCTTTCCACTGAGATCTCACTCACAGAGATCTTTCATTTAGGTCCCTTTTTTTTTTTTTTTTTTGCCAGAGTGTCTTGGCTTTCCACGCCTAAAATACTCTCATGGTCTCTTCAGCCAGATCCGAATGCCTGAAGGGCTGATTCTGAGGCCAGAGTGCTGTTTAGGACATCTGCTATTCTATGAGTCTGCTGTGCAACACCAAATCTTGGCAACATTACCTTCTCTGCTCTGGTTCGCGTTTGCACTCTCCTTGCTAACAAATGTCCATGTGGATAGGGATCTAATTCTGGACTCCCTCTTCTATTGTTTTGATTTCCCTATCTTTGCATCAGTTCTCACTGACTCTGTGCCATAATTTTATAATAACTCTTGAATCAGGTGGCACTACCCTTCTACCTTTGTTCTTTGTCAGAGTCACTCTGCCTATTTTAGATCCTTTGCATAAAAATCTTAGAATCAGGCTGTATATTCCTATAAAAAATCATGCCAGGGCCAGAGTTGTGGTATAGCGGGTTAAAGCCACCACCTGCAATGCCAGCATCCTATATGGGCTCAAGACCCAGATGTCCCATCTGTAATCAGCTCCCTGCTGATGGCCTGGGGAAAGCAGAAGATGGCTCAAGTGCTTGGGCCTCTGCCATCCACTTGGAAGACCTGACTCCTGGATTTGGCCTGCCCAGCTCTGGCTGTTGTGACCATCTGGGAAGTGAACCAGTGGATGGAGGATCTCTCTCTCTCCCTCCCTCCCTCTCTCCCTCTCTCCATCTCTCCCTCTCTCCCTCTCTCCCTTTCTCTTTGTAAGTCTGACGTTCAAATAAGCAAACCTTTTTTTTAAATGATGCTGTTATTTGTTTGGGATTGTGTTAAATCTATAGGTAAATTTGGCAGGAACTGACATCCTAATATTGCATCTGGTGAGCCACATACACATTTATGGAGGTCTCCTTTAATTATGTTTCTCAGGAACATGGTATACTTTTCATGTCTTTTGTCATATTTATCTCTAAGTATTTAACATTTTTATTCTAATTTATTTTATGTCTCAGTTTGGGATTATTCATTCTTAGTTTAGAGAAATACAGTTAATTTTCATATATTGATCTTGTACAACTTTTCTATTAGTTCTATTAGTTCTAGTAGCTGTTTTGTACATTCTAAGAAGTTTTTACATAAATGACCATATCATTTGCAAACAAAGAGTTTTACTTTTTCCCTTCTAATCTACTGTGGTGCAATGAGAAGGCCATGCCAAGATGGCCGCTGGCAAGTGAGCATCAGTTACTCAGGAATGGCTTTGAAAACCACCTGGAAAACCACCTGGCAACCGAGCCTGCCTGTCAATGGGCTGTGATTGGTTAGGGCACAAACTGCCCCTTGACTGGATTGGCTGCTTTCGCTATATAAGCTGCTGTACCAACTGAAATAAACGAGTCTGCAGGCTGCTCGCCTCTGGCCCGCTTTCACCCTACTCTACTCCTGGGGTCTGTGTGGTGACTCTGTGCTTCTTGCCCCCTCCATGCTCCTCCTCTCAGAAAGAATCCACAGCAACAATCTAGTGCCTTTTTTTCTTGTCTGATTGCACTGGCTAGATCCCAACAAAATATTGAAAAGATGTGATGGCAGCAGACATGTGTCTTTTCCTTCTCTTAAGGAGAAACACTGAATCCTCTCCATCAACAGTGATGGTTAGGAGTGGGCATTCAGCTGGCTGATTAAGACAGCAGTTAGGATGCCCATGTCCCAGATTGTTAGAGTACAATACCTAGTTTTGGCTCCTGACTCCAGTTTCCTGCTAATACAGACCCTGGAAGGAAGCTGTGATTGATTACTAATTGGGTTCCTGTCATCCACTTGGGAGAGCTGGACTGAGTTCTTGGCTCCTAGTTTCAGCCTGACTCAGCCATTGCTGGCATTTGGGAAGTAATCCACTGGATGGGAGATGGCACTTGCTCTCTCTACTATCTCTCTCAGCCCCTCAAATAATTTTTTAAATGCTAGCTATATATGTTTTTCAAATGTGGGTACTTCAACAAGGTCATGGAGAGTAGATGGTTGGTGCAGTAATTGAGATGCCTCTTGGGATGCTCATATCCTGTTGGATGCATGGTTAAAGTCCCAGCTTCACTTGCTATCCAGCTTCATGAGAATGGGCATGGTGGAAAGGCAGCTGATGATGGCGCAAGTACCTATGGGAGACCTGAATGGAGTTCCTGCCTCCTGGTTGGGCCTGGACCAGCCTTGACTGTTGAGGGCATTTGGGGAGTAAAACAGCAGATGATGGATCTGTCTCTGACTCTCTCTGCCTCTCAAATAAAATGAAAATACATACATACATACAAAGTTTTTAAACTAAAAAAATTTTTTTTCATGGAAAAATGGAATTAAAGGATAAGTTTATTTGAGTATAAGAACTCAGAATCACCCCTTAAGGCTTCCTGGTCTGGCTGAAAAGCCCACAAGAGCATTTCAGGCATGGAAAGCCAAGACATTCTGGCAAAAAAAAAAATGTCCTACATGAAGAGTGTCGGTGAGTCAGACCCCAGTGGAAAGAAGTGGCCATCAAAAAAGAATTTACTTATTTCTGAAGGGAGGAGAGAACTTCCTCTTTGCTTATGGCCTTGTCTAAATACTGATGGAGTTTGTGGGTTTTCTCTAAACTAATCTGAAAAGATCTGCCTTTTAATTGGAGATTAAACATTATATTTAATGTGCTTCTTTATATGATTAGTTTTAATCTCCCATCTCGCTATTTGCTTTCTATTTGATCTATTAATTATTTCCTATTTCTGTTTTCCTCTTTATTTATCTTTATTACTTTTGCTCTTTTATTTGCTTATTAGCTATAGATCTTTGTTTTGTGATTTTAGCCATTACTTTAAGGATTTATAGTATGTATGTTTTTGGCTTATCACAATCTTTTTTATCTTTTATTTAATGAATATAAATTTCCAAAGTACAGCTTATGGATTACAATGGCTCCCCCCCCATAACTTCCCTCCCACCCACAACCCTCCCCTTTCCCGCTCGCTCTCCCCTTCCATTCACATCAAGATTCATTTTCAATTCTCTTTATATACAGAAAATCAATTTAGTATATATAATGCAAAGATTTCAACAGTTTGCCCTCACATAGCAACACAAAGTGAAAAATACTGTTGGAGTACTAGTTATAGCATTAAATAACAGTGTACAGCACATTAATGACAGAGATCCTACATGATATTTTTTTTAAAAAATTGATTAATTTTCTATGTAATTTCCAATTTAACCCCAAGGTTTTTTTTTTTTTTTCATTTTCAATTATCTTTATATACAGAAGATCGATTCAGTATATACTAAGTAAAGATTTCATCAGTTTGCACCCACTGTTTCAGTACTAGCTATATCATTACTTCACATTGGACAACCCATTAAGGACAGATCCCACATGGGACGTAAGTACACAGTGACTCTTTATGTTGATTTAACAATTTAACACTCTTGTTTATGGCGTCAGTAATCTCCCTAGGCTCTAGTCATGAGTTGCCGAGGCTATGGAAGCCTTTAGGGTTCGCCGACTTCAATCTTATTCCAACAGGGTCATAGTCAAAGTGGAAGTTCTCTCCTCCCTTCAGAGAAAGGTACTTCCTTCTTTGATGGCCCCGTTCTTTCCACTGGGATCACACTCGCTGAGATCTTTCATTTAGGATTTTTTTGTTGTTGTTGTTCCAGAGTGTCTGGCTTTCCATGCCTAAAATACTCTCATAGGCTCTTCAGCCAGATCCGAATGCCTTAAGGGCTGATTCTGAGGCCAGAGTGCTATTTAGGACATTTGCCATTCTATGAGTCTGCTGTGTCTCCCACTTCCCATATTGGATCATTCTCTCCCTTTTTGATTTTATCAGTTAGTATTAGCAGACATTAGTCTTGTTTGTGTGATCCCTTTGACTCTTAGACCTATCAGTGTGATCAATTGTGAACTGAAATTGATCACTTGGACTAGGGCTTATCACAATCTTTTTAAAAATAATCTTAATATTGTGCCACTTCAGAAGTGTTATGAGGACCTTGCAACAACAGACGCTTACATTTTTCCCTCTCCTGGACTGTGCTACTTCTCTCATATAGTTTTTTCTACCCATTCTTTAAAAAATGTACATTGTTAATATTTTTCCTTAAACTAGAAATTATATCCTGAAGAGATTTAAATAAGAGAGGATTTGGGCTACCTGCTGTAGCGTAGCAGGTAAAGCTGCCGCCTGCAGTGCTGGCATCCCATATGGGCACCAGTTCGACTTCTGGCTGCTCCACTTCCAATCTAGCTCTCTAGTGTGGCCTGAGAAAGCAATAGAAGATGGCCCAAGACTTTGGGCCCCTGAACCCATGTAGGAGACCCATAAAAGAAGCTCCTGGCTCCTGGCTTCAGATCAGTGCAGCTCTGGCCTTGCAGCCAATTGGGGAGTGAACCAGTGGACGGAAGACCTTTCTCTCTCTCTCTCTCTCTCTCTCTCTCCCCCTCCCCGCCTCTCCTTCTCTCTGTGTGTAACTCTGACTTTCAAATAAATAAATAAATCTGAAGAAGGGGGGGGGAGGAGGAGGGAGGATTGTTGTGTTTGCACCCACGTCGTCATCATGTCAGAGCTTTCTTCGCCTTTATGTAGGTCTCGGCTTCCATGTCCTCTCTGGCAGCATTGCCCTTCTGCTTGAAGGACTCCCTTTCACATTCCTTGAAGGTGAAGTCGGCAGCTCATGAAGTCTTTCAGCTTTGGCTTGTCTCAAAAATGCTTCATTTTGCCTTCATTCATGAAAAACTATTTTCTGGGGATAAAATTCCAAAGTGAAATCTGTTTTGCTCTTTCACTGCTTTATTGTTGTTGCTCCACCAAATCCACCACTTTGTTTCTGAGGACGATATGCTGATGTCTTTGTTCTTCCGTGCATAAAACGTCATCCTCTGCCCTCTGATTGCTTTCAGGATTGTCTCTTTATCATCTGTTCTGTACCTTTTATGATGCTTCTTAATATAGTTTTCATGTTTCTCATGCTTGGAGTTTAGTGAGCAACTTGAATCTCTAGTTTAGTAGTTTGCATCAAATTTGGAAATTTTTCAGCCATTTTTCTTTAAATATTTACACACAAACACACGCACAGACAGACACATAGACATTCCTATTTTTCCTTTAGAGACTCCAGGTGCATTACTATGAGTTTATGAAGTTGCCCCCCAGTTTGTTAACTGTCTGCTATCTTATTCCAGTCTGCACGTTCCTCAGCCTGCATTCTGTGCTGTCTTCAGACTCCTTAGGTTTGTCCTTGTGTTATCTCAAGTTAATTCCTCAGTGTCTGCCGAGGAGGTGGTCTCAGAGGTGGTCATTTCCATCTCCAGATATTTTGATTTGTATCTGTTTATCTTTCACAGGTCTCAATTTAACACATCCAATCCTTCCCTTAGCTCCTTGAACGTGTGGGACACAATTTCAACTATTTTAATGCTCTCGTCTGCTAAATTTAACATTTATGTCAGTTCAGGGTTAGTTTCAATTAATTGATTTTTTTTTCTCCTTATGGGTTAGATTTTCATGCTTCTCTACCTTATGAATTTACAACTTAGTAAAAAATATCCACTACATCATTATTTTAATAGGAGAAATGAAAATGATTTCTACCTCAGTCAATCATGGATTTAATAAATTACAACATGAAACACAAGCAGGTGATAAAGAGAATGAGGCTGCTCCATGTTTATATTTACAAAGGTGGAGATGTCTCCTACATGTAAGCTACAAAAAAAGCAAGTGTTGTAATAATGCAAAGTAAAATTAAGGAGCTTTAAAGTGCATATTCAAATTGCACTAGCATATGCATGCTTTTCTGCTGTTTAGATAAGAAATAATGAGTAGTTATTTATAAGAACAATACCTTCTAGGACTCAGAGCAAGATTAGAAAGACTACTGTGTTTTCATGGAGTATTTGTATTGTCTGAACTTTGTGCCTGTATTGTTTTAATTTTGCCTTTTGTTAACATTAATGATGTTTTTCCTGGGAAACTGGAGTTATGGGTCATTTCTGGTTTTTTTTTCTAAATTTTAATATATGAAACAACTACCTAACAATAGGAATAAAACCAGATTCTGTGGGGGCTGATATTTAGACAAGCTGGAGGGTTTTCTTTAAAAAGAGAAAAACATAGAAGCATCTTACTTTTGCAGATTTTTCAAAACCACAACCATGAGATGGGCTCTTCCTTCAGAAGGGCCTCAGCAAGCAAGGGATTTAGAAGTTCCTACTTCATTAGCTTCCTGACAAATCTGCAAAGATCTGTACAACTTCCGCTTCTTAGAGGTGAAATGGTAGCTAACCTTTTGTAAAGTAGAAAGTCTAGGAGTAAAGGAACAGAAGATAGAAAGGAAAAGACTAAGGATTCGGGTGGAGAAAGAAGGATATCCAGTGAATCCCTCCTCATGAAGGTGTGTGCTAGATACTTCCAAGCTTTATGTCATTTAATTTTCATAACATTCTCAGAATGATAATAAAAGATGCTTTACCATGCATGCTCTGTGTCAAACGCTGGTCTAAACCACTCAGGGAATCCTCCTAACCTATCCCATGAGACAGTCAGTACCATCATCATCACCACTATCAATAGGGGTATCATTATCATTCACATGGGAAAACTGAGGTACGAAAGAGCCTCAACTTGCCCAAGATGGTCAATGGCAAGACTAGACTCAAACACAGGCAATCTGGCCCAGCGCCTATGATCCTAACCCCTGCTCTGGTTTGGGTGGGATTTACCTGGGTGTCCCAAGGGCTCCTATATAGGAAGATTGGTCCTCAGGGTGGCAACACTGGGAGGTGGAAGAACTTTCAAGAGGTGAGACATTAGACTACTGGGAGCTCTGCCCTTGGGTGGAGTTGAGATGGTTCTCTTGAGACTCTGAGTTAGCTTTCATAAAAGCAACTTATTATAAAAGAGCAAATGGAGCACTTCCCAGTCTCAGGCTCCTTGCCCTGCCGTGTGATCTCTCTGTCCTGCACATGCTTCTGCTGTGAGGCATTGGTAATGATGTGACACAGTCAAGTGAGCCCTCACCAGAAGCCAAATCTACCAAACCACACAATCTGGAACCGCCAGCCTCTCCAACTGTGAGCCACATAAACCTCCCTGCTTTATAAAACTCTCAGCCTCAGGTATTTTGTTACAGGTGTGGAAAATGGACTGAGAAACCCCACTGTTCCACGGACTGTCCATTGTACTATTTTGCTAGCTCAGAACACGTGGGTGCCAGTTATGCAAAAAGCAGATTCAATGCAATAAGAGACTTGTACAAAAAACCCTCCCCCCCAAAATGAAAGAGGTCTCCTAATGATATTGTGAGTTCTCTGACACAAGAGTGTCCAACAAGTTCTGTGTAGCTCCTTGTGCAGGAAGACTACCCTATCTGAAAAGGCAGCCTTTCTCACACCCAGCACACTATTCTTGGCTCCCTTTCCTATTTTATTTCTTCTATATCACAAGTCACTTTCCGTTAAATTGCATGAGTTAGTTGCACATGGGTTTGCCATCAGTCTTCCTCTTCTAGAATATAAACCCCAGGAGAGCTGATTTTTTTTGTTCTGATTTGTTCACTGTTGCATTCTCAGTGTCTAACACATGACAGACAGTCAACAGATATTGGCTTAATGAGTGAATCACTTGAATGGGACCTCTAAGGTCCAAGCCAGTGCCCAGATTGGTGAGGTTCTACCTAGAGACTTCCTTCTTCTCCCTCCTACTCTCACTCCCCACCCTTGCCCAGGAAAATCACTTACCTGATTTTCAAGTCCTTCTTGGAAGGAAATGGGTGTTCATTATTGCACACCTGACATCTGGGAGGGTAATAACCCTGGCTGTGAAGATTGTCACGCCTGTGACACACATTGAGCACGAACCTTGGCCTGCCCAGAGCCTGTTGGCAAGGAGCTCTCTAGCAGTGATTGGCTATTAAATCTTAATCAGAGCCTTCTCCTGCAATCAAGAGCTTTGATTAACTCCATTCACAAGTCTGCAAGGTCAGAAATGGAGAGGCAGAAGGAGCAGAGAAATCAGAAGGTAACAATCATTTCCAACTCCACAGCTCATCCAGAGAGTCAGTTTCATCTCGTGGTAGTGCCTTTGTGGTTGCACGGCAGGCTGCTTGTTGTCCTGACATGGACCATCCCTCCTGGAGATGTGGCTGCTGTGAGGTCCCCTGTCCATCAACATTCCCAGAGAAGTTGTCACCAAGAGGACCCACTACAAAAAGCAAGTGCAGGTGTCCCTGGTCAGAGAAAGAGGATCCCTCCTTGACAGTCATGGGGGGGAACCAGCAGTCCTAGAGCCTGTAACCAAATGTCTGATAAATCCTTTCTCAAGGTGCACCTTGCTCCTAAAAATCAAAGCGTTGTTTTCAGCTTTCTTGGCAGAATCTTGATAGATCCTGGAAGCAGCTCTCTGCCTGCATCATCACACACAGGTAGAGACTGAAACTGTTTCCTCTTTCGCCTGCCCTGAGAGCCCAACACCATCTGGGACGATATCTCATTTCTGAACCTCACTAAGAAAACGAAACTATCCCTGGCTGAGGTTATTTTGTCACAAACATTTGGCAATTATTTAGTTTCATGTGATCTAATCAGTTCTCAAGTTCCTGTCACCTGCAAAGCACTCTGATGATAAGTGATGCCTCGTAAGAAATATAGAGCAGGTCCCCCTTCTCTCCAGGGGATACATCCCAAGACCACCAATGGATACATAATACTGTGGATAGCACCAAACCCTAGCTGTGCTCTGTGATCACCCATACATGCTCATTTATGATAAAATAATAATAATAATTCGTGGAGCTGAAATTGGGGCATAGTGGGTAAAGTCACTGCCTGCAATACCAGCATCCCATTCACGCACCAGTTCAAGTGCTGGCTGCTCTACTTCTGATCCAGCTCCCTGCTAATGGTCTGGGAAAAGCAGCAGAAAATGGTTCAAGTGTTGGGTCCCTGCCACCCATGTTGGAGACCTGGATGAAGCTCTTGACTCCTGGCTTGTATTTGGCTGAGCCCTAGCTATTGCGGCCATCTGGTAAGTGAACCGCCAGGTGAAAGATCTCTGTCTCTCCCTATCTCTCTCTCTGTAACTCTGACTTTGAAATAAATAAATAAATAGCTTTTTTAACAATTTAATTCATAAATTGGACAGTAAAAGAATAATATTAATAAGTGATATGAAAACAGAACAGTATAACAGTATAGTATAACGCAAGTCACTTAAAACTTACGAATTGCTTCTTTCTGGAAACTTCTATTTAATGTTTTAGGATCATGGCTGACCACAAGTAACTGAAACACATGAAGCAAAATTGCAGATAAGAGGGGACAACTGTAAAGCATTTCAGGAGGATGTCACCTGGTAAACATAGCACAAAGCAAAGCAGTGACTCAAGGGAGGTCAAGGTCAAGGGACTTGGGGGATGGCTGAGACCTACCTGATGGGAATCTGGAAGGCATCACAGAAAAGTAGCTTTGGAGATAAGCCCAAAAGGAGGCAAAAGATTTCAATAGGCAGAGATAGGGTGTATATCTAAAGTGTTCCTCTAAACTTCTCAAACTTTCATGCCTTTAAATTGTCCACTGAAATGTGTTGTGCTTAATTAATTCCATTTCAACCCCTTATTTGCCTCTTTTCTCCACCAAAGTTACAAGGAGATGGAGACGTTATGTTCCTGCTTCCACCCACTGGTTGGTCAAGGCATCATCCCAGCTTCCAGCAGAAGGACCATAATCAGGCTTAGGCACAAATCCCATTCCGATTTTTTTTGTAAAATAATAATAATAATAATAATAACCAGATTTGTTGAGGTGTTGCTGATAAAGAAGTTAAGCTTTCCCATTTGATGTTCTGATACGCCTATACACTGTAAAATGATGGTTTCTGGTCAAGGGGAACCAAGTTGCCGTTGGTTTCCTAGATTCTGTTCTTGACGTGTGGCCTGGAGGTGGACACAGCTCTTGCAGCCTGATGTTTTTATACCAATAATTAGCTTACACCAAGTCTTGCAAGTCTACTCAGGCTGGACACTTGCAGTTAGGTTCATCTGAAAGGCATCGATTATTAACTACAGCTCGCTGGGCTTGAAGCACAGGTCACACTGAGCATCTGGTTGGAATCAAGTCATACTTCATATTCAGTTTCCCAGCTGGGCTGAGTCACTACAAGGTCAAAGCCAGTGCCCTGTGCCAAACACTCCAGCCTGCAGTTGAGCTGTCTGGGAGACCCAGCCTGCTGTCGGGAGTTTGCTGCTTACTACAATGTATGCCCTAAGCCTGGGCGACATGAGAAAAGCTGAAAAGATGATGGCTGTTGTTCTCTGTGCATTTGTTAATGAGCTGTTCCACTGATGGTTGCACAAATGTTAATGGGCCTTCTCATTCCATTTGCAATGAAGGTAAGACTTGTTCAAACAACATACAACATTCTGTCTAGAACATACTACCAGGACTAAAGCCAAGCACATTAGCAGCAGTCCCTCCAATTGCAACCTGAGGATGCCCAAGGGTTTGTAAATCTATTTTCATGGAGCTGCAAATTCTGATTTTGGAAGGCAGGTAGAGAGTTCATGTCAGTGCTTCGATTAATCAATCTTATAATCAATCAGATCTCATTGTGCTTGCATTTGTGGTTTTTTTAAGATTTACTGACTTATTTGAAAAGCAGAATTACAGAGAAAGAGGGGGAGAGAGAGAGAGAGAGAGAGAGAGCAATCTTCCCTCTGTTGGTTCAGTCCCCCAAATGGCCACAATGACTGGTACTGCACCAGGACAAGATCAGGAGCCTGGAACTCCATCCAAGTACCGCATGGAGGCAGGGACCCAAGTACTTTGGGCCATCTTCTGCTGCTTTCTCAGGCACATTAACAGGGACCTGGATCAGAAGTGGCGCAGCCAGGACTTGAACTGGCATTCGAGATGCTGGTGCTGCAGGCAATAGTTTAACCTACTGTGCCACAACACCAACCCCTGCATTTATGTTTACAGTTATGTTGGGGATAAAGTAGAACTATCCAGCTTATGAGGATAATGAGATTAGTGTGTAAATGAAGTATTACCACTAAATGAGAATAAACTGTACCAAATCGACTCACTATGCAAATGGAGGTTTGTCATGGCTTGGGAAGAATAAAATGCCGGGAAATTTGATTAACCACACAGCCTACGGAGTTATAGGCATGGTAAACTTATTACCAATTTCAAGTGGTGAATAGCAATGTAGTTGTAGCAAACAACACCATCTCCCAGATCCAACTGATGTCAGCTTGCCAACTTCTGTGTCATTTTAATGAATTTCATTTTAATGAATCATTTGAGAATTTCATTTTAATGAATCATTTTAGAAGACCTATAAACATAAAAATGTCATCTCTAGCTTAATGTTTGTGTATATTTAAGCAAAATAATAGCGTTTTAAAATTACTTCAGTCAAAATATCAAAAATTGTATTATCCTTGTTCTCAGATGTAAGAAATAATGAAATCAACCTAATCTTTTAACATGAAGTGAACCAGCCTTTCTGGTTGCAGCCCCTTGTGGTGAGGATCTCTGGCCTACATCTGCAGTCATGAGGTCCGAGGGCCAGCTACCCTCTGTGCTGGTCTTCAGATACAAGGAGACAGCCACAGCCGTCTGGACAACAGACGGCCAACTGGACAACAGCCTTAAATGCCAGATCCCTGGAGGTCACTGAGCTGCCCACGCTGCAGTACAAGCTACTGGAAATCATTCTGCTTCTGGGACTGCAGCAGTTTGCTGGCCTGGTCATCTGTATCCTAGTGAAGAGCAGTGATCCCATACCTCAGATCCACATTGTCCACCAGTCCATCTCCAAAGCCCTGATGGCCCATAAACAGAAGCATGCGGGTGAGGCTTCCAGGAAGGAGACCAAAGCCACCCTCACCCAGTACGACCAGACCCTGCTGGTAGCCGACCCCCACCACTGGGAGTCCAGAGAGTTTGGGGGCCCTGGTGCCCATGCTCACTACCAGAAATCCTACCGATGAGCTCATCACCGGGCTCAGCTTTCAGCTTTATAACAAACAATGGCTGTGGAATTTTTAAGGTGAAAAAAGAATTTAAAAATATAGTGCAATGGGATAAGCCAACAAGCTAAGAGCCTTGACTAACTTCTCAAGCAATTCTGGTTTTTAAAAAATAATGTAATGAAAAAAGTAGAGAGGTTGCTAGGAGTTCAAATCCCAACTCTGCACCAGCAGGCTGAGAGAACTTGGACAAGCCACTTTCACTGCTCTGGGTCTCGGTTTTATCATCTGTGAAATAAGAAAATTTTAATTGCTATCTTTTTCAGATTCCTTTCAACTCTGAAGTTTTGATTCTGTGTTCCTCCTCTATTCTGTTAACTGTCGGTGTCTGGCTCACAGAAGCCTGCCCTCTTCTGGCCATAGTCTGGTGCTGCAATCCAGATGTCCACCAACTGTGAAGGTGGAGGTCCCACTGGGCTTCAAAGAAAAAGTCAAATAGTCTAGTTTGTTTCTTTCTTCCATCCTATCTCTCTTATGTTATCCCTTCAAAGACCATCCTAGTGGATTCAGAGAAATTCTGGAGATGTCTTTCCTGTTAGAAAATAGTCTGGCCCACACCCCGTCACCTACAACCCAGGATCCCACCCCCAGCTCATCATAGCTGACTGGCAAGTCCAGGGTAGCTAATCCTTCAGTTCTACTGCAGCCTGTGGCATGGCTTGGGTGGAAAAGAAGAGCTTCCAGGGGCAGACTCTGGCATATGCACTGGTCAAATTTTAAGCAAAGGAGGATGCTGAACCAGGGACACCCAGCTAAGCTGTTCTGAATTTCTGCACACCAGAAACTTTATGAGGTGATAAACACCTACTGAGTGATATCTCTAAGTCATGGGATAATTAGTTACACAGCAATACGTATTCAATATGAATGACAACGCAATAATGGCACACTCTGGGGAAGTTAGGGAACATTTGGGACCCTACAAGGGCTCTTAGTATCATACCCCTCAAGAGACAAGCCCCACTGGCATACACTAAGGAAAACATCCAGCATGGAGACAACTTTGATGAGGAAGTATATTTTGGCAATGCTTTAACCAACTAGTAGGTAAACATATTGCAGAATCATGACATAAGGAATTAGTCAAGAGAAACAACAAAAAAAATTCTCAATCCATACATAAAATGCTTATCAGACATAATGAGGAGGCACACTAAGATAAGGGCAACACAGCTACAATGAAGTGTCTATGTTCATGGGTGCTTTCGGGGGGCTGGGGCAGGGGGTGTCCACGTGTGAGGACAGGAGATATCCAGAAACCAATACAGAGAAAGTTGAGGCTGAGGAAGTTGCAAAAATGTAGACCTGGACTCTAGGTAGGGTAAGTCCAGCTTGCTGTGCCCAAAGGCACATGGTGGCCATGCTTGCTTGGGACAGACATCAACGTCCAGGGAGGTTTTTTTCTGAAAGGTGAGATGACAACATCTGGCCAGGGACCATGCACTTAGGCAATCATTCCATGAACAAACACCCAATGTGTTCTTAGAGCAATGAGGAGAAGAACACAACTTGGGAAAATTTAAACTCCCTTCTCCAATAAAAGAAGGCTTTGGATCATGTGGGTGATCCTGCGCCTGGCTGGGAGACTGCCTGCCTAGCACATGCAGGAGATTAGGAGGGCATGGCACACCATGTCTCCCGGGATGGCCCGACTGCTGCCAGGCAGCAGGAGCTGCAGGCACATTTCCCCCACCCCTGCTCCCTGTTGAAAGGCCTTGTAATTACCAATCAGGTAAACAGCTCCTGGTGGGGCCCAGGCCCATTAGGATCACCTGGAAAGCTACGTAGGCTACATGACCTTCAAGCTGATTGGAGAAGCATAGCAGTGCCAATACTGGCTTAACCCTATAGAATTCATGTTGCCCTGAACCAGCTACGCCCCCTCTGCCTGCCCTTTAAAAAGTGGGCTTGATTGTTAATAAGAGGACGTGTTCACCAAAACTCGCTTCCGGTGCTTCTTGTCATAGAAGGCCATCGCCCCACCATCCCGGCAGTGGTGAGGCCGAGGCCACAGGATCAAACTTCTGGTTCAGGAGAGAAGTTGAGGCCGTACATGGATTGGATATTCTTGGCAGGACTAAAGGGAGGTCTGGACCTCAAGAAACAGACGCATGCATATGGCTTAGCCAAGCACATCGCTGCTCCAGGGGTGAGGCTGGAGAGGAAATGGCTGGCAGACAGTTGCGATAACTATTTTCCTGCCAGAGTTGCTACAAATAAGCCATTACGCCAAATATTAGTTGGCCTCCATACAGTGTAAACAATAGGGAGGCGATTTCATCTGCAGATCTCTGGAAAATTCTTGTAGCCACTCTAGAGACAAAAGCTGTATGCCCACCCAAATTTGGTTTGGATGTCAAGAATAGTGATGCCATACACACGCCAAGAGGGCATGAAAAGGTCTCTTACATTGGGAGGCTTTCTGGGCTGAGCAGGGTGGGCCTTCCAAGTTGGCCCAAGAGTAGCCTCAGAGGGCCAGAAGGGAGATACGGTTTTTATTGTAGCAGGAAATGGGGCTGGAGTGAGGAGCTGGCTGGATCCTCCGGCCAGCACCAAGGGAGGGAACGCTGGGCTTTCTCATCGGATTGCCTGGATGTAGGGTTCAAGGGTAGAGGGTGAGCTGCAGCTTAAAAACTGTCAACAGTGACACATCAAAACACAGACTCATTATTATAATTCTTAACTAGTAACGTTATGCATTTCTTTATTAAATTTTATATTTTCCAAAGAATTGTGTGTTTTAATACATTTTTGTTTTTATTGGACACATAGCAATTACACATACATGTAAGGTACAATGACACATTCCACACATGTATGCATTGTGCAAGAATCAAGTCAGGCATAGCTTTCCCCTTAGGCACTAATCATTCCTTCATGTTGGGAACATTAAGAAGCTTCTCTATTAGCTGCTTTGAAATAGTCAGTGAATTGTTGTCAGCCATAACCAGATCCCGCTAGAGAACACTGGAGGTTTTCCTCCTAACCATACCATACCAGACCCATTAACCATCCAGACTGCTATTTTTTGGAGTAAATTTGGTTTAAATGACTAACCAGGGAACTTCAATCAAATTTTCCTATAAAAATGCCTTTTTATTTGATATCATTTGTTATCAATTTTTCAAAGTCCAACGATATGTCTTAGAATCCGTACTCTCATGGATATGCACAATCACATCCTGAATCTATTTTATGACCAGTTTACTAGTCATATCAGAACGCCAAATGGTAATATGATTATTTTTGCCATAGTCAACTTCAGCAGATGCTGTTTAGCTACAGTGTAATGAAGCATTGTCAACCCAAGAGGTGACTCGGGAGTATGTGGAGGATTCTTATGCTCCATTCAGAAGAGAGCAGCACCAGCAACACCATATGTCAATCATAAAAATTAATAATCCAGCGTCTTTATGGTTCATGTTGTCTTGTGACAGTCTCCCTGTATGAGAATGCAAGCTGGATGGGAACAGAGATTGTTCTAGTTTGCTCACCAATGTACCTGTCAGGAGACAGTGTTGGGCACACAGTAGGCATTCATGAATGAATGAATGAGCATACAAATAGTTGATATCCAGAGTAGCTAAGAAGAGCCAGGATGTGGAGAAAGGCATTTAGCCTAGCAGTTAAAGCACCAGTTCATAGGGTTGAGCACTGTGATGCAATAGGTTAAGCCACCACTTGGAATCCCACATCACATATAGGAATACCTAGAAGAAAGTCCTTCCCCCACTTTCTATCTAGCTTCTTGCTAATGTGCTAGGGAAGTAGCCAATAATGGCCCAGGAACTTAGGATTCCACTACCCATGTGGGGGACCCAGAGGGAGTTCCTGCCTCCTGGTTTTGACCTGGTCCATCCGGGGCTATTGCTAGCATTTGGGGAGTGAACCAGCAAATGAAAGATTCTCTCTCTCTCTCTCTGTATGTGTGTGTGTTTCTCTCTCTGTGTGTCACTCTGTATTTCAAATAAATAAATAAAACCTTATTACAAAAAAGACACTTGGTAAGACACCTGTGATACTTGTGTCCCGGATCGGAGTGCCTGGGTTGGCACCTGACTCTGGCTCCTGATTCCAGCTTCCTGATAATTCAAACCCTGGGATGCAGTGGTAATGGCTGAAGTAACTGGGCTCCCACTACTATGGTAGAGACCTGGATTGAGTTCCCACATTCTGGCTTTGGTCCTGGCCCAGCCTGAGCCACTGTGGGCATTTGGAGAATGAATCAGTATATTGGAGAACCCTGTGTGTTCTGTGTGTGTGTGTGTGTAATAAATTGCAATTTAAAGAAAGAAATTTTCTTCATTTTTAAGACTTTATTTTTAAAAAAATGTTTACAAAGGGCCAGTCCTGTATCTCACCGTAGTAACTCTTGAACCCACATCACTTTTAGATGTTAAAGGCCACACTCTTCACTGTTATACTCACGATATCAAGAGCTGAACACTCAGACAGGGAAGAACCTGCTCTCACCACTCCTCTTCCTGGGAAGTCACCTGGGAGTGACTGTGTGAGGGCATCCTGTTTGGCTGCTCTTGGTCATTTGGGCCAAGCAGCCCTGATGCTGACCGTGCTGCTGACAGGCAAGTGTGACCCCTGAGCAAGGTGTCAGCTGTCGCGCAGAGTCAAATGTGAACACCTAGGATCACACCTGCAAAAATGGCTTCCAGCTGGGTATGAACACACACAACCATTTCTGATCAAAACGTCATTTCCATTAGACAAAACAGTCACATTTTCAAATTCTTCATGAAAAATAAGCATAATGAAGTCTAACTGAAAAACGGGACATGGTTGAAGATATGTGCATAAAGGATGCCAAAAAGGGGATAGCAAAGCTTTTTTCAAAGGCTACTATTAATTAGCGGGGAGTTAGAGGTGGCAGGGGACAGGAATAAGTGGAGAGCACACTGGAGAAGTTTGTTTTTCATTTTGCATGATTCTGAGTCGCTTTGATTTTTTAATATAAACATGGAGCTTTTTAAATTTCAAAATTAGTTGTAATCACAATGTAACATAATACTTTACCCTATTTATAGCAAGTACTCCATATATATTAAGTGATAATGTTGAAAATGTACTTACTATGGCCATCCTTGCCAGATTTGCCTTAATTCCCATCCTCTAATTAATCAACATATTTATATTTATATAAAAACATTCTCAGATTCATAAAATCCTGTGTTTCATAGCAATAACTCTTAACAGCATGATTTCTAAACTGCATGATTTCTAAACTAAAATTTTCAAACTACTATCAAAAAAATAACAGCTTTGGTAAAGATGTGAAGACATTGGCACCCTTTTGCACTGCTAATGGCACCATGGGTGGTGCAATAGCTATGGAAAACAGTATGGCAATTCGTCAGAAAAGTCAAAAATAGAACTACCATATGATCTAGCAATCTTACTTCTAGGTGTTTATCCAAAGAGGATTGAAAGCAGGGTCTCAAGGAGGCATTTGCACACCCGTATTTTTATTGTTATTATTATTTATCTTATTTATTTGCGAGACAAGACAGGTGTCTCCCAACTCTGATGCACTGCCCAAACGGGCTGGCCTGGTTGAAGCCAGAAGACAGGGACTCAGTCCAGGTCTCCCACGTGGGTGGCAGGAACTCAACTACTTGATTCATTACTGCCGCCTCCCAGGGTGCGCATTAACAAGAAGCTGGAGTCGAAGCAGCGCCAGGACTCAAACTTGGGCACTGCCATAGTGGATCCAGGTACCTCAGGCAGTAGCTTAACCACTGTGCCAAACACCAGCCTGCAATGCTTGCCTCTTCATGCCCATATTCATATCAACATTGTTCACAATAGCCAAGAGGTGCAGGCCGCCTAAATACCCATCAGTGCATGAACAGATAAAGAAAATGTGTTCCAGGACCAGCATTGTGACATAGCAGATAAAGCCACCACCTGTGATACCTGGGATGGCCATTGATGTCCCAGCCGCTCCACTTCCCATCAAGATCCCTGCTAGTGGCCTGGGGAATTAGCTGAAGATGGCCTAAATCCTTAGGCTCTGCCACTCACGTGGGAGACCCGGATGGAGTTTCTGGTTTCATGGCAGCCATGAACCAGGTTGCATGGGAAAATCTCACTCTCTTGTCTCTCCCTCGCTCTGTGTAACTCTGCTTTTCAAATAAATAAATACATCTTGAAAGAAAGGAAGGAAGGAAGAAGAATGAAAGACAAGAAAGAAAGAAAGAAAGAAAGAAAGAAAGAAAGAAAGAAAGAAAGAAAGAAAGAAAGAAAACATGTTCTGCAGATGCAATGGAAGATTTGATAAGGAAATTCTTTTTTTATGATTTATCTATTTATTTGAAAGTCAGAGTTACAAGGAGAGAGGAGAGGCAGAGAGAAAGAGGTCTTCCATCCTTCCATCCGCTGGTTCACTCCCCAGTTGGACACAACAGCCAGAGCTGTGCTGATCCGAAGCCAGGAGCCAGGAAGCTTCTTCCAGGTCTCCCATACGGGTGCAGGGGCCCAAGGACTTGGGCCATCTTCCACTGTTTTCCCAGGCCATAGCAGAGAGCTGGATTGAAAGTGGAACAGCTGGACTCAAACTGGCGCCCATATGGGATGTCGGCACTGCAGGTGGTGGTTTTACCTGCTACGCCACAGCATTGGCCCCAGGAAATTCTTTTGCATGCTACATCATATATGAAACTTGAGGACATTATGCTAAGTGAAATAAGCTACTCACCAGAAGACAAATATGGTATGACTACACCAATAGGAGATACATAAATTAACCAAATTATGGAAATAGAAAGTAGAATGGTGATTGCCAGGGCTTGGCAGAAGTCAGGGTTTAATGGGCAGAGTTTCAGTTTTTAAGATGAAAGGGTTCTGGAGATCTGCTTCAACAATGTGAATATAATATACTTAACAGTACTGAACTTGACAATACTTAAATTGGTTAAAGTGTCTTCTACTAGTCTTTAATAAAACAAATGGAACTTAAAGATTGGCTCAAATTGGACTTTGTCCTCATAACAATACTTTGAGCTAATAAACCTATTTTACAGGTGAAAAATGAGGCTCAAAGAAGACATGAGAATATTACCACTAAGGTGCATGAGCAAATAGTGCCCAGAGTCCAGTCTACAAGGCCTAGCAAAGCTACTCTGGACTAAGGCAGAAAGTGACTTAGGTCAACCTGGGTTTCAGTTATGTATTACCTCTCCCATCAGATCCAGCAGCATCTATAAGCAAAATTAAAACAAGCTCTTCTGACATATGCACTCATTGCAACCGAGTGAGAAAAATAATGCAGAGTATTGTGCCATTTAGTGGGAGCAAGTCACTTCTTTTTATTCTCTAAAGCATAAATGCTTTTATTCAACTGGAAAAAAAACTTGTTTAGAAATTTTCAAAAGATACTGGAGACCAAGAACTATAGAAAAGGTTCAAAACAAGTTCCCATCACTTCAGCCAATGGATGTGAACTAGTCTGTTAATCTGTTCCTCTATACCCTGGGTGCCACTCCATTAAGACAACATCTGTATCTCTGGCCTTCACTGAACCATGGCTGAACAAATATTTGAAGGATATTGGTGTGAAAGAAACTCTGAGATCCTCAGAACATCAACATTTTTGCCTACCTAGGCCAGCCATCACCTGCCATGGTCAGCCAGGGGCCACAGAACACTCTCACTCCCTGTGTATGGCTGTGCCGCACTTGGTTTTTTTCTTTTTTCCTTTTTTTTTTTTTTTTTTTTTTTTTTGACAGGCAGAGTTAGACAGTGAGAGAGAGAGACAGAGAGAAAGGTCTTCCTTTTTCCATTGGTTCACGCACCAAGTGGGCACTATGGCCTGCGGGTTGCGGCCGGCATGCTGTGCCGATCCGAAGCCAGGAGCCAGGCACTTCCTCCTGGTCTCCCATGCAGGTGCAGGGCCCAAGCACTTGGGCCATCCTCCACTGCCCTCCCGGGCCACAGCAGAGAGCTGGACTGGAAGAGGAGCAACCGGGATAGAATCTGGTGCCCCGACTGGGACTAGAACCAGGGTAGCCAGTGCCGCAGGCAGAGGATTATCCTAGTGAGCAGCGGCGCTAGCCAGTTTTTTTCATTTTTAAAATAATGACCAGTGTTTTTCTTCCCTCAGCTGTGAGTGCTGTAAGGCTGGGACAGTGCTGGATTGATTTTTGTATCCCTAGGCCACAGAATGCAACACAATGGTGTCTTAAGTATTTGTGGACTGGACAAATAAAGAGATGCAAGTGAGTGTTCGAAACATGAAGATAACTCTAACTCTCTCGGGTGGAGCAAGAAGTTCTAGTTCATACCTATGGAATTCAGCAGAGATTCAAGTGAGCCTTTGATGCAATCCGATCTTGCACATCCATGGAGGGGTGTCCTCAGCTGGACATGGAGAAAGGGGAACGCTTGCATGCAGTTGGTGGGAATGTAAACTAGAACAGCCACTGTGGAAAATGGGATGGAGGATCCTCAAAGAACTCTAAGTAGAACAGGCACATGACCCAGCAATGCCACAATAGGATGGAGGATCCTCAAAGAACTCTCAAAGAACAGGCACACGATCCAGCAATCCACAACCGAGTGTATATCTGAAACAGACAACATCAGTACATTGAAGTATGCACTCCTACACTTCTTGAAGCGTTACTCACTATTCATAATAGCCATGATGTGGACTCGACCTAAGAGCCCATGGATTTATGAATGGAAGAAGAAAATGTGGCACACACACACACACACAATCACACTACGGAGTAGTATACAGTCACAAAAAGCCTGGAATCCTGGGGCCAGTGTTGTGGTGTAGCAAGTAAAGCTGTCACTGGACACCAGCATCCCATATGGCCACCGGTCGTGTCCCAGCTGCTCTACTTCTGATACAGCTCACCACTAACGTCCTGGGAAAAGCAGGGAAAGATGACCCAAGTGTTTGGGCCCCTGTCACCCATGTGGGAAACCCAGATGAAGCTCCTGGCTCCTGGTTTTGGTCTGTCCCAACCCTGGCCATCGTGGCCATCTGGGGAGTGAACTCGCTCTTTGTCTCTCCCTCTTTCTCTGTTAACTCTGACTTTCAAATAAATAAATAATCTTTTTAAAAAATACAGAATCCTGTCATTTTTGACAACATGGGTGAACCTGGAGGACATTATGCTAAGCAACATAAGCCAGGCTGGCTTTTGCCATAGCAATGGGCCACAAGTTCCACATCAGAGTGCTTGGACTCAATGCCTGGTTCCAGCTCCTGATTCTAGGTTCCTGCTGAGGACCCTGTGAGGCAGTGGTGCTGTCTCATATGGTTGTGTCCCTGCCACTCACATGGGAGATTGAGATTTAGTTCCTGGCTCCAGCTTTGCTCTTCTTCTGCCCTCTCCCCTGACATTTGGGGCATGAACCAATGGATGCGAGGTTTCTCTGTGTGTATGTGTGTGAGTATATCTTTGTCTCTCTGTCTTGCAAATACAAAAAACAAATAAATGATTTTAAATGTTTTAATTTTTAAAGAAATTTAAGTGAAATAAGCCAGGCATTGAAAGACAAATGCCACATGATCTCATCTGTATGTGAAATCTAAAGAAGTTGAACAGGGAGAAGTAGAAAGAAGAATGGTGTTTACCCGGAGCCAGCATGATTGGTGGTGGAAGGTTGGGGAGATGGTCCAAGGATATAAAATTTCAGGTAGATGGCAGGAATAAATCCAGGGGATCTATTGACCATTCTACAATAAATACCTACTTCAAAATATCCTGTGCTACACAAAATATATAAATGTTTTCCAATTTTAATAATTAATTGCTTTAAAAAAAAAAAAGAAGAAGAAGAGTTGTTCACCAAAGGGGGCATCAGCCTGGCTCCCAGAGTACCAGAAAGACAAAACGAGTTATGTATAGCAAACCTGGGTGGAAATGAACAATTATCTTTGCTGCTGGTTGTGTGCATGTATCACGATTGGCTGACTCTGGACATCGAATTGTGGCCCCCACCCTCGCTCAGTGCTCTTCCGTGGAGGACATAGCATCTATCGAATCCACCTGTGAAACTCTAAATCACAATACGGAGCTATCTTCACAAGCTAGCATGCTTTCCAGGTTGAGCTAAAGTTATGAGTCATGAGAAAGCAAACCAAGAAGGGGCTCAGGTTTCCAAACCTAAATCTCAGAAAAATCGAAGGAAAATGTGTTCCTTGGAGAACATAAGTCCCAACCCTGCAAAATCTTGATTTTTTTCAATGCTCAAAGTATAGCTTATTGAAATGACTGGATTGCACCGAGAATATTACAGCTGTGGTAAATTTCACAGTGATTTGACATAATTTTAAGCAAGTCACATTTTAAACCATATCAATAAGTCCAAAGACAGAGCAGCACTGTAACAATAACCCACCCATTTGTAGATAAATATGTCTTTGTTCCCTTAAAAAAGGAGCTTGAACTGATTTAATTCAACTATTTGGATGCCTCAATTTTCAGCAAATTGGCTGTTCTCTGTATAAATCACCTCATGGAATTAAAAGATATTAAACAGTGATAATTCTTAGTAGAGGCATAATACTATCTCAGGCCAATTCTCCCTGAGGCTAACATGGGAGATATATTTTCTTTCTCTGAAGATAACAGTAAATGCTTACGTTTTCAATCGCTAAACCAAGTGAATATTAGAGCCCCATCTGGTGGACCTGATGCTTATGCAGTAGACAAAATGAACTTTCCACCAAGCCCCTATGGAAACACTATGCTATCATTTCCACAATAGGATAGTCAGTCTCTGTCTCTTCATTTTCCAACTTGGTGTTTGTTAACTTTTGCCTGACTGGCTGGACTTCTCTCTCCAGCACCTGCAGGCCTTCTTCTCTCTTACTCTATGGAAAGAGCCTTTATTTAAAGAATAATTAACATAGTTGTGTTTAACATGTATTTTTTAAAGATTTTATTTATTTATTTCGGAGTCAGAGCTACAGAAAATGAGAGAGAGAGAGAGAAAGGTCTTCCATCTGCTATTCACTTCCCAAATGGCCCCAACAGCCAGAGCCCGGCCAATCCAAAGCCAGGAGCCAGGAGCTTCTTCCAGGTCTCTCATGTGGGTACAGGGGCCCAAGCACCTGAGCCATCTTCCAGTATTTTGCCAGACTACAAGCAGAGAGTTAGATTGGAAGAGGAACAGCCAGGACAAGAACCAGTGCCCATATGGGTTGCCCACACAGCAGGCAGAGGCTTAGCCTACTATACCACAGTGTCGGCCCTGTGTTTAACATATAGAAAATATTTCATAAGCCAGTATCAAAAGGACAAATACCATATGTTCTCTTTTGATCTGAGGTAACTAATAGAGCACCTAAAAGGTAATCTATAGAAGTGAAATTAATACTTTGAAATGTGAAAACTTTGAACAGCCCTTGTCTCAAATTTTGAGGAACAGTTTTCTTTTCACACTATTTGTTGAAATCTTTACTTATTACAGGGTTACTCTGAGGCATATAAAGTTAATTGAAAATATATCTTAGTAAAAAATAAGAATAAGAGTAGAAGTGGGAGTGCAGGTGGGAGGGCGGGTAGGGTAGGAAGAATCACTATGTTCCTAAAGTTGTATTTATGAAATGCATGAAGTTTGTATACCTTAAATAAAAGGTTTCTGGGGACTAAAAAGAAAATAGTCGGAGATGTCAGAGGAAAACAAATAATACCCAAAACCACACATATGGATAATTTAAGGACTAGGAAGTTAAAATTACTCAGTAAAAGGGGCAATTTGGTTGTAAAAGATTTATATGTATGCACACTTGATTGGCAGCCAAACTGGTATGGTCAGCCTCACTGAATACAATTGCACTGGTAATTAGAGGGCAGATGCCAAATTCAGGCAATTTTGGGGAATGGACAGGAGGCATGTACCTTCCATATCTGCAGCTTCCCCATACAGGAATTCAACCAACCATGAATGGAAAGTATAGTTAGGCCCACAATTGTGTTTCAACTGAACATGTACTGATTTTTTTCCTTGTCATTTTCCCCTAAACAATACAGAAAAAAAAATTATATAATATTTTCATTGTGTTAGATGTTCTAAGTAATCTACAGATGATTTAAAGTATACAGGGACACATGTGTAGATTATGTGGAAACACTGAACCATTTTGTATAAGGAATTTCTGCATCCGTGGACTTGGGTATCTGCATTGGGAATGGAGGGTGTCTTGAACCAATTGTTCCACAGACACTGAGGAATGACAGTTCACAGTTAACTGCTGTGGTCTGAACGTAGCTCATCTCACAAAACTCCATGTGGTGGAGGCTTGGTTCCAGTGTGGTGGTGTTGATGGGTGGAACCTTAAGATGAGGCAGAGCCTAGTGTAAGGTATTTAGGTCACTTAGGGTATTGCCCTGGGGAAGGAGTAACGCTGGTCTCTCAGTGAGTTCTTCCTAGAATGGATGTTATAAAGGGAGACCACCCCACGCTTTTGGCCCCTTCCTCATGTAGCTGGTTCCCTTTCAATTTCTATGCCCTGTTATGACACAGCCAAGAGACTGGCACCATATAGTTTATACCCTCCAGCCACCAGGACTGTGGCTAAATAAACCTTTCATCTGTTTAAGAACATAGCTCCAGACGTTCTTTCCCCATAAATAGAAACAATCTGAAAAAGTCTCTCAAATTCTAGAACTCTCCATCAATCTAGTTTTCAAGATCTGGATCAAATTCCTCCTTATCCAAAAAATCCACACCAGATCATTCCAGTTCACAGGGATTTTTGTTTTAAACTCAATTCTTATCAGTACTTTGACAAGCAGTCATTGCCTTTTGACACATCATTTGTTGTTTTGCTTTGTTAACTAACTCAAGTAGTTCTTTTTCATTGTTTTTTTTTTTTGGACAAAATATCTTTTGTTCTTAGAAGTTTAAAACTCATTAGAGCTAGTATTTTGTATTAAAGTTCTCTATATTCCCAATATCTACCAAAATAAGTAATACATACATACATACATGACCAGAATTAATGTTGACTATAGTAATCAAAGCAGAACAGTATTGGCTTAAATGAATTAAACATATTTTAGGGCTCAGAAATCTCCAAATTATAATTTAAATTTGTTTTATGGAAAAGGTGACATAGTGAATAAGTGGTGAAATTATGTATTCGCCAAAATATAATAATGAGGAATTTGACCTTAAATTTAGGGGGAAAGTTTTATTACTACCATGATACTGCATATCCCAAAATTAATTTCAGATGGAGTAAGATTTAAAAGTTTTTGAAGTTTTTTTTAAGTTATGGGTAATAGTGAGTTGGGTGATTCAAATTCTCCTCCAGGAAACAACTTAAAATACTAAGATATTTTTAAACATTTTCTAAACTGCATCAAAGAGTGGCAGCTAGAAAGGAATTACAAAATACAAAATCACAAAATAAAACTAGTGAACCCAGAGAACTAAGCTAACATTAAAACAACTTTGTCTCTGACAGTATTTGCCATACAAGCAAACTTGAACTTATGTCTGTGTAGCCTCATTGGGAGAATGGGATGGAGGAAATCATTTTAAAGAGAAAGCCTGGAAAATGTTCAGAGCTGAATTTATGACACCAAACCACAGATTTCAGAAGTCTAAGAAATTCCAAATTAAATAAATAAAAAGAAAACTAAGACTAAATATATCATAGGGAAACTGAAAAAAAAAAAAACAAGCAAATAGAATTTTTAAAAAAGAAAGAAAGAAAAAAAAAAAAAAGAAACCCACTGGAGGGAGTTGGGACAAAGGAAAATTTCCCTGCTATGAAACCATCATGAGACTGACGGCTGACTTCTCTCTAGCAACTATGAAAGTAAAAAGCACGGTTTTGTTTCACATTATTCAACAGATTCTGCCTCCAGTCTGCAATTTCTGTTCAGCCCTCGTCCCTTAAAAGAAAGGGGAAAGATGCTGCTCTTCTGTGTTCTCAGTGAATTCTCTGAGTGCACCTTTTCATCAGAGTTTAAAATAATTTAGATCAGAGCTGTTAGGGATTGAACAGGACTTGGCAGATGTTTAAACCCAAAATGTTGTCCTTTCATCACTGTAATGTTGTACATACACTGGCCTGACTTGTAGCAAATCCACTCCATGGCAAAGTATATTTACCCATTTCCCTTAGGGATGCAAGTCCCATTAATGAGAATGGCAGCTTTCATATCTGCCACCATGTTAGGGTTCTGGGTTCCTAGGATACCCTATTTAATTCAGTGCTCATAAGAGCTCCAAGAAGAAAGTATTTTATCTCCATTTGATTAAAAAAGGAACTGAGGCTGAGAGTTCACATGGTTTCACAGCAAAACAAGGCAAAGCAAAAACTAATCTGTGACCACCAACTCAGTATTTTTCCCACTCCTAATATTATTTCCCCCCAAAGCCTACAATTCAAACACATAATGATACAAATAGCATATTACTACCAAATTCTGGCCCATTTCCAAACTTAAGTTCCAACAGTTCTGACACTATATGAAATATACACACACCAATATCATTATGCATTTCTTCTGAGTTTAAAAAAAGTATTCTTGGGGCCGGTGCTGTAGCACAGTAGGTTAATCCTCTGCCTGGAACACCAGCATCCCATATGGACACTGGTGCTAGTCCTGGCTGCTCTTCTTCCCATCCAGCTCTTTGCTGTGGCCTGGGACAGCAGTAGAAGATAGCCCGGGTCCTTGGGCCCATGCACCCACATGGGAGACTGGGAAGAAGCTCCTGGCTCCTGGCTTCAGATCAGCGCAAATCGGCACAGCTCCAGCCGTTGTGGCCATTTGAAGAGTGAACAGCAGAAGGAAGAACTTTCTCTCTGTCTCTCCCTCTCACTATCTGTAACTCTACCTCTGAAATAAATAAATAAAATCTTTAAAAAAAATTATTCTCAGTTCACAAATGCTGTACCTAGGAAATAGTAAATGTTCCCCTAATCAAATATCAAATTCAAAAAGATAGAACATTTAGTAATTGCACATTTCTCACAATATGCCACTTGCTGAGGATTATCACTGGTTACAGATTTCCCAACAAAAAGATGTATCTGTCTATATAGTGTGGAATAAAGATTTTAAAATAACAGGCATGTCTCTTTTAGTAGAAAAAAGTCTCATCAGTACAGACTGAAGATCACAGTTCATTTTATATAGTGAGTGGTGATTATCATACTGTTGATCTTATATTGGAGAACTTCTTATGATGCACTGGATTTCTGAGTTTTTATAGACCAAATTCGAATGTCTTCCTTTAAGAATAAGAAGTACAACTTACTCTTTCCGACTGCTTCATAACATGTTTCTATTTAACAAAACATTTGGAAGGGGGTGAGAAGAAGCATATGTTCAGTGATTTCAACATGAGTAATGATTCTTTAGTTCTGCATTGGCCAGTAGTCATGTGTGGCCATTGAGCACTTGACATTCCAAACTGGGATGCACTCTAAGTAGAAAAGACACTTCAATTTCAAAAACTCACGATAAAAAAAAGTAAACTCAATAATAATTGCTTTGCCATGATTATACATGGATAAATTTCAGATATAGTGGATTAACCAAAATATATTATTAAAATTAATTTGACCAGTTTCCCTTTACTTTTTCTAACTTGGCTACTGAAATATTTAAATTACCTTTTTGGATTGATTTTGTGGTCTACACTACATTTCCATTGAATCAGACCATCTTATGAAAAGGTATTATCCTCAAATTGGTACACTTGTTTCCCTCCGACATCCCTGTAATCTCACAGCAGAGCAGCTAAAGCAAATCTTACGAAAACATGCGTCATGTCATATCACTCTTCCTTAAAAGCCCTCCAGTGGCTTCCCAGTGAGTCAGGGTAAGAAACAAAGTCCTTTCATCAGGCCTCGGGGTCTCATACAACTTGACAGTATCCTCCCTCTGATCTCGCTTTCCCCCACCTCTCCTCTTCACTCACTGGGCCCTAACTATCAACGCCTCTTTGCTGTTCCTTAAACACCCTTGATGCTTGCACCTCAGGGCCTTTGCATTGTCTGTTCTTTCTGCCTAAAGCACTCTTGCCCAAATTTTCCTCACAGTTATTTCCTTCACCTTCTTCCAGACTCACCTTTACAATGAAACTTAAATATCTTGTATTAAAAGTTGCAACCCCTGAAAACTCACATTTCCTCCACTGTACCTCATATTTTTATTTTTCTGTATCCTTTATCACCTTTAAAATCCACCATATATAGGCCAGTGCTGTGGCATACAGGGTTAAGCCACTGATTGCAGCGCTGGCATCCCTTATGGGTGCAAGTTCCAGTTCTGGTTGCTCCACTTACAATCCAGCTCCCTGCCAATGCACCTGGGAAAGCAGCAGAAAATGGTCCAAGTGTTGGGGCCCCTGTTCCCATGCAGGAGACCCAGAAGAAGCTCCTGTCCCGGCTTTAATCTGCCCCAGCTCTGACCATTGCAGTCATTTGGGGAGAGAACCAGTGGATGGAAGATTGATTCTCTCTCTCTCTCTCTCTCTCTCTCTCTCTCTCTCTGTAACTCTGCATTTCAAATAAAATAAATAAATCTTTGTAAAAAATATACTATATAATTTACTTTCTGTACAAGATTAGAGTTTGATTTTTCACTCTCTTTCCTCATTAAAAAGTGAACCCCACAAGGGTAAGAATATTTGCTGTTTGACTTACTGCTGTCATCCAAACATCTAGAACATGAGCAGCATATGGTCAGCTCTCGATTAATACTTCTTGGATGGATGGTGGGGTAAAACCATTATTCCGTTACACAAATTCTTGACACTTTCACAAGATCTATGGCAGTCTAGGCAAGAGAATTGCTACATATAGAAGGAGAAAAGAGTGGGAAACCAATCAACAGGCACATCTGAATGCTTGTTTGCCTTCAGTAACATTCCTATCCCCTGCAGATGGAATATCAAAGGCAAGAGTGATGTCTTATCCATATGGGTATCCCTTGCACCTAGTATAAAATCTACGGTAAATCGAGCTGTTGGTCCCAATTGTTTATGCCTCTGTAGAAATTTATGTATCCACACTGTTGTCATGGTGGGGCAAGACAGGCATACTTTCACACCTGCTGACTTTGGACTTAGCCATGTGACTTGATTTGGCCAATGAGCTACTAACAGATGTGCCTACACAGATAGGTTCATCCCTCTTGTGTTTCCAAACTCCTTTATGAAAAGATAGAATTCTAGGACCCACTGATTCTTGGGTCTGGGTCCCACACTCAAATACATAGAGCAAGCCTCAACTTGACCCACAGGTTGAAATCTATGCTCAAGAAATAAATGATTTTTGTTGCATGCCATTGAAATTTTGCACTTGTTTGGTAAATATGGATAATATAGAACCTGATGCATAGTTATATGATACATAGTCATAAAATAATTATATATCTAATAGTGAGAAGTTGCATGAATTATCTGCCTTTCCTTTCTGGTGCCTTATCACCTGTATTGTTGTACTCATACTTCTATTTGTTGGATCTGTATTTGTTGCTCCTAAATTTTACCCATTGCCTTTGTGCCTCATGGAAATGTATTGTGTGTCCCTACACTAACCTACCTTACTTTACAACCTCTTCTTGCCTTAACTACTTCCCTCCCACTACTCAACCACATCTGGCTTTCTACTCTGTTCAAGTTTGCCCTTAATTAATCCTGGGTTAATCTCCTGCAAGTCTAAACTCCACCACAGTCCATTTCCCTGTCCTGAGAGAGAGAACTCTGTTCATGAAGATTAAAAAAAAAAAAAAAAGGTAAATAGACCTGAGTAAGAAAAAATAGGATATTGGACAGTAGGGTTAACAGGAAAGAGAAATAGTTCAGAAAAATATTTAAGGTGTATAGAAAGGCAGACATATTCATCATTTCTCCAGAAAAGGTCACTCCAAATAAAATAACATTGAGACAAGCAGGAGATAGAATTCAATTCATATTCTATTCTCTCCCAGAAGCACCGCAAGCAGCCTTTGTCTGGCACCTTGATAAACTGCTGCATGTACTCCAAAGCCCACTGGGTGCCAGCACTGATGGACAAATGACGTCATCCCAAGGAACGGAAGACATGCACTCCAGAAAGGATGTTCGTGCCTGTGGGAGGACCCCTGTAGTCCAACTTCATCCTCTATGCCACCACCAGGCAAGTGCTGAGGCACTGTTTTGGCATCTCCCACTGAAATCTCCCTGAGTGTGAATTTTTATAATTGCCTCCTTTGAGTTCATTTCATAAGAGCTGATCGGTTGGCTCCAAAGGACACAAAGCTCTTAGAGACCGTTTTCAGGTCCTCAGAGCTGCTTCCCCTTTCCTGAAGGCTCACACAGGTACCAGGGAAGTCCATTTCCTTTATCACTTTACGGAGTCAGTTAATTTTAAGGTGAAGGGTCATTCTTCTTGTTAATGGCAAAAGAATCCAAATTAGTTGATATGATATGTGAGTTTGTATTTTGTGGAAAAATAGAATGAAAAGACAATGTGCAGTGTCTTTTAGAAGACTTTTAGAAGACTCCTCATACTGTATCTTGAGTTCATGCTATTATTTCTTTCTTTAATAATATTAATTTGTGGGCATTTTCCTCAAGTGTTGTGAGAATGGATCTTTTTCAAAATATTTTTTTTTGACAGGCAGAGTGGACAGTGAGAGAGAGAGAGACAGAGAGAAAGATCTTCCTTTGCCGTTGGTTCACCCTCCAATGGCTGCCGCAGTTGGCGCGCTGCAGCCTGCGCACTGCGCTGATCCGATGGCAAGAGCCAGGTGCTTCTCCTGGTCTCCCATGGGGTGCAGGGCCCAAGAACTTGGGCCATCCTCCACTGCACTCCCTGGCCACAGCAGAGAGCTGGCCTAGAAGAGGGGCAACCGGGACAGAATCCGGTGCCCCGACCAGGACTAGAACCCGGTGTGCCGGCGCCGCAAGGCAGAGGATTAGCCTAGTGAGCCCTGGCGCCGGCTCAAAATATTTTTTAATGATAGCATGCATCAAGAAAACTGAACCAATCAAAACAATGTGAAGTCTTTCATAAAGTGAACACACCAATGATCCAGCGCTCACCTCATGACACCAAACATCACCAAAAGCTGAGCCCCTGCCTGTCACAGGCACACGTAAGCCCATATCCTGACTTCTAACACCAGGTATATGTTTAATGATCTCTGAGCTTCACACCAATGGAGCCACACAGCATGTACACTTCTCTTTTTTTCTTTAAAGATTTTATTTATTTATTTGAGAGGTAGAGTTACAGACAGTGAGAGGGAGAGACAGAGAGAAAGGTCTTCCGCCCACTGGTTCACTCCCCAGATGGTCGCAATGGCTGGAGCTGTGCTGATTCGAAGCCAGAAACCAGAAGCTTCTTCTGGGTCTCCACATGGATGCAGGGGCCTAAGGACCTGGGCCGTCTTCTACTGCTTTCCCAGGCCATAGCCGAGAGCTGGATGGGAAGAGGAGCAGCTGGGACTAGCACCAGCATCCATATGGGATGCCGGCACCGCAGGTGGAGGATTAACGCACTGCACCACGGCGCCGGCCCCAGCGTGTACACTTCTGATTCTGCCTTCTTTCGTGCATGATCATGTTATGTCATTTTGAATCCTTTGCATTATGTAGATGTAATTCAGCCATTCTCACTGCCACATAGTATTCCACTGTTTGAAGACATTTCATGTGGCTTATCCACTGTACATGGAATTAAGATCGCTGTCCATTTGGGTGTGTTAAAAATATTGTTCTGCAAATACATTACTTACGACTTTTGATGAACATATGTACATGTTTCTAAAGGGATTTACCTAGTAATGATCATTTTAACTTAGAAATTCTTCCTATAAAAACAATTCTGTGGCCGGCGCTGCAGCTCAATAGGCTAATCCTCTGCCTGTGATGCCGGCACCCCTGGTTCTAGTCCTGGTCGGGGCGCTGGATTCTGTTCCGGTTGCTCCTCTTCCAGTCCAGCTCTCTGCTGTGGCCCGGGAAGGCAGTGGAGGATGGCCCAAGTCCTTGGGCCCTGAACCCACATGGGAGACCAGGAGAAGCACCTGGCTCCTGGCTTTGAATCAGCACAGTGCACCGGCCGTAGCGGCCATTGGGGGGGGGTGAACCAACGGAAAAGGAAGACCTTTCTCTCTGTCTCTCTCTCTCTCACTGTCCACTCTGCCTGTCAAAAAAAATTCTGTATAAATGTGTTGACAGATTGCACTGTACCCCACAAAAGTGTACAATTATTCTATGTGTCAATAAAAAGTTTTTTAAAAGTCGGGATTCTTGAAAAGGATGGAATTTTAAATTCTGAGTTGCAGGTTTAAACTTTCAGAGTCTCCCTTTTTCATCTTCCCTTATCTGAAAAATAAACAGTTTCTCTGAAGAAAGGGTCTAAACACTGAAACACATCTAAGTATTAATAGCATAGGATGTGAAGTAGAAAAGAACATTAACAATCAAATGACTTGCACCTTTTATTTGTGAGAAGGGGTGTCAGAAGTTTTAATTTTCTTAATATACTTTAGTCACTGATGAAAATGAATTCTGGCAGCCAGAACCCAAATCCAATCAGTTTTACCTCAATCCCTTCCAACCTCACTCTCAAGCAGGCTAGATGATCGAAGGTTGTAGGAAAAGAACATAAAAACAAGACTCAACCAATTGTCAATGGCTCATCTGCAGCTCTTCCTCAAAGAACATCCAAATCAGAGCAAGGACTGTCGAGGGACATGGATAACAATAGTGACAGACACGAAAAGTCTTTGAAAATCAACATGGTACAAAAAATTTGGAAGCCACTTTGGCAATTTCTTATGAAGCTTAGCATACTGTTACCATGTGATCCTGCAATGGCACTCCTGACCCAAAGGAGTCAAAAATGGGTGTGCACATGACTGTCAAAGGCAGCCTCATTCATAACTGACAAAGCTTAGAAGCAGCCAAGATTCCCCTCAATAGATGAATGAAAGACAAATTGGTTCATTGTACCATGGAATGGTACTCAGGGATGAAAAGAAATAAGCTATCGACCACAAGGAGACACTGCTTCACACCCATCAGGGTGGTTATTATCCTAACGCAGAAAATGACAAATGTTGGTGAGCAAGTAGAGAAATCAGAACCTGTGTGCCCTCTTGGTGGAGGCATAAAATAGCACATCACTATGGAAAGCAGTAGGGTGGATCCTCAAAAAAAAGGGAATCATCATAAGGTCCAGAATTACACTTTTGGATTTATAAGCCAAAATAATTAAAAGTGGGGTCTCAATGGAATAATGCACACCTGTGTTTTGAGCACCATTATTCACATAGTGGCTAGATGAATAGGTAAACAAAATGTGAGCTATACACACAAAGGGATACGATTCAGTCTCAAAAAAGAAGAAAATCCTACAACATGGATAAACCTTGAAGACACTATGCTAAGTGCAATAAACCAGTCTCAAATGGAAAACTACTGTATGATTGCACTTACATGAATATCAAGAATAAGCAAATTCATAGAGACAGAAAGTAGAAAGATTATGGGTAAGGGCTTGAGGAGGGGGCAATGGGAGGCTATTGTTTAATGGGTACAAAATCTCAGTTTTGCACGACAGAAAGATTTCTAAACATGGATGGTAGTGAAGTGTATACAATGATGTGAATGTACTTAATATCACTCAATTATACAATTAAAATGGTGAAGGCAGTGCACTCATTTTATCACAATTAATAGCAATTTTAAAGGAAAGAAAGCAGCTCTGGAGCTAAGCAAAGACAGAGGGAGCTTACACTCATAACGCTAAGTGAAAGAAGTTCACCTGAAAAGATAACATATTCTGGGCCGAGCATTGTGGTGCCGGCACTCCATATGGACACTGCTTCATGTCCCAGCTGCTCCTCTTCCAATCTAGCTCTCTGCTTGTGGCCTGGGAAAGCAGTGGAAGATAGCCCAAGTCCTTGGGCCCCTGCACTCTCGTGGGAGACTTGGAAGAAGCTCCTGGCACCTGGCTTCAGATCAGCTCAGCTTCCGCCTTTGCAGGCATTTGGGGAGTGATCCAGCAGATGGAAGAACTTTCTCTCTGTCTCTCCCTCTCTCTGTAACTCTACCTCTCAAATAAATAAATACACTCTTCAAAAAAAAGACTACATATTCTGTGATTCTGCCTCCAACTATATGACACTCAGGAAAAGGCAAGCCTATAAAGATGGTAAAAAGATCACTGGTTGCTAGGGGAGGGCAGCGAGGGGTGAACAGGTGGAGCATGGAGAATTTTTTAGGGCAGTAAAACTCTTCCATAATGATGAAGACATGAGCTTAAACAGTTGTCACAACTCACGAAATGCACAACACAGAAAGTGAATGCTAATGTAAATTATAGACTTTAGTTAGTAATGATGTATAAATATTCACTCATCAGATGCAGCAAATGTGTCACACCAGTGCAAATGTTAAAAACAAGGGAAATTGCTTGTTGGGGAGATGAGAGAATATGAGAACCTGCTGTACACTTACCCTGTAGCCTCAACAGTGGCATCTGAGAATGAAGCCCCCAGAACATCTCTCCCCTTGGGGAAGAGTCAGGTCGTCATTACTTTATTGGTCACTAAGGCCACCTGTGCCACCTCAATGTCTTTGCCCTTGTGATCCTAGCTGACCCACGCCCTGTGACCCTACTTTGACTGCCCTGTCTCCCCAGCATGGGCCAACATTCCTATGATTCTCTCTGGAGTCCATCCCTGCCATGACAGCATCTCTGTTGATGCTAATCTGGCCAGTAACAGTACTCTTCCTGGGGCGCAGAGCAAGCACATCTCTCTCTCCAGCAAAAGTGTGATGCAAAATGTCTTTAGGGGAGATTCTGCTCCAATTTCCCACTGCAGTCTTTCAATTCTCTATCCTTCAATTAGGTCATAGTTCTCCTTTAACCCTGCCTCCTTCCCAAATCCAAGGACTCTGACACAAGGTGCCCTTGGAACGAACGAAGGTGTCACAAGAGTGATCTTGGCCAAGTCATCCATATGAAGACAAAATTCCCTTTGTGCTGGAAGTAAACCAATGATCTGAGAGGAGAGTCGCTCCCTGTGCCTCTCTTTTATCTCTTGTGTCTCCCTGGTTACCAAGAATATCACCATAAACAGAAGAGCTTTCATGTCTTGATAACAAGGTCAGCTTTCCTCAGAGAAAGATCCTGAAGCTGTTTCTGCAATGGGAAAATGGATTCCATAGGACACTGTTCTGGTGTGCCACGGTTGTCCAGAGCCAAGATTCCCCGTGCTAGTCCATGGAAGACTCTCAAATCCCCACAGGAAAAAAAAATGGGAAAAATAAAGACGTTATAGTGATTTTTTTTACAAAGCAAACTTAGTAAATTTAAAAGTTTGCAGTTTGGGGGCAGGCATTTGTCACAGCAGTTAAGATTCGGTTTAGGACACCCACATCCCATTGGAGTGCCTGGGTTTGAGTCTCAGCTCTGCTTCTATCCCAGCTTCCTGCTAATGCACACCCAGGGAAGCAGCAGGTAGTGACTCAGGTACTTGAGTCCCTGACACTTGTGTGGGAGACCCAGATGGAGTTCCTGGCTCCTGACTTCCACATGATCTAGCCTAAGCAATTGTGGGCATTTGGGAAGTGAACCAATGGATGGAAGATCTCTATCTATCTCTCTATCTCTCTCCCTTTCAAATAAATAAATAAATACCTTTTAAAAGATTCCCTTTTCTTGGGGACTATACCCTCCCTCATTGAACAGGCTGGAAGGAATAACAGTATTGTGTCAGGGAACTCAGTGCTTGGCTGAGAAACTCAACACTGGGAAGAACTTAGCAGTCCCTGACCCAGGCCAGTACCTACAGGTGGACCTGCTGCAATGCCAAGCAATGTCCATGGCCCAGTTGATTCAACTTTTATTCCATCCAGCATCATCTGTGGCTAGTTACAGCAGCCTTGGGCTGTAAGTCCATCTCAGCAGCAGGCAGGCCATAGTACTATGTCCTTAGATCCTACTCCCCAGCTATGCTGGGGACGTGGGCTACAGCTGTGAACTGGCATGACTGAATTGGTGACTAAAGGATTGGGCATCTAGGCCTGCCCCAACCCCAGCAAGAGGCTTATAGAAACAGACTCCCCCTTTTCTGATGCCTTCTTGTTCATTAAGTAGCATGCCTACCACCTTTGGGATAAATCTGAGCTCAGGATAAATCGGATGCACTGGGAGTGCAACAGCAGTAGACGTGCAGGAAACTTCGATTTAGTGCGCCACCTAGTGCTCAAATCATGGACGTATCCAAAAGCTGCGAGAAAATAAACAGACTGCTTAGATTTTCTGGAAGCACAGCTACATGTGAAGCCAGGTTGTAAAAACTGGGAAAGAAAGAACTGGCCCTTCAAAGCCCAGAGGATGTTATAACCACCAAGCATCAAGATTTCTCAGGAAAACATGATATCACCTAATAAATAAGGTTCTGAAAAAAAAAAAACTAGGTAAAATGAAGACTTTGAAATAGCTGTTTTAAGGAAACTCAGTGAACTTCAAGAAAATACAGAGAAATGATTTAATATCCTAACAGAGCTTTACAGAAGAATTGAAGTAAACCAGACAAAAGCATTTCAACTGGAAAGTACACTAAGCAAAATTAAAAACAAAATAGAAGTCATCAATAGAAGAATACATGAAATCAGGAATAAGTGGGATTAGATTAAGATGGCAGAGTAGGGAGGGAGCTTGCTGCTCTAGTCTAGAAGATAGTTTAAAAAAAAGTGGAACGAATGCAGTCTCAGGAAAGAGGGAGAAAAAGGCAGAGGAAACTCTACACAAATTAGAGGGACACAGTGGACCTGTGTGGAAGGCATGGACTCTCACAGCTCAGGACCCCAGCAGCCGAGAGCCTCTGCAGCAACATTGGAGAGTGAAGTGAGACCAGACTGCAGCAGCCCAAGCCATTGTCGAAAAAGTTGCAGGAAGAGGCTAAAGGGAATCTGGCTTGGAGCTCTATGGGGCATCCTGTACCTGCCAAACTACAGAAGAAAAGACAAAGGGAGGGGGGATACATTTTCTCTCTCCCCAATCACACTGAAACAGCATCCTGTAACAAGCTGACAGAGGGCAGGTGCCATTTTGGACATACATAACAGCTGTGCCAGCTTGTGTCTGTGCTCAGTAACCAACCAAGCGAAGACTCCTGAGTCTGGTGGGGAGAACAGACAGGGGGCTGGGTGCTTGTGACTATAGGAGGCTTGTGTGCTGGGACTGTGAAAACACTGAGGCTGAGTGGGAGGACTCAGGGTGTGGCTGAGAGTTTGAGCAGTCGCTGTGGGAGGCTCCACATGAACAGGGCCGCTGGTTACCTAGCGAGTGACATCGCTGGAGAATCTAAGCTTACTCTGATGACTGAACGGATCATTTGTGTGGTCCTTGTGGCAGAGCAGACAAATAATATACCCACCGGGGCTAGTGCACAGGTACTGGTCTCCTTTGAGGAGAGGAGCTCAGCTGAGTCTACACCAACAGACAAGAACACATCTACCCTCCAAAAAAAAAAAAAAAAAAAAGATTTACCATGCCAAACCTGCGTGTGTCACCTCAGACATGCCCTTCACACTGGAGCACTGAACAGAGCACTCTGGCCACACCCACCACACACCTCTAGGTACTCACTGAAAGCAGACACTCCACCTATCTACAGGGTCTTAGTATGAAGATAAATGCCACCACAGGGAAAAAACAAAGATGAAACCAGTGAATATCTCCACAAATGCCAAACAACAAGCACACCAATTCAGAAACAAGAATAAGGATGACAACATGATGCCCCGAAAGAATACTAGATTGTAAAGATGAAGAAATGCCAGAAATGGAATTCAAAAAATTGATCACAGGATTACTTAGAACTAATCAGAAGCAAATACATGAACTAATGAAATCCATAGATGACATGAAAGACAATTTCTCACACAAAATTGAGATCATTAAGACAAATCAAAAAGAAATATTGGAAATGAAGAATTCAATAGAACAAATTTTTAAAAATGCAGTGGAAAGCCTTAACAACAGAATCAGTGAAGCAGAAGAAAGAATATATGACCTAGAAGACAAAGCATAGGAAATTATACAGTTAAACCAAAAACAAGAAGAAATTAAAAAACAAAAACACTCTTGGTAATCTACAGAATGCTATCAAGTGACCCAACATATGGATTCTAGGAGTTCTTGAAGGTGTGAAAATAGAGAAAGGATAGGGGCCAGCACTTGGTACAGCAGGTTAATGTCCTGGCCTGAAGCACTGGCATCCCATATGGGCACCATTTCAAGACCCAGCTGCTCCACTTCACATCCAGCTCTCTGGTATAGCCTGGGAAAGCAGTGGAAGATGGCCCAAGTCCTTGGGCCCCTGCACCCATGTGGGAGACCCGGAAGAAGCTCCTGGCTCCTGATAGGCACAGCTCTGGCTGTTGTGGCCAATTGGGGAGTGAACCAGTGGATGGAAGACCTCTCTTTCTGTCTCTCTCTCTCTCTCTCTCTCTCTCTCTCTCTCTCTGCCTCTCCTCTCTCTGTGTAACTCTGACTTTCAAATAAAATAAATAAATAACCTTTAAAAAAAGATAGAGAAAGGATAGAAGGCTTTTTTAGTGAAATAATAATAGAAAATTTCCCCAACTTGGAGGAAGAAGGACATCCAAGTATAGGAAGCACACAGAACTCCTAATAGACATGAACAGAAAAGATCTTCACCATGACACATTGTAATCAAACTCTCCACAGTAAAACATAAAGAAAAGATTCTAAAATGTGTACAAGAGAAATGCTACATTACTTTCAGAGGATCTCCAATTACACTCACAGCAGACTTCTCATCAGTAACCCCATAGGCTAAGAGAGAATGGTGAGATATATTCCAAGTCTTAAGAGAAAAGACTTGTCAACTCAGAATGCTATACCCTGCAAAGCTCTCATTTATGAAGGGCGGTGAAATAAAGACCTTTTCCATGACAAACAGAAATCGAAAGAATTAGTCACCACACATCCAGCCCTGCAGAAGATGCTTAAGGATGTGCTGCACACAGAAAGACAGAAACACAGTCGTCACTACAAAAGAAGGTAAAGGAAGGAGAGCTCTCAGTAAAAGCATAAAGGAAATCCAAAGTAAACAATAGGAATATTTATAGGAAAATGGCAGGGCAAAGTTGTTATTTATCAATAGTCACCTTGAATGTAGATGGCCTTAACTCTCCAGTTAAAAGACACAGAATGGCTGAATGGAATAAAAAACAAAGCCCATCTATTTGCTTCCTACAAGAAACACATCTCAGCAACAAAGATGCACACAGACTGAAAGTGAGAGGATGGAAAATGATATTCCATGCTGACAGAAACAAAAAAAGAGCTGGGGTAGCCAACCTAATATCAGACAATTTAAAAATTAAGTTTTTAAAAAGAAATATCATATGGTGTCCCATAAATATGTACAATTTGTTATGTGTCAATTCAAAATAAAACAAAAAAATTTTTTTTAATTTCTAAATGTTAAGGCCAGCATTGTGGCATAGTGGATAAAGCTGCTGCCTGTGATGTTCACATTCCACATAGGTGCAGGTTCATGTCCTGGCTGCACCACTTCCAATCCAGCTCCGTGGGAAAAGCAGAGAAGATGGCCCAAGTGCTTGGGCCTCTCTACCCACATGGGGGACCCAGATGAAGCTCCTGGCTCCTGGCTTCACCCTTGCCCAACCAACATTCTCATTCTCTCTCTCTCTCTCTCAATCAATCAATCAAATAAATAAATCTTTTTTAAAGATTTCTCAATGTTAAATATTTGTGGTAATAAATACATTAATTAGCTTAATTTAGTCATTCTAGATTGCACTTAAAAATCATAGCACCACTTCATATCTCACAAATACATACAACTATAATTTGTATGAAAATGAAAAAAAATAACAGAGGAAAATGTACTGTTAAGTGATATAACTACTTCGGAGATGGAGAAATGGAGACAGAAAATCCATCTCTTGAATGAACCAACAGACCCACTGGAGAATATATCCCTGCTGTCCATCACAAGAGAAACTTCCTTGCAGTTGACTCCTAATGCCTCCTGGAAACAAGTAAAACCATGATCTCAGACTAAACCAAACTTTTAGCTTCTAAGATGCTGTCATGTAAGTGTGCACCAGAGTCCCATGTCTGATCTCATGATACAACTTCTAGCAAAGGATCTCAAACTTTTCTCCACAGGGAAAGGACCACATGAACCAAACCAAGGCATAGGCTCAACCAGAGTGAATCCACTTTTATGTTGCCAGGTCATATTCCAAGAAAAAGTCCGTTCTTTAAAAAACAAATCTGGGGGCCAGCGCTGTGGTGCAGTAGGTTAATCCTCCGCCTGTGGCACCGGCATCCCGTATGGGCATCAGTTCTAGTCCCGGCTGCTCCACTTCCAATCCAGCTCTCTGGTATGGCCTGGGAAAGCAGTGAAGATGGCCCAAGTCCTTGAGCCCCTGCACCCACATGGGAGACTGGGAAGAAGCACCTGGCTTCTGGCTTTGGATTGGCACAGATCCAGCTATTGCAGCCATCTGGGGAGTGAACCAACAGAAGGAAGACTTTTCTCTCTGACTTTCCCTCTCACTATCTGTAACTCTACCTCTCAAATAAATAAATAAAATCTTTTTTAAAAATCCTATAATTCATTCCCAAATATGAGAAAGTTTTGCAAACCATAAAATTCTATGAAAATACAGATATAGATTTTTTTTTCTACATACAGTTGCTTGGAAAAGTTTGTGGAGGGGCAGGCGTTTGGTGTAGGGGTTCAAATGTTGCCTAAGTCATGCACATCCCATATCGGAAGCAGGTTTGAGTCCCAGCTCTGCTTCTGATCCAGCTTCCTGCTAATGTATATCTCGGGAGACAGCAGGTAATGGTTCATGCACGTACTTGTGTCCCCTGCCACCTATGTGGGAGACCCAGATGGAGTTCCTGGCTCCTGACTTTGGCCTTACCTAGCCCTGGCTGTTGTGGGCATTTTGGGAATGAATCAGCAGATGGAAGATCTCTTTTTTTCTGTCTCTCTCTGTCTCTGTCTCTATGCCTTTCAAAAAAAATCTAAATAAATAAACAAATGCAAAGCCATTTATTGTTTCTTCTCTGAAAAAAAAAAAGTGTGTCCACTTTGAAAAACCATATTTCTGATTTCTTCATTGTGAACCAAGTCTTTAGGCTCCACCTGGCGTTTGTTGCTTTAATGAGAAAGCAATGTAGCCCAAAGTTGTCACCCCTCAGAGTGCATTATTGGGTCTGCACGGCATCTTGCTTTTCTTCATCAGCAAGAGCCCATATGGACGCACTCGTCGCATGAAAAATGATGGTCATCTTTCTCAATAATTCTGATGAGGAGCCCTATTTTTAACTCTGATCTAAAATGCATTAGGGGAGCCATCTAGCGTTTTGAAGTTGGCATTTAGGAGTTATATAGAACATCCCTCCTCCATAAATTTGATTTACCATCTGTGTTCATTTTCAGTGTTCCAAAGTATCGACACAGGGTATATATTTCATTGGGGGAGAAATGACTTTAAAAAGTAAGAGCTCTTTAAGCTGCCTCACAGCAGAGTCCCTGATATCTGGAGCAAGAGATTGAAACCCATGGTAATTGCAGGATCCTTTTTTGGCATTAGTTGCAGCAAGGTAACAATGTGTACAAGTGTAAATAATTGGTTTATTTGAAATAAAAACATTGTATAGGGGTCTTCAAAAAGTTCATAGAAATTGAGTATTTTGAATAAAACCAAGCATGCATCTCAAATTTTTTGCACCACCAAAACAAACTTATCATTCCATTTTCCATGAATGTTTTGGAGTACCCCCAAATGTCCAGAAACCTCCAATACAAGAGAGCTGTACTCAAATTAGCTATTTTTCTGCTACCAAAATAGCATCAAACTTGTCTATAAATAGTGCAGGTAACAGTCTACATGATGAAATTTCAGGTATCAGGAAAACCTCCAAAACATCTTCCTCTACTTCCTCCTTTTTTTTTTAATTTACCTGAGAGACAGAAAGACAGACTAAGACAGTGACAGACAGAAAGAGAGAGAGAATTCTCATCAACTATTTCACTCTCCAAATGCCCACAAGAACTGGGCCAAGATAAAGCCAGAAGATGAGAATTCATTCACTCCAGGTCTCTAATACAGATGGCAAGAAGCCAATTACTTGAGCCATCATTGCTGCCTCCCTGGGTGTGCATTAGCAGGAACTGGAGTCAGGAGTCAGGGCCACGTATCTAATCCAGGTTCTCCAATGTGCGTCATAGGTGTCTTAACGGGTGTTTAACCTGTAAGCCAAATGCCCACCTCTACAGTTGGGGTCTTAAGCCTGAGGCTGGCCCCTGACCAGCAGGGAACAGTACAAGCACTCCCTGACAAGGCGAACGGGAAAGGTAAGATCGACGGGTCAAGAACACAGCAAGCACCCGTGTGTTGTGTCGAAGCAGGAACTACTTTATTGAGGAGGTGTACAGGCTTATAAAGCTTACAAAAGACTTGCGCAGTAGGGGAGCCAATCAGCGAAAAGGTCATGCAGGCATGGGTGGACCACGCACAGGGTCATCTTAAGCAAAGTATAGGGATCATGCACTGTCCACGTGTCCAGAACCAAAGCGGACCTATCCCTGCCGGTGGTCTGATCTTACATAGCTTAACCACAGCAGCCGCAGACACGCCCCTCGAACATCTGCCAGGCGCCATATTGTAATGGAGGTTTTAGGCAATGCCCGATACTCTACCTTCTGCTTTATGCTTGCCAATTCTTTAGTAGCTCTATGGAGATACAATTAACATCAAATAAACTGCATATATGTTCAATAAACTGTGATTACATGAGTTTGGGTAACATGCACACACAAAGCCATCACTGCAATCAAGATCATGAGCATTTCATCATCTTCTAAAGTCTTGTGAATCCATCTCCCCATGCCATCCCCACCTCCAAGCAAACACTGCTCTGCTTTCTGTCAACATGGATTAGTTGTGTTTCTGTAAATCATATGATACAGGAGGGTCTTTAAAAAGTTCATTGATTTCTGGTGTTTCTATCCTGTTCCATTGGTCTATGCATCTGTTTCTGTACCAGTACCATGCTGTTTTGATAACAACTGCCCTGTAGTATGTCCTGAAATCTGGTATTGTGATGCCTCCGGCTTTATTTTTGTTGTACAAGATTGCTTTAGCTATTTGAGGTTTCCTGTGTCTCCATTTGAATTTCAGCATCATTTTCTCCAGATCTGAGAAGAAGGTCTTTGGTATTTTGATTGGTATTGCATTGAATCTATAAATTGCTTTTGGCAGAATGGACATTTTGATGAGATTGATTCTTCCAATCCATGAGCATGGAAGATTTTTCCATTTTTTGGTATCCTCTTCTATTTCTTTCTGTAAGGTTTTGTAATTCTCATCGTACAGATCTTTAACATCCTTGGTTAAGTTTATTCCAAGGTATTTGATTATTTTTGTAGCTATTATGAATGGGATTGATCTTAGAAGTTCTTTCTCAGCCGTGGCATTGCCTGTGTATACAAAGGCTGTTGATTTTTGTGCATTGATTTTATATGCTGCTACTTTGCCAAACTCTTCTATGAGTTGTTCTAGTTAATACTATTGGTTGATCTCTGTAATTAACACACAATTATTCTCAGGTGTTTAAATTTAACTGAAAAGTGATCTCTGTTAAATATAAGAGTGGGAATAAGAGAGGGAGGAGATGTACAATTTGGAACATGCTCAATCGGACTTGCCCCAAATGGTGGAGTTAGAAATGTGCCAGGGGATTCCAATACAATCCCATCAAGGTGGCATATACCAATGCCATCTCACTAGTCCAAGTGATCAATTTCAGTTCACAGTTGTTCACACTGATAGGTCTAAGAGTCAAAGGGATGACTTAAACAAGACTAGTGTGTGCTAATACTAACTGATAGAATCAAAAAGGGAGAGAACGATCCAACATGGGAAGCGGGATACACAGCAGACTCATAGAATGGCAGATGTCCTAAACAGCACTCTGGCCTCGGAATCGGCCCTTAAGGCATTCAGATCTGGCTGAAGAGACCATGAGAGTATTTTAGGCATGGAAAGCCAAGACACTCTGGAAAAAAAAAAAAAGAGGACCTAAACGAAAGATCTCTGCGAGTGAGATCCCAGTAGAAAGAATGGGGCCATCAAAGAAGGAGGTGCCTTTCTCTGAAGGGAGGAGAGAACTTCCACTTTGACTATGACCTTGTCTGAATAAGATCGAAGTTGGCGAACTCAAAAGGCTTCCATAGCCTTGGCAACTCATGACTAGAGCCTAGGGAGATTACTGACGCCATAAACAAGAGTGTCAAGTTGTTAAGTCAACAACAGGAGTCACTGTGCACCTACTCCTCATGTGGGATCTGTCCTTAATGTGTTGTCCAATGTGAAGCAATGCTATAACTAGTACTGAAACAGTATTTTACACTTTGTGTTTCTGTGTGGGTGCAAACTGATGAAATCTTTACTTAATATATACTAAATCGATCTTCTGTATATAAAGAGAATTGAAAATTAATCTTGATGTGAATGGAATGGGAGAGGGAGTGGGAGTTGGGAGGGTTGCGGGTGGGAGGGAAGTTATAGGGGGGAAAAGCCATTGTAATCCATAAACTGTACTTTGGATATTTATATTTACTAAATAAAAGTTTTTTTTTAAAAAAATGGCTGCAGTGCCCAGAAAAAAAAGTTCATTGAAATTTCCATCATGAAAATTCATACAGGGTCAGCGCTGTGGCATAGGTTAAGCCTCTGCCTGCAGGGCCAGAATCCCACATGAGCACCGGTTCATGTCCGGGCTGCCCCTCTTCCAATCCAGCTGCTAATGGCCTAGGAAAGATGCAGAAGATGGTCCAAGTGCTTTGACCCCTGCATCCACATGGGAGACCCAGAAGAGGCTCCAGGCTTCTGGCCTCAGATCGGCCCAGCTCAAGCTGGTGCAGCCATTTGGGGAGTGAACCAGTGGATGGAAGACCTCTCTCTCTCTCTCTCTCTCTCTCTCTCTCTCTCTCTCTAAGTCTACCTCTCAAATAAATAAATAAAATCTTTAAAAAAAAATCTTGGATTTCAAAAAAAAAAATTTGCACCAAAATAACTGTATCTCCTGACTTCATTTTTCCATAAACTTTTGAAATGCCCTCATGTGTATTCTTTTTGTATGGCTCCTTTGATTCAGCATAATAATTTTGAAATGCTCCCATGGTAGGCATGTCAATAGTTTGCTAATCTTTGCTCCTAAGTAGTTGTCATATCCCATTGTAGAGAAATGCCACAATCCATTGATCCAGTCACTTTTTGATGGGAATTTGAGCTATTTCTTTAAAAAAAGATTAATTTTATTTATTTGAAAGACAGAGTTATGGAGGGAGGTAGAGACAGAGAGAGAGAGGACTTCCACTGGCTGGTTCACTCCCCAGATGGCCGCAATGGTTGGCTGCACCAGTCCAAAACTAGGAGCCAGGAGCTTCTTCCAGGTCTCCCACATAGGTGCAGGGGCCCAAGGACCTGTGCCATCTCCCACTGCTTTCCCAGGCCATAGCAGAGAGCTGGATCAGAAGAGGAGCAGCCAGGGCTAGAACTGGCACCCATATGGGATGCCAGTGCTTCAGGCCAGGGCTTTAACCCACTGCTCCACAGCACCAGCCCAGAGCTACTTCTATTATTTGGCTGTTACAAATAAAGCTGCTATAAACACACATGAGTAAGTTTTATATGAACATATATATTCAGTTCTCTTAGATAATTGCCTAGGAGTGGAATTACTGAGTTGTAAGGTTGGTGTGCATAGCATTTTAAGAAACTTAAGCTAGTGCAGCAGGTTAAGCCACCTTCTACAGCGCAGCATCCCATATGGGTACTGGTCTGAGTCCTGGATGCTCCATATTTGATCCAGCTCCCTGATAATGCACCTGGGAAGACAGTGAAAGATGGCCCAAGTGTTTGGGTCCCTGCCACCCACCTGGGGAGACCAGGAAGAAGCTTTTGGTTCCTGGCTACTGGCTTCAGCCTGCCCCTGCTCCAACCCAGCTGTTGTGGCCATGAGGGGAGTGAGCCAGCAGATGGAAGATCTGTCTCTCTGTCTCTCCTTCCCTATAACTCTGCCTTTCAAATAAATAAATAAATAAATCTTTTGTTAAAAAAAAGGAACCTCTTTCCTAAAATGATTGCATATTGTACTAGTAGTAGTGTGTAAGAGTTCCAGGGGCTCCAAATCCTCATCAATGCTTGGTATTTTTAGTATTTGGGCTACAGCCATTCTAATGGACGGGCAATGGAATATCACAATTGTAGTTTGCATTGCTCTAATGACTAAAGATGATCAGAGTCTTTTCCTGTGCCCATTTTCCACCTGTAAGTCTTCTTTTTTGTCAATGCCTGTTCAAATCCTTGTGATATTTGTACTGAATTTTTGAAAAATCTCATTGTTGAATTGTAAGAGCTCTTTATATATATTAGATACAACTCCTTTGCTTGAAATGTGTGTTGTAGGGGCTAGCATTGTGGGTTGGGCCATCACCTGCAACTCCGGCATCCATAGGAATGCTGGTTCAAGACCCAGCTGCTCCACTTCTGATCCACCTCCCTGCTAATGTGCCTTGGAAGACAGTAGAAGTTGGCCCAAGTGCTTGGGCCTCTGCACCCATATGGGAGACCCACATGAAGTTCCAGGTTCCTGGCTTCAGCCTGGAGAACCAGTAGATGAAAGACACCTCTCTTTCTCTCTCTCTCTCTCTCTCTCTCTCTCTCTCTGCAATTCTGTCTTTCATATAAATAAATCTTAAAAAAAAAAAAAGAAATATGTGTTGCAAATATGTTCTCCAGTCTGCCACTTATCTTTTCATTTTGCTATGAAAATGATAATGCAATTCTTTGAATAACAAAAGATTTCCATTTTGTTGTCAATTTTATTGACATGTTCTTTTACATTCATGCCTTTCCTGTCTTGTTTAAGAAAAATATGCCAAGGCCAATAAAATGTACTCCTCTGTTTTCTTCTAGAAGTTGAATCATTTTAGCATATTAAATAAGCAGGAGGCCATTAACCTGAAGCTGTTCCTGTACTTTGAGTTCCTATATAACAAACTACAACCAGACTTGATATGTAAATAATTTGAAATCCAGCTTAGAAGCACAAAAGACAGGAAAGTGTCAGCCACACAACAGGTAGCCAACACTTCAGACCATACCCACAAAAAAGGAGATGTTTAGCAGTAGCCAAACAGATGCTTTGTCTACGCTGCTTCCACATGTGGCCCACAAAAGCTTCCTGCTCACATTGCTAGGGTAGAGCCCTCTGAGAAAATGAGTGCTGCCCAATTCATGAATTGTTTTTTGCTCAAAAAACAAAATATGTCACGTTTAATTCATCCAAAATGTTCTTCTTTTCACAGCTCTTATATTTAGGCCAGTGATCCATTTAATTTCAGTTTCTGTGTTTTGCAGGTATTTATGCAATTGCCCTATCACCAGTTGTTGAGAATATCTGTTGTTGGGACAGAACATTTAAAGATCAATGTTAATTAGATCAAGTCAGTAGCTCAACACCATGAGAAGTCTTCAAAAAGTTCATTGAAAATGCAGGTTATTGGTCGGCGCCATGGCTCACTAAGCTAATCCTCCGCCTTACGGCGCCGGCACACCGGGTTCTAGTCCCAGTTGGGGCGCCGGATTCTATCCCGGTTGCCCCTCTTCCAGGCCAGCTCTCTGCTATGGCCCGGGAAGGCAGTGGAGGATGGCCCAAGTCCTTGGGCCCTGCACCCACATGGGAGACCAGGAGAAGCACCTGGCTCCTAGCTTCGGATCAGCACGATGAGCCGGCCGCAGCAGCCATTGGAGGGTGAACCAACAGCAAAAAGGAAGACCTTTCTCTCTGTCTCTCTCTCTCACTATCCACTCTGCCTGTCAAAAAGAAAGAAAGAAAGAAAGAAAGAAAGAAAGAAAGAAAGAAAGAAAGAAAGAAAGAAAGAAAGAAAGAAAGAAAGAAAGAAAGAAAATGCAGGTTATTAAAAAGCTATGCATGGATTTTAAATTTTTGCACCAAAATAAGCTTTGATTCCATGCTCCATGAACTTTTTAAAGTATGCTTATATGTTATATCTTTTCTAATTTTCTGTCTATTAGATCTATCAATTTTTGGGAAGGGAATATGGCAATCACCAACTATAATTGTGGAGTTGTCCTGTCTCCACTCAATTGTGTCCATTTCTGCCTCATGTATTTTGAATTCCTATTATCATATACACAAGCATTTAGAATTATTATGTCAGTTTACTGAATTGACCACGTCACCACTATGAAATGACACTCCTTATCCTAAAAATATTCCAGACTGAAGTCTTCTTTGTCTGACATTAACATAGCACTGCAGCTTTCTGCTTTTTGTTTTTTTTAAAGATTGATTTTATTTATCTGAAAGGCAAAGTTACAGTGAGAGGGAAAAGCAGAGGAGAGGGAGAGGGAGAAGCAGAGGAGAGGGAGGGGGAAGGGGAGGGGGAGAAGGAGATCTTCCACCCACTGGTTCACTCCCCAAATGGCCTCAACCGCCAGGGCTGGGCCAGGCTGAAGCCAGGAGCCAGGAGCTTCCTCCGGTCTCCCACGTGGATGCAAGGGCCAAGCACTTGGGCCATCCTCTGCTGCTTTCCCAGGTGCATTAGCAGGGAGCTGGATCAGAAGTGGAGCGGTTGGGACTCAAATCAGCTCCCATATGGGATACCGGCATTAGAGGAAGTGGCCTTACCTGCTATGCCACAATGCCAGCCCCTAGCTTTCTTCTATTAGTGCTAGCCTAGTATACTTTTGCTCATCCTTTTAATTTATCTGTGCAGTACACAGTATATAGTTGGATTTCTTTTCATTCTTCTGGAAATTTTTTCCTTTTAACTGGTGATAAGACCATTTATACTTAATGATTTATGTATATGGCTGAGTTTAAATCTATACCATCTTGATATTTATTTTCTACTCATCACATTTGTTTTTGCTCTTTTTCTTCTATTTCTGTCTTCTTCTAAATTAGTTGAATGTTATGACTTGGTCTTTTAAATTCCTTATCAACTGTATGCCTTAATATTATTTCCTTTGTGATCACCTTAGGATTTACACTATGCATCTCTAACTCAGCAGTCTGTCTTCAAGCGATATTATATCACTCCACCTAAAGTGTAAGGACTTTACAACAGTGCATTTCCACTTCCCTCCTCCCAACTTCCGTGCTATTTTTATCACATATCTTACTTCCACATTTGCCAGCCCTTGATATTAAAGCTATGATTCTTGTCACTATTTGAACACCTCTCTGGGTTCACATTCACTGTTGTGTATATGAAGCACCTGAACAGGTTTTGGAGAAAAATGAAGATGAGAGGAAAGCTTGACAGTACCAGGTGAATAAACCCAGCACCAAATAATAAATGGGACAAAAATGTACTTAGCCTGTTTTCTTTTTACACTTTTGGGAAGGCAAACTTAGCGCAAAGCTAGTGGTTAGAGAATTCTCATCAGTTTTCCTATCAGACTTCTTCCAAGATTTAAAATGATGAATAGTACATTTAAAGCATTAATCTTTGTACTTTAAAGTCCCAAGAATTCAGCTGGGTTGGGGAGAGAGGGGAAATATAGTTTCATTATGGATATAAATAGTTTGGAAATCAACTGATTCCAAAAAGCAGTGAAGCCACTACTGTCACCACATTGGCTACACAATTAAATGATTATGAGTATAGTTTTTTCTCTTTGTTTTCAGATATTTTGTCATATGGCCTTATTACATTCTCAGAGGCCAGACCAACGATCTAATAGAAATATAACAAAGTCAGGAAATAAAAGAAATTTTACCAAGCATCATCTTATAGATTTTTTTTGTTCATCAGGAAATTTTAAAATAAACTCCTTTGGTCACTAGCCGGCGCCGCGGCTCAATAGGCTAATCCTCCGCCTAGCGGCGCCGGCACACCGGGTTCTAGTCCCGGTCGGGGCACCGATCCTGTCCCGGTTGCCCCTCTTCCAGGCCAGCTCTCTGCTGTGGCCAGGGAGTGCAGTGGAGGATGGCCCAAGTCCTTGGGCCCTGCACCCCATGGGAGACCAGGATAAACACCTGGCTCCTGCCATCGGATCAGCGCGGTGCGCCGGCCGCAGCACGCTACCGCGGCGGCCATTGGAGGGTGAACCAACGGCAAAAGGAAGACCTTTCTCTCTGTCTCTGTCTCTCACTGTCCACTCTGCCTGTCAAAAATAAAAAAAAAAAAAAAATAAAAAAAAAAAACTCCTTTGGTTATAAAACATAGAAATTTGCAAAGAGGCTCAAGAAATATAAAGCTTCCCTCTCTCCTACCATCCTTTATACCCACTCCCACTCTTCCATCTGCCTGGACTCCACAACTCAGAACAGGAGAAGATTGGAAACCCACCAATTATGCAGTCTTGGCAAGATTTCAGTAGCCATAGGTTCCAGGCTTGAGGATTAATGTTCCCAAATCTTGATGACACTTTACTAAGAATTTTGGCATGAATAAGCTATTGTAAGTGGAAAGTCTTGGGGACACTTTTCTGTAAAATGTGGTTTGCCACAAAGTTGGAGAAACCTTCTCTGCAGCACCCATTTCCAGGGAAGGCACGTGCAGTGCAAGGTACACAGTTCCAGCAAGCATCAGCCACCCCTCACCTCCCTCCCACTCACCTTCCGGATCTCCTCTTCTCTGTCTCTCTCCATGTTTCTTTCTTTTCCTTCCTCCTCTGCTTTATATAGAATAGTGGTTAGGAGCGTGAACTCTGGATCTGACTTGAGTCCTCAGTTCAAATCCCAATATGATCACTTGTTAGCAGAGTGACTTAGGCCACCCAACTTCCCTACTTCTCTGTGCTCCTGTTTCCTTCTCTGCAAAAGAGAGAATAATAGTTATTCCTACCTCATAAGCATGCTAAGAGAATTAAATTATATCTACAAAACAGATCAAACATGTAGTATATGATTGATTAGCATATTGATGTACTTAAAACAAGACCTGGTGCTTAGAGAGTTCTCCATATGGATTCGCTATTATTACTATCATCACTGTCATTATTTAAGTGAGAAAACCTTACACCGGATGGGATTGGAAGACAGAAGCCACCTATATTCTCTACCTTGCTCTCCCACTCAGCTTCCCCTCTGACCACTCTTATGTGTGAATTAGTCATTTTGGATGCTCCAAAAGAAATACTCTGAGGAACCCCCTAGAGCAGCTTGCCAAGAATGTACGTGGTAAATCAAACCAGATTTGCTGTTAATATTCTCTGTCCCCTTATATAGTTATTTTACTTCTCTAATTTCAAACTTCTCATCAGTGATTTGAGAGATTAGGATTACCCTTAAATTCCTCCCCTACTACCTCAAATTCCATGACCTATTCCACTCGTGCAAATACCTTTTTGTCTGCAGAAAGTAGAATCCACATGAACTAAGAACTATAAATTCTGCTTCCACTGGGGAGTTGGCAGGAAAGGGAAGATTGGCAGCTTCCTTTGGGCATGGTCCCATGAATCATGACCTATTGAACTCCAGAAAATTCCAGTTATCAGGGCTGAGGGAAATGCATCTGACTGTGACCTGAACATTTGGTAGGAAACCGTGATCCTTGCCATGCAACAATCCTTCTAGCTATGTTAAAAGAATTCTCAGGAGTTCACCACCAGAACTGGCAAACAAGGGTGCCCCCATCCCTACCACCATCCTATTACCCACTTTGCTATTCTCTCTCTTCATCCTCAACTCTCATTTCCTTTCCCCTTTAAATCAATTTTTAACTTTATTTCAGATCCCTTCTTTGCAGGTAAGGAAAATGGGATCTGGCAGAGTTGCGTGGCAAGCCCCAAATCTGATTTATGATCAAGATCAGGTCTTGAGCCGGGCTCATCGACTTTCGCATCTCCTCCCTGAAACCAGTACACTATCCTGCTTCCCATTGTTCATCTTAACATCTTCAGGACCTGTCCTTAATTCCCCACTTCTGGAGTAACTGTCAGTTCTTGAGATCTTCTGCTCCCAGGACCAACTCGGCCACCCCAATTCAAGTTCCATCTCATTGTTCTTCACGCCCACCAATCTGTTGCCACTCTTCTACATAGCTTCTTTTGCCATTCCATCTCAACTACCAAGAAAACCTGAACCCTGAACATGTCCAGATTTATGTTAAGTCCTGCTTTCCAGCGATTTTTGGATTTTCTCCAGTTCACTGAACTCACTATCTGCTCTCTTGAGGTCCTGGATCCTGGCTTTGACCTGGCCCAGACCCAGCTGTTGCAGCCATTTAGGGAGTGAACCAGCAGATGGGAGATCTCTGTCTGTCTCTCTGTGTCTCTCTGCCTCTCAAAAACCAAATGAAAAATGCATACATAAATAAGTAAGTGAATGAAATTATTCCTGGCATTGTGTAATATATTGAAGAGAAGTACAAACAACAGCCAATTTATTCAGGCATTGGCTGTGATTAATATGTCTATAAACTCAGAGGTCATGTGGCGTTCAGCCTCCTTCTCAAAAGAATTTGGAAGAGAACCACTGTGTTTTGTGTCAGCCTACACCAACTATGATCAATGAGATAAAACGACAACAACTATTTTCTTTGAAGGGACTCCAAAACAAAGTCAGGTCAAGGTGTTTTCATTCCAACACTGCCACCGACATTGATTTCAAGGTGACTTTTTTTTTTTTTTTTTTTGACAGGCAGAGTGGACAGTGAGAGAGAGACAGAGAGGAAGGTCTTCCTTTTTGCCGTTGGTTCACCCTCCAGTGGCCGCTGTGGCCGGCGCATTGCGCTGATCTGAAGCCAGGAGCCAGGTGCTTCTCCTGGTCTCCCATGCGGGTGCAGGGCCCAAGCACTTGGGCCATCCTCCACTGCTTTCCTGGGCCACAGCAGAGAGCTGGACTGGAAGAGGAGCAACCAGGACAGAATCCAGCGCCCCAACCAGGACTAGAACCTGGTGTGCCAGCGCCGCAGGTGGAGGATTAGCCTAGTGAGCCACGGCGCCGGCCTCAATGTGACTTTTAAGCTCATGCTTTATGTGTACCTGTCATTCACGTGCTTGACAGGTCGGCAGTGTGTACTCCATGCCACAGTAATTACATGAGAGTTTAAAGAGGAGTGGTCACTTATCAGTACTTGGAAAATAAAAAAGGCTGTTGCGATATCTGAGAGAGTTATGCACTACGATTCAGTGGGGTTTTGGTCTTTGAAAATAGTTCATATGTAAATGTCGTCTCCCTTAAACAGGGTTGTGAGTCATATTACATACTGTTTTAATGTTATCATAAACCCCCTGATTCTCATTTCAAGACCTCAATTCCAAGTTGGTCAGAACTGAGAGGCTCCATCTCCTGAAGAGATCAATTAGAACATTTCATTTGATTATGAGGCCAGAGGGAAATTTCTCCCTCATGTTACTGATACATGTCCTAATCTGTCTTTGGATCAAGCAGATAAGATTCAAATTTATTCATAGAACACACTTCACACCTCCTCTGTGTTGTAACTTTAATGTGCTTCCTACACCATACTGTAGCAAAATGCATAACTGAAATTAATTGTTATAAATTGTCTTAAAATAACAAAATTCTGAAATCAAACTGGTACTTAGGTATTGTTCATACTGGAAGATATTGATGAAAGATTTCCATTTATTATTGCAATTACTATGCAAAGAAGTAAATTACTATTATGTTATTTTTCAGCATTAAATTTATTTCATTTCAAAAATTCCAATGCCTCCTCTACCTACCTTTAAAAGCTCGCTATGGGGATGGGTGTGGGGTACAGCAGTTTAATTCACTGCCTGGACCTCCAACATCCCACACTGGAGTGCCAGTTCACCCCCCAGTCCCTTCACTTCCAGTCTGGGAAGAGAATGAAAAATGGCCCAAGTACTTGGGTCCCTGCCACCCATGTGGGAGACCCACTTGGTTTTGTCCTGGCCCAGCCTGCCAGCTGTTGCTGCTAAGTGAGGAGTAACCCAGCAGATGAAAAAAAAATCACTCAACCAATATCTCACTCTGCGTACAACCAATCAACCTGTTTTGTGTCATGCAATTTATTATTAAATAGGAAATTATGTTTAATTAGGATGAAAATTCTGAGTTTAGTTTCCATTTCAGTTCCAAGTAACCCTACCTCAGGTGATGCACAATGGCAAAAAGGAGATACCAGATAAGGATCCCTTTCTTTTTCCTCATCTTTCTCTTTTTACATTTAATTACTATTTTAAATTTTTGAGGTTTGATCACCTTCACTTCAAATGTAGACATTATATATGCATACACTATTTTCTTAAAGAGATAGTATCAGGGCTGGTGCTGTGGCGCAGCAGGTTAACACCCTGACATGAAGCGCCCGCATCCCATATGGGTGCCGCTTCTAGTCCTGGCTGCTCCACTTCCCATCCAGCTCTCTGCTATGGCCTAGGAAAGCAGTGAAGATGGCCCAAGTCCTTGGGCCCCTGCACCTGTGTAGGAGACCCTGAGGAAGCTCCTGGCTCCTGGCTTCGGATTGGCACAGCTCCAGCTGTTGCGGCCATCTGAGGAGTGAACCAGTGGATGGAAGACTCTCTCTCTCTCTCTCTCTCTCTCTCTCTCTCTCTCTCTGTCTCTACCTCTCTCTGTAACTCTGTATTTCAAATAAATAAAATGAATCTTAAAAAAGAGAGAGATTAGTATCAGAGTGAGAGATTCTTGACAATGATCATATGTGGGGAATAAGCAGTACAAGGATTATAGCTAAATACCAAATGATATGACTCAGTCCAATTTTTAAACTCTCTCCAGATATTAACCTTCACAAATAATAGAAAACCTGATATTTCTCTTTCTGTGTCTGGCTTATTTCACTTAGCATAATGATCTCCAGTTGTATCCATTTTCTTGCAAATGTCAAAATATCATTCATTTTTATGGCTGAGTAGTATTTCATGGTCTTTATCCAATCATCAGTTGATGGACATCTAGTTTGATCCCATATATTTGCTATTGTGATTTGAGCTGCAGTAAACATGGGAGTGCAGGGAACTTTTTCATATGCTGATTTAATTCCCTGTGGATATATTTACAGGAATGGGAACGCTGGGTTGTATAGTAGATCTATTTTTAGTTTTCTGAGGAATCTCCATACTGTTTTCCATAGTGGTTGTACCAGTTTGCATTGTCTCCAACAGTGTATTAGCATACCTTTTTCACCACCACCTCACCAGCAATTTTTTTTAATTTTTGGATAATAGTCATTCTAACTGGAGTGAGGTGATACTTCATTGAGGTTTTCATTTGTGTTTCCCTGGTGGCTACTTATCCTGAGTATCTTTTTCATGTGTCTGTTGGCCATTTGAATTTCATCCTTTGAAAAATGCCTGTTCATATCCTTAGCCCATTTCTTAACTAGATCGTTCTGTTGTTGTTGAGTTTCTTGAGCTTCTTATGTATTCTGGATATTATTCCTTTATCAGATGCATATTTGCAAATATTTTCTCCCATTCTATCAATGGCTTCTTCACTTTGTTGAGTGTTTCCTTTGCAGCAAAGAAGCCTCTTAGCTTGATTTAATCCCTTTTGTCTAGTTTTGCTTTTACTGAATGAGCTTCTGGGAGTCTTATCCAGGAAGGCTTTGCCTAGGTCAATGCCTTGCAGTGTTTCCCCCATGTTTTTCTCTAGTAAATTGGTGGTTGTAGGTCTTAAGTCTAGTCCTTTATTCACTCTGAGTTGATTTTTCTTCAGGGTATAAGGTAGGGGTCTTGTTTCTTTTCTAAAAATTTATTTTATTTATTATAAGGCAGAGTTACATAGAAAGAGGAAGAGGCAGAGAGATCTTCCATCTACTAGGATCACTCTCCAATTGGCCTCAATGGACAGAGCTGGGCCAGACCAAAGCCAAGAGCCTGGAACTTCTTCTGGGTCTCCCATGTGGATGCTAGAGCCCAAGAACTTGGGCCATCCTCTGCTGCTTTCCCAAGCCATCAGCAGAGAGCTGGATGGGAAGTGGAGCAGCTAGGACATGAACCAGTGCCTATATGGGATGCTGGTCATAGGTGGCAGCTTTGCTGCCTATGCTACAACACCAGCCCCATAGGATCTTGTTTCAAACTTCTGCATGTGCACATCCAATTTTCCCAACAACATTTGTTGAAGATACTATCCTTTCTTAATTTTTTTTTAATTTTTAATTTTTTTTTATTTTTGACAGGCAGAGTGGATAGTGAGAGAGAGAGAGACAGAGAGAAAGGTCTTCCTTTTTGCCGTTGGTTCACCCTCCAATGGCTGCCGCAGTAGGCGCGCTGCGGCTGGCGCACCGTGCTGATCCGATGGCAGGAGCCAGGTGCTTCTCCTGGCCTCCCATGCGGGTGCAGGGCCCAAGCACTTGGGCCATCCTCCACTGCACTCCCTGGCCACAGCAGAGAGCTGGCCTGGAAGAGGGCAACCGGGACAGGATCGGTGCCCCGACCGGGACTAGAACCTGGTGTGCTGGCGCTGCAAGGCGGAGGATTAGCCTAGTGAGCCACGGCGCCAGCCACTATCCTTTCTTAAGGGAATGATTTCAGGTTGTTTGTCAAAGATTAGTTAGTTTTAGATGAGTGGATTGATTTGGGGATTTCTATTCTGTTCTTTTGCTCTACAGATCTGTTTTTGCACCAGTACTAGGCTGTTTTGGTTATTACAGCCCTATAGTATGTCTTGAAACTTGGTATTGTGATGCCTCCAGCTTTGTTTTTATTAAGATTTCTTTGACTATTTGGGGTCTTTATTGTTTCCACGTGAATTTTCTTCTAGTTCTATGAAGAATATCCTTGCAATTTTGGCTGGGATTACATTGAATTTATAAATTGGTTTGGGTAGTATATACATTTTGATGATATTAATTCTTCCAATCCATGAATGTGGAAAATTTTTCCATTTTTTTCTGTCTTCTTCTATTTCTTTCCTTAATGTTTTGTAATTTTCATTGTAGCAATCTTTCAGATTTTGGTTAAATTTATCCCAAGATATTTAAAAATTTTTTATAGCAGTTGCTAATGGGACCAATCTTATAAATTGTTTCTCAGACAGATCATTGTTGATATATAGAATGCTATTGATCTTTGTAATAACTTGTAATAACTCCTAGTGATTCTTTGTATTTCATTTGCATCCATTGTAAATCTCTGTTTTCATCCCTGATCTTATTAATTTGGGACTTCTCACTTTTTTGTTTTGGGATCAGTGGTTTGCAGTTGGATCAGTGGTTTATCAATCTTGTTTATTTTTCAAAGTACTAGCTCTTCATTTCATTTTTTTGTATAAGTTTTTATTTCTATTTTGTCTATATTGTCTCTAATTTTTATTATTTCCTTCCTTTTACTAATTTGTAGTCAGTTTATTTTTGTTTTCTCTGATCCTTAAGATGCATTGTTAGATAATTTATTTGACACCTTTCCAATTTTTTGCTATAAACTTTCCTCTTAACACTGTTTTTGCTATATCCCAGAAGATTTGATATGCTGTGCTTTCAATTCCATTTGCTTCAAAGATTTTGTAAAATATTGTATTCATCTATTTGAGAGGTAGAGTTACAGACAGAGAGAGGGAGAGACAGAGAGAGAGGTCTTCCTCTGCTGTTCACTACCCAAAATGGTCACAACAACCAAAGATGAGCCAATCTGAATCCAGGAGCCAGGAGCTAATTACAAGTCTCCCATGTGGGCACAGGGGCCCATGCATGTGGGATATCTTCCATTACTTTCCTAGACCAAAAACAGAGAGCTGGATCAGAAGAGGAGAAGCCAGGACATGAAGTGGCACCCATATAGGATGCTGTCACTGCAGGCAGAGGTTTAGCCTACTATGCCACAGTGCTGGACCCTCAAGAAATTTTATTTTCTTAAAAAAAAAAAGAAATTTTATGTCATATCCTGGATTGGATTAGCCAGCCCTGGCTGTCGCGGCCACTTGGGGAGTGAACCAGTGAATGGAAGACTTTCTCTCTCTCTCTCTCTCTCTCTCTCTCTGCTCCTGCCTCTGTAACTTCACCTTTCAAATAAATAAATAGATATTTGAAAAAAAACAAATTTTATTTCCTTTTTGATTTTTTTTATGACCCACTGTTCATTCAGCAACATGTTGTATCTTTCCATCGTCTCCTGGTCTGCAGGGTTTCTGTTGAGAAATATGCTGTCGATCTTATGGTAGTTTCTTTAAAGGTAATCTGACATTTCTCTCTTGCATATTTTAAGATATTCTCTTCATGTTCTACTTTTGAAAGTGATGACTACCTTTTTCTGATCATGCCTATTTTGGGTTCTATGTGCTTCCTCTGTTTGAATATCCATATCTTTCTCAAATCGGGGAAATTTTCTGCTGTTATTTTATTGAATAGTTTTTCTAAGCCATTATATTTTCCATACTTTCAGGAACTCCTAAGACTTGTATATTTGTTCATTTTATGGTTTTCTTATAGATCCCAAACACTGTTTTCACTCTCATTGTGCAGTGAGCTCTGAGTCTCTGCAACAAGACCAATTGGGTACACAGGAACTCAGCCTTAACCCACAATTTTCTTAGCTCCAAGGTTTATGTCCAGAACTCCCACAGTCACAGAGTGCGAGTGGTCTGCTCTCCACCCTACAAGCTGCCCTGTTTCTGGCTCCAGTGGCCTCCAGCAGCAGCACAAATTCTTGCTGACTCCTAAACTAGAACAGAGTTCAACAGCAAGTCCACTATAGCAAATGGAGCCTGGCACAATTCTACCACAGCAAATGGAGCCTGGCAGTTTGGTGGGGGGAGGGAAGGAATCAATGTAGCTTCCTCTTTCAGAGCAATGTGGTTGCTAAGACCCCTGTCAGCTCCCCAGCTGGACTTGAAGTCAGTGGCCACTGTGAAATTCTCCCTCAACTAAAACTGCTGGTGGAGGAGCATTGCAGCACCTTCTTCCCACCGTGTCTTGGTGAGATGGTATTTCCCAGTCACATAAGTGCAGAGGCAGCTGGCAGCATGTTGGCAGTGCCATATGGAGCCTGCTCCTCCCTGCCCCCCAGAGTTCATACTCTGTTTCATCACTTCCCCACTGAAAATTTCTCTCAGCCAGATCCCTGGGAATGTGGTCCTTCCTTTGTTTCTCTGGTATCTTTCAAAGGCTCAGGTCAGTGTGGCTTCTATTCAGTCATATTGGAGCTACGAATGAATCAGTCTTTTAAAAAAAGCTCACTAGGATTTAGCACAATGTATTTGGCCATCATCCACTTATTCTTGGTTTTTCTTTTGTTTGTTATTCAAGAGGTAGAGGAGCAAAGGGAGAGATAAAGATAGATAGGTAGACATAGAGGGTTCCTATCAGCTGGTTCACTTCTGCAATGGCCAGTACTAGGTCAGGATGAAGCCAGGACCTGGGAATTCATTCCAGGTCTCCCATGTGGGTGGCAGGAAGTGAACCACTAGTTCTCAAATGTTTGAAAATATGATCTCTGGGCCCCAAATCCGACACTATATGGGTAACCATACTGTTGCCTATAGGTCTACACTAGCATGAAGCTGAAATTGGCAGCCAGAGCCAGAAATTGAAACCTGGAACTCTGATATGGAATGCAGGCATCCCACCCAGTGCCTTAACCACTAGGGCAAATCCCTCCTACTCTCAACACTTGGTTTTGTAATTGTATCATGTAGTCAATAGTTTTATAACACTAATTATTCAAATGCAATTCAGGACACATGTTGGAGAGAATGTCAAAAAACAGTTTTGTTAAAAATCATAAAGCATTATTATTTTTTAAATATTTATTTATTTATTTGAAAGTCAGAGTTACACAGAGAGAGAAGGAGAGGCAGAGAGAGAGGTCTTCCATCCATTGGTTCACTCCCCAGTTGGCCACAACAGATGGAGCTGCACCAATCCTAAGCCAAGAGCCAGGAGCTTCTTCCAGGTCTCTCATGTGGGTGCAGGGACCCAAGGTCTTGGGCCATCTTCCACTGCTTTCCCAGGCCATAGCAGAGAGCTGGATTGGAAGTGGAGCAGCTGGGACTCTAACCAGTGCCCACATGGGATGCCGACACTGCAGGCGGCAACTTCACCCACTACACCACAATGCCGGCCATGCATTATTATTTTAAATGTACCACCTATCCTTTCCAGAACACTCAGTGACCTGTATCTGGAGGTGGTCCAACTGATCCTGCATGGGTAAGAAATGCACCAAAGTGTTCTGCTGGTGTGAAGAAGGGCCTGTGGTTAGGTGCCCTTGCTCTCTCAAAATCCTACTTTTATTAGAGATGTCCAAGGCACATTAGCAAGGCTAAACTGGACCAGGTGGTAACTAAATTAGACATTGAGGTCACATTAGTACAAGGCTAATCACCTAAGTGATCAAACTGAGACACTTTCTATTCCAGGCTGCACTCCCTCAGGTGCGATCAACAGACACCCAATTAATCCAGCTGAGGCAAAAGAGACCACTGATTGGCTCTTGGAACAACTAGAAATCCCAGGGCTGTGGCTAGCTTCAGACATAAGTCCAGTGACACAAAACAGGTCATGGGCCTGCTGCCTCAAATTCTGTCTCTCAGAGCTGATTTTCTGGAGGCTGGCTTCATTTGCAGGTGAACTTTGCCCACTTGTAGGCTTACTTTGGTCAGCAACCCCATTAGGAAGCAGTGTCTCTTGGGGCCAGCACTGTGGCATAGCAGGCTAAGCCTCCACCTGTGATTTGTGTCCCGGCTGATCCACGTGGGCTCTGGTTCATGTCCCGGCTGCTCCTCTTCCAATCCAACTCTCTGTTTATGGCCAGAGAAGGCAGTGGAAGATGACCCCCGCATCCACATGGAAGACCTGGGAGAAGCTCCTGGCTCCTGGCTTAGGATAGGCTCAGCTCCAGCCATTGCAGCCATCTGGGGAATGAACCAGCAGATAGAAGACCTCTCTCTCTCTCTCTCTCTCTCTCTCTCTCTCTCTCTTCCTCTCTCTGTCTGTAACTCTGCCTCTCAAATAAATAAATGAATCTAAAAAGAAAGGAAGGAAGGGAGGGAGGGAGGGAGGAAGGAAGGGAGGGAGAGAAAGACAAAAAGAAAGAGAGAGAAGAAAGCAATCTCTCTTTTCAACTCCTGGGCCAAAAGAGTTTCTCTTTTGGTCAATTGCAGTGGCCAGGACCTGACACTGGCCAGAGACAAGAGAGAGACACGCCCACCCCTGGCTTCAGTGGATAAGGTCTGCCTCGCCTGTCCATGTGCATGAACAACAGAGAGAAGTTTCCCCAAAGGAAAATCTGAGCACCGGTCCAGAAAGAGACAATGTTGGGAAGCCAAAACCACAGATTTCTCATTGTGTTTTCTATGGGATCAGAGGGAGTGTCCCAGGCTTCCTTGGTGACCCCCAAATTCGTACAAAATGAAACACAGACACAAACACACACAACTGAAGATCCCCAACAGCAGAAGCAGCACTTGGCTATCCACGTGAGGACCAAGTTCTCGGTCTGGTTCTGCAGATACTTTGAAGAAATGACTTTCAGAAACTCGTTAACTCCTTTAGGTCCATTTCCTCGCTACTTAAAAAAAAAAAAATCTCACTGGACTAGGGTCCAGCTAGGGGAGCCTTCCACAGGATTCCTCTGCCTGCCCTGCCCCACCCAAAGCCTTTCTGGACTTAATCCACACAGAAACCACAAGTTTGTCCCCCTAAAAGCCCATCTGGACAGCCCCAGAGCCCTGAAGTTCAAGGTAACGCCCTAGCCCCATCCACACACACACTGCAGGGATGCTAGTCAGCCACAAAAATATAGACAAAAATCCAGCCATTTGCGACAACCTGGATGAAGCTGGAGGACATTATGCTAAGAGAAATGAGCGTCGCCCATCAACCCCGGGATAAATTCTGAAGAGTATGATATACAGCATGGTGACTACATATAATAATGCACTACATACTCGACAAGCACTGACTTAGATCTTAACTGTTCTCACACCCAGAATAAAGATAAGTATGTGAAGTGATGGATATGTTAATTAGCTTGGTTTAATAATTTTGTAAAGTATACTTATATCAAAACAGCATGTGTATACTATAGATATAATACAATTTTTATTTGTCAATTATTCCTTGATAAAGCTGGGAAAAATAAAAATAAAAGAATAAAAAAGAATACTTCTCAATAATAATATTCCGATAGGTTTACTTTTCTGGATTATTTCTTGGGCATGCTTAGATTCATTGACAATGTATGAACATTACAAAAATACACTTCAGTCTTTGCCTTTTTCTCTTTGGGGCTGTTCCTATCAATACTTCTACTTTCACATATGCTACATCCTCTATTATACATTATTAATATTTTGTTTTAATCAGTCAAATATATTTTAATAGGATTTCAAGATGAGAAATTTCAGAACAGAATGGATGGCACAGGAAGTCTTGTGAAAATTCTATTTTGGTATCTGTCACATGTGATTCGTTCACCCAAGCAATCTTGGAGCCCATTCATGCATCCTAGGTGACATATATATGCCACTAGGGGGTGCTATAGTATTGCTTTCAGCCCTTGGCTGGTAGAGCACGCCCAAAATGAATGAATTCAAGCTAAGGGAAATGATACCGAAGTTCCTTCCTCCCTAGGGGTCATCAGCCCCTGCCTACCTGGCAGGTAGGCAAAGCAACTGGCCTCTGAGGCCCATTCTCTAAGTTAATGATTTATTGATTTTGTTTGCTGGTGTTTTTCACCCAATCCTTGGTTCGCTTTCACTGCACTATAACAGCTTTTTAAAAAATTGGTCGGTCTTGGTAGAATTCTGGACAAAGAAAACTCCGCCTTCACTGTTTATCATAATCTACTGTGGATCCACAGGTGATGTGGATCCACATGGAACTAGCCGGGAAAGGCCTGACTCCCAGGGCAAACAACCCCAGTCCTGACCCTCTCTCACCATCTGTGCGCAGTCACAAGGGAGTTCAGCAGCTTGTTCCCGCTGTGCGGAGACATAGTGAGTCAGCAAATCTCATATGCAAATGAAGCCAGAACCAATCACTCAAAAAAGACTCCTTGAGCTTCCCGAAAGCTTCAAAGCTTCAAACTCTTTTTTTTTTTTTTTTAGCTTCAAACTCTTGACAGCTACTATTCAGTATTAGGAAGCCATTAATTCATTTCAACACTCAGTCTGATTATGGCATAACTGCAAATTTCAAGTAAAAAAAAATATTGCTTTACTGTGCCAACTTGCCAAGATGTCTCTAGGCAGACTTCACCTGCACTGTTTTGTTTGCTTTGTTCATAGAATATTCTAGAAATCACTGTGCAGACTTTAGGAGGGTGGGATCCCACTGGGATCCTAAAATAAAGGGAGAAGTATGGAGCTTCCTTGTGGGCATTCAGGCCCCTAGGAGGGGGCACTTAGCCTACAGTCAGCAAAGGAGCAGAAATCTTAGCTCTGCGATCTGACCACCAGCCAGTCCCTCACCTCAGGACCCTCTGACCTTCAGTCTCCTGAACAGCCTGAGTAGCGGTTGCCCTCGTCTCTGCAGGTCAAGGATATATTGTTCTGTTTGTTTGCTTGCTTTTAAGATTATTTATTTATTTATTTATTTATTTGAAAGAGCAACAGAGAGAGGGAGAGACAGAGAGATCTTCCATCCACCGGTTCACCCCCCAGATGGTTGCAACATCCAGGGTTAGGCCAGGCCACGGCAAGGAGCCTGGAGCTCCATCTGGGTCTCCCGTGTGGGAGGCAGAGACCTAAGAACCTGGACCATCATCTGCTGCTTTGCCAGGTGCATTATCACAAAGGCACGTTGGAAGCAGAGCAGTCAGGACTCTAACTGGCACTCAGGTTTGGGATGCTAGTGTTGCAAGCAACAACTTAACCTGTTGTGCCACAACGCCAGCCCAGGGATGTAAGATGATTAGTTATAGGTTTGTTTTTAAGAAACAAGACAAAGTTGCATGAATGACAGAATCATAGCCAGATAGCACACAGATCTTCCTCGGCTGTTCTGCAACATGCTGAGACTTGGAGAGCCTCCTACACAGATCATAAATGAGAGAGCTGGGAATACCCAGGTTGGAGCAGCAGCCCTGTTTTAATAACTAATTTGTATTGCTGCATGGATGAGCTATGGGATATTGCGGTCCATTCGGCCATACAATTTATTTGTAAAAATAACTTTTGTAAATGATTTTCCAATTTGGGTAGCTGAGACCTTGGGCAAATCCCTTGGACCAAGAATCCCTTATACCTACAAAATCTACATGGTGAGAAGCTTGACTTAGGTAATATCCAAGGTCTCTTTCCACTGCAGAATTCCCATAATCTGAATAAAAAATAAACAGTCAGTATATGACAGTGGTTAAACTATCCCTATAGCAACCTTACTAGCTATTACAATCTTGATGGTACAAGCAAGAAAACCACAGCGTGGAGAGAGGAATTCTCTCCAGTGGGAAGCTCAACTGGGAAGCAGAGAACCCGGGCCTTGAACACATGGCTGCAACCCCATGCCCCCGATCCTCCACACTGCCTGCATCAGTCACATTCCCCGGGCCCCACTGCCAGGTTTTTGCACCCTGCTTGCTCCAACATACTTCCGAAGGATATATCCATCATGAACACATCAGTGATAATTTGTTCAAATGTGGTCCCAAAAAATGAGGTATTTGGTGGAAAATTGAGAATGCAGATTATTCAAAAAAATCAGATTATGTGACTGGCAGGCCTGGAGAGAGAATGTGGGCTGCCATGGAATGGAGGGATTCAGGAACCTGGAAGATTCTAGAAGGCAGCTCAGAGTTGAGGTTACAATCCAGGCCATATATGGCCCACAGCTGTGTTCTGGTTAGCAAAGCACATTTTTAGACTTGAATGGGTTGCCAAAAGTTTTGCTGTTTTCACTTTAAAAAGCCAAATGTTCAACCCAGAGTAAAGCCTGCCAGCGGAAGCAGTGACAATGGAAGATAGTCAATGGATGCTAAATTCTAGATGCTGCACGGAGAGATGCAGCAGTGTTCTGAAGATGAGGGAATGCAAGTGGCCCGTGGAGACCAGAAAACACAAGGAAGTAGATCCACCCTACAGCCTCGAAAAAGAACTCGCCTCTCGACACCCCAGGGTTAGCCCCAGGAGACCCATGCCAGGCTTCTAACACACACCTGTCCCAAAATAAGTTATGTTGTTTGGCAATATTATTTTATGCACTAAATTTGGGGTAAGCTGTTGCACTGATTTCTAAAATAATAATTATATTAGTACAAATACATAAGGCTAAATGTCCTTTTTCTGAAATATTTCAGAGCAGAAATATATTTTGGATTTTGGATTTCTTTATTTTGGATTTGTGCATACATAGTGAGCTATGTATTGAGGATAGCACTCAAGGTCTAAGGACAAAATCTGGGGCCGGCATCACGGAGTAGTGGGTTGTCACTCCTGTAATACCAGCATCCAATATGGGTGTTAGCTTGAGTCCCAGATGCTCCACATCTGATCCAGCTCCCTGTTAATGCATCTGGGAAAGCAGCAAAGGATGGCCCAAGAGTTTGGACTCCTCACCCACATGGGAGACCTGGATGAAGCTCCTGGTTCCTGGCTTCAGTCTGGCCAGCCCTGGCTGCTGCAGCCATTTAGGAAGTGAACCAGCAAATGGAAGATTCGCGCGCTCTCTCTCTCTCTATTTCTCTGTAACTCTGCCTTTCAAAGAAATAAATAAATCTTTTTAAAAATTAAAGACAAAGGGGCCAGTGCTGTGGTGCCGCAGGCTAAAGCGTTGGCCTGAAGCGCCAACATCCCATATGGGCGCCCGTTGTAGTCCTGGCTGCTCCTCTTCCGATCCAGCTCTCTGTTATGGCCTGGGAAAGCATATTTATATTAAGCATATTTATATTATCATAAATGGATATATGCTTGATATTCAACTGAGGGAAAGGTATGCTGGCAACCTTGTTATAACATTTCTGAGCCTATATGTCCTTAATAACAATCCTTAAGATTTATAAAGCAAAGATGAAAACATTACCAGCAGGAATTGAAAAATCAGCCCTCATGGTAGCAGATTTTAATAAACTTTTCAGTAATTGATAGATTAAACAAAAAGTAGCATACACAAAATCTCATCACACAATTGCTACTTTAACTGAATAATAAGGATCTTCTGATGAAATTATGTCTTAAGTAATTCAAGGAAAAATCATAGTACAAAAGCAACGTTTTGGGGGCCGGCGCTGTGGCATAGGTTAAGCCTCCACCTGTAACACCAGCATTTCATATGGGTGCCAGTTCATATCCTGGTTACTCCTCTTCCAGTCCAGCTCCCTACTATGGCCTGAGAAAGCAGCAGAAGATGGTCCACATGCTTGGGCCTCTGCTCCCACATGGGACACCCAGAAGAAGCTCCTGGCTCCTGGCTTTGGTTCGGCCCAGCTCTGGCCATGGCAGCCATTTGGGGAGTGAACCAGCGGATGGAAGACTTTTCTCTCCATCTCTCCCTCTATTTGTAACTCTATCTCTCAAATAAACAATAAAAATCTTTTAAAAAGCAATATTTCAAGAAAAACTAGGAAATGTATGTAGTTAAGTATTCGGGAAGTTTCTAAATATAAAATCCTATGGTTGCTTTTCTGTAGTTTACAGATAATGCTAACATCACTATTCTGAAATAGGATATCAAGTTGAAAGAGCACACAATTATAGTAAGAGTTTGAATTGGAACAACTGTAAAATTGTGAGTTCAGCTCAAATTAATAGGTCAAAGTAGCTGTGAAGAATGCTTGTTCACTTTGGATACAGATCTCACATTACTGCACCACCACACTTGAAACAAAGCACAGAAAATACAAAAGAATTCTACTAGATGTGTCTCATATTTACAGGGAAACAAACAAACCCAAAAAACAAGGTCCATGAGACTACAAAAAGTTGGCGTCCCTTAGAGTTGAGTGGAAACCACCAGGAAGTGAACCAAATTGAAAATGTCTGGCGAGACAACCATTGAAAATCGATGTGCCTTGCTCTCAAAGCAGCCAGGTGAGTAAAATGCTTCCCTACAGAGGGAGAGCCATTATTACAAAGAGGAGTATTCACTTGGAAGTAATTGTCTTAGCGCTTGCTGATTGCTTGGCTTCATAAGGGAGGCAAAGGACCCAGAACAAGTGAGTAATTTATCTCAAATTCATTTCTTTTTTTTCTTTTTTTTTTTTTTTTTACAGGCAGAGTGGATAGTGAGAGAGAGAGAGAGAAAGGTCTTCCTTTTTGCCGTTGGTTCACCCTCCAATGCCCACCACGGTCGGTGCATCTCGCTGATCCGAAGCCAGGAGCCAGGTGCTTCTCCTGGTCTCCCACGCGGGTGCAGGGCCCAAAGACTTGGGCCATCCTCCACTGCCTTCCCGGGCCATAGCAGAGAGCTGGCCTGGAAGAGGGGCAACCGGGATAGAATCCGGCGCCCCAACCGGGACTAGAACCCGGTGTGCAGGTGCCGCAAGGCGGAGGATTAGCCTGTTAAGCCACGGCGCCGGCCTCAAATTCATTTCTTTCTGCAGATCTGTTCCTCCTAAAGTTGACTTGAATGATAAAGGGTGCCATCCAACCTAGGAACGCTGCATGCATTGGGGGGAAACTATTTTGTGAAATTATAGACTGAAACCACAGAGGGGAACTCAGTCACCCAGAGAGAAAAGTCACCTGGTCATCACTTTGGCCTAACCACCCAACCTGAAATTCTGTAACTTCCAACCAAACCATTAGCCCAGTCCACATAACAAGAGTCAACCCATGTTCAAGATGCAAAGAATGACATGCGCAACATAGACTGGGTTTTAAGAAGCTTTCCTTTATTGCAAAACTATAATGAAAAGATGCCGCTTTTTAGAATGACTGTCTACCCTTCCCCTACAGACTCCTCCTTCAAATTATCTTTTACTCAAGATGCAGAAGTCTGCAAAGCTAAGCCTGTCAACCTACATAATATGCAAATATGAATTAGATTTCTTTGGGACTAATACAGCATTGCAATGGGAAGGCACAAGCTGTAGTAAACTCTCTTACAACAAATTGAGGTGAAGGGAAGGTCTTTGAAGGCAAAAAAAGGGGGGGATGCACTCATATAAGCCACTGGGACACAAAGTTCACTGGTTCTGGGGACCAGAGACAGGAGTTGGTGGCAGCACATTAGTGGCAGTGCCACTACTAGGCAAGTGTTATGTTGAGAGCATCTTGTTGAAGTTGCTGTGGTCTTGAGGAATGTTAAAGGCAAATTTTGTTATGGCAATCTGCATTCACGCAAGCTGTGGGAAATATGGGGTGCACACAAGACATGAAGGAATTTCTTGTAGGGCTTTAGAAAGTTCTTGAAACGGTGCTGATCACAGACTGGCAGGCATGAGCACTCCCCTTTTTTATTTTCCGGCTCTAATTCTGTCTGAGTTTGACAAGAGCCATTTCATCTTCATGTTCCCCCCATTTGCATGGGGCCCCCAAGTCTGGAAGTCTTGGAGGCCTCTGCAGATCATATCAATCTGGCTCCCCGTCTAGATTTTAGCTCCAGCAGCAGGAAGCCCCTAAAGCTTGTGGTGATGAGAGACAAAGGGCAATGGGATAACAAACAGCCACAGCCACAGGGACTTCCAAGCTGAGATAGCAGATTTGAAAAATCCCTGAGCCCAGAGAAAGTTTGATCAGATTAGGGAATGATTAGTACTACAGTTCTGTATGGGGAGAGAGTACAATAGAATGGAGGAGTTGGCAATGTTGGCAAGACTTAAAGCTAAAGGAGAAAGTGGAAGCTCCGCGTTACTGTCAAGGGCAGCAGCCCTCACTCTGACTTCGCATCGCCTGGAGGGCTTGATGAACACCAAAGCGCCCAGGCTCACGCCCAGAGTAGATGAGGGCTGGGACGGAAGAACTGCACTTATAACAATTCCCAGGAGCTGCTGGGGCTGCTGATGCAGGGATCCACACTCTAACAGATCAATGCTCCGTGCTGTTTCTGCACTGTCCTGAGTGCCTTGTGACAGACATGCCTGCAGCCCGTGACCTTGGTGTCTGCAGAGGCAAGGTCGTGACTGAGAGTTGGGGCAGCGTGCAGGGGCTTGAGCAGAGTAAAGATGTGGAGACGTGGTTTCTACGGGAGGGAAGAGCTGACGAGGGGGTCAGAGGTGGGCAACCAGGTCAGTTTTACAACGCAGAGAACATTGGAGAAAATATTCCATAGTGGCAAAATGCAACCCATTGTATGATTTTTCCCAGAAGATGTAAGGGAGAAGAAGAGTGCTGTAGCTCCAGGATTAGAGTTTTCCTGAAGGCCTGATAAAGATAAGGGACAGGAAGAGTCAAAAGATTAGGCAGTGGTGTCTAAGCTACTTAGGGAAGAAAGTTAATCCAGCGGAGTTCTGACAGATGGATCGAAAATGCCAAGAGCAAGAGATCAGAAGTCTTGATGAGACCCAAGAAAAAGTGTCACAGTGGCAATGGGAGGGACGATTTGGGGAGAGATGTGGCTCAAGAGTGACAGGTTGGCAGTGAGATTTCAGAGGCAGAGGAGTCCCGGCCAGGGCAGGGGTGAGAGGATGGGCCTTAAGGGAGCCTATGACCCCCTTGCAGCTGCACATGAAATACCAAGTGCTGTCCAAAAGGCTCCTGCCTGAGGGACCATGCAGAGCTGAGAAGGATCTCTGGCCCTTAACTGGTGGACAGTCCGTGACGGTGCATGACTCAGCGGAGGGTGGCAACCAGAGTGCAGGCGGGAGAACTGGAGCAGACTTGATGGGTGCAGAGGATCAAAGTCTCCATGGAGGTAGGCAAATGATGGGCAGCAGGAGATGGCAGTCAGTTTGCATCCTGCAAACTGTTAAGCATCTCCAAATCCTGAAATGCTACTTTTAATTACTTTAATAGCGAACTCTATATTTTTCATCTTTAACTGTATTTATTTGAAAAACATAGACAGACAGAGACCTTCTTTCCACTAATTCACTCCCCAAAATGCCTGCAACATCCAGGGCTAGGCCAGGCCAAAGCCAAGAGCTGGGAGCTCAGTCCAGGTCTCCCACATGGAGCAGCAGGGGCCTACCTGATACTTCCCCGGGGTCTGCACCAGCAGGAAGCTGGAAGTAGGAGCAGAGCTGCACTTGAACCCAGGCACTCCAGTGTAGGGTGCAGGCATCCCAAGTACCATCTTTTTTTTTTTTTTTTTTTTTTTTTAGTTTTTGACAGGCAGAATGGACAGTGAGAGAGAGAGACAGAGAGAAAGGTCTTCCTTTTTGCCGTTGGTTCACCCTCCAATGGCCGCCGCAGCTGGCGCGCTGCAGCTGGCACACCGCGCTGATCCGATGGCAGGAGCCAGGTGTTTATCCTGGTCTCCCATGTGGGTGCAGGGCCCAAGCACTTGGGCCATCCTCCACTGCACTCCCGGGCCACAGCAGAGAGCTGGCCTGGAAGAGGGGCAACCGGGACAGAATCCGGTGCCCCGACCAGGACTAGAACCCCGTGTGCCGGCGCCGCAAGGCGGAGGATTAGCCTATTGAGCTGCGGTGCCGGCCGCCAAGTACCATCTTAACCACTGTGCTAAATGCCTACCCCAGTAACTTATTTTCTGACAACTAACATGCCTCCTTTAGATTTTTTTGAAACATAGAACAGTAAAGTCAGACTAAATTATGTAATTTCATCTTAAAAGTCTCAAAAAAGGAATAATACATAAACTAATTTTTTAAATGTTTCAGCCTCCACAAGTAGTATCAAAGATCTAAGTCAATGTGTGTTGGCCTACAATTATACTATATTAGATCTTCCTCAAAGGAGTCTTTTAAAAAAAATCTGTCATAATAGAAATACTCTTAGGAGGAAAAAAATAGAATGATGTGTATACCACAGTTGTTGATGTACCTGAAATATATACCCATGACTTTTAGGAACTAGAGCATCTAATTGTTTGAACTAAAAAGAAAAAATTAATTAATGAAAACAATTGTTTACTGCTTAAAAATAAACTTTCAGGGCTGCTGCAGTGCCGTAGCAGGTAAAGCCAGGGCCTGCGGTGGCAGCATCCCATATGGGCACCGGTTCGTGTCCCAGCTGCTCCTCTTCCCAACCAGCTCTCTGCTTTGGCCTAGGAAAGCAGCAGAAGATGGCCCAAGTCCTTGGGCCCCTGCACCCATGTGGGAGACCTGGAAGAAGCTCCTGGCTCCTGGCTTTAAATCAGCCCAGCTCTAGCTATTGTGGCCATCTGGGGAGTGAACCAGCAGATGGAAGACCTCTCTCTCTCTCTCTCTCTACCTCTGCCTCTCTGTAACTCTGCCTTTCAAATATATAAATAAATATTTGAAAAAATAAATAAATGAACTCTCATTTTACTCTCATGTTTTGTATGTTTGTTTAATATTTCAATAAATTACATAACTACAATAACAAATATGTCTGACATACACATGTGTAGAAATAGGCAAAACTGATTCTTGGCAAGCAGATAATCTCAGCAGAGGCAGACCAGGGAAAGCAGCAGAAAATGGCCCAAGTGCTTGGGCCCCTGCTCTCACGTGGGTGACCTGGAAGAAGCTCCTGGCTCCTGGCTTCGGATCGGCACAGCTCTGGCCATTGCAGCCATTTGGGGAGTGAACCAGTAGATGGAAGATCTTTCTGTCTGTCTCTCCCTCTCTCTGTCTGTAACTCTACCTCTCAAATAAATAAATAAAATCTTTTTTAAAAAAAGAAAAAAAAGTCCTATTATATATACCAAAGAAAGAAGTCAGCTAGACATGATACATCTATTAGAATGGCTAAAGTCCAGAACACTGACAATACCAATTTCTGGTGAAGATGTGGGACAAAAAGAACCCTCTGTCACTGCTGATGGAAACACAAATGACAAGGCTGCTTTGGAAGACAATTTGGCCGTTCCTTCCAAAGTTAAACATAGTCTACCAATGGAATCATCACGGCATGCCTAAGTATCTATCCAACTGATTTGAAAGCTCAAGTCCTGCTGTGGTTAGTATTCAGCTAGTCCCTCACCAGAACTCATGTTGAGGTTTGGTTCCCAGTGCGACAGTGTTGGGAGGTAAGGGCCAGCAGCAGGTGTTGGCTCATGGAGCAGAACCCTCGGGAACGAGTCAATGCATTTCTGCCATGAATGCGTTTTCTCTTGGGACAGAAGGGTGGATGTGATAAAGCAAGAGCTTCCCCTGGTGCTTGCTCTCTTTTGCATGGGCCCACTTGGTTCTTCCGCTTTCTGCCATGAGTAGAAGCAGCCCAAGGCCCTTGCCAAAAACAGCCAGATGCCAGCACCACAAGCCAAAATAAACTATTTGTTTACTTTTTATGTTTTTAACTGACACAAAATATTTGTGCACATTTATTAGAAGACTACCATGGATATGGATACAGCTACACACACACACACACATGCACAAAGTCAGGGTAATTAGAATTCCCACTTACTCATTTAACATTTCTATGTGTTAGAAACTTTCTTCTAGATATTTTGAAAGACTTCATAAGTTGCTATAGACCACAGTTACTTACTGTGATACAGGAGACCAGACCTAATTTCACCTCTGGCTACGTGTTGGCATCCATTGTCTACCTTCTCTCAGTTCCCTCTCTTCCCAACTAAGCTTCTTTTCTTGATAAATGACTCCATCTCAGGTGTTCAGAATAAAATGTGACCATTCAAAACATTTACTGCAGCCTTAATCACTAGACGCTGAAAGTAAGCCAAAGTGTCCTTCAACAGATGGAAGATGAAATTGACACAGCCCTACAACGGAATCTTCAATGATTAAAAACACATGAGGGGGAAGAACGTTTTGTGCAGCATGAAGCTGCCGCTTGGGATGGCCACATCACATATCAGAGTGCCTGGGTTTAAGTCCCCACTCTGCTGTCTATTCCAGCTTCCCGCTAATGCACACCCTGGGAGAGAGCAGGTGATGGCTCAAGTAGTTGGGTCCCTGCCAACTACATGGGAACCTGGATTTAGTTCCTGGCCTCTGACTTCAACTTGACCCAGTCTGGTCTGTTGTGGGCTTTGAAGGAGTGATCCAGTGGATGGCAGATCTCCCCTCTCCTTTCTTCTCCTCTCTTCTCCTGTCTTCTCCTCTCTCCTCTCCTCTCCTCTCCTCTCTCTGTCTCTCTTCCCTCTAAAGTAATTAAATGATTGTTTTAAAAGAGCAAGCTGGAGATCACATATGTGGAAACTCTACTGTCTCTAATTTTTCTGTGGATAAAAAAATTTTAAGTCATTTAAAAAAAAAAAAAAGAAAGTGATCTAGATTAGACAGGCCACCCATTAGCCAGGAAATCTGCCTTTCTAAGACAGTATCACAGAACTACAGATATGTACCCAAAAAATTAAAAGCCTATTCTTAAATCTTAACCCTACTAACAAAGTTACAATACAACTGAATAGATAAATCAAACATCCCATTAACAATGTACTGTTTAACATTTACCAGTTTGAAAGAAAATGCATATGTTTGAGTGCAAATAAAACATTTACTTAATGTTCTTGGCAGAAAAAATAAATAAAAGGCATTTAAAATATAGATGTTATAGTATAGAGTGGCTCTCTTATAGTCATCAGAATTACATAGGGTTTAGGTATCATAGACAGCAATGAAGACTGATTAATGAATCAATGAGAAGAATGTCATTTAACTGTATTGTTAAGGATTTTATTTGTATTGCCTTAATATCAAGGGAGAGAATGTATTTTACAACAGGGGCCCAGACTCAATCACCTTTGTCCTTCCTTAAACCAAATAGCCCACTTCAACCATGACTATATGCTTAAAACCCAGGCTATCCTGATATTCCTGGGCAGACAAGAGATGCCACTCAATCTGTTGTTTTACCAGAGCACTGTGTGAACCTATCACACAGCAGACTGTGAGTCGGGCTGAAGCATTAGAATGATGCTAGCTTTGGAGGTTCCTCCTGTAGGAATGCTCCTAGGTGAAGCCTGCATGTAGAGTGAGGAAGTCTCCAAACTCTCTGGGTTGTATGTGAGAGACCTACTTATGCACAGAACAGTTTAGTGTCCACGTCGTTGAAATTTAAAAGGCTTATTGTGGGACTACGTTATGATCCTAGACAATTAGGGAAGCTACATGGGGTTCTAAATTAAAGCAAAGTTGCTGAATGACTCAGTCGTATCGGAACCACACACAGCAATAGGTGAATAGTATTGACCTTGCTGACCAAAGAACTACACAGACAAGAAGCAGCCTTACCCAAGCCACAAACTGATGCTATTTAATCTGAAAAACTATGAAGAGGACACAGAGCTACTGTTCTAGAAGAGAGGAAGACGAAGCCAGAATGACCCTGATTGCCTGGGATTCCAAGGTTACTCAAGTGTCCTAAGAGTTCATGAAAGAAAATGCCCAGAGTTTGCATCTACATAAGCCAGTCAACCATGACTAAATAAACATCTTTTTAAAAGACCAGCAGAGCAGTCATAGACACAATGAAGCCACCAACACTATGGGAAGAGGTGGCAACCCTGGAGCAGGAGTGTTTGGCCAACTTGATGCAATACATCCTGGGAGAGTTGTGGAACTTGACAGGGGGTAGCCATGTGGTGGCCACCTGTGGTGAGAGAATACCCAAGATGCTTAGGGTTTACAAAGACTCTGGCCCATGTGGTTTCTTGGTGAGTTGACTGTTATCAATAAGTAAATAACCTTCTGCTCACCACAAAGCATGTTTTCCTTCAGTTTCCAACTCTATCAAGGACATCATAAGGCTCTCACACCAACCACACATAACCTGCTTCAAACTGCAGATGAATCTGTGTTGTTGAATTACAGAAATCCTCACCATCAAGCCCCTCAAACTGTAGGAAGAGTTCTAGGTAGCAGTGGTCATCTACCACTCCAGCAGACATGTTCTTTCATAAGAGATCCTTCTATAAGAAGTAGGCAAAGTGGAGAATCTTGGGGAATCAGGCTGAATATTGCACAGATGTCACCAGGGATCCAAATATCTCTCCAGCTGTTCGACTTCCACAGACACCAACCCTCTTGGCTATTTCTGGCTGGAGTGAGTGCCCCTGTCCCGTGTCCTCCCTTCCATTGTCTGGCTGACATTCTTCCTGTCCTTCCTGAGCAAGTATTTGACCTGAGAGTGTGGGACAGGAGGCCAAGGAGCTCCTTGCTGTGCTAGTTCTAACAGCTGTGCTTTCTCTTTAGACTTGCGAAGTCATCTGGCCCACACAGCAGCAAGGGACCATGACTGGCCCTAAGGAAGGAAATTGCTGGACTAGGCTAAGCCTATCTCCTTAACTACAGATCCAAAAATCCAATAGGTGACATTAGCATTTCTGGAACTAGAGTAGTGCTAGGACTACAAGGGTAAAGAAACACCATGGACAGAGAGCTAAGCTGGGATTGGAAGACTTGGCTTCTGAGAACTATTCTGACCCGGGGCCTTAGGCAGGTCATCGAAATTCTCCCAGCCTTCCTTCTAGCTCGCTTTCAGAGGAGAGATCAGGGTGTGTGGGACGGTGCCCACCAGCTCTCCACCCCTCAGCCCATCTTTTTCCTCAAGATGCTGGCCTGCAGGAATGACATGGAAGATCTCACTTGCCCTCTAGCATCCGCAGGGGTCTTCCAACTGGAAGATGTTGGAGCAGAAAGGAGAGTGAGGCTAGGGGAGGAATCCCCCTGATCTAGTCACACGGGGTCTACTGAGAGTAGCAAGGTCCCCGCCCTCTCAAAGCAGCCCCGTCTACACAGTCATCTTCTGACTTCCTATGGCTACGCCCTCACCTGCCTCTGAGCACTAGTCACGGTAAGGACTCCACTGCTATCAGCCCTGGGGTATCACACTACCCTGTGTGATTTCATATCCCCGCCTAAGCTCTTGGAAATGATTTAGTAAGTTTACATTCTCCCTGATGCACTCTAACCCGAGAGTACAAAGCGTTTCCTGCTGAGACTGTGACTAGCGCAATGAGGTGGCTTCAGGTACACCAAGGATTGCCAGGGTGCATCTGAGATTCCACTTGTACTTGGATAGAATTGTGTATGGATGTTAGAGCTGCTGGAAGACTGAAGTCGGCCTCCCTAGCCCTAATTATGAGGTTTCAGATTGTTCAAAATAGATGTACTATTCTCACTGACTCTTAGACAATAGAATGCACTTCCACTTAAAAATGTTTTTATGAGCAAAACACCATTTTATTTGTTTTATCCATTAGTATATACAACAAAGTTTAATTGGAGGAAACAGAAGGGGAGGGAGCACTTTGATGCTGCAATGTGTTTGATAACCACAGGTACAAGATTCCAAGAGCCGGGGCTGGCACTGTGGTGTAGGTTAAGCCTCCGCCTGCAGTGTTGGCATCCTATATGGGCACCAGTTTGAATCTTGGCTACTCCACTTCCAATCCAGCTCCCTGCTGATATGCCTGGGAGCTTATTTGGGGAGTGGGCCAGAAGATAGAGGAGGATCTCTCTCTCTCTCTCTCTCTCTCTCTCCTCTGCAGCCCACGTCTGCCTCCAGGAGGGCAGGGTGGGAAGCAGCAGAAAAAGGAGAGCCCCTTGGGGACCACAGACCACCGAGATCTGCTCGCCTCACTCACTCAAAGCCCCATTTCTTCTTTTTTTTTAGGCTACTCTTCTTTCCATCTATTTGCTAATTTTTTTTTTATTTTGACCCCTACTTAGATTCCTCCTGAACTTTCCTGAAGAACATCCTAAACTTGAAATCTTTGAGACAAGAGATTGGACTCCTAATCTCTTCCCTCTTAGCCTGATCTGCAAATCGCTGAAGGTTCGCCCCAGTACCCCGCTTTCCAAAGGGTACTGGGTGGGAGGATGGTGAAGTGATTCCCTCCCCATCCAACTCCCAGTGCAAATTCAAGTCTTCTCCAGAGTGACATTTTTGGTCTCTGCCAAAAGCGGCTGGCCAAGGTCTTAGGACCTGCATCCCTAAGCCTTGTTGCACATACACATCTAGTTGACCATCTCTATCATTCCTGCATTATAGATGAAGAAACTGAGACTCAGAGAAGGTAAGTAACTTACCTAAGATCACTCAGCTAGACTTTAAAACCAGGTCTACTCAAAGTCAGAGTCAGGCAAACAGCTCTGATGTCAAGTTAGCCAACAAAAAACAAACAAACAAACAAAAAACCATATTGTTCTACCACTTTCTACTACTATTCAAACCCCCAAAGTCAGAATAATCTGGGTTTTTTTAAGGATTTATTTATTTTACTTGAAAGTCACAGTTACGCAGAGAGGAGAGGAAGAGAGAGAGAGAGAGGTCTTCCATCCACTGGTTCACTCTGGCTGCAACAGCCAGAGCTGCACCGATCCAAAGCCAGGAGCCAGGAGCTTCTTTCGGGTCTCCCATGCGGGTGCAGGGGCCCAAGGACTTGGGCCACTGTCTACTGCTTTCCAGGCCATAGCAGAGAGCTGGATCAAAAGAGGAGCAGCCGGGACCAGAACTGACACCCATATGGGATGCTGAAATCACAGGTGGAGGATTAACCTACTGTACCACAGCACCGGCCCCAAATGTCTGTTCTTTACAAAGCCCCCAGTCTGTGATACTGTTATAGCAACACAAAATGGACTGAGACAACCCACCCGCCCTCTCTCCTCCACCTGCTGTGTCCTGCTGGAAGCCCAAAGCTAAAGCAGCCGGGTGTTGCCATCCACTGAGACCAGCCTCCTGTGGGCTGGGGTGTGGGGGAGATGCCCCGGGCTGAGAGCAGGTGGTCTCAGCAACAGAGTGGTGAGGATGGTAGGGGGGAGGGCAAACAGGCCCTCCGCTCACAGTGACCCCATAAACATCTTGACTCCGTGCATACAAATGAAACAAAAGGAAATGCCGCTTCTTTTAAAATAGTCTATTATTCAGAATTTCCACAACGTCCCACGGCCTTTCCGCAGCTGGTCTGAACTGACTTTCACTGCCTGCGGTCACATGGGGAGCTGATGATCGAGGGCTGTGGTGAGAATTCCTGCGGGGCTCTATCAGATGACAACTGGCCACCACACTCTTTCTTTTAGAAACCATAATTCCCAGATCTGAAAACAATTTGAGAAAGTACCAAAAAAAAAAAAAAAAAAAAACAGAGAAGCAGCTACGTCGGCTCTGCGTCATCCTTGTTCAGGAAAAAGAATGATTTTAGTTCTTTGGGGAGTACAGATGTGCACTGACCTACCTTCCCTCCCTGTCTGGCCTGAGCTATCTTGGAAATTGGGTCTGTGCTGGGGCCTGTGTGTCCTCAAAAGCCTGAGCAGACCTACTGGTCTTGGAGGACCGAAGTGTTTGTCGTTTGCTTTTCCAGCCCCTTCCTTCATGCCTGCTCACCACCCAAGACCACGCACACGCACACCAACTCTCACACTCTGACACATTGCACAAGGCAGCGTGCAACCCCCTCCAGGGGTGGCAAGCACATGAGTGTCACTGCACCTAGAGCAGGAGCCCAACTTCCCAGGTGAACCTGGGGCTCCGGCTCCTTCCCCTCCTGACTGCCCACAGTCCGGGAGCACAGACCTGCAGCATCATAGAGCCCAGCGCACGGATCAGCTGTACCGTTCGGGATGCCCTCGTCAACGCATAAACACTACTGTCACTGCCCAATTGTCAGCAGTTCTGACAACCTAGCTTGGCCCATGTCCTCTAGAACCTGGGATTCTCTTAACCCTTCTGAACGGGAAGTGTGGTGGGGGCAGAGGGCTCACGCTCACCTTCCCTCTCTCTAAGGGTTTGACCAGCTAACCTACGCACGGAACCATATGGAATTGCTGTTCTTCAGTCAAACCTGGTCAGAGGTTGATATATGCCATTCATAGAAGAACCAACCTTTACAAATAGCCTCAAAGACAAGGCTCGCTGGGGAAAATGGGCAAGAGGGAGGCCTCCTCCAGCCAAGAGAGGACCCACCCTGGCAAGCTGGTGGCATTAGGGACACCAACAGAAGGGACAATTTGTGGCCAGAGGTGTATTGAAGTATGCTTAGTTTCTAGGATTGTGTTGGGGTCCCTGTTGGCAGACACTGTCACTGCTGTGACCAAGTCACATCAGTCTGTTGAGTCCATGAGTCACCGGAAGCAGCTTCATCTCAGGTGCAGGCTAGCCAGGTTGGCTCTGCTCTGCTCAGATCTCAGCTTTCCTGGGACCAGCAAGTTGGCCAAGGCCTGCTGGTCTCTGGGTGATGAAGGAGCCAGAAGAGAAGTCTCAACACACAGTCACAGGTCAGCTCCCTCCTAACAGCTCATTGACAAAAGCAAGTCATACATTCAAGCAGAAAGGCGGGGGGGGGGGGGGGGATGCCCACTCCTACCTGCTTCTGTATGGAGGTAACTGCAAAGTGACAGGCAAGAGTGAGGAATGGAAGCGTGCTAATGCACACCCCGGGGCCAGCAGATGATGGCTCAAGTCCCTGGTTCCCTGCCACGAAGAAGACCTATATGGAGTTACAGGCTCCTGGCTTTCGCCTGGCCCAGCCCAGGCTGTTGTGGGCACTTAACTAACAGATGGGAGATTCTCTCACTCACTGTCTCTCTCTGTGTGTATGTGTTTTATACTCTGTTTCTCAAATAATAAAAATAAATGAAATCAGGGCCAATGTTGTGCATAGGGGTTAAGCCTCTGCCTGTGACGCCAACATCCCCTACAGGCTCCCATTCAAGTCCCAGCTGCTCCACTTCCCATCCAGTTCCCTGCTAATGCACCTGGAAAAGCAGAAGATGGCCCAAGCACTTAGGCCCCTACACCCACTTGGGAGACCCAGAAGAAGCTCTGAGGCTCCTAGCTTGGGCCTAGCCCAGCACTAGCCATGGTAGCTATGTGGAGAGCAAACAAGCAGATGGACATTATCTCTCTCTCTCTCTCCTTCTCTCTCTGTAACTCTGCCTTTTAAATAAATAAATAGATCTCTTTTTTTCAAATTGTAAAAATAGATAAAATTTGAAAAAAAAAAGACTTAGAAAATCATATCTTTGAAACTCATAGAACTCAAATGAGGCAGGTGTAACAATAGAGCTCTTTGAAACACCAACCCAGCTATCTTCGTTCATTTTCTGTTGCTATAACAGAATACCTGAGACTGCATGAATTCTAAAGAACAGGGGGTGGTTTATCTGGACTCATGGTTAATGGAGGTAGGTGCACAGTACCACTAATGTCTTGGTTTCTGGGGATGGCCTCCTACAGAAAGGGGAAGCGAGTGCTTGCCAAAGAGGTAAAAACAAGGGTCATCCTCGCCTTATAACCACCTGCTCTCCTGGTAGCCAACAGAAGAGCTGGAATTCATTCCTATGCAAGTCCACCCATTCCTGCAAGAATGGCACTAATCTGTTCACGAGGGTTTCTCCACCCCTCGATACCATGACCTTGGCAATTGAATTTCAGCACAGGCTGTGCAGGATACGGTGCAGATTCAAGCTGGAGCACCTGCTTAAACAGAAAAGAGGCTTCAAGGTGCATCACAGAACCAGAGAGAAGGAACTCAGCCGGGTGCCTGCAAGCGCTGGGAACCGGAAATTAGAACCGCCCAGCTCTAGTGTCTGCTACTGCAAGGAGGCGAGGAAGCAGGCTGGAAGGCCGTCCTGGGAGACCGCATCATTGCACGGGGGTGCGCATCCATGAAGGGTGGAAGAGATAGCTGATGCCATCAGTGGGACGAATCACGCAGGATTTTGTAATCCACAACTCTAACGCAAACTTAACAATGCATAGATTATAGTAAATCACTGCAGACCTCTATCTTTAGAGCATAAATGTGAATCAAATATTTTTTGGAAGATTCTACCCAAGCATGAGCACATGTGCACACACACACCACACATGCACATGTGTAAATAATGAATGACTTTTTTTTTTTTACCACTATCTCTGTGCCAGGCCATTCCAAGTTCATGACTACTTATTTAAGTGCCAGGCCGTTCCAAGTTCATGACTACTTATTTAATCTTTTTTTTTTTTTTTTTTTTTGACAGGCAGAGTGGATAGTGAGAGAGAGAGAGACAGAGAGAAAGGTCTTCCTTTTTGCCATTGGTTCACCCTCCAATGGCCGCTGCGGCCGGCGCATCTCGCTGATCCGAAGCCAGGAGCCAGGTGCTTCCTCCTGGTCTCCCATGCAGGTGCAGAGCCCAAGCACTTGGGCCATCCTCCACTGCATTCCTGGGCCACAGCAGAGAGCTGGCCTGGAAGAGGAGCAACCGGGACAGAATACGGCGCCCCGACTGGGACTAGAACCCGGTGTGCCGGCGCCGCAAGGCAGAGGATTAGCCTGTTAAGCCACGGCGCCGGCCTTACTTATTTAATCTTGATAATCACCCTATGAGACGAGTCTGATTCCATCACTGTCCCTAATCCCCATCATCTTCCTTCAAGCTGATACAACAAAATACCGGAGATGGAATACTTTGTAAGTAATAGATAGAGGCTGGGACATTCAAGGTCAAAGTGCCAGCAGATCCAGTCTCTGGCACCCTCTGGCTGTGTCTTCCCGAGATGGAAGCTCCCTTGGGCATCTTGTACAGGTCACCGGTCACCTCCAAAGACCCCACCTCTTAACACTGCCACATTAGGGAATAGGCTTATGAATCTGAGCAGACACTAACATTCAGACCCCAGTACCCACAGCACTGATTTAAAAAGCAAAGGCTCAGACCAGCAATCACTTGTCCAGCACCATGGAGTTGTCCCCTAGTGGAGCTCAGATTCCAACCATGTCGTCCTGATACCAGTGTTTCATGCCTCCCCACTGCTTCCCCTGAATGAGGAAATGAAAACGCTACCACTCACTAGGCAGCCAGGGACATCCTCCCAGGGAATCAGAGCCGAGACAGATGGTTGTGAGGTTCGTCATCATAGCAGAACTTGCATTTCTATTGCACTTACAAATTGAAAGTGTGCTCACATGCTGTCGTGCTTGGCTCCTTTTACCCCATGAGCCGAGAACACTACAGCGGCCTCCTGAACCCTGATTTCATGCAGGGGAGTCTGGGATCAGCTGCCTAATCGTGCCTCTGCAGGACCAGCATGCATCACAAAGAGCAGCTCTCCCTCCTTAGCAGCAAAACCCAATGCCTGCCCAGGAAGACTTCCGAAGGCTCACTTGGCCTTAACTCTCACTCAAGGCCTAGGAGGGTCTCGGGCTTCTGAATTAATAGCAATGAGCCAGATCCCCCAAGTGCTCAAACTCCCCTCAGGAAAGGCCAGGTCACTGAGCTCTGTCTGGCACTGGGATGCAAAGAGCCACCATGCCAAATGTCACCCCTGCTCTGCCTCCCTGCCCTGGGGCCCTGGGTCATTCTGAAGAGAGGACCCATGGACAGTGTGGGAAAGCCATATTTTGCCCAGACCATTGGAACAGCAATCAGAAACAGCGATGCTTAGAGGAAGGCCTGGGGGCAGGGTGGAAGGAAGGGACGATGGCAAGAAGAGTCTAGGGAACCTTCAATGCCTGTGGACAATGGTACTGGTGAAACCAGTACCTGAACCCTGGGCTGGAAATCCTGCCCTGTCACCTGCTGCGTATGAGGTGGTGAGCACATCACAAAGCTCAGAATCCAGTTCATCTGTAAAATGGACATAACATTGACCTTCACAGGTTGCACCCAGGGTATCTAGCTGGTGCATCCTGCTCCAGGAATGATAGTTTCCACTCGAATAGAATGTTGCAAAGGGGGCCGAGGGGGCAAGTGTTGTGTCACAGCAGGTTCAGTTGCCATTTTTGGGCACTCACATCCCATGTCAGCTTTCTGCTGATAAACCCTGGGAGTCAGCAGAGGACGGCTCAAGTACTTGCAGCTCCGGCTTTTGCAGCCATTTGGGGAGTGAACCAGCAGATGGAAGGACTCTCTCTCTCTCTCTCTTTCTCTCTCTCTCTCTCATTCTACCTTTCAAATAAACAAATAAATATTTTAAAAATAATAATTTTATGTGTTCTTGTAGGTATATATTTCCTAGGTCATCAGTAAGGAGCTGGATTGGAAGTGGAGTAGTCAAGACTTGAACCGGTGCCCATACCGGATGCCAGCTTTGCAGGCAGTGGCTTTAACCACTAGGCCACAACACCAGCTTCAGAACACCTAAAATTAAAGGACAGATAAAACCAAGTGTTGGCAAGAATGAGGACCAACTGAAACTCTCATACGCTGCTGTGGAAAGATAAACTCTTCCACTTGTCCAAAAACTGGTATACCTACCTACTAATCTAAGCAGTGTGCCCTATGAGCTGGCATTTCCATTCTAATCTCAACTGAAACAGGTGGTTATCTTTCCTAAATATAAATACAGGACTGCTCATAGCAGTATTATTCAAAACCAGTCCCAAAAGCAGAGGCCACAGAGGTGTCCATCTACAGAAGATGGGAAAATAAATGTAGTGTACTCACACAAGGGGGTACTGCACAGCAATGTGAAATTTCACACAAGGATGAGTATCGGAGATGAATATTGAGCAAAAGAAGCCAGACACAAAATTTTCCATGCATATGAAGTTCAAATCAGGTAACAGTGATCTATGGGGACGGGGAGACGCCAGAACGTGGTTTATTTGCAGGGGAGTCTGACTGCCAGAGAACATAAGCCTTCTGGGTGCTGGAAGGATTCTAAAGGGGATCTGGGCGGTGATTACGCAGGTGCATAAAATGTACTGAGCTAACCACGTCAGACTCAAGCACTCGTTCAGTGTACATAAGCCACACCGCAAATTAAAAAAACAAAACAGAAAAGTGTGGAATTAGTATGACTAGGGTTTTTAGAAATGAAAATCAGGCAAAGATTTAAGATCCAATATGCTTGCCTTTTTCTCCTCTTTCTCCATGAAGTTTTTAATTTGGAGAATTATCTGGTGTATTCAGTGGGAATACATTTCTGAAACAAAAGCAATTAGACACTTTAAAATATTACGCAAAGCATATTGGAGTGAAATCTATTCTTCATGGGTTTTTTTTTTTCTTCCATTGTATTGTGTAACAGTCAAGATCTCAAAGTTGTTTGTCCACTTACAAAAAGGTTGAGAATTTTTCATGCCTCCTTTGGCCATGAGAATTTACAAAGGAAATTCTGTTGGATTTAAAACCTTTGGGAATATTAAATGCTAGGTGTGAGGGTCCAGTCTAAGCAAGCCTGTTCGCGGATGTATCTGCGGGCTCTTTTATATTTTGCCTGGTTCTTCTTCTTGCAAATATTTCCCTTTAATTAAACTCTATTATTTAAACATACACAGCTTGAGCAACCCTAAACTGAAGTGCTCCATAATTTGGAATTTTTCGAATACTAACATTATGTTGCAAGCAGAAAATTCAACACCATTAAAATTTATCTCATGCACAGAATTATTGTAAAACACTGGATAAAGCTACCTTCTTGCTGTGTGTATAAAGTGTACGTGAAGCACATTAATTTCATGATTGGATGTGGGTCTCATTCCCAAAACATCTCATTATGTGCACACAAATATTACAAATTCCAAAAAAGTCCAAAATGTGGCCCAAGCATTTCAGGTAAGAGATACTCAACTTGTGTTCTGGAGCATAAGTTGTCAAAATAAGTTTCTGGAAACATAGTTCAAATCATTGAACTTGAGCTTGAGCTTGACCCCTACAGTGAAATGGATGCTGCATGCTGTCTTAGTCTGCTTGGGCTGCTGTAACGAAAGGTTAAAAATAGGTGGCTGCGGGGTGGACACTTGGCCTAGGCAGCTACAATGTCCCTTGGGGGCCCGTATTCCATATCTGAGTGTCTGGGTGAGTCTTGGCCCTCCTTCCGAGTCCAGCTTCCTGTTAGCATGTGCCCTGAGAGGCAGCAGGGGACGGCTCAGGTGGTTGGGCCCCTGCACCCACTGAGGACAACTGGATTGAGTCCTGTCTCCTGCAAGCATTTGGGGAGTTAACTAGTGGATGGAAGATTTCTCTCTCTCTCTCTCTCTCTCTCTCTGCCTCTCAAATATGCAAATTAGTTAATAAATTATTTGCAAAGTAGGTGGTTTATAAACAGCAGACATTTGTCACAGTTCTGGAGGCTGTGAACTCCAAGATCAAGATACCAGCAAAGTCAGCGTCTAGTGAGGGCCTGCTTCCTGGCTCCCAGGTGACGGCTTCCTGCGTCCTCACATGGAGGAAGGGACAGGGTAGCGCCCTGGATTCTCTGATAGGAGGGCTTTGCCTTCATGACCCAACTTCCTCCCAAGGGCCCCACCTCCAAATGCCATCGTCTTGGGAACTAGGATCTCAACATATGGACTTGGGAGGGGAGGGGACACATTCAGATCATAACAAGTGGAATTCCACAGAACGGCCTCTCTGTAACCGTGTGCATAGCTCTGTGGCTGTGTAAGAGGCTTGTCTGCACCAACCCCTTCCCTGTGCACTCAGGACCTGCCCTTTCAGGATCAACCCCAAACATCTCGAGGGTCTGCATTCCCCTTGGGAAGCCACCTCCACTACCCTAGGGAGGAGGAAGGGCAAAACGCCTGGCTCCAGCTGAGATCCGTGCAGAAGTTCGGGGGTAGGGGCACCTCCTGACTGCAGCAACCTCAACCATGCATGGGCTAACTGAGCTGCTACTCACTGCTGGGAACTAGAGTTGCTCCAAGATCGTCACTCCCCACTTCTTTGGCAGGGGCAGTTGACACTGTCATTTACCAGTGGCTGCAGGACACAGCTATGGGCCACTCTCCTGGTGAGATGTTTTCCCCACCTGGGAGAAGACGACAGAGGAAGCTTTGGCTCCAATCCTGGGAAACTCCCGTTCCCTGGCCTCCTTCCTACACTCTACACATGACATCGCTCATGCTTGTAAACACCTCTGTCCCTCCCTGTTAACTCACCACACGGACTAGAGTACACACAAGCACATGTAGAATACCCAGCTGATTAGTTATAGAAAGAGATCTAAGAGTCTGTATCCTCAGGGTGGTATTGATGATCTTCAGCCCTGTGGACTCCAGCACAGCCAACAGAGTTAGCGTAACAGGGAGATTTGTACATTCCCTCTCCTGGTGGGCTTTCCTTAGAGACCACTTGGACAGCTGACCTATTTCACTGTCAGAAGCCATGACATGATGCTCAGATGTCATATTTTTCCTGACATCTGTATACTTGAAAATGAATAATCCTGCAAACCCGCAGCTCAGCACTTGGCTGAGATTCGTCAGAACTTTCCCAACTCCTGCAAATCAAATCTGTTTTTTGTTCCATGAGGGAGTGCCTCATTTATTATCTCTCCTAGGAGAAAATGTAGTAGAAACTAGAGAATTGGGTTCAAAGGATAAATAGCAGACAGGTAAAATGATCCCAGAATAATTTCTTATGAAAATTATATCAGACTTGGGTTTTTTGGGGGGATATATAAGTGTAACAACAATAATGTAGTATCTCAATCTTTACTCTCTTTGAACTCTTCACCAGTAGATTATTCAAATGTCAGGCAAGAGAGCACAATATACCTAAAACAGACAAAAAAAAACCCACATGTGTTTAGTGTAATTATCCACAGAATCCCGGTTGCCCCTCTTCCAGGCCAGCTCTCTGCTGTGGCCCGGGAAGGCAGTGGAGGATGGCCCAAGTCCTTGGGCTCTGTACTCTCATGGGAGACCAGGAGGAAGCATCTGGCTCCAGGCTTTGGATAGGTGTAGCTCCGGCCATAGCAGCCATTTACAGGGTGAACCAATGGAAGGAAAACCTTTCTCTCTGTCTCTCTCTCTCTGTCGAACTCTATCTGTCCAATAAATAATTAAAAAATCCTCATCTTACTTTTTTCCCCTCCTATAAAATAAGTCTTCACAGCTTACAAAATAAATCTCTTTGCTTTGTTTTATTCTAAAAAAAAAAAAATCCTAAAGATAAATATCATTGTATTATTACTCTCATACTGTTGTGCTTTCTTTAAGATTTATTCATTTATATGAACAGCATATTTATTTACTTATTTATTTATTTATTTGTATGAAAGGCATAGTTACAGAGAGGCAGAAGCACTCCCCAAATAGCCACAATGACTGGAGCTGGGCCGATCCGAAGCCAGAATCCAGGAGCTTCTTCTGGGTCTCCTATGCGGGTGCAGGGGCCCAAGGATTTGGACCATCTTCTGCTTTCCCAGGTGCATTAGCAGGGAGCTGGATCAGAAGTGGAACAGCTAGGACTTGAACCGGCACTCATATGGGATGCTAGCACTGCAGGCGGCAGCTTTACCAAGTATGCCACAGTGCCTGCCCCTTACTATCATACTTTTAATCAAGAGGAGACTGATAGATCTAGTGATACCTTTGTAGCAGATGAAAAATGTATTTTTGCTTGCCAAGAAGAAAAGTGATAGAAATTGATTCACTACACTCCTTTGAATTAAAAAAAAAAAGATAAGTCTTCACTATCAAGGGGAAAAACGATGTGATGATATTATATGCTTTATTCTAGAAGCATAGATTTAGACTCTCCTCGAAGGGTCTGGATTTGCCTTTGTGAGATGAGTCTGTACAAATGATATACCCCAGGATGCAAACCCCAGGACGCAGGCTGGTAACAGGCCTGATGAGGTTGTTGGTAAGTAAGAATGTGTATTATTTTGACCAAAATATTAAATGCTATCAAAATGTGTTAAGATGTTCAAGTCAAAATCAAGTCATCATCCCCAGTACCCACCTTTGTCATCTGCTCTGTCTTCTCTAAGCATTTGAAAGCCTCTCCTGAGATGAACCAGCCCACCCAGGCCTTGGGCAGGCAAACAGCCACTCCACTGCTCAACGACAGCCAGACACAGCAAGAAACAAAGTCATGTCCCTGGAGAAGGTGTTAAGACCGTCCCTTGGGCCGGTGTTGTGGCGTAGTGAGTAAAGCCGCCGCCTCCAGTGCCAGCATCCCATATGGGTGCCGGTTCCAATCCCAGCTGCTCCACTTCCAATCTGGCTCTCTGCTATGGCCTGGGAAAGCAGTGGAGGATGGCCCAAGTCTTTGGGCCCTTGGACCCAAAAGGGAGATCCAGAAGAGTACAATGTCATCTTCTCTGTTCTTAAAAGTAAAAATTATCCCTTAAAAAAAGAAATCTTGTGTGGCCAACACTGTGGCATATTGGGTAAAGCCACCGCCTGCAGTATAGGCATCCCATGTGGGTGCCAATTTGAGTCCCAGCTGTTCCACTTCCAATCCAGTTGTCTGCTATGGCCTGGGAAAGTTGTAGAAAGTGGCCCAAATCCTTGGGCCCCTGCACCCACATGGAAACCCGGAAGAAGCTCCTGGCTCCTGGCTTCAGATCTGCACAGCTCTGGCCATTGCAGCCAACTGGGAAGTGAACCAGCAGATGGAAGACCTCTCTCTGCCTTTCCTCTCTCCGTGTAACTCTGACTTTCGAATAAGTAAATCGATCTTAAAAAAAAAAAAAAGCAATCTCATAAAAATGTCTTCATTCTCCCAGCAGGCATCATACAATGCCACAGAACACACAAGGTCACTCTTGAAAATGTATGGCTTGTGTTGTCTTATTGCGTCAATGTGGGCAACTTGTCTGCTCCAATCTGTTTACAATTTGCAACTTAGGATCTCAAGTCCTTGAAAGCTTCTGTACTTAATATTTTTGTTGCTTGGGTACCTGTCCTAGCTCTCCACAAACTACAAGTTTACTGAAAGGAGGAAGGGTTACTCATCCTTGGATCGAAACTATTTAAGACTAATTTCATTCTGTTGTTGTTTATGTCATCATAGTTCCTAGAACAGTCTGTTCACACAACAGTGCAGAGCAAATGAGCAAAGCCAAAACAGGCCGCCAGGAACTCCACCACGCACCCACATCCACAGCAAGTATCAACCTCTCTGCTTCTGGAAATGATGATGCCCAGCTACCAGTGGTGAATCTGTTAGTAACTCCCAATCTTGCCATGGTTAAATAACGTTTCTGCCCCCTCCCAAGTTCAGGCTGGAACTTGAACTCCAATGCAACAGCATTAAGAGGTGGGACCTCGAATTGGTGATTGGCTCATGAGGGCTCCTCTCCTGTCACTGGGATTAAGACCCTTATAAAAGAGGCCTCACACGGAGTTTCGCCTTATGCCCTTCTGCCTTCTGTCATGTGATACAGCAACCAGGCACCACCTTGGAAGCAGAGCAAGCAGCCTCGCCAGGCTCCAAATCCTCGGGCACTTTGACCTTGGGCTTCCCAGCCTCCCGAACTATGAGAAAATCAATTTCTCTTCTTTCTAAATTACCCAGTCCAGGTATATTTTTTTTATATATATAGCATCACAAGTAAACTAAGATAGTTGCGTAGACATGACTACAGTAAGAATTGGCATAGCACTAGTCTGTGCTATGGTAACAAATAAATATGCAATCTCAATGGTTTCTCAGAGCCAAAGTGTCTTTCCTATTCACAAAATGTTTCATGCAGGTTAAGACCTCTACAAGAATGGTCTCCTTGATGTGGTCTCCCAGGGATACAGGCTGCTTTTATCTGGTGGCTGCTCCATGTCAAAATGGCCACCATCAAAAGGAAAGATGATGATGGGAAGTCTATGTTTATTTTTAACTAGCTCATACCAGAACTAGTTAAAAAAAAAAAAAAAATCCCCCTTTCTCATTGCCCTTTGCATCTAGATTCAACTCTGACGGATGCTGGGAACTAGGAGAGCCCACGGAATATCTGATGAACATCACTATCCCAGTTATACAACTTGTAATTGTACTTGTAGAGGGCTCTGGCTGTACTGATAAAGTGCATGCCAATGATGTAATGTTTCCTTGTATAATTGAATCGAGTGCCACACTTTTATATTAAAATAAGATCCTTATTTACGCAATTGATATTCAGCATTTTCAAGGAAGGCGAGTCCTGTAATGCAAATGTGCTTTGTGCTTCATACAAAGCAATGAGGTGTTGGGACTTGGCTTCAGCAGAAAGTTCTTAAAATAATATATCGGGCTCATCTGCTAAGGCCGTCCCTTCTGCTGCAGCTTGCTACTGCCCAGTTTTTATCTCCTATAATAGTAACCAGCTCCGAAGCCAAAATAAACTCTCTAGTTCTCTAGAACACCCCATCTGCCTCATCCTTCAACACGAGGAGCCCTTCCAAAGTGCTTAATGGCTGACGCACAGCATACTATAAATCAGTTGTCACATGGCTACATCCCATCGGGGCGAAAAAGAGGAGGCGACTTCACTGTTTTCATCACTGTAAACTTTTGCATTTCATACAGCAACTTCTGGATCACTAACTTAAAGACTGTCTTTGATGTAATAAATTAAAGTAGTCATACCCTGTGTGAAAGATTATCTGACTTTTGTAAAACATTCCACTGAGGTCAAAATAATATCAAAAGATAAGAGTCACAAAATAAGGTTCACATCTATTAATGAATACATCTATGCTATTTCTATGTACACAATAATCAGTTCATTATCGTGCTTTCCTTAGTTCACATCACTGGAAGAAAAAGTTATTGAAAGCTTTGTCTTTGTAACATATAATTAATGCTGTTATAACCTATAATTCTGATAATCTCTTGAAGGCTATGGCCAAAAAGTGTTATGAAAATCACACTGATGTTATTCCAATATGAGCAACATTTTGAAATACAAAAGTAAAAACAGAATTTTAAAAATGTCAGGAAATCAACTTTCCTCCTCCTTAAGTGTTCCCCCTAAAGGTACAAATGGAACTCGGTTCTTCTAATGTCACCCTCACCTGGTTCCTGATGCCATCACATTCAAACCAATGAACCGGAGCTGGGAAATGCCAACAGCTGGCAAAAAGCACCAAAATAACTCCTTTCCTTCAACGTGTTGCGATCTCTAACACTGGGAGGTGGTTACCCAGATCCAGAGACAGGTGAAAGCATACACACACACACACACACACTCACTTGACAACATGTGTATCCTAGAAAAAGTGTGTGTCTTTACTTTTGTACTGGATTCACTCAGTGTACCAGTTAAGATGGTTTGGGCTGTGAAATGGAGAAAACAGAATCTGTATTGTCTTAAACAAGGGGGAAATTAATTAACTCACATAATTATTTTTAAAAGATTTATTTCCTAATTTATTTTAAAGGCACAGTGACAGAGAAAAAGGAAGAGACAGAGAGAGAACCTCCATTTGCTGCTCTCTCTCCAAATGCTACAACAGTGGGGGCTGGGCCAGACTGAAGCCAGGAGCCAGGAACTCCATATGGTTCTCCCACAAGGGTGGCAGGAACCCAAGGACTTGAGCCATCATCTGCTGCCTCCCAAGTGCCTTAGCAGGAAGCTGGATTGGAAGCAGACTAGCCAGACTCAAACAAGGCTCTTCAATATGGGATGCAGTCACCCGAAACAGCTGCTTCACCGACTGTGCCGCAGAACTAGCCCCTTACGTAAATATTGAAGTCTGGAGCAGTGCTTCTCAAAAATAGCTGTAGTGAGGGCAGTTGTTCTCGTCTTACTGCTTGCTTCTTCCAATCCATGGCAGAATGCGACATGATCCTAACTCACAGCACTTGTGCCGAGTGTGTGTGACTTGCAACTCAATCTTTTGTTGGACAACACTCAAACTGAACTATAACCTATCGGGCCAGATAAATCCACTGGCCACACGCTGAGATGTGATAACAAGGTTTAATTCCTATGAAAGTGTCTAAGCACTTATTTTCAACTTCTGTGTTTATGTCATCACTGAATGGTAACCAACTGTTCACAGATGGTTCCCAGCCTACGGTGTGAGTGGCTCTGGTCTAGAAATAGGGTAGGCATGGGCAGGATTCTTGTTCCGTCCCCATGACATTCTCCAGGGTACCCTCCTCTGTGCTGCAGCTGCTTTCTTGGGCTGGTGTGGTGATGCTTCAATGGTTCCAATCAAATATACAATGACATTCAGAAGAGAAGGGTGGTTGCTTCAAAGCTACGGCAGAAGAGCAAAGAAGTCTCTAGAAGCCTCTAATAAGATTTCCACACATCTTTTCCTTAATTGTGTCACAACCTGTTCATCCTGAACCAACAGCAAGCAAGGAGAAAGGATTGCTCTTGGAGCAGTTGGGCCAGTTCTTGGCTCCGCGTAGGGGATCGATCCTTGGGGCACATAGGTTGTATAGGACAAATAGCCTGTTAGACATGAAACTGGGCTTATAAGCAAAAAGAAAGAAGGAACAATGGATGCTAGTTGACCATCAACAATGTTGAAAGAATTTGAGCTCTGCTATTTTCATAGTTACTAGTCAATCAAAGGGTATTAAGTTGTCATTAATACTAATTAGTAGCTTTGCATTACTCTTGGGCTCACAATGAGCCTGCCTTGCCCTAAAATCTCAAACATCTGAAGAAACCCAACTTTCTCCAGTCATGGTGACCAGGAAGACATTTCATAGAGCAAACCTAGCTGTGAGAGACAGAAAATGCATAAAGGAGGCCGGCGCTGTGGCTCACTAGGCTAATCCTCTGCCTGCGGCACCACCACACTGGGTTCTAGTCCTGGTCGGGGCGCCGGATTCTGTCCCGGTCACTCCTTTTCCAGTCCAGCTCTCGGCTGTGGCCCAGGAGTGCAGTGGAGGATGGCCCAAGTCTTTGGGCCCTGCACCCCATGGGAGACCAGGAGAAGCACCTGGCTCCTGGCTTCGGATCAGCGCGGTGTGCTGGCTGCAGCGGCCACTGAGGGGTGAACCAACGGCAAAAAGGAAGACCTTTCTCTCTGTCTCTCTCTCTCACTGTCCACTCTGCCTGTAAAAAAAAAAAAGAAAGGAAGGAAGGAAGGAAGGAAGGAAGGAAGGAAGGAAGGAAGGAAATGCATAAAGGAATGAGAGAAGGCAGCTCCAAAGAAATGGAAATCATTTGAGCCAGAGCACATCTGATGCTTCAGAACATGTCTTCTAAAACTGTTTTAAAGCCAACTGCGTATTTTCCTTGGGCGCTAGCACTGTGGCACAGAGGGTTAAGCTCCAGTTCCCATCTAGCTCCCTGCTAATGCACCTGGGATAGCAGCGGAAGATGGCCTAAGTACTTGGGCCCCGACCACCCACATGGGAGACCTGGATGAAGTTCCAGGCTCCTGGCATCAGCCTGGCCCATCTCCAGCCATTGCAGTCAATTGGGGAGTGAACCAGTGAGTGAGAGGTCTCTGTCTCTCCTTCTCTCTCTCTCTCTCTAAGTCTGCCTTTCAAATAAATAAAAAATCTTCAAGAAAAAGCCACTGCATATTTTCCTATTCCTCAAATATGAACTATACATAGTGACTTCCTCCCAAAGATGGAAGTAACTTTACAATGAAGAAACCTGAGAAATGGCACTTCAGTCAGGGGACCTAAGTCAATGTCAACAGTGATAAATCACATACATACCCTTGATAAGATACAGTGAGAGGGGCCAACGCTGTGCCATAGCAGGTAAAGCCACACCTGCAGTGACAGCATCCTATATGGGCACTGGTTGAGTCCTGGCTGCTCCACTTCCAATCCAGTTCTCTGCTATGGCCTGGAAAAGCAGTAGAAGATGGCCCAAGTCCTTGGGCCCCTGCACCCAACATGGGAGACCCGGAAGAAGCTCCTGGTTCCTGCCTTCAGATAGGCTTATCTCCAGCCATTGAGGCCTATTGGAGAGTGAACCAGCGGATGGAAGACCTCTCTCTCTCTCTCTCTCTCTCTCTCTCTCTCTCAGCCTCTCTTCTCTCTGTGTGTAACTCTAACTTGGAAAGAAATAAATATATCTTTTTTTAAAAAAAAGATACAGTGAGAATGACACTTCATCTATTTGGTCTTCCTCCCAAAAATGCTTAGTCCCAGCCTGATTATGAGAACAACATCAGACAAATCCAAATGGAGAGATATGCTATGAGCTACCTAGACAATATTTCTCCAAACTTTCAAAGCAATGATTACTAAGCAAATCCGAAGAAACTGACAAAACCAAGAGATACGTAAGCATGCATGACAAATGAATACAATGTGGAAATCCTGGATGTGATACTTGAATAGAAAAAAGATCACAAGGAAGAACTAGATAAAGCAAGGGAAATATAAATAAAATATGAACTTTTGTTATGACAGTCTTTCAACTATGATGGAGATAGAAGGAGCTGGAAACTCTTTACTGTCTCTTCAAATTCTCTCAAAACTGTTATAAAAATAAAATACATTAATTTTTTAAATACTAGGTCCAATTAATGATTAAAAATTATTGTTTGACGAATACAGAGTTTCAGTTTGTGACAAACAAAAGGTTCTGAGGATGGACAGTGGTGAGGTTGCACAACAATGTAAATGTGATTAATACCATCAAACTGTGTACTTTGAAACAGTTAAAGTAGTAAATGTTATGTACATTTTACCAAAGTAAAAAAATAGCAAGGGGCCAATGCTGTGGCATAGTGGGCTAAGCCTCTGCCTGTGGTGCCAGAATCTCATGTGGGCACTAGTTCATGTCCCAACTGCTCCTCTTCTGATCCAGCTCTCTGCTGTGGCCTGGAAAAACAGTGGAAGATGGCCCAGTTGTTTGGACCCCTGCACCCGCATGGGAGACCTGGAAGAAGCTCCTGGCTCCTGACTTTGTATTAGCTCAGCTCTGGCCATTGAGGCCCTCTGCGAAGTGAACCAGAGAATGGAAGCCACCCCCCCCTTTCTCTCTCTCTCTCTCTCTCTCTCTCTCTCGCTCTCGCTCTCGCTCTCGCTCTCCCTCTCTGCCTCTGCCTTTCTCTCTAACTCTACCTCTCAAATAAATAAATATAATCTTTAAAAAAAGAAAAGAAAAAATATAACAATAAAGTATGCTACATACTCCATTAGTGGTGTCACTCAGTTTAATGATAGGTATCAGGTGTGTACTTTGTTCCCAAGAAGTGTTTTTATTGCATTGCAACATCCAATTATAAGAGAAGGGTGGGGGCAGTGCTGTGGCATAGACGGTTAAGCCTCCACCTGCAGTGCCAGCATCCTATATGGGCACCTGTTTGTGTCCTGGCTGCTCCACTTCTGATCCAGCTTCCTGCTAATGTACCTGGGAAAGCAGCAGAAGATGGCCCAAGTACTTGGGTCCCTACATATGGGAGACCCAGGGGAAGCTCCTGGTTCCCAGCTTTGGCCTGGCCTAGCCCCAGCCATTGCAGCCACTTCAGAAGTAAACCAGCAGATTCTCTCTCTCTCTCTTTCTCTCTCTCTCTCTCTCTCTCTCTCTCTGATTCTGTCTCTCCTTCTCTCTCTGTATCTCTGTGTTTCAAGTAAATAAAATTTTTTTAGAAAGAGAGAGGGTCAGTAATTGTTGATGGGTTTAAAACAGAAAAACTTTCCAGGAAAAAAAAAATGTAACTTGAGATCCTTCTAGAAGGAAGAGGAATGACTGTGAGAGGAGGCTGGGTGAAATTTGATCTAACAATGTTCTGGGAGGAATGGGGCTTCTAACAGACCTTGGAGTTGAATGTGCTTTGTGCTAGACTAAAGCAGAGAATCTGGTGCTTTCATACCGACTTTATGGTTGCCCACCATCCTGCCCACATGTTTGTATGTAAACTTTCTTCGAATTATCCAAATTTGAGTGAGCCATCTGTGTCTTGTTGGGACTCTGACTGATATACAGAATAAACATATAAGCCCCCATATTTGGATCCAGCTTTGGGAAATCTTAAAAAGAAGACTCCAGGTCACATGACATTTGGTGAGAAGCCCCTGGGGGGTGGGGGGGATCATGCTGATGTCCAACTTGCAAGCAGACAAAGGTGATGCTTGGTACCCTTGTCAGCAATATGGGTAGACAGGTGTTGTCCTGTTGGGGTCTCAGAGAAGAAAGGATGAAAAGAGTGGCAAGTGGATCTGGAAAGGACCAGGAAGCCATGTCCAGCACATCCCACGACTCTGGCTCCTCAATCCCTCCCACTGAACCAACCCAGGGCCTTCTCATAGTTGATGCTGGGAAGTGATTGAGAAAAATATTACAAAAAGCTTGTAAAGTACATTAGTTACAATATCTTTGACTGTACAAAAGAGTAGAAGCAACTAATAGAAGTCAACTATGAGATTTATTACTTTACATTAAGTCCAGAGGAGAGACAGGCTCAAGGCTAGGTAACGCATGATTCCATTATGTCCTCAAGAGCCAGGGGCTCTTTCCATCTCAGTGGAATGAGAGCAAGGTCTCCTCTTGGTGAGAGGTGACTACAGGTGTCCTGAGTGTCACAGACCCAACCCAACAACATCCAGTCAACGGTGGGAGCATTTCACTCATTGCTTTTATTAGTGAAGAAAGCCTTTTCCGAACCTGCTGATGGAGCAGCATCAGATTCCAGTAGTCAAAGCTTAGGCCCAAACTATTCTCTAGTGATGTAAATGATGTTGTCACTTGAATTGATCGTGACTCACCCTCCAGGACCATGAGAGGGCCAGAGTCAGGGCTCTGCCAACAAGAACGAGGGTGGGAACAGCTGCAGGGCAGCGTCCAACATGCTCGTTTCCAGAGGGAATACAGTACATGGGTACTCCAAAAAGTTCATGGAAATGGAATTGAAAGATAATTTACATTTTCCATTTCCTTGGAAGAAGCTTCTCTGTAGCTTCTGCCTTATCCCAACTCCCACTCAAGTGGAGAGGACCCTAAATCAAGATAAAAATGTTTTGGTAAGAGGAAGACTGGAAATTTCTCTTCTTTCCACATCCCTACTTTTAAGGAAGTGTATTCTGAGGATTTACTTACTTTCTCCTTCTCTCACCCATTCATTCAACACATACCTGTTGAGAACTTAGTACGTGATACCTGTAGAAATGCAGCAATGAATAAGGCAAAGCCCCTGAACTCCAGAAGCTTACACGTGATGTCAAGGGAGTGACGTGGACAACTCTCCAGATACAGAGGCAGTGTAGATGACCGCAGTCAGAGCGAGCAAGGACATCAGGAGGTACCTTCCACTCTGGAGAGCTGGGTGCAGCTTTGTGCAAAACAAAGGAGGGTTGAGTGGTTTAAGACTGATTTTAGGGGCCAGTATTACAGCGTAGTAAGTGAAGCCATCACCTGCAGTGCCAGTATCCCATAGGGTGCCAGTTCAAGTCCTGGCTGCTCTACTTCTAATCCAGCTTCCTGCTAATGCACCTGGGAAAGCAGTGGAAGATGGCCCAAGTCCTTGGGCCCCTGCACCCATATGGGAGACTAGGAAGAAGCTCCTGACTCCTGGCTTCAAAACAGCCATTGCAGCCATTTGGGGAGTGAACCAGCAGATGGAAGACCTCTCTCTGTGTTTCTCCCTCTATCTCGCTATAACTCTGACTTTCAAGCAAATAAATAAATATTTTAAAAAAAAGACTTATCTTAGAAGTTGACTTTGGAAGGAAGAATAAAAGACCTTTCTAGCATAGGACAGTGGCCAGGAAACAAGCCAAGGCCATCTAGGCAAAGACTGTGTGTTAGAGAAGGCCTCACTGAGCTGTCTCTGGGACCTTGAAACAAGGCATGAAAGAACATGGCAGGATATCCCAGCCATGACACCCCAGCCAGGGCACATCATAGGAGCAAAGGGCAGGCCAGCACCGCGGCTCACTAGGCTAATCCTCTGCCTTGCGGCGCCGGCACACCAGGTCCTAGTCCCAGTTGGGGCGCCAGATTCTGTCCCGGTTGCCCCTCTTCCAGGCCAGCTCTCTGCTGTGGCCCGGGAGTGCAGTGGAGGATGGCCCAAGTGCTTGGGCCCTGCACCCCATGGGAGACCAGGAGAAGCACCTGGCTCCTGCCATCGGATCAATGCAGTGCGCCGGCCACAGCGCGCTGGCCACGGTGGCCATTGGAGGGTGAACCAACGGCAAAGGAAGACCTTTCTCTCTGTCTCTCTCTCTCACTATCCACTCTGCCTGTCAAAAAAAAAAAAAAAAGAAGAAGCAAAGGGCCAAGAACAGAGGTAGAAATGTCAATGCTAAATGTATGCATATGAAATGGTTAGAGAATCAAGAGATGTGAGATCTATAACTACACACATCGCATGCCATTGCTTCGTAATGAATGATACTAATATCATGCCATCATGATAGTGATGATGATGGCAGCAACAACCCTGATTGACAGCTGAGGTCACTTCTAAAACCTGGTAGGTTAGCATAGGTATTCCCTTGACTATTCTTACAGTGCCACCTACAGGTGAACTTGGAAAACACATAGCTCGCCCTTTGAGTCCCTTGACCTATAAAGTCTAAAGACTTGTTTGGTGCATTTAGAGCAAGAGTTGTCAAATATTTAGCTAAGGATTTGCAGTTGGGTTTGCAACCATACCAACAGGAGCGCTACCATTTTGGTTGAAATACTCCCAGCTCAGAAAATTGCACTACCCCACAAGTTAATCAGTTTTTCTATACATAGTTTCTTCCAGTGTATAATTACTGGACTGGCTTTACATTATTTTAGGAGAGTATCAGCCGCTAATTGTGGTACAGTCTGAATGCTTTGAAATGAGCTCGGCTGAGTATGAGAATAGCTCAGCAAATTTAGGGCTGTGTGTGCATCATTTTTCAAGTCTATTGTCTATCAGGACACTCCACATGGCAGATTAATGGTACAGTCCAATTTAAAGGGCAAGCGACAATGGAAATTGACCTGCCTCCCACTTCACTTTGACTTTGCTAAGCCATTCATTACTTAGCACCTACTTGTCACACTCAACTCCCAATGGATATCTGAGCTCACCCAAGCATACTGGGCCCAGGCTCTGGCATGTGGCAGAGCCCCTAACATGGCCACAGGCTAACAAAAGTCAAATCATTTGGACTGTGTAAGAGAGAGCGTCATCCCTTGCCTCAGGTCTCCGTTATAGAATGGAAATTTCCATTCATCCCTTAGAGGCAAAAATACTCAAAATATTCCCTCTGGTTTCTTTTGACTTCCTTAGCTGCTGCTCAGTAGGGGAGAGGAGCACAGTATCTGATGGGTTAGTTTGGAAAAAGAATGAACATGAGTGACTCAACCATTTTCGCTTACTCTGTCCATGTTCTATTCTCGGGATATAGTGTTCTCTTCCACATGACAACCAACTTGCTGTGCAGGACTGTTCTTATTCACGTCAAGCAGTACTGTCTTAACAGTTTCCCAACAATTGAGAAAATTTCACATATTGACTTAGCCAAAAAAAAAAAAAAATAGAGTGTACTTCCTAGTGGAAGAATGGAGGAAAGAAAGAAGCTAAACACTTGTCTGCCATAATAGGAAATGAATAGGTATTATCTAAAGTCAATGAGTCAAAAGATACCCATCTATTATCAAAAATATAAAGCAGGGAAAAGGCCAGAAAAAACAACTAACACTGTCTTTAATGGTTGCCAGTGGGGAGGGTCCCTGCGGAGAGTAGAGAAAGCTGGGCATCTTGGTGAACTAGACTGCTGTCATGACCAGCACAGGCTGGTGGCTTGAACACGGGTATTTAGGAGTATTTTTCACAGTTCTGGAGACTGGACATCCAACAGAAAGGTACCAATGAGTTTAGTTCCCGGTGAAGTTTCTCTTGCTGGCTTGTTAATAGACATTATCCCCACTACGTCCTCGCTTGGCCTTCATTCTGTACACACAGAGGGAAGAGCAACCTTTCATGTCTCGTCTTCCTGTTACAAAGACACCGGCCCTTTGGGATTAGGGTCTCACCCTTGTTTTAGACTCCCAACAGATTGCTTTTGACCACACAAGTCAAGGGGCTTCCAGATCATACAGATGCTAACAGGAGACAGCTGAGACTTCTTCCACAGCCCTTGATAAGAGCCTGCTGAGCCCAGCTTTAGCAAAGAATTCTAGTAAGCCAATTGATGAAGAACGTCTCCCCTATGCTGATATCCAGTCAAGCTCCTCCTCCCTTACCCTTGAAACAGATCAGCTCCCCCTCCCTTGCCTCCTGGATGCCCAAGGAATTATCTTAGTAACTTTCCACTCACTCTCTCACCTTGCCCATTGGATATAAATCCCCACTTTTCCCTGCTGTATTTGAGTTGAGTTCAGTCTCCCTCCTCCATTGCAATTGTGTTCAGTAAAGTCTTCCTTGTCATTTTTACTGAGTGTAGGATCATTTCTCTTTAATGTAATATAAAGAACATTTTCAAATTGCCATTCCATGTCATCCAAATGGCAAGAAATAACACTTCAAGCTTGTAAACTAAATTTAAAGTAGAACTAACTCTTCTGTCCTGGAATAACAGCCTCCCATCCCATCCCATATGCCCATCTCTTGCTTTTCTTCTTTGATAATCAGCTTCCAAAATGGCTCCCAATGTCCCCACCTCCTGATGTTTACTGTCTTCCTTGTGCTAGTGATGAGCTTCTAGTGAAAAAGTATGGCAAAAGCTATGTGATATCATGTTTGAAGTAGGATTATAAGAGCTGTGACCACTCACTTGTAATCTCTCTTGCCTTCTTAATTCACATGTTTTATGAAGCAAGTTACTATGTTGGAGATGACCATGTGACAAGGAACTAGGGATGGCCTCTGGACAACAGCCAGCAAGAAACCCATGTCCCTAGTCAATGACCTACGAGGAACTGGATCCTGCCTACAACCACATGAGTGAACTTGGAAGTGGATCCTACCCCAGCTGCCTTAAGATAACTACAGCCATGGCCAACACCTTGCTTTTAGCCTCTGGGGGATGCTGAAACAGAGGACCTCACCAAACCTGCACAGATTCTTGACCAAATGAAACTGTGAGATAATAAAGGTATGTTGCTTACACCGTGGGACAGTTTCTATACAGCAACTGACAACTAATACACCTTCTATGATCATAGTCTTTTGTGGAACTAAAACAAAAAAGAAAGATCAGTGTGACACACTAGTTTTTGAATAGTTTATGGGGACTTAGAATCTACTCCAAGACACTGGGCAGGTAATAACCTGGTATCAACCTAACTCAAGAAGAGAAAATATTTGTGTGGATTTAAATTCCAATATTTTGTTATCAACTCCAGTCCTTTATGAATCTTGTCTGCATATTATACACACAGGGGAACAAGAGATGTTTAACATCCCTCTGTAACCCATAAGCCGTCTCTCCATCTCTGGTTTTGCAGAATTCTATTCATTCACTCAACATTGAGAAAGCACTTGTTAACTGGGCACTATTCTAGCTAAGGGGATTCAGTGGTGAGCAAGAAGCCAAGCTCCTACCCTCACAGTACTCATGTCTTACTGATAGGGAGGACAAACAAAAATACTTTTTAAAAGTGTAATATATTTCTGATTATGAGATGTGCTATAAGTATGAATAAAATAAAGTAGGATAAATTGTGATTTGCTGCACAGCATTGAGAAGAGGGATGAGTATATTTAGTGGGGTTGTCAAGAAGATAGCTCTACTATGGAAATATTTTAACAGTGACCTGAAATAATAAGGCAAGCTATGAGAAAAATCTGACAAAGAGTATTCTAGCCTGATGCAAAAGCAAATGTAGAAGAAAACAAAAGGCAAACGTAGAAACCCTGACAGAGGAATGAACTTGGAATGTCAAGAAACATCAAGGATGGGACCAGCACTGTGTCATAGTGGGTTAAGCCGGCATCCTATATGGGCACTGGTTTGTGTTCCGGCTGCTTCTCTTCTGATCCAGCTCTCCGCTTGTGGCCTGGAAAAGCAGCAGAAGATGGCGCCAGTGCTTGGGCTCCTGCACCCACATGGGAGACCTGGAAGAAGCTCCTGGCTCCTGGCTTCGGATCGGCTCAGCTCCGGCCATTGCGGCCACTTGGGGAGTGTATCAGCAGATGGAAGACTTGTCTCTATCTTTCCCTCTCTCTGTCTTTAATTCTACCTCTCAAATAAATAAATAAATCTTTACTAAATAAATAAAAAAGAAGCATCAAGGAAACCAGCAGCATCAAGACAGAGTGAGTGGAGATGAGGCTGAGGTTGGGGAAATGCAATAGGGCCGGAGTATAAAGCTTAGTTTAACTTTCATTCTGCACTTGAAGAATTGGAGTTGAGATTGTTCCAGAAAACCTAGCTTTTGTGTATGGAGATGTTAAGGTTGTTCTAAAGCTGCCTCCATACTTTTATTTTAAGATCTAGTTATTTTTATTCAAAGGTCACAGTTATGGGAGGGCTGTCAGGGAGAAAGAGAGAGTTGGGGGGATCAGTCTTCCATCTGCTGGTTCAATCCCCAAATGGCAGCAATGGCCAGAGCTGGGCCAGGCTGAAGACAGCAATTAGGAGCTTCATCCAAGCCTCCCACACGGGTGGCAGGGGCCCACGTACTTGGGCCATCTTCCCAGGCCATTAGCAAGGATCTGGATCAGAACTGGAGAAGCCAGGATGCAAACTGGTACCCAAATGGGATGCTGGTGTTACAGGCAACAGCTTAATCCACTGTGCCACATGCTGACACTGCTCCACACATATTTTATGTTTGGCCTAAAGCTTTCTCCTGCACAAATGGTCTGTAGTCTAACTTGTCTTATATATTGTAGACAGATGTATATATATATATATATATATATATATGTAAATAAAATTTGTGTATATATATATATATATAGAGAGAGAGAGAGAGAGAGAGAGAGATTAAGGAATTGAAAGGACACAAAGTTCATAAGCCTGGTAGTGGGAACATGAATGGGATCCAAGGTCAAGTGTCACTTAAGATTTATCCACAGTATTTCATTTTGTTAGAGAAAGACACATATATCAAAAATATTCTGTTCAATCCAGGTAGTAAGAGAATGGTGCTTTTTCTACTATTCTATCTTTCTGTCCATGTAGGAAATAACTCAACTGCACTACTCCAGTTAGATGGAGCAAAAGGAAATTTCTTCTGCATATTTATGGCCATATGAAATGACTGCCTTGGGCACATGAAATCAGATCTCTGTTTTGGACTCAGGATGACAATGCTCTCCTCCTTGTACCCAGGAGCTGGTCTCCTGTGATTCCTAAGAGGCCTCTGAGGCTTTGGGCCTCTACAGTGCAGTCTTATCCATGCTCTTCAGCAGAGCAGCCAGGCCAGGGTCAACATCACTGTCACCATCTAATGTGAAGAGATCTGTTCACAAAGCCCATTAACCTACCTCCAATCAATTCATTAAAAAGGGGGAAGGGGCGGCAGGGGCCTTGGTTAACACAACACCTGGGGGACCGGCATTGTGGTACAACATGTTAAGCTACCACCTGCCATGTCGGCATCCCGAATGAGTGCTTGTTCAAGTCCCAGCTGTTCCACTTCCAATCCAACTCCCTGCTAATGGTCTGGGAAAACAGCAAAAGATGGCCCAACTGCTTGGGCCATGCACCCACATGCGAGACCTTGGTGGCGTTCCATGCTCCTGTCTTTGGCCTGGCCCAGCCTCAGTTGTTGCAACCACTTGGGGAATGAACCAGCAGATGGAAAATATTTTCTTTCTCTCTCCCTGTCTCTCCCTCTCTCTCCCTTTCTCTCCCTCTCGCTCCCTCTCTCTCCCTTTGTAATTCTGCCTTTCAAATAAATAAAATAAAATCTTTAAACAAAACAAAACAAGGACACTACTTAGGAAGCTTACTTCCTGTGTCAAAGTGCCTAGATTCAAGTCCTTACTCCTCTTCAACTTGCAGCTTCCTCTAATGCTCATCCTGGAAGGCAACAGGTGATGGCTCAAGTGTTTGGGTCCCTGCCAGCCACGTGGGAGACATGGGTTGTGTTCCTGAAGCCTAGCGTTGGCCCAGCCCCACCCCAGCTGTTTTGAGTATCTGCAGAATGAACCAATGAATGGAAAATCTCCTTCTGTCTGCCCCTAACTCTCTGCCTTTCAAAGAAGGTGGAAATAAGCACGAAAAAAAATTTTTTTTGAAAAAACTGCTCCATCTGTAGAATGACATCCAAGGACGGAGAGAGCCTGTGAGCTGAGAAATAAATAAATTTCAACCCAAATCCAGATTTAAGCTTTGGATCCATCGACTTCATTCAGCCGGGGGCCTGGATGGACATGGTGGTTATGAAGACTAGAACTGCACACGTGGGCTGGATCACATTGTCACCACAATGGTCATCAGCTGTCCTCTGATGGTGCTTGACAAGGGAGGTGTGGGGAGGGACGCTTGCTTCCCTTTCCCCCTCCCAGTGGGCGTTTCTGAACACGTTGAATTCACACCCCTTGAATGTATGCAGTGTTGGAGTGTCACAGAGCTGACCTCAGCCCCGTCCCTACAGATCCTGACTTTCTATACGGTGAGACCTCTGGCCCCGCCTTCCACTGGCATGCTGATCTCATCTCCTCACTCCTCACTCCTTCCCGCCAGTCTCAGGGTGGGAGGCGGGGGGTGGGGGGTGGAACGGTCCATCTCCTCTTTCCTGTGGCCAAGGAGACTGTTTTCCTCTTCAACATGAGGATCTTCACACTTCTCTCTTTTTCAAAAATCAAGTCAATCCACTTCTTCTAAGTCGGGACAAATCCGCCCACCCCCTCAGTGTGGGAGAGGACATCTCCCACTTGGTTCAGAATTAGATAAGAATCCTGATGCCTGAAACCCAGGAGCAGGGCTGGTCCTTAGTCCAGAGCTTTCGCCTTACTGCCGGGGCTCCTCAGTGCACTGCCCAGGTCCCCTGGTATGGGTGGGTTTTGGGTGTCAGATAGATGCCAGGGTCTCTCCCAGTGGCCCACTTGGGAGACTGCAGACTTCTTCCCAGAATCCCTTGCTGCTGCCAGCCTTAGCCATCCCTAAGCTTTCTGCAAGTGCCCTCAATGAAAATGCCCCAGCAGATACATTCCATTAGAAGACAATCCTGCCATACCACCTGGCAGAGACTGTTAGTAAAATGGCACAGTCTTATCTGTGGCGTGATCTACAGCCCCCACCACCACTGCTAGAAGCCAGGTGACAGATGGCCCAACCACAGGTGCCTGCTCCACCCTCACCTTAATGGGATTTGCTGCTCCTACTTCCCTGTCCCCCAGGCAAAGATATAACAGGATCTGCTTCCCATACACATGCTCTCTCTCCAGATCTCTCTCTCTCTTCTTCACCCTCTCTCTTGATCCCTCTCTCTCAACTCTCCTCTCTTCTTTGCCTCTGCCCTCCGACCTGTCGGATTTCCCCCATCAATAAACACTTTCCCTTATTCTGCTGTTTGGTGTGTTTTGTGCTGGCCTTACATAGACCATCTGGGCTGCTCTAACAAAATCACTCGGTGAAGTCATTTGTGAACGACAGGAACGTATTGCTCACAGGTCCTGAGGCTGGCACCCAGCAAGCGCTCTCTGCTCCACAGAAGGCACCCCTGTGCATGCCCGTGGGAAAAGGGCAGAGAGGCAGAATCCACTCCCTCATACACTCATTTACATGGGCACCAGCCCCATCCACAAGAGCACAGCCCTCCTGCCTTATCACCTCCCAAAGGCCTGTCAAAGGGCAAACAGAACACAATCATGCCAACTCGGCTTGGAGACCTTAACTGCCTTTGTTTTCTATTCTAGAATGGAGCAACACCTTATTCCATAAAGTAGAATAGGCATTGTGATAGGTTGGCAGAACAGGTTGGTTTTACAGAAAGGGGCTGGAAAAAAGCAGAAACAGAACCCAAAAAAGCAAATGGATCATCTCGAAGTTACTTTCCTTGGAAGAGGGGGCCAGGTTGACAGAACAATAGAAAAATGACTGATTGGTTCACATCAGGTCACTGCCCCCTTTTGTGAAAGGATTGGCACAGGAGAACTTCCTTATCAAGTCATTGAAAGCAGCCTGGTTGGGAAATGTAGCTGTTGTCTCTCATTTCTCCTTCTTTCTTGGAAGGTCAGATAGCTTAGTTTCATTTGGTGATGCAAAATGTAGCATGGATGACTCATTTTCATGTGCAGTCTTGGGCCCAGTCCAGCAGCCCAGTCCAAAACAATGGCCTCCTGGAATTGTTATTTAACAGGTCCCACCTGGGGTGCCATCATGGCACCATCTTATTCCAACACACGAATGGACAGACACCAACATTCAGGCCGTAGCCCCACCCAGCCTTGACCTCCACCTCATCCACTGGCCTCCCTTTGGGGAAGAACTTGTGTTTCTCATTCCTTTTGAGACTAAGGGGAAAATAAAATAAATAAGAACTACTCTCAAATGCTGAATTTTTGTTTTCATGTCTTGAATCTGTTTTTCCAGATGTCATACCAAGAGTGACACCTTGGTTATAAAACGTTGAAGCGTATGCCAAAGTAGCCTAGGTTTTAAATCGAGATGTCCACCTGTTCATCTATCCTTGCCTGCAACCCCCAGCCATGCCCATCATCATCCCACATGGGTGTCTCTCCCTGACAAGGAGAAACACCACAGTCAGGGGGCTGGCTTTGACTACGCTGGATTGCATTTAAGAAAACCATAATCAAATGGCAGTGTTTTATGATAAACAGAAATAACTGTGGTTCACAGGATGATTAAGACACAGAACTGCACTGAGAACTCAGTTTTACTGAAGTTCTGCTACGGTTCAGTTTCAACCCACCCTCACCCTAAATCCAGCCCCAAACCATTCTCTTTCCACACTCCTTAATATCCCTACCTATCCCATCCCTCCTCCAACTTTCTCTAGAATGCTAACCCAATCAAGTCACTCCCCTCCCATTCACACATCCCATGCTTATTGCCTTTAGAACAAAACACACGACACAGCAGCATCTTGGAAAAGCAGCATCCAATGCCTGCCCAGAACACACCATGAGCTCCAACCAGCCTGAGATATGCAGAGTCTCCCAACCAAATGCTGTCCACCATCTAACAACTTCACCTTTCCCTCACTTTGGTTCTTCTGAATGGCACTACTCACCTCCTTTCTCCCTGCACCCCACCCTCACCTTTGCCAGTTCACACCATGTTAACACAGGCGGGGGCTCTCAAGTCAAACCACTTGGGTTTCAGCTCAGCTGTACCTCCGTGGCATGCTGAGAAAGACTCGGAGCCTCTCCATATCTTAACATGAAGATAATGATGTTATAAGGTAAAACATTTATAATTGATTTAAGATTAGTAATAGTAGCACCTACTCAGAGGGAAGTGATATGTCACAGCACAGAACAATCTTTATCTCCTCAAGGAGTCTGTCTCCTGCACTCTTCCACACTGTTGTGAGCATCCCATTGGTCTTGCTGGGTTGTGAGGTTTGTTAGGCATCAGAGGGTGGATTCCCTCGGGTCCATGACTTCTTCATCCCTAGCCCAGTGCACACAGCAGCTCCTTTTACAACAAATACATCACAATTATCGAAGCTCAACCAAACCATGGATTTCAACCCTGGTTGCAAATTAGAATCATCTAAGGAACTCTGAATATGCTGCCTGGGACACAGCCGGGCCAGTTCCATCAGGATCTCAGAGGACTAGGCTCACAAACCAGCACCGTTTACTACTTTCCCTAGGTGGTGCTAGTATTCAGCCAGGACTGAGAACCACAGACCCAACCTCACATTTAAATCTCAGCCCACTAGTTTCATGACCTTGAGGAAGTTAGTAAACCTCTCGGAGTCTATTTCCACATTTTATAGGTGCGGATTAAAACGTCTAACTGCCATAGTCACATTCAACGAGTGTCGCCATTGACCCTGCCCTTTTCTCAAACATCCAATGGATGTAGCTGCCATGTTTGCTCTCCCACACTCCCATCGCCTTCACAAATCAAGGACAGAGGGAGGGATGTCAACAATAGGGGATTTTCTTGTCTTTCATGCTGTCAGGTCATCACTTGAGTCTCTCCACAAAAGAGGCAAAGTCCCACTGGGCAGTCCTTGCCTACCGATAAAGCTATTTTCTGTATACTCTACCAGTAACCATGGCTTTGCCTTGCCTCTTCAAGTGCAGGGGAGCTGCGGTTTCCCACCCTTTCCATCCACACAGTCCAGCACTGTACCTTGTTAGTTGGCCTTCACTCTGCCCACACTTCAATAAATAATCCAATTATTAAAATCTCCCATAGACTCACTTGAATGTGCCATCTGTTATCCTGACATGATTATAACTTGGGATCAGTTGCACTGAAAAGAGAGATGAAAGAGAAAGAGAAGAGAGAACTCATCCGGCAAAGTTTTAGAAAAGTAAAAACAAAGGCCGGCGCCGTGGCTTAACAGGCTAATCCTCCACCTTGCGGCGCCGGCACACCGGCTTCTAGTCCCGGTCGGGGCACCGGATTCTATCCCGGTTGCCCCTCTTCCAGGCCAACTCTCTGCTATGGCCCGAGGAGGCAGTGGAAGATGGCCCAAGTCCTCGGGCCCTGCACCCGCATGGGAGACCAGGAGAAGCACCTGGCTCCTGGCTTCGGATCAGCGAGATGCACCGACCGTGGTGGCCATTGGAGGGTAAACCAACGGCAAAAAGGAAGACCTTTCTCTCTGTCTCTCTCTCTCTCACTATCCACTCTGCCTGTCAAAAAAAAAAAAAAAAAAGAATCCCAATCCTGATTCTGTAACTAGGACAAATTGCTTATTAATTCTGAAACATGGGGTATTAAGTCTTATCTCATTGGATTGTAAGGTGCCACATCATGATAATCACATTCAAGTTTTTTAACACTTTATGTATCAGACAATTTGATAAGCATTTCTATGCATTATTTCATCTAATCCCCACCAAAACCATACCAAGCAGATGCTACTTTGAATCTTCATGCATTGTGAGGAGACCAAGGATCTGGGAGGTTGAATATTTTAAGATCAAACAGTAAGCGATAGCATAGAATATAATATATGCTATAGGTGCTCTGAGCACCCCATTAGGTACATATAAATGATATCCTCTCATATTTTGATAATTGTGGGAAATAAGCCCACCTGGGACCACCTACCCCCCAAAGGACAGACTCAGAAATCTGAAGGAAGCAGAAAACGGGGCCCTGTGGTAATCTTGTGTAGCCTACTCATGATAAAATGAAAAAGCCATGAGAAGGGTGAGATAGTTCTTAGGATAAAACTAGAAATTCAGCATGGTGGGGTTGGCACTTCTGTCCTGTCAAAGGCAGCTCTGGACAGAAGCAAGCATCTTTTCCACTCTTAAAGGGATTTCCTCCTTCTCATTCCAACAGGGACTTGACCTAACGCCTATTAGCTCTTCTAACCCCTCACATTCCCCCCTCCCAGGAATAGTGGACTAGGACCCTGCCACCCACATGGGAAGTCAGGGTTAAGTTCTGGGCTCCTGGCTTTAGCCTGCCCCAGTCATAACTGTTGTGGTCATTTAGGTAGTGAACAAGCAGATGGAAGATCTTTTTCTGCCTGTTTGTATGTCTCTGATTCTTTGTCTTTCAAATATAATTAAAATAATTTTTAAAAAATTAAAAAAAGAGAGGCTGGTGTTGTGACACAGTGGGTAATCTGTTCCTTGAGGTGCCAACATTCCATATAAGCACTGATTCCAGACCCAGCTGCTCTACTTCCCATCCAACTCCCTGCTAATGTGCCTGGGAAAGCAACAGAAGATAGCCCGAGGACTTGGGTCCTTGCTACCCACATGGAAGATCCAGATGGAGTTCTTGGCTGCTGGCTTCAGCCTGGCCCAGTCATAGCTGTTGTGGCCATTTGGGGAGTGAACCAGCAAATGGAGGATCTCTCTCTCTCTCTCTCTCTCTTTCTCAGACTGAATTGCAAATAAACAAATAAATAAATATCTTTTGAAAAGTAGTGAACTTTCGAAACAAATAAGAGCAATGATATTGTTTTGCAGTTGCATTGTGGGCAAATAAAATAACTTTGAATTTATACCTCTTAGATGGTTTGCCCTGCAAGTCATAGAAATCCAATAGGACGTGCTTGAAGTAAGGAATTTTGTCAGTTCTCAAAACCAATGGTCCCAGACCCATTCCTCTGCTTTGCTCCTGCTTTCCCCCTCTTATTTTCTGATGCTATTCTGAGCTGGCTTCTCAGTTAGCCGGAAATGGCTGCCTTTGGATCTGGAGCAATGCACCTACCTGCTCCCATCCTGCAAGAGAGCCTAGGAAGCTCCCTACTACACTTTTGGGAACACACAGGATCTTCCCTAGAAGTCTCCAGCAATATCTCTTTCACCAGAGTTGCCTCATTCACTGTTCATGAGCCAAATCGCTGATCAGGAGGTCCTGATTATTCTGATATCAACCAGGTGCAAGCCTTCCCCTAAGGAGAATCTCCCAAGTTGCACTGTTGCTTCCCAGAGAGAGGAATAGATCTTGGCAAGGCAATTATCATATCCACTAGTGTAGCTGCAGAGGAAAAGGTCTGAAGGTAGGGTTGGCTCGGGTGGTGGCAAGCATTTGCTAACTTGTTGCTGTGGATTTGTCTGAGAGGAGAAGCATGATGGGGGCAAGAGGCGTGGAGTCCCCACAAAAACCCCGGGAGTTGTGTGAAAGCAGGCCAGAGGTGAGCAGCCTGCAGACTCATTTATTTTAGTTGGTGCAGCAGCTTATATAGCCAAGGCAGCCAATCCGGTCAAGGGGTGGTTTATGCTGTAACCAATCAATGCCTGTTGCCAGGCAGGCTCCTTTGCCAGGTGGGTTCCAAAGCCATTTCCTGAGTAACTGATGCTCACTCACCAGCGCCATCTTGGCATGGCCTTCTCATTCCACCACAATAGCTGACTGAGGAATTGGGGTTTAGCACAGTATGTAACCTAAGGGAAATGAATGGTTGCAGCACTGAGGGAGGCAAACGGATTTGAAGACCCAAATTCTAGGCCTGGTTCTGCTGCTTGCCAGCTTTGAGAGCTTCGACAAGTCCCAGGGCACCATTTCTTTATCAGTAAAACAAGAAGAATAAGGAGCACTCTCAAAGGCTTTGTGATACTATGAGAATTGCAAAATGGCAATTTATCATTCATTGAATCTGTGTTTGACAAGAATTTGTTAAATGCTTTTGGGGAAATGTAGTCACATAATACTAAAAACGAGTGATACTGAAAACATGAGTTCATTCAAGAAGCTGCAGTAGGCTCCTGGCTACTGAAATTATTCTCTGAAAGTTATTTCTGGCTGTGCAACTATGCTTTGACCAAACTGAAAGCCAGCAACCCAAGTTTTCCATATTCTTGAAAGGGGCATTTACTCATGCCATCATTCATTCAATGACCATACTGGAGGGATGGGGTATAACAATGATGGAAGGCTGCTGTATCACTGGTTAGCCCTGCTTCCTGCTTTCACCATGTGGCTGAATTTGGTAGTCCAGAGAAAGCAGACTCCCCCCACCCCCACACACACACTGGTAGCAAAAACCCTACAAAGGAGAGCAAGGGACTGATGCAGGGTGAAGCAGCACCTCTCCTTAACCCATCTCCTTCTCCTAGATGGCTTAGCACCTGCTGACTCGGCTCTTGAATAAGTTTCTCTTTTCATTCCATGTTCCATGAAATTTATGAAGTGCCCTCATGAGAACAGTTCCATTCTTTCCCTCCTCTTCCTGGGCAAAGCGCTTCCAGCAAAGACGATGAGGTCTGTGTGTTCCAGATTTTACTCCATTGACATTCAGAGAGATTTGCTCTCACATCTATTGACGTCCAAAACCAGGTTTTGCCAGTACTGAATTCAGCCGCCCTACCCATATGTTGTGAGTCATCATTGCAGCTGTCCCCAGCCAAATCAAACATGGAACTTTCTGGAAATTTCTATTTAGTTTTGTTTGGAGACATTTTTAGAGAGAAAAGAATAATTAATTCTCTTACTGTGCCACTTTAAACACATACCTTGTTATTTCAAAAATTTTTGTACCAAAATAAATTTGTCTTTTCATTCCATTTTCCATGAATGTTTTGAATGAAAAAGATAAGTTTATTTTGGTACCAAAAATTTTTTGAAATACATGCACATGAGGGGTCTTTGAAAAGTTCATGTAAATGCAAATTAAGAGAAAATTATGGGGCCAGCGCTGTGGCATAGTGGGTAAAGCTGCCATCTGTAGTACCGGCATCCTATTTGGGCACCGGTTCAAGTCCCGGCTGCTTCACTTCCAATCCAGCTCTCTGCTATGGCCTGGGAAAGCAGTAGAAGATGGCCCATGTCCTTGGGTCCCTGCACCCACATGGGAGACCTAGAAGAAGCTCCTGGCTCCTGGCTTCAGATTAGCGCAGCTCCTACCATTATGTCCAACTGGGGAGTGAACCAGCAGATGGAAGACCTCTTCCTCTCTCTCTCTCTCTCTCTCTACCTCTACCTCTACCTCTCCTTCTCTCTGTGTAACTCTGACTTTCAAATAAATAAATAAATCTTTAAAAAATAAAGAGAGAGAAAATTATGCATGGGTAATTTCATACCCAAAATGTCATAGTAAGACAAACTCACCACTGTAGATACTCCTATTCTAAAAGGAAGAATGGGAGACATAGAGGTCTCTCTTACACGGCAATTCTAAAACACAGGGGTGCTTCTAAAATATCATTGATTGGTGGAAATAAAAGATGCTTATTTTGGTGCAAAAAATTTAAATCCATGCATAATTTTCATAAAATGCATCTTCCATGGAGTTTTGGAAGCCTCCTGTACAGCTGGGTCCATGTTGCCAGATCTTTCCACACTAGCAGCAGGCAAGATTTCTTGATCAGAATTCATTATTGTTCCCTGGGGACAGCATCCCCTTCCTATCTCTGTGACAGCTCCTGGTTCTACACACTGGGCTCCTAGCTCAGTCTTCCGGGACAGCTTTTCAATAAGAAATGGCTTTCAGTCTGTCTCCTACCTACAGAGAACTGGAAGCCCAGAGGTCATGTTTTGTTCTGTTTTGTATTGGTTTTGTTTGTGGGTTTTTGTTTGTTTGTTTGTTTTATTTTTGTCTCTTATCCCTTTAGACCAAGCTGGCAATGTGTTTGCCAGTAAAACTCTTTAAACGTTTAGGAATTTCCTGTGACTCTGCTATGGGTCTACTCAAGGTGGCAAAGGTCACATTTAAAATTCTTTTTTTGAGACAGGTCCCTTTGCACTTTGGTGAAAGAATATTCTTTTTTCTACCAAGACAATCTAGTAGACATCACCTTGAGTCTTTCAGTGATCTTAAATCTCATGACTCAGCTATGCATTTAATTTGGGGGCTGGCTCCAGAGCTCATTTCATTTTTAGGATCTTTTTATTGGTTTTTGAGACCAGGGATGAAAAACAGTGTTACCTTCCAAACCAGCAACTTTTGGATCCTCGATATTTTCTACAAACTCCACTCTATTGCGACCCTGGCATCCCACATGGGTGCTGGTTCGTGTTCTGGCTCCTCCACTTCCGATCCAGGCCGCTGCTAATGCACCTGGGAAAACAGCTGAGGATGGCCCGAGTCCTTGGGCCCCTGCCCTCACATAGGAGACCCAGATGAAGCTCCTGGTTCTTGGCTTCGGCCTGGCCCAGCCCTGGCTATTGTGGCCATTTGAGGAGTGAACCAGTAGATGGAAGACCTCTGTCTCTCCTTCTCTCTCTATAACTCTGCCTTTCAAAGAAATAAACAAATGTTCTTTTAAAAAAAGAAAAGTTCCGTTCTTTTGTAAAACTTCATTTGGGGGCAGGCTTTGTGTTACACCAAGTTAAGTCACTGCTTGAGACATCCAGATCTTGTAACAGATTGCTGGTTTGAGCCCCAGCTGCTCCATTTCCCAGCCAGCTGCAAGTGTGCACCCTGGGAGGCAGCTGGTGGTGGCTCATGTAGTTGGGTCCCTGCCACTCACACGACACACCCAGCCCTGGCTGTTGCAGGCATCTGGGGAGTGAACCAACAAACGGAAGATCTCTTTCTCTGTTGCACTTTCAAGTTAAATGTAAAACAAACAACATTAGAGATTTAGTTAGTTATGTACTAAGGAGAGAGTGTTCGCATTCCTACCCACCGGCTTACTCGCAGTGCTCCAAATGTCATGACTGTGTCCGAACAGAGCTGGCAGCTGGGGGCCAGATCCACGGTGCAGCGAGTCAGGCACCGTTTGTGACATCAGCAGCCCAAACCAGAGCATCTGTTCAAGCCCCAGCTGCCCCAGCTTCCAATCAGGTTCCTGCTAACGTGCCTGGGAAAGCAGCAGAGAATGGCCCAAAGTGTTGGGGCCCCTGCCACCCACATGCAAGATCCAGGAGGAGTTACTAGTTCTTGGCTTCAGCCTGGCCCAGACCTAACTCTTGTGGCCACATAGGGGTGAGCCAGTGGATGGAAGATCTCTCTCTCTCTCTCTCTCTCTCTCTCTCTCCTCTTCTTCTTCTCCCCCTCTCTCTCCCTTTCTGTCACTCTTCCTTTCAAATAAATGAATTAAAAAATCCTAAAGAAAAAAAAAAAGTTTGGGAGCTGGAAACTAAATGCTGATCTCCCATTTGAGTGGCAGGGGCCCACCTACTTCAGACATTACCTGTTGCCTCCCAGGGTACACATCAGCAGGAAGCTGGGATGGGAAGTGGGGTTGGATCTTGGACCCAGGCGCTCCGATATGGGAGGCACCAGCATCTTAACTAGCTTCTTAACTGCTAGGCCAACCACCTGTCTCTGGCATTGCTTCCTACGCATTTAGCACCAACACACTGACACCTTAACGTTCTGCCCGATGACTTCCATAACCAGATCCAAAAGTGGATGGGTACCATTTGCGATCTTCCAAGTTATCACAGACAACAGTCTTGCAAATCGTTTGCTACTGCGTGATGCGGTCATCCCTTGCTCACCTTGCTGTACCACATTTTTGCTTGCATTTCCCATCTCCCCTAGTGCTTGCTTTGCCATGTATCTAGCCTTCATAGAAAAGGTCCACATCGCCGCTTGCTCCCTTTCCTGGGCTATTTCTCAGGATGGTTTTTTCACCCGGTAAGCTTGAGAAAGCAGGTGGTAATCCAGAGACAAGAAGCCTGCTGGCTCACTCTTGCTCTAAAAGCAGCAGAGTTCCCAAGCTCAGTACTTCTCATCAGTATGCAGCAAGGGCAGCACTCACGATGTCGCCCAAGGCTTTGGAGGAAAAGAGAACCAAAGTAATTGTGCTGATGATCACGGGCTTGCTCTGACGTGAGCAGTACATCCTTCCTCTCCAACACGGGAAGCTTGGTCTGTTGCCAGCATCCAGGAAACAGGAATAGACTCACTTTGTAGCCTATAGGCAGGAACAAGCCCAGTCCCAGATCCAACCTTGTCCATCTCCAGAAGGCATTCCCGGTTTAATTCTCCATACCAAAATCTGGACGAGATTTGGGAAAAAATCTCACTTCCCTATAATTGGGCTAAAATGACTTTCATTTTCTTTTCCTTTTTTTTTTAAGATTTTTTAAATTATTTAATTGAGAGGCAGAGTTAGACAGAGAGAAGGAGAAACACAGAGAAAGGTCTTCCATTCACTGGTTTTTCACTCCCAACATGGCTGCAACAGCCAGGGCTGGGCCAGGCTGAAGCCAGGAGCCAGGAGCTTCTTCCAGGTCTCCCATGTGGGTGCAGGGGCCCAAGGACTCGGGCCATCTTCCAGTGCTTTCCCAGGCCATCAGCAGGTAGCTGGATGGGAGGAGGAGCAGCCGGGACAGGAACCAGTGCCCATATGGAATGTTGGCACTGCAGGCGGAGACTTTGCCTACTACACCACAGCACTGGCCCTTAAAATGACTTTCATAACACCTTTTAAAATTCAGAACGATATCAAAACTCAGAAACTGAAGTCAATCCTATTAAAATCTCTGTGCTCACATAACCGTGTGTGTCTACAGCAAGCCTCGCCTGGGATCAAACAAAATATTGTAGCACTGTTGAACACTCCTTTCTTCGAGGAAGTCTTATCTTTGGGGTCATTTATCAAGCTAGCAAGAGAAAAATTCCAAGAGCTGGCCAACTCCATGACTTGATGTAATTCCTGAACTGAACCGTTTTTAACTCTATGATTCCCAAATAGTGTCTTACAAAATAACAAGTGACATGAAGAATGGAAATATAAGAAGGAAGAAAGGATGAGCGGCATGAAAATATCACCTACCATATGACAAAGAACTTCAGAAAGCACTTTACTGAAATCTTAGGATAATTATTATTTTTTTTTTTTGACAGGCAGAGTGGACAGTGAGAGAGAGACAGTGAGAAAGGTCTTCCTTTGCCATTGGTTTACCCTCCAATGGCTGCCGCGGCCAGCGCACTGTGGCCAGCACACCACGCTGATCCCAAGGCAGGAGCCAGGTGCTTCTCCTGGTCTCCCATGGGGTGCAGGGCCCAAGCACTTGGGCCATCCTCCACTGCACTCCCGGGCCATAGCAGAGAGCTGGCCTGGAAGAGGGGCAACTGGGACAGAATCCGGCACCCCAACCGGGACTAGAACCCGGTGTGCCGGCGCTGCTAGGTGGAGGATTAGCCTATTGAGCCACGGCGCCGGCCATGGATAATTATTTCTATTGTTTTACCTTCACAAGCAAGGGTACTGACTGGCACCTGGGAACACAGGTCTAGGGCCAGAGCATGTGAGTTTATAGTTCGGCTCACTGATAATTAGCTCTGCAACATAGGGCAAGTTATTCTGCTTCTTCAAGCCTTTGTTTTCTCATCTGTAAAATGGGGTTAATTCACTTTACTCCATAAGGATACTGTGCTATTTGAGGTGGTAACACACATAAAATGCTTTTACCATTGCTGTTTTAATTTCAACAAATAATGTTGATATCCAAAACACCAAATGAGGAGGATGAGGGGAAAAAATGTTAGCATGTGCAGGAACGAGAAGGGCTGTTTGGAACACACTCCGACTAACCCAAAAGGCTACACTGAAGGAATACAGCATTTCTCATGCCTGGGTTTGGGGATAATTGCAGACTGACTCCTGACACTGTTTTGTTGTTTTTTGTTTTGGGGTTTTTTGTTGTTGTTGTTGATGTTGTTATTTTGTGTGTGTGTTTTGTTTTTTGGTTTTTGTTTTGTTTTGTTTTGTTTTGTTTTTTTGTAAGCATTTTTCTAAACTCTAGGAATCTGATTTCCTTGATCTTGGACTTCTAGCCTCAAAACAATGAGACAACACATTTCTGCTGCTTAAGCCACCCATTTGGACACTCTGTTATGGCAACCCTTGGAAACGAACACAGCTTACCAGGCTAAATTCCCTTGTCTTGTCTGGCTTTGTCCTGTCTGATCCAAGTTAAGTCATAGTATGCCAGTGCTTAGCTGACCGGATGCTTTGCCCTCCCTCTCCCCATCTGTCCTCAGTCGCTCCCGAAAGAGCCTTTCAAATGGCTCTTAAGTACCCACTTTCCAAACCACCGGGAAGTGCAGTGTAGGTTTCTCATTTATTACCCCAGGGTGAGTGTCTCCAGGGTGAGGTTGGGCAATCCCTAGGCAATGCATGTGCATAATCAGCTTTATTTTTTCCAGCATGCGCCTGGTCCATGGCGGTCTGGCTTTTTGGAAGGCAGTCTTCCATGCAGGTGCTGTCATGAGGTGAACATCAGGCCCACCTGCCAACTTCCATCTGCTCATTCACTCCCCAAGTCCCGGCAGCTCCACTCCGCTTCCAATCCAGCTCCCTGCTGATGTGCCTGGGAAAGCAGATGGCCCAAGTGCTTGTTCCCCTGCCACCCACATGGGAGACCTGGATGGAGCTCTGGGTTTCTGGCTTTGGCCTGGCTCAGCCGCAGCCATTGTGGCCATTTGGGGAGTGAACCAGTGGATGAGAGATTGACCTCTCCCTCTCTCTCTCTCTCTCTCTCTGTAACTCTGCCTTTCAAATAAATGAAAACATTTTAAATAAATAAATAAAGTAGCCACCACCAAAGACAGAAGACAGGGCTCCTCTGCCCCGCCCACCCCTCCCCACTCACAGCCTTCTCCTTTCACATTGACATTGTGACGGCCAGTTATTGCTTCCTGTTATACATCTGCCACATACACATGCTTTGCTAAAACTACAGTAATTTTTTTTTTTTGCCTAATTCAAACTTTATACGGATGCAAATAATCCATTACATCCTTTACAGCTACCTTGCTCACTAGACATCGTGTTTGGGAGTTTAATCCATGGCATGTGTTGCCATAGTTCTGTACACCATAGAACGAGTATGACACAGTTTATTTGTTGGCTTTCTTGCAGATGATTTTTGGATTGATTTTTGCTCCTTTTATGAGCAAAGCTGCCCTGAACACTATTGTACCCTCGTGCACCCAGATATGCATTTTCCTGGAGAATGTCCGCAGGAAAGATACTCCGGACTCAGGGTATTCTTGTTTTCAACTTTCCAAAGGGATGGGAAATTATTTCCCAAGGGATCCTACCACTTTTCAGTTCCATCAGCAGTGGGAAAAAGTTCTTGTTGCTTCTTTTTGGCATTGGAGAAAGCTTTCGGGCATTCTGGTGGGTGGGTAATTGTGTCTGCTTGCAGCGTTCATTTGCATTTCCCTGATTGCTTCTTCATGGGCCTTGTTTCATTCACTGCCCTCTGATTTGTGAAATGTCTTCTCAAGCTTCTGCCCATTTTCTATTGGCTGCTGCTTCTTTTCCTTCCAGATTTGTAGGAATGCTCGTACTCTCTGGGTACCAATTCTTCGTCCATGGCTGGTCTTTTCTCTCTTTCCCTGTCCTTTTCCCGAAGTATACATGACCCTCCCCTGCTTTCACTCAAAAGTATCCATCATCTCAGGAAAAAAGAAAATCAATAAGAGGAATGCAAAAGAGCCTGTGCTGATATTTCGATTTCCTGAATAGATTCTTACAAACTGCATTAGGTACATTCATGTACATAGCAGCATTATTCACAATAGCCAAAATGTGGAAGCAACTCATGGGCTCACCCACAGATGAACGGACAAATAAAATATGGTACATTCACACAGAGGAATGTCATTCAGCCTTAAAAAGGAAAGAAATCCCGGGCCGGAGCTGTGATGCAGTGGATTAAAGCCCTGCCCTGAAGTGCCAGCATCCCATATTGGTGCCAGTTCAAGTCCCAGCTGCTCCTCTTCCAATCTAGCTCTCTGCTATGGCCTGGAATAGCAGTACAAGATGGCCCAAGCACTTGGGCCCCTGCACCTGTGTGGGAGACCTGGAAAAAGCTCCTGGCTCCTGGCTTTGGATTGGCGCAGCTCCAGCCATTGTGGCCATCTGGGGAGTGAACCAGCAGATGGAAGACCTCTCTCTCTGTCTCTACCTCTCTCTGTAACTCTGCCTTTCAAATAAATAAAATAAATCTTAAAAAAAAAAAAAAAAGGAAGGAAATCCTAACCCCAGGCTACAGTAGGGATGAACTTTGAGGACAGTCAGCTAAGTGAAATAAGCAAGTCACAAAAGGACAAAGACTGCACAATTCACTTGTATAAGGTCACTGAAGGAGTAAAATCCACAGAAACAGGAAAGGGGGCTGGCGTTGTGGTGTAGCAGGTAAAGCCACCGCCCACACTGCTGGCATTCTTATGGATGCCAGTAAGTTCCGGCTGCTCCACTTCCAATCCAGGTCTCTGCTGATGGCCTGAGAAAGCAGTAGAAGATGGCCCAAGTCCTTGGGCCCCTGCACCCGTGTGGGAGACCTGGAGGAAGCTCCTGGCTCCCGGATTCAGATCAGTCCAGCTTCAGCCATTGTGGCTATTTGGAGAGTGAACCATGGATGGAAGACCTCTCTCTCTCACTCTCCCTCTGCCTCTCTGTAACTCTGTCTTTCAAATAAATAAATAAACCTTTTAAAAAAGAAAGAAACAGAAAGTGGAATGGTGGTTGCCAGGGGCTATGGAGAGGGGAAATGGGGAGTTTTTGTGCAATGAGTATGCAGCTTCAATTTTGCAAGATGAGAAAGTTCTGGAGTTGGACAGTGGTGATGGTTGCATAACATTGTAAACACACTTCATGCCACTGAACCATACCCTTAAAGATTTAATGTGGTGGTTGCTTTTATCATAGTAAGAACAACCTTATTAGTACAGTCATTATTTAAAATAAACTTTTATTGATACAGAAAGAAGTAAAAAAATTTTAAAAATAGGTGACATGCAGAAACAAAAATGCAAAATTTTTTCATTTCTACAACCTTTGCTGGGACATTGCAGATCCTCTGGATCTGGAAATGACTTCATCCTTACATATGTTTTGAAAGCTGTTTTATTGAGAACCAAATCCCTACATTTCTATGTTCAAATTTTTCCAATTAACCCAGACAATTTTAAAACCAAAACCTGAGTTTCGTTTTCTTTTTTTTTTTTTTTTTTTTGAAAGAGTCAAGAGCAAAGTGCTGAAGAGGAACTCCATGAAATATATCCTTAAACAAGACCTTGGAAGAGGTTAGATCACTCCAGGGAGGAAAAGAAAACTTGAGAGAGTTGAGAAGGGAAAAGGAGCAGAGAGCAACCTTGGGACTGCCAGTGCCTGTCCCGGAGACCCTCAGTTCCCGCCCCCAGGAAGTGGGCTGGGATTACCACCAAGGCCAGCAACTTCCATTGCTGTTATGGGAACAGCTTGCTGCTGTGCTAAGAGACATCAACAGCTTCCTGGGTCCACAGTGGGCCCCCTAGCAACAGTGAGCAATGCGCCAGGTGACCCACAGCAGGAGACACCCATCAGTGTCACTTAGGACTTTGCACAGTCCATCTGGACCCACTCACGGCCTAGGACGTGTGTCTGTGTCCCTGGATATACCCCATTCTTGAGGAAAGCAGCACCTATGGCCAAGGGTTGTTTTAGGATGGAACAGTACACCCGAAGGCATCTGCCACAGTGCCAACCTCAGCTCTCTGAATGTCTATTTTCCTCCCTCTTAGGTAGGCCTGTCCCTAACTGCAATTACGCAGGAATTGGTGCCCTTGTCACCTGTCAAGCACCCCATTGGATGGTAACTCAATAGCTTACAAGAGAGGGCAAAGGAACACCACCTCTACGTTACCCAAGTAATGAGGTTGAGTCTCCTGGCGGAGGGCAATCAGACTCTGGATAAAGTTCCCAACACAGGACTTCCCATACTGTTGGGAGCAAAGGTGATATCACTGGAAAAAAAACATATGGTCTTCCTGCTTCGAAGATCATCGCTGATTTAGTTGTGAAAACTCCATGCCTAGAGTGAGTCTTCTAAGCCTCATGACTATGGTGTCAACCTCATGGATATCATGAGATATTTGTCATTGACTGAGAGGTTTCCAGTGAGTTTTATGGGCCTCAGAAATCATTAGACCCACAAAAAATTCAATCTGGACTGAAAAATTTTCTTGTACTATTTACATTCAGCAGTTTAGCCACTTTCAATACTGGGCAACACACAACATCCGTATTTGCTGGGTAAACACCAGGTACACAGCACCGTTACAGGCAGAAGGGTCTCACAAAGGAGAGATTAGATATGGCCCCTTGACCTCTGGTTTCTGAGTCTAACCAGAAAGATAAGACAACTTAAGGGTGCGATCAACACAGACTCAGGGGAAGAGTTAAATAGAAAAGTGCTTAACTTTTTTTTTTTTTTTATATTTCACAAGGGCTTTTTAGAAACCCAAATTCTAAAGGAAAATATTTTATTATTTGTCTTAATGCTCTTAGCTCTGCACATATTAATCATGATTTAGCTGAGCTTGTATTTTTATGTCTGCTTTAAACTTTACTATGCCATATTCATTACATTTAAAAAGAGATGAGAGTGAAATGGTTCTAGAGAGATGCACTTTTGAATGGAGGTCAGTGGTGATGCAGTTCAGGGAGATCCTGTGTGAAGGCCACGTCCTACAGAGCTGGCTCTCCATACTGAGGCAAAAGTGGGCAAACGGGCTTAAGTTCCTGGAGTTCTTGGAAATCATTGCCTGAAAAACTAACGCTAGCTCTGTCTGAATTACACGACGGGGTGGTCTGCCTTCACCCCCAGCTAGAATGGGTGTCACAGCACCAACTCTATGCCTTCAGAAGAACAATGTGGCAGGTCTCCAAGGAAGCACACTCACAGAGGGGCCGGAGGGGCCGCCTTGGGTGGGGAAAGCCAGAGATTTCCCTTCGACTCTGGGATGAGTTGCTACACTGCTTCCTTTAAATACGAACATTATACACATATTTTAAGGTTTTTTTTTTTTTTCAAGTCCATGAACTTAACCTTCCCAAACATAAAGTTGACAGTGGTAGGAAGGAAATCCGTGTGTATCCCTTTGTGAGTGGATCGAGGTAGTGGTAAGGTCTGGGGGTTTAGAGTGGAAAGCTCTGACTACTTCTGGGGCAGCTGATGGCAGCAGAGTTGAGCATGTGACTACAATATGAGCTTGTTGGATGTTTTAAGAACTTAGAACAGGTATTCTTTTTTCCTCTATGAAGAGATCATTCATACTATGCATCACTGACACATACCCCACCACTGTGAACAAGAGTATCAAGGAAATGTTGGGAAGTCTGCATGAACAGCTTGAAGAAGCCAAGCTAACATTACCTGAAGAAGGACAACTTGTCCAAATGATCATTAGAAGGTGGGTGTCTTTAAAAGGAGAAGAACAAACCATTGGATTTTTTTATTATTATTATTTTTTTTTTTTTAATTTTTGACAGGCAGAGTGGACAGTAGAGGGAGACAGAGAGAAAGGTCTTCCTTTTGCCGTTGGTTCACCCTCCAATGGCCGCCGCGGTAGGCACGCTGCAGCCAGCGCACCGCGCTGATCCGATGGCAGGAGCCAGGTGCTTCTCCTGGTCTCCCATGGGGTGCAGGGCCCAAGCACTTGGGCCATCCTCCACTGCACTCCCTGGCCACAGCAGAGAGCTGGCCTGGAAGAGGGGCAACCGGGACAGGATCGGTGCCCCGACCGGGACTAGAACCCGGTGTGCCGGCGCCGCAAGGCGGAGGATTAGCCTTTTTTTATTATTATTATCCAAGGATCCCACAGCTCATCTGAGGCTCACACAGAATGAATAGAAGGCAAACAGGAACACAGTGCAAACTGTCCACCACAATTCTTTCCACACTGGATTTCCTAGACTACCTTTATCTACAGTGATGCTTCCTAGTCAGTTCTCCAACTTGCTGTGCCTATTGATGAAGAACTCAACATACACAGTTCCCTAAACCCAGTCTTTGATGTTGGTTTGCAAAGTTCAAGGTCAGCCTGGAGAGTCAAGTTCTGCCAACCCCTTCCGAAAAAAGCAAGCAACTGGTCAACACTGTAGAGGCTGAAGGAGCTTCAAGGATTCATTCTTCTAAAAGGGCCTTCATATAGACACCAGCATAATGGCACAGTGGACTAAGCAGCCACTTCCAACAGCAGCAACCCACGTGGGAGTGCCAGATGAAGCCCTGGCTGCTCTGCTTCTGATCCAGCTCCCTGCTAATGTGCCTGGGAAGGCAGCACCAGATGGCCTGAGTCCTTGGGTACTTGATGGGAGACCAGGATGGAGTTCCTGGTTCCTGGCTTTGGCCTGGCCCAGGTCTGGCCCAGGTCTGGCTATTTCAGCCATTTGGGGTGTAAACCAGCAGGTGGAAGATTCTCCTCTCTCTCTTTCTCTCTCTCTCTCTCTTCTCTCTCCCTCTCTCTCTCCCTGTCTATCACTCATCTTTCAAATATTTTTTTAAAAAGCATTGTTCATATACCTCACAGTCACTTTATAACGATTCAGATATTGATTCATAAACTCCAAAAATTCTCATTCCAGACTCTTGGTAGGATCCTTGAGTAAAATGTTATAAAGAAAGCTGCCCAAAAGCAAAATGTTACAACAAGCAGCACAGGATGGAAGAGAAGATAAAGAAGCAAGGAGGTACCGAGGAACTTTGAGGATTTCCACAGAGATCCTTGAAGAGGGAAAGTCCTTAAGCTTTGTTTTTCCAAGAAAAAATCATGACCCATTCAAAGCAGTCTGCACAACTCTCATGAAATGATTTAAAAACCAAGAATGCATTAATAAACAGAATAATTAAACACCCGGTGCAGCAAGACTAGGAGGTCAAGGACCAGGATGATATGGGCCAACATGGATGTGACTATGTCATCTCACAGTTTAATTACAAACCAAAATGCCATCAACTTAATGAGGAGTTCCCCGCTGCTCCCATATAAATACATCTTTGAGAGATGAGTGTCCATTTTCAGCACCGAGCAGGGAATAGGACAGAAGTCCACTGGCAAAGTGCTCGGAGTTTCAAAACTGAACTAGACGGCACGTTTGTTCCCAGCCTGAGCAGTCCTCAAGAGCAGGACTTTTCAGATCTGGAGAGCTTTCCCTTCCAAGGTTTTGGGTACGCTTGGGTTAGCCTGGGAATGCCTGCACAGTTTGGGCCTAGGAAGCTGAGGTGCTGGTCAAACTGAAATGGCCAACAGCATGGCCCTGCTGACCTGCTGCGGGTCACAATGGCAGTCAGGGGTCTCCACGGTGACCTCTCTGAGTCATGGGGGCAGAACTGTGGGGTTAATGACATCCCAAGACTGGAGCGACCATAGTGCCAAGAACAGCTTTGACTACTGTAAGTAATCCCCACGCCTCACATTTAGATGAAAATATTTGAGAATTTAATCTGTGTTTGGGAACCAACTGGTGAGACGTTGCAGGAGGAGTGTTCTGTGTGAGAGCCAAGAGGTCCCCTTAGTGCTCTTGTCCCCTTGGAGTCACCGAAGCAGAACCCAAGAGGGACAGAAGGTCAGAGAAAAGGATTCTGGCGAGCTCTAGGCAGAAACCAAGAACGAGACCGTGGGGATTCCTTGTTTGCCCGAGTGCTGGGTGATGGCCTCCATGGGCGTCAGAAGTATCACTCAATTAGAGATTATTGTCCAAGTAGCCAGCAGAGCCACCCAGAATCCCTGAGAGATGTGTTCTTGGTTCATTTAGGTGGTTCCGGGGAGAAACCTTTCCAGGACCCATGTACGACCACAGCTGTTTTCCCTGATCTGCATCCTTGCAGCACCCACGTAAGTCTACGATTCTTTCACAGACCTTGTTATGCCTCCGGCCACTGCGGGTTCAGTTCCTTATTTCCTTTACAACCCAAAGCTCCTGCTCTTTTCTCCTAGAATGATGATATTCATTTCTAGATCATGCCACCTTTTATCCACCAATTAACTAAAATCCAATCTACCAGGATTTTCTACCTTGCTTTCCTTAAAAAAAAAAAAAAAAAAAAAAAAACGGATTCTTAGTGGCTTCAAGATGTTCTGTTCAGAGTCCTCAGGTTAGGCTCCTGTGCATTACAGGTGTGCCCTTTGGGAGGCTGAATATGAATACATTTTATCTCACTTCTCAGAGACCAGGACCCCAATAAACAGAATTTCATTGTGGAAAAATTAAAATAACCACTCCATTTCACAAGGTTGCTTGCTGAACGAAGCAACCATGTAACCATTCCTTCTGGAACTTAATCCCCTTATTAGGAGTGAAAATGTCATCTTACAAAGAAAATTATTAGATAGGATGGGTTTGCCTTTATTATATAAAGTTTAATCCAGACCTGCCTCGTTTTCCTTTATTGTTCTGTCAGTGAAAACTTCCTACAGATGTATGTTGAAACCGCAATGACACTCATATATGAGAGATGCTTTCGGTTGGAGCTTTCTTTGATACATATGTGTTTGTGTGTATGCATATGGATATGTTGTCTATTTTTAAATAAGTTTTATTTATTTAGTTATTTGAAAAGCAGAGCAACATACAGGAGAGAGAGAGGGAGGGAGAGGGAGAAGGAGACAGAGGGAGGGAGAGGGAGAGAGAGTTGGAGGGGGAAGGGAAGGGGAGGGGGAGTGTTGGAGGAAGAGGGGGAGAGGCGAAGGACAAGTGGGAGGGAGGGGGGAGAGGTGAGGGGGAGGGGAGAGGAAAGAGAGGGGAAGGGGTGAGAACTCTTCCATCCACTGGTTCACTCCCCAGATGCCCACAACAGCCAGGGCTGGACCATGCCAAAGCCAGCAGCTCGGAACGCCCAACAGGATCCCAACTACTTAAGCCATCATCTGCGGCCTCCTAGAGTGTACATTAGCAGAAAGCTGGAATCAGAAGTGGAATGGGGACGCAAAGCCAGGCTCTCCCCTAAGGGGTGCAGGCCCCTAAGGGGCTTCCTAATCACTGCACCTAACACGCACTCCAGCTGAGCACCTGTTAGCCTTCTGGGAGAGTTAAACCTCTAAGTCATAAAACCCCAGACGAAAATTACCTAAGTGGCCAAATAATTTTCATAAAACTCATGGCACATTATTCTATAGGAAATAGGAGGGGACTTCTAAAGACTCACAGAAAAATAGAATAAAAATAAATAAAATTTCCCTTGATGTTTTTGCAGACTCCTCATACTCTCCACTTTCCACTCCGCGCCTTGATCGTTTACTTCCTCCTGTGCTTGGTTACCCAGTTTCCAAAGCACACAGCAAAACCAGAGGGTGAAAGCATAGACAAGGGGAGATGGCTGTCATTTTAGGTTGGCAGCTACAGTAAGTGACAGCTGGCTGGCGGGGGAAATGGAGGAAGATACTTCTAGAAAGCCAAGAAAGGGGGAAGGACATTGGATGCATTGGTTAAACTGAGCTTGGGACACCCACATCCATTGGGGAGTGTCTGGGTTTGAGTCCCAGCTCTGCTTCCAATTCCAACTTCCTGCTAATGCTCACCCTAGGAAGCAGCAGATGATAACCCAAGTGCTTGGGCCATTGCCACCCACACAGGCAATGTGGACTGAGTTCTGGGCTCCAGGCTATTGCAGCCATTTGAGGAGTGAATCAGCAGATGGGAGACATCTCTCTTGCTCTCTCACTCTCACTCTCTCGCTCTCTACCTTTCAAAGAAATTAATTAAGAAATTTAAAAAAAAAAAAAAAGCCAGAGACCTAGGAGCTCAAACCCAGGAGATCCAGAGTAATTTAGTACCAGGGCAAGCAACCCAGTGTGGCTCTGCAGTCTTCACTCTGCTGTGATAACTGACATGGGATCCTCTAGTGGTAGAGACAGAAAGATACCCGTCGGATCTAGTCCAACTCTCCCAATTTACAGATGAAGAAACAGAGGCCGCAGGATGCACTGGGAGCCCCTGTGCAGGATCGCGGCTGGTTGCAGTGGTGCAACAATGGGAGCCAGACCCTCCTGACCCCAGGGGCCAGCTCTGTCCTCCCCCCCTGCCTCAGAAGGATTTCGTGTCTCAGCTTCAAAAGGCAATGAAGGACTAAGTACTGAAGATGCTTTCATGACACAGTGCTTGAGTCGGCTCAGTAAGAGAATTAAATGAGATGAAGCATAGAAAATTCTCTAAAATTCTCATAACTATTATTATGATTTTTTAAATATGAAAGTGAGCATTTTTGATAATAATATTTTAAATTATTTTGCTCCATCAGTAATTTTTCATGAAGCAATCAATTGCTGGGTGTCAAAAGGTTATCCTCAGAAAGATCTCCCATATGTACCCTAATGAAAAAGGTACTCTAGGGGCCAGTGTTGTGGCATAATGGGTAAAGCTGCCGCCTGCAGTGCCGGCATCCCATATGGGTGGCATCCCATATGTTGTGGCCATTTGGGGAGTGACCCAGCAGACGCAAGACTTCTCTCTTCTCTGCCTCTGCCTCTCTGTAACTCTGCCTTTCAAACAAATAAAGTAAATCTTTTAAAAAATAAAAGAATCCATGACCATATACGACTATACATATAAATAAATATATATATAATCTTTCCTTTAAATATTACACAAAGGTTAGCAGCTTGACCACTTTGATTTTCTTCTTTGCTTATGATTTATTTATTCATTTATATAAGAGGCAGAGTTAGAGACAGTGAGAGGCTGAGACAGAGAGGTCTTCCGGCCTCTGGTTCACTCTCCAAATGGCCACAACAGCCAGAGCTGGGCCGATCTGAAGCCAGGAGCCAGGAGCTTCTTCCACGTCTCCCATGCCAGTGCAGGGGCCCAGGCACTTAGACCATCTTTCACTGCTTTCCCAGGCCACAGCAGAGAGCTGGATCCAAAGGAGCAGCCAGGACTCGAACCTGTGCCCAGATGAGATGCCAGTACCCCAGGCAGACTTAACCTACTACACCACAGCGCCAGCCCCTTCTTTCAGTCTTAAATATAGAGTATTTCTCTTATTTCCTCAGAAAAGACTGAGCTCTTATTTGCAATTTCATAAGCACTAAATAGTGAATTTCTATGGGCCGTCATTGGTAGAACAAGACTCTGCAAAGTGAGTCTAACCAGGCTGAATGATAACAGAATGGGATTCCTTTATAGAGAGTCTTTGGGAATGAGTATCACCGTTCCTACTTTAAGTTGTATTCTATCAAGGTCTCCTGCATGGAGTTACGTTTCTAGAAACAATACTTTTCTTAGGGTATAGCTGAATGCATGCAACCACATGTATTTTAGTGCATGGATTTACTGTGAATCACCATGGTTTTTACATAGCAGACGAACCTTTAAAACATACTCCTACTTTTCCCATTCTTTCTCCACGTTCTTGAAAAACATAGGCTATTACCTCTCTGAATAATCAAACACAAATTAAGCATGAACAAAACAAATTAGATAAATGCTTGGATTGAGAAGGGAAGAGAACAGTACTTGATATTTTAGCCTCGGCTTGAAATAAATTCTTTAAATAATCATTGTGATTCCATATTGTTAAAGCAATGATTCCAAGTAAGAAGGTCAAGAAGTAGATTAAATGGTAGTTATATCCTTGGCACCAAGTAAATCCTACAAAAGAAAAAATAAAAAGAAAGCCAACTCTCTTGGTTGAAGATTTTGTTTAATTCACTTTTTCTGACTATTCATACTTACTTGTTCATCCAACTATCCTCACATTCACTACTGGGTTCCTAAAGGTTACAGGAAGCCTTGCAATCAGGAATATACAGGAAATTGGAACTCAAGGTGACCGAAGTGAAATGCACTACCCCAAGTTTCATCTTGGGATATTTGGATTATATTTAAACTGGAAACCTTCTGGGCATGACCTTTAATCACCAGGTTGCCTTGGAGATGAGACCTACCTTGACTCTCTTCTCCCATCCCAAGGTGTTATCCATTTCCACAACTTGAAGTGCCATGAAAGTAATGGCTTTATTGATATTTCCAGCTCTGCCCTCTCCCTGGACTCCAGGAGTCTTCTCTGCCCACGTGTTTGCTGGATATCACTACAGGCTGTCTCTGGGTGCCCCCCCCCCCAAAGGATTCACCAAAAAGCTCACACTGAAGCTTTGGGGCTCCTCAGTTACTCAGGAGCCATCCAAGGCCCTCTAGCTCATTTTGTGGGTGTTTGTTGTTGTTTTCTTATAAAGGATCTGAAACTGTATAACTTTCAGGTCTCACAAAACTTGTATCTGCTTCCACACCCTACATCCAGCTCCATTTGCAGAAAAAAGCCTTTAAAACCGACCACTTCAGACACTGTTGATTATCTCCTCCACAGTCCAAGCTACCACCTACTGTGGAATAGAGCAATGGCCTCGCACGATCCCTGTAGCTTCCCCGGTTCCCCTCCTATGGGCTATGTTCCGTGTTACAGCCATGGGGGGGATGACCATGCATATCACATCACGTCTTCAACCCTCCCAACGGCATCCCACTCTCCCTAGAACAAGTCACACAACTCGATTATCATAATGCCCTAGGTGACCCGGCTTCTATTTTCCTTCCAGCTCTTTCCCTCTGAGCTCATTCCCTTCTAGCTATACCTTCCTTCCTGGAATACACCAGGCTTCTTTTTGCCTTAGAGCTTTTTTACTGTGTCCTCAGCTTGGTTGAACCTGCCCTATTTCTTATCTCATCTTTCAGCTCAAACACCACCATCCCTCAAAAGACTGTGTCCCTAGTAGCACCCTAGACCCACCCATCATTATTGAGCCCATTATCCATTTTTCACTTATCACTATGTACAGTTAGTTATCTTCTCAGCTTACTTGTTTGGTATCTTGCTTCTTTCAAAAGACTTTAAGTTCCATGAAGGTGGAAACTTTATCTGCAAGCTCACCACTGAATCCCACACCCTTGCAGCACTTGCCAGGAGAAGGTGTCCATCAAATAATTGTCACATGAATGAATGAAATGCGCATTGCAGTCAAGTGCGTGACAGAAAGAAGTACTACACATAGGGTTGGTGGAAGTCTTTTTAATTTCCTTCTCATTAACAATTGGTGTAGACTGTTAAACATCTACCCTGCCAGTAGCTGCAAATTTGAGATGTGGATTGATGTCACAATTCATGCTTCACTAAGTATGTCATCATAACGCGGAGGTAAAATGTTTATGTCATTGCTACATTGTTACTTGCTATAAATAGCAAAAACATGACAAGGAAAACAACCCTGCCTGAATCCCCCCCTTCCCTTCCTCTCTCCAATTATTGGTTCAGGAATGAGGGTCATGAATATTATCATCCATATATTCTGAACTCAGGTAAAAATGGGTGAAAATAGGAAAAAAAAAAACAGTAACTATGCTCTGATTCACTTTCCTCCAGATCTCTAAGGAAAAGCATTTTTTAAGTAATCATTTTGTTGATATATAATCCACATACCATAACATTCAACCGTTTAAAGTATACAATGGAGTGCTGTTTTAGTGCGTTCACAGTTTAACATCCATAACTTCTGTCACACTCAACAATATTTTCTTCACCTGAGAAAGAAAACCCATATGGGGGCTGGTGTTGTAGCACAACAGGTTGGGGCACCTGCATCCCAAGTCGAGTGCTACTTTGAGTCCCGGCTACTGTGCTTCTGATGCAGTCCCCTGCTGATGCATCCTGGGAGGCAGCACAAGGTGGCTCAAGGACTTGGCTCCCTGCGGCCTACATGGAACACCCCCATGGAGTTCCTGGTTCCTGGATTTGGCCTGGCCCATCCATGATTGTTGAGGGCATTTAGGGAGTGAACTGGCAAGTGGAAGATCTCTTTCTCTTTAGCTCTGTTGCTCTTTCGAGTACACAAAAATAAACATTTAAAAAAGGAAACTTTTAAAAAAATAAAAAGAAGAAGGAAAGAAACTCCATACCCACTCATTCCCTCTCTGCTCTCTGCTACTCAAACAGGGTCCCAGGAACATGACAACCACAAACCTACTTCCTGTCTCGATGGATCTGCTGATTCTAGACATTTCTCCTAAGTAGAACCCCCCCCATACTGTTTTTGTCTTATTTCTATACTTTAGGATAATGACTTTTTAAAGATTTGTTCATTTGTTCGAAAGGCAGAGTTACAGAAAGAGAGAGAAGGGGACAGAGAGAGATATTTTCTATCCACTGGCTCACTCCCCAAACCGCTAGAATGGCCAGAGCTGGGCCAGACAGAAGCCAGGAGCTGGAAGTTTTCTTCTGGGTCTCCCACATGAGTAGCAGGAGCCCAAGCACTTGGGCCACCTTCTGCTGCCTTCCCAGGCCATTTAACAGGGAGCTGGATCTGGAACAGAGCAACTAGGACTTGAACCAGCACCCATACGGGATGCTGGTGCCATAGTCAGCGGTTTTACCTGCTTATAGCATAGTGCCAGCCCCAGTATAATGATTTGAAGTTTCATCCACATTATAGCATGTATCAGTTATTATTTTATTGGCAAATAATGTTCCATTGAATAGTTCTATTCCATTTTGTTTATCCATTCACCACTTGATGAAAGATTGTGTTGCTTCAACTTTTTTGCCACCATGAGTATGTTACTATGAGTACTCACGTACAAGTTTTTTGTAAACATATGTTTTCATTTCTCTTGGGGGTACATACCTAGGACTGGAACTGCTGAGTCATATAGTAACTATGTTCAACTTTTGAGGAACTGCCAGAGTAGTTCCAAAATTAGCTATCCCTATGAGCAGAGTAGGAAGGTTCTAGTCTGAAGGGTCAAATTTCTCCACTTTCTCACTTAAATTTGTTATTGCCTTTTTATTAAAGTCATTCTAGTGGGTATGAAGTGATCTCATTGTGGTTTGGATTCGCAGTACCCAAATAATTAATGATAGCCATTTGTACATTTTCCTTGGAAAAATGGCCATTCAAATGTTTAGTACCTTTTTAAAAAAGATTATTTTTTTTTTTTTACTTGAAAGGCAGAGTTACAGAGAAAGGAGGAGAGAGGCAGAGAGAGAGAGACAGAGAGAGAAATAGATCTTCCATCCACTGGTCCACTGGTTCACTCTCCAAATGGCTGCAACAGTCTGACCCAACCAGGCCAAAGCTAGGAACCTGGAGGTTCCTCTGGGTCTCCCATGTTGGTGCAAATGTTTTTAATTTTGTTAAGTTCAGCTTATCTATCTTTCTCTTTTGTCTTTTGTGATTTTGGTTTCATTTCTTAAAAAAAAAAAAAAAGTGATTGCCTAATGCAAGGCCATGAAGATTTAGTCCTATGTTTGCTTCTAAGAATTTTGCAGTTTCATTTCTTTCATTCAGGTCCATTCTGAGGGTTTGCTATGGTCTGAGGTAGACGGGTCTAGCTTCAGTCTTTTGCATGTAGATATACACGTTGTGCCAGAAACATCTGTTAGGAAGAGTGATCTTTCCAGATTGAATGGTCTTGGCACCTGGTTTTGTCAGAGTTCTCTAAAGAAACAGAACAGATACATATGCACACACATACACATACCGGTGCTTCAAAAGGTCTGCAGAAAATGGAAAGTGGAATTAAAAGGTACATTTAGGGGCAGGCATTTGCAGTGCAGCGAGTTAAGCTGCTGCTTGAGATGCCTATACCCCATATCAGAGCATCCGGCTTGAATCCTGGCTACTCTACTTTCTGATCCAACTTCTAGTTAGTGTGTCTGGGATGCAGTGCATGATGGCCCAAGTACTTGGGTTCCTGACACCCACATGAAAGACCCAGATGAAGCTCCTGGTTCCTGGCTTCAGCCCGGCCTAGCCCTGGCTGTTGCAGGTATTTGGAGAGTAAATCAGCAATCCCTCTTTGCCTCTCCCTTTCTACCATTCTGCTTTTCCAATGTATAAATCTTTTTTTTTTTAAAGGTACGCTTATTTTGATTGAAAAATTTTTCAAATCCATGCATCATTTTTTCATAATATGGATTTTCTATGAACTTTTTTAAGAAGGTTTTTTAAAAAAAAATTATTCAAGAGGAAGTTATGGAGAGAGGGAGAGACAGAGAGAATGGTGTTCTATCCGCTGGTTCACTCTCCAAGTGGCCACAACAGCCAGACCTGGGCCAATCTGAATCAGGAGCCAGGAGCTTCTTCCAGGACTCCCACATGGATTCAGGGGCCCAAGCACCTCCATTGCTTTCCCAGGCCCTAAGCTGAGAGCTGGATGGAAGAGGAGCAGCCAGGACAAGAACCGGCACCCATGTGGAATGCTGGCACTGCAGGCAGAAGCTTAGCCCACTATGTCACAGTGCCAGCCTTGATGATTGTTCTTTTATAGCAATTTTAGAATTCTAAAAGTGTGGGTCTTCCAACTTGCGCATTTTGCTGCTGTTATTGTTTTGTTTTGTGTTCTTGATTGCTTTGGTTACTCTGAGACTGGCAATTTTATGTGCCATTTTAAAACCCAACTGCCTGTTTTTTAAAAACTGTGGTTGGATTATTGACAGAAATTGCCTTGAATTTATTGACCCATTGAAGAGGACATTCCCACCTTAATAACATTAAATCTCCCCAGCCGTGAGTATGGAATGTGTTCCCTTTTATTTCGACGCTTTTTAAATTTCTTCCAACATTTTATAATTTCCAGAGTATAAGTTTTTTGTTTTTTTTTTTTTTTTGGACAGGAAGAGTTAGACAGTGAGAGACAGAGAGACAGAGAGAAAGGTCTTCCTTCCGTTGGTTCACCCCTCAAATGGCCGCTATGATCGGCGTGCTGCTGCGGGTACACTGAAGCCAAGAGCCGGGTACTTCCTCCCGGTCTCCCATGCAGGTGCAGGGACCAAGGACTTGGGCCACAGCAGAGAGCTGGACTGGAAGAAGGGCAACCGGGACTAGAACCCGGGGTGCCGGTGCCCCAATCAGGACTAGAACCCAGTGTGCTGGCACCGCAGGTGGAGGATTAGCCAAGTGAGCCGCGGCGCCGGCCCAGAGTATAAGCTTTACATTTCTTCTATGAAATTTGTTTCCATGTATTTTATACTTTTTAAAGATTTATTTATTGGAAAGTCAGAGTTACAGAAAGAGAGGGAGGGGCAGAGAGAGAGGTCTTGATCTGCTAGTTTACCCCCCAGATAGCCACAACGGTCAGGGCTGGGCCAGGTTGTGCATCATATCTCTTTGTTCTCATTCGTCTCAAAGTGTTTTCTGATTTTCTCAGGATGATTTCTTTGATTCACCGGTTATTCAGGAGTGTGTTGTTTACTCTCCCACATACATATGGGTTTCTCTAGTGTCCTGTGGCTCTTTCTGATTTCTGATTTCATTCGATTGTAGTTGGAGAATATATTTGGTATGATTTACTGAGGCTTGTTTTATGGCCTAAAACAGAGTCTGTCCTGAAGCATGCTCCATGTGTAGTTAAGAAAAAAATGTGTGCTCAGCTGTTGGGTGGAGTCTTACACACGTCTGTAGGGTCCCGATTTATACTGTTCTTCATGTCTTCCACTTTCCATTGATACACCCAGATATCCTATCAGTTACTGTGGGTAGCAACTGAAGTCTATTTTTGTTGACTTGTCTGCTCCCTTAATTCTATCAGATTTGTGCTTCCTGTATTTGGGGTGCTACTGTTAGTGCATGTAATTGAAACGCCTTTGTTGTCTTTATTGGTTGACTCATCATAAAAATCTCCTTGGTTTCCAATGACATTCTGGTCTCAAAATCTCTTTCGTCTGATATTACTGTAACCATATCCACTCTCATTTGCATGGTGTGTCTTTTTTTCTATCCTTTTGCTTTTGTTCTAAGGAAAAACATTCAACTTAAAAATGAAACCTTCTACTGAGCTAAACCTTCTTTTTTAAAGATTTGTATTTAGTTATTTGAAAGGCAGACTTACAGAGAGAGAGGGAGAGAAAGAGAGGGATCTTCCATCTCCTCGTTCACTCTCCAGATGGCTGCATCAGCCAGGGCTGGGCCAAGCTGAAGCCAGGAACCAAGAGCTTCATCTGGGTCTCCACATGGGTAGCAGGGGCCCATGCAGTTGGGCTATTTTCCATTGCTTTCTTGGGTACATCAGCTGGCACTTGAATCGGTGCCATATAGGATGTTGGCATTGCAGGCGGCAGCTTTACCCGCTGACCACAACGCCAGCCCCAAGTGATGGTTTGTAAGTCCGTTTACCACATTGAAATGAAAAGGCATTCTCCTCCTTCCCACCCACCTCAACTCTTCACCAGTCTTTGATTTAATTTATAAGGATTTATTCTACAAGATCAAACCTAGAGTCTTATAAAGGCCAACAATTCTGTTTATCTCACACCAGCAGGGGAAGGAAATTCCTAAGCAAGGAACACTGCTCAAGAAGTACTGTACCATGTCTCCAAATCCCTGAGAATCAAGCTGAAAAACTGGAAGCAACACAAACTGTAAGGTAAGTGATTTGTCTTAGTGGAAAGTCACTTCCTAAATCTAAATGTGCAAAGTATGTAGGACACCTTGTATAGTTAGCTAGCTGGGGATTTTATTCTCTAGGAAAGCACCATCCAATATTAATAAACTGTGATCCACAAACACAAGTCATGTATGTCATTTTTAAAGTTTCTGGTAGCCATATTCTAGCAAGTACAATGAAGCCAATGAAATTAACCTATTTAATAATGTAGTATATTATAAATAAAATTAACATACATTATATAGCCTAAGCTCTATTATCATTCCTATATGTGATTAATACTAAGTTGTTAATTTCATTTTAAGTCTTTGAAATTTAATGTGTATTTTACACTTAAAGTATATCTTCGTTTGAACTAGGCGTATTTCCAGTGATTAATAACCACAGTGGCTAGTGGCAGCCATTTTGGACAGTGCAACTATAGTATTTGAAGATGTAAATGACCTCAAAATGCCCTATGATAAATCAAACTTAAAATTTTTCTACAATTATTATGCATTCCTATAACACAGCTAATATAATGGAAGTATAAACATGCAATAATCTAATAGGTCACTGTGCAATCAGACTTAAATTCACAAACTTTAGAGGCTTCAATCTGTATTAGTAATAATAGCTAACACCAAGCCTTTACCCTCTACTGGGCACTATGCCAAGAAGTTTAATCAGTGGTGAGAAGTAATTCTATTATCTCCATTTCATAGAAATGGAAACTGGGGCCAAGAGAGGTTAATTAACCTGGGCAAGGTCACACAGCATGTAAGCTGTGCAGCCATCCTTTGCATGCCCAGACTGGGTTGACTCCGGAGCCTCTGCTCTTTGCCTCCAAATTCTCCTGCCTCCCTAAAATGAATTCAACCACCTGCAGATATTCAGTGAATTTTAAATATAAAACTAGGAGAAAGAGAGGGGGCAAAAGAAAACAATGGAGAGCCAGTTTCCTCTGCCTGTGTTTAACTCAGCGATTTGCCAAGGGCCTGTTATGTGCGATGTCTTTCAGGAATGTCAGCGTCCCACTTGCCGTGGCCACTCTGCTCTGACACAGAGGGCTTCAAAGCAGGGGCTTGGGAGGTTTGATAGGAATCAGCTGAAAAATGTGAAGAGTTCAGCATGTTTATTTTCAGTAGAAAACTTTGCAACAGTTCCTGTCTGTTTTGCTGGCTCTTATCTAGGCAAGAGATGACATCAACATGAGAGTTAGCAATCTCATTTATCGGCCGAGCATCTATACAATATCGTAATCCATTCCACAAAATATTTTCTCTGCAGATTGGAAAACTGAAGAGAAAGACATAGATTGCATACATGCACACAAACATGATGCACACAACCATGCATTAGGTGTAGCTTTAGGAGGACTTAAGATTTTTCTCTTATTTAACCCCCAAATCCATCTAATAATAGCTTATGATATTGAGTAACCACTTTGCAGGCTCCATACTATGTGAATGCGCAAGTATCATCTAAACTCTTACAACGTACTGCAAAGAACTATTTCCATTTCACAGATGACAAGACACAGACAACGTGCTTTGTCCTTGTACCACATTAACTACTAACACAAATTTCTGTCAATAATACAATAACAGCTGCAGTTTACAATATTTTCATTTATATTATGTAAATGGATGATTAGGTAATCAGCTGCGATATTAACAGCTGAAGGGCTCATAAGGACCAGGACTTGTAATTGTTGTGCAGTCCTGGGGCAACTTTAAAAAATAAGATTGGTCGCTTAGGAGAATCATATATATATATATATATATATATATATATATATATATATATATATTTGCATTCAGCACTTTACAAACCAGGAGAGAGAGACAAAACCAGATTGTGCCCTCACTGAGAGAAGCTTTCACAGCCTAATTTCTGCAGCCTCCTACATTTCCAGGACACTGCCCTTACAGTGGAAGCCCATAAAGCCAAGAGCAGTAGCAAAAGAGGATTCGGATGCTCCCTCAAGGGGTCTTGCCTCCTGCAGGATCCCAAATGTGGGGCAGGACTGGTACTTTTGGCTTAGTGATTCAGGGTCCCTGGGTTCAAGTTCTGACTCCGCATCCAATCCAGTTTACTACAGACAGACACCCTGGGGGTCAGCAGGTGGTGGCTCAAGGATTCGGCCCCTCCCACCCATGTGCGAGACCCTGCATGGTGTTCCAGCTCCTGGCTTCTGCCCCGCCCAGACCCGGCTGTTGCAGGGATTTGGGGGAGAGAACCACTGGATGGAAGATCTGTCACTTTGCCTTTTGAATAAATTAATAAATCTTTCTTTAAAAAATCCTAAACTACCTAGATGCCATGAATCAACTGAGAGAAACTTTGACTTCCTTTCCCCCAGTCCCACCCTTTTTATAAGTGGTCTAAGCAAAGATGGCTCCAGCACTTACCCAAGGTGGAGTCAGGCACAACAAGCTCAAAGGAAAAGTTATCTGGAGCTGATCATGCAGTTAATCTCCCCAAAGCAATGGCCACTAATGAGCAGCCAACAAGACTCAATCCTCCGCCTGCAGCGCTGGCACACCGGGGTTCTAGTCCTGGTCGGGGCACCGGATTCTGTCCCGGTTGCCCCTCTTCCAGGCCAGCTCTCTGCTGTGGCCTGGGAGTGCAGTGGAGGATGGCCCAAGTCCAGGAGAAGCACCTGGCTCCTGGCTTCAGATCAGCGCCGGTGCGCAGTGCACCGACTGCAGCGGCCATTGGGGGATGAACCAACAGAAAAAAGGAAGACCTTTCTCTCTCTCACTATCCACTCTGTCAAAAAAAAGACTCAAGTTTTTCTAGTCTGCATTTCATTCCCAGTTATAATACTGAACTTGTGATTAATAGTAATATAGCAGTTTTTCACTAATCCCGTTTTATAGATGAGAAACTGAAGTTTGGTGACATTAACTACTCATTCAAGGTCACGCAAAATCCCAAACCAAGAGAGTCAAGTTCATGATTCTTTACCTCCTACCGATTGCATTGGGAAAAAAAAAGTAAATCTATACATATATTCCTGTGGGCTCCCTTTATACAATATCTGAGCTATCATAGGAAAATAATATTCTTATGAAACAAATCGGACTCTGTCCGTGGCAAATGGGCTCCTCAGTGAGGTAATTCTCCCCAAAGGCCACACATTACAAACTCCTGACTGTCAGCCCTACTGCTGAAAATACACTCCCCACAGAGCAGGTTTTCTGGACACCAGAACAGATCTCCATTGTCAAGACATCTGCTATCTGCCTCAGGTTTACTGGAGTTTCTCCCAGTTGGGATCTCTTTATTCACTAACCTTGAAATATCTCCTTCTTTTTTGAGTGGTTATCCACACTGTCAAAATAAGGCTAGGTTGTGTGATTCCACATCCTAACAGTTGATGTCACCATGTAAGGCAAAATTGTTTTATTTCTAGCCCAATAGAAATTTACACTTTATCTCATAAAAAAAAAAAAAAGCTCCCTATTTTGACAAATCTGCAAACTTATGTTGGACTTCTATTATTTAATATATGAAGTGAACTTTTGTAATCTACAGACTCATTGCCACTAATAAGACATACCAGAGCAGGTGTTTAAAAAGTAACTGCAGATCAGTCTCCGGGCAATTCATCTTATTTCACTATTAATCTGGTCATTAAAAGTCATTGTCTTAATATGTACGTCCCAAAATGTTTCTTTTTAAATACACTGGTAGCATTTTTTTTTTTTTTTTTAATTCAAAGGCAGAGAGACAGAGTCAGGGATCTTCCATCTACTGTTCATTCTGCAAATGCTCACACACCCAGGACTGGGCCAGGACAAAGCCAGGAGCACAGAACTCAATCCAGGTCTCCCATGTGGGTGGCACGGACCCAAGTACTTTGAACCATCACCTGCTGTCTCCCAAGGCGTGCATCAGCCAAGTCCTCCCATGTGGGACATGAGCATCCCAGGAGCTCATCTGAACTGCTGTGCCAAAACGTCACCCCTCCAATTCCTAGCCTTCGGTGAGGAAGACATCACCTTCCCAGAATCCTGAAATGCTAAGTACCAAAAAAGAACAGTAACAAAACCAAACAAAAAACTGTCCCAAATGATTGTACATAATGGTCCGGTTTTGAAGAAGTGTGGTCTAAGAATGAAAAAGTGTCCCATCTAAGAAAAATCAATTCCAGTTAGGTCCGCAGACCTCCCGTATGGAGCCCCATCATGAAAATTTTCTCCATGAACCGATTCCTTTAGAAAAAAAAAAAAAATCTTGGCTGGTCACCCCAACTGCGTGCCACAGCCTGGGTGATGCTGATGTAGAGGCCAAGGTTTAAAACGATCTCAGAGCAAAAGCGTAGACTTTCAAGGACTCCATTAGCACAGGCAGCCGGGAATTAAACTCCCTAAGTACAAGGAGCTGCCGGGGGAGTCAGAACTACTCTCCACCTCTCCAGGAGCTGCCTCAATCTGAGGCAGAAATGAACTGTTCTTCTGCTCCACTGTCAGCCTGGGTCCAACGCCTAGGACACGGCGGGGGCTCCCCGGCCTCGGCCGCCGCAGCCCAAGGCGGATCGCTTGCACTATCGCCGCCGCCGCAGTCAGGGGGCAGCGGGCAGCGGGCAGCGGGCAGCGACCAGGTCAGCCCCACACAGCCGGCTCGCTGCAGCGGGCAGGGCGTCTCTCGTCCCCTCAGCCCCCGGGAGAGGCCGGGACCCCGGACAAGGGCTGCGGCGGCCGGGCCTGCGTGCTACGTGGACGACCCGGCACGACCGCGGGCCGGGGAGGGCCCCGAGCTGAGCGACCCCTCTTCCGGGCAAGCCCGAGTCACACCCAGGGGAGGCCGGCGGGCCTGACAGGCTCAGGGGTCCGGGGAGGCCGGGAGCGGGAAGGAGGCGGAAGCGGGGTCCCGAGGACCGGCCCTCCCGGGGGTGGGCGCCGGGGTCCCCAGAGCCGAGGCGCCGGGACCGCTCCTCAGGCTGCGGGCCGGCCAGCCCGCGGCGCCGAAATCTCCCGCGCTCGGGAGCAGGCCCCTCCTCCCCAGCCGACCTCACGCCCCTATGGCCGCGGCCAGGCCCGCCAGCCGGCTCCTCCCGCTACCCCAGCGACGCGGCCCCCCGGCCCGGGCTGCGCAGCCGAGCCGCCGGCCGCCACCCCCACCCCCACCCCCACCCCCACCCCCAGCCCGGCCCGGCGGCCCGGCGCGCGCGGCCAGTGACGGCGCTGCAGGGTGCGTGGCCAATCGGCGCGGCCCCCGCGGAGGCCGCCGAGGCCCCGCCCCCCCGCGGCCAGGGCCAATAGGGCGCCGGCGCCGGCAGCGGCGGCGGGGTGAGAGGTCTCGAGGCCCCGCCCCGTCCTCCCCTTTCCCCTTTGCCCCGCCCTTCCCGCCCGGCCCCCCAGCCCCGCGCCGCCGCTGGTGCCGGTCCCCGCGCTGGGCCCGCCCCCGCCCCTCCCGCCGGCCCGCCAGCGCGCCTCACGGCTCCTGTCTCCCCTCCCTCCTTCTCTCTCTCTCTCACGCCTAGCGCAATGGCGGCGGCCGCGGCGGAGCAGCAACAGTTCTACCTGCTCCTGGGAAACCTGCTCAGCCCAGACAATGTGGTCCGGAAACAGGCAGAGGTAACGGAGCTCGCCGCCCGCGCCCCCGCGCCCCCGCCGGCGCGCCGCCGCCTCCCCGACGCCAGCAGCCGCGCCGGGGCCTCGGCCCCTCCGCGGCGCCGCGCAGGCCGGGCCCGGCGGGCGGCGGCCCGCAGCCCACGTGTGAGGCGGCGGCGGCTGCCGGGCCCTTCCGGCTCTCGGAGCCGCGGCGCCCGGCGCCTCTCGCACACGTGCGGCCGCTCCTGACGGGAGGGCCGGCGGCCGGGCCGGGCGCCGGGCACCCGCCTCCCCGGGCTGCCCGCGGGCGGGAGCGGCGGCCGCCGGGCCTCGCAGACCCCCGGCTGCCGCCCGGCCGGCACCCGCGCCGCCCACGCCCGCCGTCCCTCCCTGCCGGGTCCCCGCCTCGGAAATGGGGGCCCCGCCGGGTCGCCCCTTCTCCCTCCGAGCCCTCGTGCCCCGGTCTGAATCCGCCGCAGTTGGGTGAAGTTGCCGTGGGGGTTTCTTCCCAAGCAGTTTCCATCCGACTCTGCTGTGGGTTCAGACGGGATTTTCTTTGATCCCTGGAGATTTGTGGTCTCCGAGCATAAATGGGCTGTCCTGGAACTTCCGTTGTGTAACTGGGCCAGTGCCATTCAGTCTAACCTGAATCCCTCCCGCCCTCTTTCTTTCTTTCTTTCTTTCTTTTTTTTTTTTTAAAACACCTCTGGATCCTGGCCTCCCAGAGGTGGAGCTGTGGGTATAGTTTCGGGAGACATGATTTCAAATAAACCTGTAAGCAGGCTGACCCGGGAGCATCGAGATTGGGCTCCGGGGAAGAGTGGTGTTCCAGTGTCAGTGTATGTGGGTGCTTCCAGGGAAGGGAGCAGCCTAGGAACTCGCCAGCGGCTTCCGCGCGCACTGTCAGAGCAAGCAGACCTTCAGACTCGGTTACACAGAGAGAGTTCTTGCAACCACGTGGAGGTTCTTGTGATTCGGTGAAGTTCAGCTAAGTATTCTTACAGAGGGAGAATTGACTTGGGTATGGCTGATGTACGCAAGGCACGGGACCTCTTCTGCGTTCATGGGCCTGAAGTTTTAAAAACATTGGCTTTGAAACCACAGTGTGGAGCATGTGCTGGCTGCAGCTGGTGGTTCGAGGAAATCAACCAGAGGCTTGGTTCTGCGTGAAGCACTTTGAACTATTCTCTCTATCCTAATGACTTCTCATTGACTTAGGCGCATAGGACATGTCCCGAGTGAAAAAATCAGCAGGCCAGAATTTAGTCCTGTTCCCCAAAGGTAAAGCGCATAGCAGTTTACGTTCGATGGGAATACACACACTGGTCTGCAACTTGGATTTTCAACTCGGCGTATTTCGCGTGACCACATGAGTTTTGTGCTATATACATCGTGGGGAGAGATGTATTATTTGTGCGAGTAATCCGTATGAACGGATGTTGAAACCTCCAGTGTTCACTCTTAAAACTAGTCCTATACATGGAACTATATATACCTACCTTTGCATGCTTTGCCAGGTTTATTTGTAGAATACTTAAAAGTAGCACTTGTCTTCAGAAGTAATATGCATGAATTAGTCAGCACTCAGGATATGATGATGCCAAAAATTTTTTTTGATGCTTTCTGCTAACTAGGGATAATTTTTCACCAAAAGTAAGTTCTTAATCCCAACCCATAATAGAAATCTCCGTGTTTTACAAAGCAGGAAAGCATTGTAAGTAGTAAGCTAGTTTAATTCTCCCACTTCCCTCTAGTTGCTTAAGTCTCCATTGTCAAGCCTGGTGGGGAATCTCTCTTCTGTTGAACTAAATAGCGGTGTCTGGTTCAGCCTGAATTCCAATTGGTGCCTGTTGTAAATCTTCTATCACTTACATCACTTTGGGGATGGTTAGCAGCATTCAGCGCATTTTCTCTTAAAGAACAACTGGAGATGAGTGCTGTTATTCTCTTTATTCTCAGGAAAACATTCCTATACCACATTCATATTTTCTTTGTATATCCTGAGCATATATTCATTTGTAAAGGAGGTAGTGTGGCAGAGAATTTTCTTAATTTGACCAAAGAAAGTACGGACTAGAAGGAAGTCTCCTGCTGCCATACATTACAGCACTAAGTTGGTCTGTAAATAGAATTCCTTGGGAAAGCAGAATATTTGAGAAGAGAAGTGGCACGTAAAGAGCTCAATACTCTGTTCTTTTTTGCCATACGAAATAAGCCATTTATAAGTAATTAAACTACATAAGATTGACTACTAAGGCATTGATACAGCAAACAAGTGTTTTCTTGTAACTAAAGCACTGGCAAGGGCTCAGTAAATATTTTTGTAATTCACTAAGTCAAAAATACTTAGTTGACACATAAATACCAAACTGTTGACTAAGGTGGCTTGTTTTATATTCAAATATGAAATCAAATACAATAAAAAAAACTTGTTAAATTTTTTTGAAATTGTTGAAGGACTTCATAGCTTAAAATTATATAAAAATCAAAACTTTTCCCATTGTATAAGCCATTTGATAGGCTTTATATTGTATTCCATTAAAGCTCCAAGAATTTTTTTAACTTTACAGAAAGTGTTTCTCGTATTTGAATGCCTCCTAGTCTCAAAATATAATTAATATGAATAAATGATTGACACGTGCTCCAACGTTGACTCTCCATGATATTCATGACTAGAATTTAGTATTTATTTTTTTATTCAAAAGACGGAGACAGCGCTTCCGTGGTTGGTTACTCCTGAGTCCTGATGGAAACTCAAAGCAGGTCTCCCACTTGGGTGGCAGGGATGTCACTACGTGAGCCTTCTGCTGCCTTACAGGGTCTACATTGGCAGGAAGCTAGAATTAGGAACTGGAGCCAGGACTTGAACCCTGGCAGTCCAGTACAGGATACAGGTGTTCTTAACTGCTGGACCAAACACCTGCCAATGGACATTTTTGTAAGACATATCTCATATATTTTATTAGTCATATGGGTAGACTGTATAATCCTATGAATATTCATCATCCAGACCTTGTTCCTCATTGGCTTTGATATAGAACTTCATTGTTGATCTTTGAATTGCAGGGGGTGATGTGCAAAAACTATACGCGATTGTTGAGGAGCCAGGGTATTCATAGGAGAAAGTTGCTTATCTCTGACATTTTCTCATGCTAGGTGGGATTACAATAGCTATATGTGGAATGAGTGAGATGAGCTTTTCTCCTTTTTGGACAGAGAGAGAGGAAGAGAATCTTCACATCGTATGATTCTGTGAGGTGGGATCAAATAGAATTGACATTTTATTTTCCACAACACCGAGGATGCTCACTGAACCTCAGTGGACTGACTGGTGCTGGGGGAATAGTCTCAAAAATACTGTATACTATTTGCTGTACTTTAATGTGCTAGGTACACAGGGAACAAAGGTGAAGAGACGCCAGCCCTGCCTTTGTGGAACCTAGTCTGTTTGGGCTAATAAAAAGTTACACTTTTAATTTAAAGGCTCTGTTCTTTTTGTGCAACCGTTATCCTTGACCACTGTGTAACGTGATATTTGGGTTACCACAGTGGAACTTATCAAATGGGGAGAACCCTCTTAGGAGTCAGATGTCACCGTGCTGAACTCTCCCACCATTGGCTTTAGTTCATTATGGAGGCTGCCTGACTTTATGCTTTTACGTCTGTGCTGGAGTTGGCACAGTCACACCTGTGGTTCCACCTGGGCAGGGGTAAGAGCGCCTCAAACTTGACACTGGACTTTCTGAGGGTGATAGCCTGGGAGAGAATTTCTTTCAAGTACTTGATTAAGACTCCTGGAAATTTAAGTGTTGACATGTTTGCCATCAACAGTACATTGAGGGGCTAAGCAAGGTGCAAAGAAGAAAAATTAAAAATGAAGAAGTTGTATTGTTTTTGAGTTAACTTCAGTAAAAATTAAGTCTCAAGGTACATATCCATTTTTGCAGTCAGCTTGTGAACATCTTTACATAAATTATCATTTCTGGATAAATAAATTCAGACCATCTTCTCAGCTGTGAACATTTTTTGGCACAGTTTTCAGCATTGGTAGGTTCCTAAGTGATTTTTACTAGAACAGAACTGGGGAGTTTCAGATCTTCAATTCTTTCCGCCAGATCTATCCTTCCCCAGAATGAGACATGTTGAAGATGTTTGGAAGCTGTGTGTCACTGCATAAATACTTTTTTTTTTTTTAAAGATTTATTTACTTATTTTACTTGAAAGTCACAGTTATACAGAGAGAGTCTTCCATCCGCTGGTTCACTCCCCAGATGGCTGCAACGGCCAAAGCCGTGCTGCTCAGGAGCCAGGAGCTTCTTCCAGGTCTCCCACGTGGGTGCAGGGGTCCAAGGACTTGGGCCATCTTCTACTGCTTTCCCAGGCCATAGCAGAGAGCTGGATCGGAAGTGGAGCAGCTGGGACTCGAACCGGCGCCCATCTGGGATGCCGGCCCTGCAGGCTGCTGCTTTACCTGCTATGTCACAGCACTGGCCCCACTGCATAAATTCTTGTAGGCCTGATTGTTAGGTGGGGGTAAAAGCCCAGAGCTTTCAGTGCAGGGGGATTTTGAGCATGGTTGGCTTCAGAAGACCAGAGTTCTGTCTGCTATTTATTGTCTGTGATCTTGGCAAGTCCTTTAACTTGTAAGTCTTTATTACCTCATCTGTCGATATCTCAGGGATACCAGGGAGCACTTAGAAGGCATAAGGGAGATGTGAGTTCAGAGTGGTAGCCTCATTCTTCCTCCTTTACCACTTTGGTCCAGAGAAGCCAGAGAGATTGTAGAGTTGTGGTAACAGCGAGAGAGCAGGCAACCTTTTTGTGAACTCAGACTGCTAAGAAATTAATGTCATCTGCATTACACCCTTAAAGTGGATAGATGAGAGTGGGTCATTGTTTGCTAAGAGGCTTCTAAGGAAAGACAATTCCAGTGTGCTCTAATTCATTGCTTTTCCATAGTAAAAGACTGCCATTCTTAAGACAGGCACATGAGTCTGTTTTTCTTAAACTTTGGTAGACAACATGCAGTTGTGTCTTGTTTTTTGTCCATTCTGACAGTCTCTTACTTAGTATCAACTTTCTGTTGTTATTTTGTCCTGATTTTACATTATTAACGGAAAAGGAGAAACATATCCTGAGTCACACAACTTTTAGCTAATAGGTCTAGAAATGATATTAAAGTCTCCTGGCCGGATTTCTCTCCGTATTCATTTATCTGTGTACCTAATATGGTGTTTGTATAATTCCTTGCTTGAAAGAAAATGCAGCTTGAAGAATTCGAATGCTTTCCCTTTTTCTGATACTTGATGGGCCCATATTTGTACCATAATAGCTCAGACTACATCTGACAGTTTGTTTGGCCCTCTCAGGCCTGGAATTTTATTAGCCAGGAACTATACATGGGCAGAACATGAATGCACATACCACATATTGATGGAGGAGTGGTGGGTAGAATGGAACTTGATAGCTAAAGCCTTGCACATCCTCGTTTTCCCCCCCTATCTAGAGCAGTCATGGGGTTCACAGCAGGCCTAGATTAAAGGACTTCTCACATTCCCGGGCATTGATCCTTGCCACTTTTCATTTCGTTTTCTGGTGTACCCTTGAGGTTTTCTGACAGACTGTAACCTTCAATTTTCTTTTTCCTATAGGAAACCTATGAGAATATCCCGGGCCAGTCAAAGATCACATTCCTCTTACAAGCCATCAGAAATACAGCCGCTGCTGAGGAGGTACTGCCTGAGTCTGGGGACGTTAGAGGAGGATCAGGATGGAGAATGAGAATTGTTGTGTACTGCAGAGATGTTGCTAGAACTTGGAACTTGCTGTTTGCTAAAAGCTATGTAGGAGTTCCTATATTAAAAATGAGAATTTTCTTGGAAGATGATATGTTCAAAGTAGATAAGTTAATGGTTTTATAAATTAGTTTTAAGTGATTTCTGCAGCTATAAAAATTATGTTTATTGACATAGTTCATTCTGAAGGAGGAAATTTTTCAGCATTTCAATGTTACCAGATGTTTTGAAAAAATACATTTATCTGTCTTAAAAATGTGTGCTTTGAGTCTTCTCTGGTTGAAGCATATGTGCTAAAGATGTGCTTAAAAACACATTCTAGAATTCTTTAAAAATGCATTTTAGTGGCCAGCATTGTGGTGTAGTGGATAAAGCTGCTACCTGTGAGATCAGCATCCCATAGAGTTGCCAGCTCCCTGCTAATGGCCTGGGGAAAGCAGCCGAAGAGGCCTCAAGGGTTCGAACCCCTGACACTCATGTGGGAGACTCTGGCTCTTGGCTTCAGCCTGGCCCCAACCCTGGCAGTTGCAGCCATCTGAGGAGTGCACCAGCAGCTGGAAGAGCTGTATGTCACTTTGATTTTGAAATCAATGAATAAATATAAATATATTTTTTTAAACAAGGGATTTTAGCGAATTACCTGCTGTACCAAATTCATATTTGGATGGATTTTAAGAATTTCCTTTTTTTCTGATAAATCAACACTATTCCCAAGTTTTGTAGTTTACTACTGTCCTATATAATTAGCAGCTAATTTTATTTTTTTCTTCCTTATAAAGCAGTGTCTTCATTAATATTGAGTGTCAAAGAATACTTTGGAGAAAATGTCAAAATACTGAAGTCTAAAAAGCTTCTCTACCTAGGAAACATTTCATTTATAGTTGGTAAAGTTTCATTGCTAATAATTGCATTGTAAGCAAATGCTTTTGCTAATACTTGATGGAAATGAAATCAGACCTAACTTTTACATAGTGTTTCTCCTGACTTCTTGTCTGCGAGTATTGGGAGTTTGTTATCCCCTTATAGCACATATAAAACATTATACAAATGCTGCAGATTTTTAAAATAGATTATAAAAGGCTTTTATTTGTTTTAATTTTTTTAAAAGATGTATTTATTTACATGAGTTACAGACACAGGGAGAGGCAAAGAGCGAGCTCTCTGTCCGCTGGTTCATTCCCTAAATGACCGCAATGACAAGTTTGGCCTATCCAAAGTCAGGAGCCAGGAGTTTCCTTCAAGTCTCCCATGTGGGTACAGAGGCCCAAGCACCTGGGCAATTTTCCTCTGCTTTCCCAGGCCAAAAGCAAAGAGCTGGATTGGAAGAAGGGCAGCCAAGACACGAACCAGCACCCACATGGGATGCCAGTGCTGTAGGCGGAGGCCTAACCTACTACACCATAGCGCCGGCCCCTATTTTATTTTTTTAAAGTCTATAAAATCCTGTTTTAATTTGAGTGAAGAAATGGATGGTGGTGAATTAGCCTCAGCATCTTTTTTTTTTTTTGGACAGGCAGAGTGGATAGTGAGAGAGAGAGACAGAGAGAAAGGTCTTCCTTTTTGCCGCTGGTTCACCCTCCAGTGGCCGCTGCGGCCGGCGCATCTCGCTGATCCGAAGCCAGGAGCCAGGTGCTTCTCCTGGTCTCCCATGCAGGTGCAGGACCCAAGCACTTGGGCCATCCTCCACTGCCTTCCCAGGCCATAGCAGAGAGCTGACCTGGAAGAGGGGCAACCGGGATAGAATCCGGCACCCCAACCAGGACTAGAACCCGGTGTGCCGGCACCGCAAGGTGGAGGATTAGCCTGTTAAGCCATGGCACCGGCCGCCTCAGCATCTTGATTGTGGCTTCAGAGGTTTTAGCATTTGTGTGAGAAGAGCTGCACACTATTTTCAAACATTTTTATAAGAATTTTAACCACTTTGAATTCTTTATATAGAGCATATGTTAGACTTGTTAAATTTTTTTGCAACCTACCATAAACTATTCAATATAAAGATTTCCCAAGGAAAAGTAATAGAGGAAGAAAATGGCAAATTTTATTTGTATAGCCTAACTTTTTCTTGTTGGTCACAGTCCCAAAGTATAGTGATAATGAATAGTAACAACCTGGAAAAAACTGAGAGCAGGAGAGATAGGGTTTGGTGTTCTCAATGGTTTATTGAGAATGATGGTTGTCTCAGCTACTCTTTTATACAGAAAATGTCAAACTTAAATGTATTCCTCAGATTTGAAAATGGGGATTCACAAAGTATTGAGATTGATGAGCACTTTAAGGTATGGGGAAGTTGTGATGTTTGCATGAAATGATAGATTTCATAGCCTTTTATATAAAATGCTCATGAAAGGGCAGTTATATAACAAGATAGGCCCGGCTGGGAGCCTGAGGTTAGGTGGTAGACACTTCTGTTGTAGAATGAAAACCAGATGGATTGTCAGGAAGGAAAAGAGCACTGTAGGCTTTGTGGTATAAGATTTGCTTTTCCCCCAGAGACTATTACATATAGGAATTAAGGATAGGCTTATAGTGGAGACACGTGTTCCTGTTTGAATTCTAGTGTGTAGGAGTTTCCTCAACTGCAAGGAAAAAACGCTTAGTAGGTGGCACTTGCTATACAGTAGCCTGATGTTAACTTTGATTTACAAGCAAAGTGCTTTGGAGACGGATTATAAAAATAGAGTGGTGAAATACGTCAATGGCACAGTGAATCTAGTTTGTTGGAAATATTTCCTCGAGTAAGACATGAAGTTATTAACAGTGTTATCTATTTATAGGCGAGACAAATGGCTGCCGTTCTCCTCAGACGTCTTTTGTCCTCTGCATTTGATGAAGTCTATCCAGCTCTTCCGTCTGAGGTCCAGACTGCCATCAAGAGTGAACTACTGATGATTATACAGATGGAAACACAGTCTAGCATGAGGAAGAAAATTTGTGATATTGCTGCAGAACTGGCCAGGAATTTAATAGGTACATATGAAAATCCACCTCATAGGTTTTAGAAAAAAGTGATTATGTCCTTCCTTTTTCTTTCAATGGAAGGTTGATTCATGGGTACATGAGTACCATTTCTTTTGTTCAGAGTGAGTGCTTTTGGAGCCATAAGTTACAGCTGTTTGTGAAATGTCATTAATACTTAATTCTATGTGGAAGAGTAGTTTGCTTGCAAATTACCAGTTATGTTTCCTTCTTAGTGTGTAAAGTTTTATGAGCATGGGCTACTTAATTATATAACCTACTTCTTAGCTTCAACCTGCCAGTTGAAGTACAACTCTGTGGGCGCCAGGTGCTTTTGATATTACATATGTATTTTGATAAATTATATACATATTTTGATAAATTATATATTATATTTTGATTAATTATATAAATTATATATTTATATATATAAAATAGTATAGCTATTAATGCCATAATACCTTGAATGTTATAAAATGCCCAGAAATATTTTTAAAGAATTAGATAAAAAGAGGCCAGCGCCGTGGCTCACTAGGCTAATCCTCCGCCTTGCGGCGGTGCTGGCACACCAGGTTCTAGTCCCAGTCGGGGCGCCGGTTCTGTCCCAGTTGCCCCTCTTCCAGGCCAGCTCTCTGCTGTGGCCAGGGAGTGCAGTGGAGGATGGCCCAAGTCCTTGGGCCCTGCACCCCATGGGAGACCAGGATAGGCACCTGGCTCCTGCTATTGCATCGGCGCGGTGCGCCGGCGGCAGCGCGCCAGCCGCGGCGGCCATTGGAGGGTGAACCAACGGCAAAGGAAGACCTTTCTGTCTCTCTCTCTCACTGTCCACTCTGCCTGTTAAAAAAAAAAAAAAGAATTAGATAAAAAGAAATACATTTACACATCATAAAAATCCTTTTCAGTCAACCAAAAATGTTAATAATACAATTGAATGTTCTTCACAGATTGTTTTGATAGGATCCATACATACACATATACTTACAAACTGACTTCATTCAGATGACATTTTAGTAGTTGAGGAGTAGCTGAGAGAATATTGTTGATTGTGCTTGGTACATGGTGACAGTCATTTTAAGTAGCTTAGCAAGTTCTCTTCTCAGATTTTAAGCTTGCAGATGTGAATTTTTATAGGTGACGTTATTTCTCATTCAGAATCACTGAAGTGGCAGGGGTTGGGCACAGTGGTTAAGGTGCTGAGTTGAGGCTCACACATCCCATATCGGAGTGCCTGGGTTCAAGCCCTGGCTCTCCTCTTTATTCTAGCTTCCTGGGAGGTAGAGGTGTTGATTCAAGCAATTGGGTCCCTCCCCATATGGGAGACCTAGATTGGGTACCACACTCCCATCTTCAGCAGGCCCAGCCACAGCTCTTGGAGGTGTTTGGAGAGTGAACCAGCAGATAAGAACCCTTGTCTGTGTCTCTGCTTCTCAAATAAATAAATACTTGAAGAAATCACTTAATAGAAACATTTCCAAAGTAATTCAGAATGCTTTTTTGTAGGTTGTTTTTGTTGTTTTCTAAGTTTTTAAAGCATTTTTTTGAGTTCCCCTCAAAGCTTATCTTTACGTTGAAGAGACAGATTAAGATGTTTAGTTTTATTTTTTAATGTCACCTAAGCAGCACACTTGTCATTTGTTGAAAGTTCACAAATACAAGGAAAATTTTAGTAAGAAAAAGTCTATAACTCATCTTTAAAGGCTGTAACTCCTTGTGACAGTATAACCAGTGAGTCTTATAAATAGTACAGTGGATTTTTATGGTTACTCATTTACAAAGTTTCGTTAAAAATTTTTAAACCTTGTTTGAGAATAAGCATAGGGATACTATCTGCAAAGTGTAAGCCCCTCTGTGGGTCATAGGATTCCTGCTCCATTTAGAAAGTGATCATGACTTGGGGCCAGTGCCGTGGCTCATTTGGCTAATCCTCTGCCTGTGGCGGAGTCGCGGTTGCTCCTCTTCCAGTCCAGCTCTCTGCTGTGGCCTGGGAATGCAATGAGGATGGCCCAAAGTGCTTGGGCCCCTGCACCCTCATGGGAGACCAGGAGGAGGCACCTGGCTCCTGGCTTCAGATCTGTGCAGCACCGGCCGTGGCAGCCATTTGGGGAGTAAACCAATGAAGGGAAGACCTTTCTCTCTGTCTCACTCTCTCACTGCCTATAACTCTACCTGTCCAATAAAAAAAAAAAAAAAAGTGATCATTACTGTGAATTCAAATGTTGCCTTTACCTAGTTATTAACAATATAGCTAGTGTGTATATCCAACCAGTCATATCTATATAGAATTACAAATGCTGCCTTTTCAAATGCCACTCCATAGAAATAACCACTGTTAATATCTGTGGTCATGTGATTCAGATATACAGTTTTGTTGTGTTCTTAACTAGATTATGATGGCATTTTGTGGTTTAGGGACTTACTTTTGTGGGAATTTTTAGAATACAGAAGCAAGTGGCATGTTCTATTGATGCGTGTTTTGAGTAAAACTTATGAAATGGAAGATTTTGTCTTTAACCTTCTGAAGTTTGCCTTCTGCACCTTATGCCCAGGTTTCTTTACTTTTTAGATGAGGATGGCAACAACCAGTGGCCTGAAGGGCTGAAGTTCCTTTTTGACTCAGTCAGCTCTCAGAATATGGGTCTGCGGGAGGCTGCTCTGCACATTTTCTGGTAAATTCTGTGATCTGAGTCTGTGCAATATACCCTGTCTAAGCACATTTCAATTAATGGGTTTAGCATAGTTTAACTGTTAGATTTAAAATAAGAATAATACCTCTAGGGATGTGCATTTGACCTAGCAGTTCAGACACTGGTTGAGGTGCTTGCATCCCACTGTGATTGCCTGGGTTCAAGTCCCTGCTGCGTTTCTGGCTCCAGCTTCCTACTGATCTGCATACTGGGAGGCAGCAGGTGATGGCTCTCGAGGTTGACTCTGCCACTCAAATGGGAGACTGGGATTCAGTTTCCAGCTCCCAAGCAGTTGGGGAGGGAGTGAACTAGCAGATAGACGTTCACTCTGACACCTTCTCTCAAGTAAAAATAATGTATGAGTTTTTAAATTGGTACTAAGCATTTTTTTAGAGTAATTCCTTTAGATAAGGTTTAGGTTTGTGTTGAAAACAAACTTGGGAAAACTTTAATTTCACATTATGAGCCTTTCTTTATGTAATAAAAGTTATTATTTTCTTTTTTATTTATTTATTTATTTATTTTTTGACAGGCAGAGTGGACACTGAGAGAGAGAGAGACAGGTCTTCCTTTGCCGTTGGTTCACCCTCCAATGGCCGCCGCGGCTGGCGCACTGCGGCCAGCGCACCACGCTGATCCGATGGCAGGAGCCAGGTGCTTCTCCTGGTCTCCCATGGGGTGCAGGGCCCAAGCACTTGGGCCATCCTCCACTGCACTCCCAGGCCACAGCAGAGAGCTGGCCTGGAAGAGGGGCAACCGGGACAGAATCCGGTGCCCTGACCGGGACTAGAACCCGGTGTGCTGGCGCCACAAGGCGGAGGATTAGCCTAGTGAGCTGCGGCGCCAGCCCTTATTTTCTTTTTGTCACTTATGATTCTGAAAGTTTTTTTGAGTGATTTCTTCACCCTTTGTTTGGAGATTAACACACTACTAGTTGTAACTTTTTTTTTTTTCCCTAAAAATTTATTTATTCATTTGAAAGTCAGAGTTACAGAGAGGCAGAGAGATCCTCCATCCGCTGGTCCACTCCCCAACTGGCTGCAACAGCCAGACCTGGAATGATCCGAAGCCAGGAGCTTCTTCTGGATTGCCCATGTGGCTTCAGGGACCCAAGGACTTGAGCCATCTTTTACTGCTTTCCCAGGCCATAGCAGAGAGCTGGATTGGAAGTGGACTCAAACTCGTTCCCATATGGGATGCTGGCACTGCAGGCAGCAAAAAATACTCACTGCACCACAGCACCAGCCTACTGGTTGTAACTCTTACAAGGCCACTTTAAGAGCTTGTGTTGATGTAGTAGGTTAACTTGCTGCCTGCAACACTGGTGTCCCATATTGGCACTGGTTTATGTTTTGCCTGCTCTACTTCCAATCCAGCTCTGTGTTAATGGCCTGGAGAAAGCAACATAAGATGGCCCAAGTGTTTGGGCCCTTGCCACCTACACAGGAGACCCTGAAGAAGCTCCTGGCTGCAGCCTGGCCATTACAGCAATCTGGGGACTAAACCAGCAGATAGAGGATCTCTGTCTCTCTCTGTAACTGACTTTCAGATAAATAAATAAGCCTTTAATTTAAAAAAAAAAAAAAAAAAAAAAGAACACTGTGACAATGATTTTGAGAGAAGAGAATGCTATTGAATTCACATTATGTTTCTGGATCTTGTGTGGCAAAGTTTTTATTTTTTAAGATTTATTTATGAGTTACAGAGAAAGAAAGAGGGAGACACAGAGATCTTCCATTCAATGGTTTACTCCCCAGATAGCCACAATGGCTATGGCCTGGCCAGACCGAAGCCAGGAGCTTCATCCAGGTCTCCCACATGAGTGGCAGGAGATATCTTGGGGCCATCTTCTGCTGCTCTCCCAGGCTATCAGCGGGGAGCTGGATTGGAAGTGGAGCAGCTAGAATAGAAACCAGCACCCAAATGGGATGCCAACATCACAAGCCTGCGACCTATCTACTACACCACAGCACTTGCACCCAGCTTTGTAAATACTTCAACAGTTTGTCTACATATTTATAAACAAATGGGCCAAGTTTAGAACTAGGTGATTATTTTAACCCCTACTGTGTTAGATAATAGATAGTTTTCTGTTACCTTTAAGATATGACTAATATGTTGAATTTGCAGCTTTTCAAGATCATATGCATTTTAGACATTAAATAAGGTACTGCTTTAGTTGTTAGCTATATCTTGTTTGTATCAGCAAGCCAGGTTAGGGAATTCATCCAATTGCCTACGTAATTTAAAGTAGAGCAGAACTTGGATTCCCTGAGACACCAAGTATAGGAGCAGATGGTCAGAAAACACAGTCATTCTTGTCCCATCCTGTAGTCCAAGTCAGTGTCCAGCTGAGATGGTGATAAGAACAAAGCTTGGGTCTGGAAATGGGCTGTTGAGAACCTCTCCTCCCTGTCTTACCTCTCTAATATGTTCGCTTCCATTCACCCAACTGGAAAGTGCTTAGAGCCAGAGCGTGAGGTGGTGATGATCAACCAAGGAATAATTTTGAATCAGGAAAATGTTCATTAGTGATCTAGCTCACGTTTTACTAAGATATAATAGTGAGATGTTTAATAATATAAAATATAAAGAGTGCTTTGAATCATTTTTTTAGGAACTTTCCTGGAATTTTTGGGAACCAACAACAGCACTATTTAGACGTCATCAAGCGGATGTTAGTTCAGTGTATGCAAGATCAGGAATATCCATTGGTAAATAATTTCAATTCCACTAATATTAGCATGTAATATAATCTGACTTGTGCAAGAAATCAGTATATTAGACTATTTTTACTTATATACCTTAAAATACAAATGCTGGTTTTACTGATTTTAAAAAAATCTCATAATGATTAAAAAACTTGAACTACGTCCATCAAAATGTCTCATGTTTGCCATTTTTACTCTGCATTTTAGATCAGGACATTGTCTGCTAGAGCTACAGCTGCATTTATACTTGCAAATGAGCATAATGTTACTCTGTTCAAACATTTTGCAGACTTGTTACCCGGATTCTTACAGGTAAGAAAACCATATAAAATAAATCATAATTACATTCTGTAGAGTTTGTTTAAATTCTCATCAGTTTTGTAGTGCATTAATTCCATAAATATTTGTCATATGCTGGCACTCCGGATACAGCAGTGAACGAAGCTTGCACATCTCTGTCCCCACTGAGCACACATATATTGCTTTGGCAAAACTTCTTTAATCTCTTAATATTCAGAGCTATAAAATTTTCCTATAATACAAATAGAATAAACAATCATATGCTTATCACCGAATGAATTACATAGGGTACCTCTGTAAACCATGTAGCCTTGAGATTTAGTGCCTATTTTATGTAAAGAGAAGTTAAGGAAGAGAGTATCAAAAACTTTTCCAAGATCACAGTTTCAGTAAGTGGTAGAATCACAGTTTAAGTTCATGTATCAGGCTGCATAGTTCTTGCTGTGAACTATGGGGCTTTTAACGGTTTACATTATGAAGTAAGCAGTTTATGGTTAATTCACTGTGTTAGGAGTTCCCAAGGATAAATCAATGTTACCTTCTGCCAGAATAAAATTGGGCAGGTTGGAGTTGTGATTCTCAACCTTGTGAAACGTGTGAACTCCCTTTTTTGCCACGTATTGTAACTTCTCACATACTTTATTAAATGCAAAGGTAACATAACTCATGTACCTACAAGATTTTTTAAAAATACCATTTTATGGCCATAAGTAAATACAAAGAAGAACTAAAAAGAAGTTAATGTAAAGTGGCCTGCTTCTTCCACATACGGATGCTCAGGCATCACTACAGTAAAAGGCATGCTAGACTAGGTGATTGCTAAGTGACCCAAATGCAGCAGCTACAGCTGAACTGATAAAGAGCTATCTTTGCCACCACAGTTACTGTTACTTCTAAAACTGCTAACAAGCTTTCCTGAAATTGTAAGGTTCTGGACAAAACAATTTTTGTCCTTGATTTACATAGCAGCAACATTTGCAGCAGAGGAAGTACTTTGTAACTTGGGTTCAGATTATTGAGAGAGATTTTCCATTTTCATCAACATGGGTTATCATATGAACTGCATGCTGAGAAACATTTTCATTAACATGGGTTATCATATGAAATGCAAGCTGAGAAACATTTTCATCAACATGGGTTATCATATGAACTGCATGCTGAGAAACATTTTCATTAACATGGGTTATCATATGAAATGCAAGCTGAGGAAAATCACGAGTCCTTTATAAGTGCTTGTCTCAGATACAGGGCATCTAGTATCGTTGGCATTTGCCCGTTCTCAGTCACATGATAACCGAGAAATATCTGTTGAGAACCACTGAGTTAGAAAGGATTTAGAAGAGCTAAAATTGTTTTCCACGTGATAAAAAGTTAATAACAGGATTTAGTGGATCTTCTCTCCCCTTACTGTCACTCTGTGATGATACTTTAGATCTGTGATAAAACGTTAACTGTGATGTGCTATCATTTTAATTGTTCATCATCTAAAATCTCAAGTTACTATTTAAATCTAATCCCAGAGATTTTTTTCTTCCTCTGGGTTTTTGGAGTAAGTTGAAATGTTCGAGACTGCTAGTAATTGTTATTCTGGAAGACACTGCTAGATAAAATATGCATCCTGAATCCCACAGTGATCAAGCTTAACATTAATAAAGGAAGAAGGGAGCTGGTGTTGTGCCTAGTGCAATGCCGACATCCCACATCAGAGTACCAGTGCAAGTACCAGCCACTCTGGCTTTCAGTCCAGCTTCCTGCTAATGTGCTTGAAAAAGCAACAGGTCATGGCTCAGGTACTTTGGCTCCTGCCACCCATGTGTAAGACCAGGATGAAGTTCTGGCTCCTGGCTTCCACCTGGCCCAAACCTGGCAGTTGAAACCATCTGGGGAGTGAACCAGTGGTTGGGAGATGAATCAGTCTACCTCTCTCTCTCTCTCTCTCTCTTTCTCTCTCTCTGTGATTCTGCCGTTCAAATAAATAAATAAACCTTTGAAAGGGAAAAAAATACAGTGGGCAGTATTAGACACTCTAACTGTATCATAAAATCTGCAGGGGCCGGCGCTGTGGTAGAGCAGGTAAAGCCACTGCCTGCAGTGCCAGCAGTCCATATGAGCCCTGGTTGGAGTCCCAGCTGCTCCACTTCCAATCCAGCTACCTGCCTAATGTACCTGGGACAGCGGTAGAAGATGGTCCATGTTCTTGGGTCCCTGCACCCACGTGGGATACCTGGAGAAGGCTCCTGACTTCAAATCAGCCCAGCTCCAGCCCTTGTGGCCATTTGGGGAGTGGGCCAGAGGATGGAGCATCGATCCCTCTGTCTGTCTCTCTGCTACTTTGCCTTTCAAATAAATAAATAAATCTTTTTTAAAAAAAAAAAAGGCCTGCAACACGGATAGAGGGAAAGAATGCCTTTGGTTATAACAATTCCTTCACAGCCTACGTTTTGTTATAGTGGTTGTCATCATTCCACTGGTTTCAGTTTTGGCTTGGGATTCTGTTTTGTATGTTTTTAGTTAACATCAAAAGGAAAGTGTACACATAGCTGTAGGTAGAATAATTGCATAGTGTAGATTGCTGAATTATTTAGTGAAAAATAGTAATATTTCTTTTCTGTCTGTCTCTGAGGAATATATTGGCCATCAAGGCATTATAAAGTGAGTCTTAAGCACCTTGGTTTTCTCTTTTCTAGGCTGTAAACGACTCGTGCTACCAGAATGATGATTCAGTCCTAAAATCCCTCGTTGAGATTGCAGATACCGTTCCAAAGTATTTACGTCCCCACTTGGAAGCAACTCTACAGCTAAGTCTAAAGGTAAATACTTTAGTGAAGTGTTCTGTGTATTATTTTTAGAGAAAAATCTGCATTATTAAATGTACACAAATATGTCTTCTTTGCAGTTGTGTGGAGACACTAGCCTCAATAATATGCAGCGCCAGCTTGCACTGGAAGTCATCGTGACCCTGTCTGAGACTGCAGCTGCTATGTTAAGGAAGCATACTAGTATTGTTGCGCAGACTAGTAAGTCAGAGGTCTTCAAATAGTTTCTGTGTAATGAGATGAGACTGTTGGGTAAATTCACAAAGGACTATGTCATTTCTTGGCTTTGTTAAGAATGGAAGTATCTTCTCAGAATCAGATGTGTCTGAGGAAGTAAACCTCCATACATATGTGCGAAGACCCAACACTGGCTTTGCTTTTAAAAGATTTTGTAGATGCCCAGAAGCCTGGTGTTAGAAGTGAAATTTTCAGTGGATTGAGATTGTGTTCTATCACTTACACGTTAAATATTGAGCAAAGTGAATAGAATAAAAAATAATTCTGAGGTAACATGTAGCTACCTAGTAAAAAACTGAAAACCAAGATAATGGAATTGTGGTACATTCCAGTAAGGATGGGTTTAGAACACACATCTAATTCTCTGGCCAGGGTTTTCTTCTCTGTGCTATCTTGCTTAGTCTTACATACCTTCCGCAGGAGAAACTTAGTGATTGGTGTGCTGTGCAAGGACTGTGAAGTCTCACCGTACTGGAAGTAACATGGTTGTGTTATGTCCTAACCATTTCTTTGTGTACTAATGGGAATTTGAACAAAGTAAATACTTTACCAGTCTTACTTTGTAGTGGTACTTATAACTTAAACTGAGAGGGGTGCCTGGGGTTTTAGAAACTTTCCCATTAAACTCAGGAACAAGAAAAGTATTCTTACTAACACTCTACTGGTGGTCCCAGACAATGCATCCAGAGACAAAAATGAGTAGAAGAATTCAAACAAAAATTAGTGCTTACTTGTAAGCTCTGTGGTTGTCTATTTAAAGAAAAAAAATCAACAGATAAATTGTTAGACGAGATCAAAGGATTTAGCAAGGCTGTTAGATATGAGCACGTAAAAATTAGTGTTCCTGTATACCAGTAATGATCACTTGAAAATTTTACTAGGAAAAAAAAATCTTGTGATAGGCACAGTGTGTAATTTGTGGGAATAAGTCCAAAGATGTCTAAGACCTTTATGGAAGAAACTGAATAGTATATTGAAAAACTAATGAAGAGCTAAGTTTTCCTCAGATCACTTTATAAATTCAGTACATTTCAGTCAAAGTCCCAGTAGGGATTGATCGTGACAGATTTGATACTGAAAATCTGTGACGGAACATAGGGCCTGGAGTAGCTAAAGCAATTTGGACGAACAAGGTGGAGCTATTGCCCTATCAGTTATGAGAATTTAGAATTTGTTGGGTGTAGGTGGATAGAACAAAAGGCAGAACAGACCCCGCTCACATGGAAACAAAGCCAACTTGAAAAGCTGATTTATGAAGGGTTATTGGGACAGCTAGTTATTTCTATGTAGAAAAACACATTCCAACCTCAGATATCCTATAAAAATTAATACAAGGTTGTGAATACACTTCACAAGTAAAGCTTAATGGTAGAAAATTTTTAAGACTGAATCATAAACCATATATACAGATTTTGCTAAATTTGCAAAAACTAAACATTTTTGGATGGCTAAATACACCAGAAATGAAATTAAGAGATTAAGCTACAAACTAGGTAAAAATAATTGCAGTGCATACAATAAACAAAGTTTTGATACCTAGAAAATAGACAAAGGCTGTGAACAGAGGTCTCAATACAAGAGTAATAGTGGATACAAGTTGTCTGGCAGTATCAAGTGTTGATGAAAGGTGTGGAGCTGCTGGTCACTTTTTGTTATGACCTAAGACAGCCCTCCTAAATTTCCCATAGCAATGTAGATTATGTAAGAGCAGTAGAGAGCAGTTTGGTGATTCTTGATAATATTGAAGATCCTTGTAATGATTAATGTCCAGACTCAACACTTGTCAAGGAGCCACATAGGAATTTCATGAAAGCATAAGCAAGAGGAGAAAAAGTTGGGCCACAGTATTTCAGGACTGAAGTGTTCATGAACAAAAGAGTGGGTAGTGTGTTTATGTTACAGAAAGCTATGAAGTAATTAGTGAAGTCCATGTGTGTTGAAGAAAAATGCAAATTGCCAAAGGTACAGACTGGATTCATGTGTGAGAATACAGAAATTTATAGTTCAAGTGTAAAAATATTTTGGGAATGATAAACATTCATTTTGTGGTGGTGCCTACCTTTTAGGGAGGGCACAGTGGGATTTGGGAAGCTAACAGAACTGTTTGGCTCTTTACTGTTAGGTTTTTTTTCCCCTTTAAATGAGATTAAAGCAATTATAGCAAAAGGTTAAAATTTAACAGACTATATTTTAGGGGCACAGGCAAGCACAGTCCTTCCTTGAAACCCTTGGGGAAACTACCCCCACTACCACCACCAGGATATCAAAATTCTCAGAGGCTCAAGTCCTTTATATAAAATGGCATACATAGTGTTTGCATGTAACCTAACTCCTGTATGCTTTAAATCATCTCTAGTTTACAATACCTAATACAATGTAAATGCTATCTGTATAGGTATTATATTATTTAGGGAGTAGGAAAAGGAAAACGAGTCTGTGCATGGTCAGTGTAGGTTTTTCCCGAGTCATTTCCATCATGAATTGATTGAATTCTAGGATGTGAACCTGCAGATATGGAGGGCTCACTCTAGGGTTTTGTCTCATTCTCTCAAAGGCAAAGTGTTGTATATTTAAACTTCTTGTTTATAACTTGATGATACTGACAGGTATGAAATAATTACTTAATTTAGTTCCCCAGATGTTAGCAATGATGGTTGATCTGGAAGAGGATGAGGACTGGGCGAACGCTGATGAACTAGAAGATGACGATTTTGACAGGTAACCCCACACCTGATGCTACTGCGTGGCAGTGCTTCAGGTACTGGTGTGCCTAAGGTGGGCAGGAAGAGCTCCAGGACTACAAGGACCAGCTTTTCCCCATTGTGATTTGAAAGCTGAGTTTCAGTTTGGAATATGGGAGACTTTGTGTTGTATATGATTCTGTGACTTTTTAAAGATTTATTTATTTGAAAGAGTGACAGAGGGAGAAAGAAAGCAAGACCTTCCATCCAATTTTTCAATCCCCTAAATAGCCACAATAGCAAGTTCTGGGCCAGTCTGAAGCCCAAAGCCTGAAACTCCATCCAGGTCTCCCACGTGGGTGGCAGGCTTCCAGGTCATCATCTACTGCCTTCTCAGGCACATTAGCAGGAAGCTGGATCAGAAAACAAAGCTGCCAGGACTTGAACCTGCACTCTGATAAGGGATGCTGGTTGTCAAAGCAGCAGCTGAAGCCACTATGCCACAACGCCAGTGCCTTTTCTTTGTCATATTTTATAAGTGGTATTTTAATGAATAACTTCTGCTAATAAAATTTATATGCATTTACTGAGCATTCACAAACTAATAGTAAATAGATAATACATGAAACAAGGAAGTTATCTTTTTTAAAAAACTTAAGACTTGAAATACAGCAAATACAGTAACTTTTATCCTTTAAATTTTTTACATACTTTCTTAAGTTTCAGCTTATCTTTTACATTGGCTATAAAGAAGCTTTTATATGCATCAACTTGGCTTAGAACAGTGTTCTAGCAGAATTCTCTGAACCCTGTATCTGCCCATTACGGTGCAATTCAACATCACGCTAGAGAAGATGCAGTGGTGACAAGATTTGTACGCTGGGTGACTGGCAGTGCTAATTACTGTGCTGCTTAGTTATTTTGCCTTAGGGAGCTCCCATAGATGCAGATTCTGATAGAAAAGCTAACTGACATCGAGTCTGTTCATTGTGTAGTAGTGCATTCAGGTAGCACCTTGAATGTACATGAAATGCAGCTCTTCAGAGCTTTTACTTGAATTGACTTTTTTTCAGTAGTCCCAGAGTTATGTTTTAGACTCTAAAGTGAAGGTCGATTGCTTTGTGTGAGGCTCCATGGGCCACTGATGACCCGAGGTGAAAGCCCGTTTCTCTTGCTCATCCCAGCCTTCCTTACACACCACTGAAATTATTTCCCTGAAGGTCTGCTAGTCCGTATACACCACCAGGCTGACGAGGATCAAAATTAGAGACATTTGACTCTGTGCTACATTTTTGAGACCTAATCCTTTTATTTAAAATGATTGACTTCTGGCTTTGGTGGTGTTTTGAAGTATTCCTCCACTGGGCTGAAGAGAAGATGGAAGTTAGGCCATGTTTCCTTTCTTTGGCTCATTTACCTGTCCTTTAAATTGTCCTGGAAACAACTCTTAAACGTACTCAACTTAAGAAACTACTTTTTCTGGGTTTAGATGGTTAAGATTTTCTTAGGGTGTAAAAGTATTTTCAGATCAGATTTTTAGGCCTAAAAGCCCATTAGGAAGTCATTTACTTCTTCATCTATATTTGTCCTCAAAAGAGTTAAATATTGTGCCCATGGCAAATCTGTTCTTCCATTTCCAAGTCAAAATAAATGTACAAATGCTTTGTGCCCATAGCACTTCAGTTTTCAGTGAAAGCGGTAGTTTTCATCTTTGAGTTTCATCTTTGCTTGCTTTTTGGCAGTGCAGTTGGCACTGCTTTAAGGTGAATGAGCTAGCTTACTGTGAAAAGGGAAAATCATATACCTTCTCTTACCCCTTCCAATTTTCCGTGTTCTGCACACAACGTAGTTTGAAGGATATTTTTTCTAGGAAATGAGATACACAGGCTCCCTCCAACACTCTGCTTTTATTTCTGAGAGAAATCTTCCATCAGCTTGTTACTTCACAAATGGCCACAATGGCCAGACATACGCCAGGCCAAAGCCAAAAGCCAGGAGCTTCATCTGGGGTGTCACATGTGGGTGGCAGGGGCCCAAGCACTTGGGCCATCATCTGCTGCTTCCCAGACTGTTAGCAGGGACCTGGGATCAGAAGTGGAGCCGCAGCCTGGTCTCCAGATGGTGCCCATATGGGATGCCAGTGCTGCAGGCAGCAGCTTAACCTGCTGTGCCACAATGCTGGCCTCTGTGTACCCCCTTTGTAAAAAAATGTAACTTGAACACCATGTTGAAAAGACAGTGGCTGGTGTTGTCAGTGTACTTGACATCTGCAATGCATATTAGAGTGCCTGGGATGGGGTCCCTCCTCTGCTTGCAGTCCAGCTTCCTGCTATTGCACATCTCAGGAGACAACAGATGATGGCACAAGTACTTGGGCCCCTGCCACTTAGAAGGGAGGCCTGAACGGGATCTCTGGCTTTTAGCTTCAACCTGGCCCAATTGTGGCTGTTAAGGCGTTCGAGGAGTGAGCCAGTGCAAGAAGGATCTTGGTCTCTATCTGTGATTCTACCTTTAAAAATAAGTGAATGAACTTTAAAGAAAAATGTATATTTTTTAAAGACTTCTTGATTTTTCTCTCAGTGCTAGTTTAATAACATGTTGAGAAATATGTACACTGTAATTCCTTGTGTATTTTAAATATGTTGACTGTGTTACTTTGTTCCTGTGTTTAGTAACGCAGTTGCTGGTGAAAGTGCGTTAGACCGAATGGCTTGCGGACTCGGTGGGAAGCTCGTTCTACCGATGATTAAAGAACACATCATGCAAATGCTTCAAAATCGTAAGCTATCCTGCAAATGCTAGAATAGCAAAATGCTGCTTTCTAAATCAACTCTAACAAATACTTAGACTATTTTAAAATTGTCTTTGGCTTTTTATGATTTATATTTAACTTAATTCTTACGTTCTCCTGATAAAATTCTATTTAGTCATCTTTGGAACCTTTTTTTTTTTTTTGGACAGGCAGAGTGGATAGTGAAAGACAGAGAGAAAGGTCTTCCTTTTTGCCATTGGTTCACCCTCCAATGGCCGCTGCGGCCGGTGCACCGTGCTGATCCGAAGCCAGGAGCCAGGTGCTTCTCCTGGTCTCCCATGCGGGTGCAGGGCCCAAGCACTTGGGCCATCCTCCACTGCCTTCCCGGGCTATAGCAGAGAGCTGGCCTGGAAGAGGGGCAACCGGGACAGAATCCGGCGCCCCAACCAGGACTAGAACCCGGTGTGCCGGCGCCGCAAGGTGGAGGATTAGCCTGTTAAGCCACGGCGCCAGCCCTTTGGAACCTTTTAGTCTTACGCTAAAAAGAATGTTTTTCCTCACTGCCAGAGATACTTGATTTTTCCTTCCAAATAATTAGCTTCAGTGGATAGAAAACCTAATGGAGCTTTACAGATTTACTTCCTAATCAGAAATATTTAGACTTGAGTTTGACTTAAATTTAAATAAGATATCATTAGTTGAGTGTTTATGAATATTAGCATGTTTGATTCATATAATTTTCCTTGAATCAGTCTTTTTTTTTTTTTTTTAAGAATTGTTTATTTATTTGAAAGGCAGAGTTACAGAGAGACAGAGGCAGAGAGCAAGAGAAATCTGCTAGTTCTCTTCCTAAACGGCCACAACAGCTGGAGCTGGGCCAGTTTGAAGCCAGAGCCAGGAGCTTCCTCCAGGTCTCCCACATGGGTGCGGAGGCCCAAGTACCTACATCCCCTACTGCTTTCCCAGGCCATAGCAGAGAGGCAGCAGGTTTACCTGCTACAGCACAGCACCGGCTCCTGAATCAATCTGTTACAAGAACAAAACAGGGCTGGCGTTGTGGTGAAGCAGGTTAAACCACCACCTGCAGTGCCTTCATCTCATGTGGTTCCAGTCTCAGCTGCTGCACTTCCGATCCTGCTCCCTGCTAATGCCTCTGGAAGAGCAGCAGAGGATGGCAGTACCAAAGAATATTGCATATTTTTATTTTAGTTACAAATCTGATGTTTATTTTTCTTAAATGTTAAAATATTAAAGTGTATAAATTATAAGCCCCTTGATTTGTATTGAGAGGGGATTGCTGTGAACACTTCTCTGAGACTTTGCTCTGACCTCATACATGCATACTGCTGTGCTGTGGTTTTTCAAAATGTGACTACACATATACATATAGACATGTGTAGGCCTTTACTCAGGAATTTATCATATCACTATGAGTAGCCTAACTTTCACATATGGATCTTGGATAGTTTTCTCTTTCTACCCCTAATCTTTTTTGAGCATCTTTTTCTAAAGGGATAGAACCAGATTGCTTGACTTGTAAGAGTTGCAAAAACCCTAGCTTTTCAATTTTAAGATGAAATGAAGCTCAGAGACATTAGGAGATTGCACAAAAGTCCAACCAGCAATCACTGTTTCTTCTTTGATTGACATTACTCTTCAAATGAGGTTGTTGGGAATGTGGTTGTGATTTGTAATTAAAAATTCAACTAATACAATTCACTAGAAGGCTTTACATATGCATCATAGATTTTTTTTTAAGTATATGGCTTTTGGCATCTGTTGGTTCACTTCCTGAATGGCCCCACTGGCCAGGGCCTGGACCAGGCTGAAGCCAGGAGGCAGGGGCTTCTTCTGGGTCTCTATGAGTGCACTTGGGCCACCCTCCACTGCTTTCCCAGGCCATTAGCAGGGGGCTGGTTCAGAAGTGAAGCAGCTAGGACACGAACCAGTGCCCATATGGGTTGCCGGTATTACAGGTGGCTTTTTCTTTTTTCTTTTTTTAATTAATTTTTAAAATTTATTTGACAGGCAGTGAGAGAGAGAGACAGAGAGAAAGGTCTTCCTTTGGTTGGTTCACACCCCAAATGGCTGCTACGGCCAGCGCACTGTGCCAATCCGAAGCCAGGAACCAGATGCTTCCTCCTGGTCTCCCATGTGGGTGCAGGGGCCCAAGCACTTGGGCCATCCTCCGCTGCCTTCCTGGGCCACAGCAGAGAGCTAGACTGGAAGAGGAGCAACTGGAACTAGAACCCGGCGCCCGTATTGGATGCCGGCACCACAGGCGAAGGATTAACCAAGTGAGCCACGGCGCCGGCCCCAACAGGTGGCTTTTTCTACTAAGCTACAACCCTAGCCCCAAACTTTTTTTTTCCTAAAGTGTGACTATAGGACTCAGTCTATTTTTGATGAACATAGCAGTATGTGACTCAAAACCCAAGCATTTATTGCTTATAATAAATCTTACAGGTAAAGTTTTAAGTAGGAAGAATAAATGCTGGTAAGTTCTTTGCTTCCCTGTTTTCATTTAGCCTTGGGAATGGAACTACTCTTACGGTGAAATAAGTCAACTAGGCACACTCTTTCTGTCGGTAATAAGTACATAAAAGTTTTGAGTTTTTTCCAAGTGAGAACTTTTTTGTGCTTCTTACTACCAGAATGGCATGTTTTTACTGTCTAGTTGCTATTTCTTCACATATAATTCTCTTTTGTAGCTGACTGGAAATATCGGCATGCGGGACTGATGGCTTTGTCTGCCATTGGTGAAGGTTGTCACCAGCAGATGGAAGGAATTCTAAACGAGATTGTGAATTTTGTTTTACTTTTCCTTCAGGATCCTGTAAGTACCAGTAGATATTTTATTTACAATTACTGCCCTGGTTTCACATGGGTACCTATGGCCTATACTAATAAAAGGAAACCTGTTCCAGCACCCTAGAGTAAGGTATGCAGCCTGCAATGCTGTGGGACAGATGGCCACCGATTTTGCACCTGGTTTCCAAAAGAAATTTCATGAGAAGGTGAGTGACAAGTCCTGACACTGAAATCCAGCGCCAGGGGAAGGATGTGAATTGCAGATGCATGCTTACTTGATGTTGTTTGCCAGGTGATTGCCGCTCTGCTGCAGACGATGGAAGACCAAGGCAACCAGCGGGTACAGGCCCATGCAGCTGCAGCGCTCATTAATTTCACTGAAGATTGTCCCAAGGCGCTGCTTATTCCCTACCTAGATAACTTGGTGAAACATCTGCATTCCATTATGGTCCTTAAACTTCAAGAGGTTAGTTTTAAGATCTTCATGCTCCTGTTTAGAGATTAATTTGGGCTAATTTGATGGGTGAGGCCTAGCGGAAAAGAGATTTTGAGCAAGGTCATAAAGAATATAAAGTTTAAGGAGGTCAGTCCAAGCTTTTCTGAGTAGAATAATTCAGGCTTGACCAAGCATGGGCCAGTACAGGAACTGCAAAAGATAAAAACTTCAAATAATTATAGGTAACCAGTGTGGTAGCATTGTAAGGCATAAACAAAAAAGGAAGATTTAAGGTAAGTCCATTATGTTGGATCATTGTCCAGGGAGCTTGGATGATGATAATGGAAATTGTGGGAAAGAGGTAATTCTAAGGCATTTCACAGTAAGTGTTAGCAGTTTCTTTCTGCCGATTTGAATTGTAAAAGATGAAAGAAAAGTAAGATGTGATCATCTAATCAAAGCGACAGAAATAGAATATAAGAAACAGTATTCTTTTTGCTTTGAATATGTTGAATTTTAAAATAAGGGCTAACTATCCAAGTGGAAGATGGCTTATAATTACAGCTTAACAAAGAGATGCAACCTGCAAATAGTTGAAGGATTTTACTACAACAGTGTGTGTTAGGCCCAGTTAAGGTTAGGCAGTTAAGGCCCAGTTTGGTGCCAAACAATGAGAACAGATTGCTGCCATAAAAATGAATATTAAGGACATGTACAGAATAAAAGCCTCTTTTTTTCACTGTTGGTTTCAACAGACATAAACTTACTGTCAAATTGTTATAGGAGTTTGTAATAGTCTCAGTTCCTGTGTTTAACTCATTATGGACTAGTAACAAACAGTTCACAAACCGTAGTGACTGGTCAGAGAGCAAAGAAGAAAACAAGAAATATAACGTCTCAGAAACCAAGGAGAAAGGACTTTCAAACAGGCCCAAGGGTTCAGTATCAGATGGCAACACAAAAAGATTGTGATAAAGGAAACACATGTGTCTGAAGACAGGTGGACCCAGGTTGAAGGTGAATGGGTCAGTTGTTAAATCAGGAATGGATGGATCCAACATGACCTCACACATAGGTTTGGGTACAGGGCTTCAGTGTGAAAGTAGTCTCTGGGGCGGTGTGTGGGTATTTTGAAGATTTCAGGAAGGAGGTGCTGAGCTGGGTTGGAGGAGGTTAATATTTGTGGGCAGGATTGCACCAAGAGGGTGGCCCAGTGCAGGAGGAAAGACACTGCATGGGGGTCAGCCATGGAATAGATGTTAAGAAGCAGAGAATGGAGTAGGATGATGAGGTGTGATAGAGTTTGTAACACGAGATGAAGAGCTCTGCTGAGGATGGGTTTGGGGAATGAAGACATCTGGAGTCCTAACTGCGTCAGGTCTGTAATTCAATCAGTCATGAGAGGAATCAAGATCTATAGTTCAGGACTGTTTGTGCTTTTGAGATAAAGCAAAAATGAGTGAGGGGTGTTGTGTTAAGGGAAGAAAGTGGGTTTCCCAATAGTTTAACATGAATGCTTACAGAAGTATTTCTGGGGTCTGCCTTTCTTGGTGCCCCCCTCGCTGCTGCAACAGGAGGTTTCTGAATTAAATAAAACTTTGCCTTACTCCAAAAAATTGTTTTCTGGTTTATCATTTTAAGTAATTTTTTTTTTTTTGTATGTTTCTTCCTTCTAGTTGATTCAGAAAGGCACCAAGTTAGTTTTGGAACAAGTTGTGACGTCCATTGCATCAGTTGCAGATACTGCAGAAGAAAAATTTGTCCCGTACTATGACTTATTTATGCCATCGCTGAAGCACATTGTTGAAAATGCAGTTCAAAAGGAGCTCAGACTTCTGAGAGGGAAAACGATTGAGTGTATCAGCCTGATTGGTCTGGCTGTTGGAAAGGAAAAGGTAAGCAATTTGTGTCGTTGTTATTAGTGTGTGTGTTCCGGCCATGGGGGTGTTAGGGCACCAGAGGGGTTTCCCCGTCTCCCTTCCTCCTACTGTCCTTTCACATTACTCACACTTTATATGGAAGCAAATTGTTGTCTCCGGTTTTGTGTGTGTGTGTGTGCTTTGGTTTTTTTTAGATTTTTTTATTCGTATTTATTTGAAAGACAGAATTACAGAGAGAGGTAGAGACAGAGAGAGGTCTTCCATCCACTGGTTCAATCCCCAGTGGCCGCCACAGCTGGAGCTGCGCCGATCCGGAGCCAGGAGCTTCCAGGTCGCCCACGTGGGTGCAGGGGCCCAAGGACTTGGGCCATCCTCTGCTGCTTTCCCAGGCCATAGCAGAGAGCTGGATTGGAAGAGGAGCAGCTGGGACTAGAACCAGCACCCATATGGGATGCCGGCACTTCAGGCCAGGGCTTTAACCTGCTGTGCCACAGCACCAGCCCCGAGTCTGCATTTTTTCATTGTTACTATTGAGATTTCTCAACTCAGTTATGGTCTCACTACATCCTCCTTTCTTTACCACAGATACAGTCTGTCTTATGCAAGATGTGTAGAGTTCAGTATCCATAAGTTTAGTTCTTCTTAAACACATTTGGAAAAATGCCATTTGCTTTCCTGTTGATGCAAAGAGCATTAAGTGTCCTAAGAGGGAAATCTGTGTGCACGGTAGCAAGAACCATTGGCCAGCGTGTTTTCAGCAGGCCTCTCAGAGTTCCCAGACTGACCCAAGGGGAGTTCCTGTCATTGACTCCTCACTTTCTGACCTTCAAAACTGTCAGGAGGGAATCTCGTCTCATGCCACCTTCAAAACCAACATCAATATTAACTTTGTAAGTTTTTCACTGCACAGAAACAAAATTTAGGTGCTCTGTGCCTTGATAATACTGGTGTTTCTTTTTCCACCTATTTTCCTCTAGTTTATGCAAGATGCATCAGATGTGATGCAGCTGTTGTTAAAGACCCAGACAGACTTCAACGATATGGAAGATGATGATCCTCAGGTAAGTAATCTTGAAGATGCATTGGCCTCGATCCATTAATAAATTGTGGGCAGCACAAGGTTAAGTATACTTAAAAATATGTAGTCATGGATTTCTTGAGCTATTATCAACCACTGATTTCAGAGACATCCCCGCCGGTTTTCCTTCTGGAATCAGTTTCTCTCAGCTTCCTGTGAGCTGCTCCCACTTCCCTGGGCTCTTTCTCAAGTTTTGATGCTCTTTAGGGCTCTCCTCATCGGTCTCACCTTCTCACTCTCTGGGAGCAGTGTCGACCACACTGATGGCTTCAGATTTCTTCTGTGTGCGTGTGGCTTCCAGACCTCTCCTAAATCCAGGTTTCATCAATCCAACCACTTAGCTGTCCTCATTCGGGTCTGCCTTGGCCCTTTGAGTGCTGCATCCCTCTCCTGTCACATACCCGGATGACTCCTACTCATTTTCCTAATTGGCTTGGTCTCAGTAGTGGTTAGATGTCTGTCATCCTAATGCTGTTCACAGTGTATAACGCATAGCAATGCACTCAATAATGGTTGAATTATATTTTGACTTTACACTGTCACACTGTCATTGTTTCCCATAGCTTAGATAAGAAAATTACCGTTTTACAAAGAAACTCTTTTTTTGCTTTCTTTGAAAAATGTCATATGTATATCTTTATGTATACAGAGAGATAAAAGGTCGGGTGAATATTTATCAAACTGCTGACACCAGAGAGACTTAGGGAACTGTAAGCTGTAAGGACTCTGCCTGCTGTTTACCTTTGTATCAGCAAATTGTAGAATGCCTTACAAGTAGAAAACACGGAACATGTTTTTGGAATGAATGGACCTTATTTTTAAAAAGAGTTGGGGAGTGTGTATGTGAACACACAGTAAAACATGGATAGGTAGATATCTGGGGTGGGGAAGGGTAAAAAGCATTTTCTAGGTAATAGGGATGGTGAATTAGAAGCAGATTCTCTCTGGGCAAATTGCGGCGATTAAGTCTGTAAACACAGTGGGACCAGGCCACTTGCCACAGAAAACCACGACAGCCAATAGGAAGGGATGGGATATTCTGTTTGCTGGATTCTAGTAATTCATGAGTGGAGTACCAGACAATAGGGGTACAACGTCAGATACAAAAGTTAGAACACATTAGTGTCTCGAACTTGACATGATGGTAGGAAGAAAACTACTTAAAACAGGCACAGTCCTGGTTGTTTTTTGTTTGTTTGTTTTTTGCCTCACCTGCTATCCGTGTCCTAGTATATACAGTGTTCACAGAGGTTTCATTGTTGGTTCTGAACATTTTGAGTGTACAGCCTTAAAAATTGCACTTACTACTTCAATGCTGTGGATATTCCAATAAAATACTCTTTGTGAAGTGGGAAAATAGCTTTCTTCATCACGTCTTATTCTCCCAGTGTTTTAAAATCTATTTGAACTTTGAATTTTTCCCCAGATCTCTTACATGATCTCAGCGTGGGCCAGAATGTGCAAAATCCTGGGAAAAGAATTCCAGCAGTACCTTCCCGTGGTGATGGGGCCCTTAATGAAGACAGCTTCGATTAAGCCTGAAGTAGCCCTTCTAGATAGTAGGTGTCTTCCCAAAGATGGGTCAGTTGTAATATTCCTCTCTTTGCTGTTGTATTCTCTATATATGTAATTTTCTTTCCTGCTTATAGCACAAGACATGGAGAATATGAGTGATGATGATGGTTGGGAATTTGTGAATCTTGGAGATCAACAGAGTTTTGGTATAAAAACTGCAGGACTAGAAGAAAAATCTACTGCTTGCCAGATGTTGGTAAGAGATCATAATTTTTACTGAACTTTTATATCCTCATAATTCATTTATATACATTTCTTGGGAGTGATTTTAATAATGGCTAAAGAAATCATTTTGAAGAGCCAGAAATATACTTACCCTTTTTTTAAAAAAAATTTTATTTATTTGCAAGGCAGTTACAGGGATCTGCTAGTTCACTCCCCAAATGACTGTAATGGCTGGTGCTGGGCAAGACTGAAACCAGGAGCTTCTTCCGGGTCTCCCACATTGGTGTAGGGGCCCAGTCATTTGGGTTATCCTCAGCTGCTTTCCCAGGCAGTTGGCAGGTAGCTGGATTGGAATTGGAAAAGCCAGGATTGGAACCAGGTCCCATATGGGATGCTGGCACTCTAGGCCATGGCTTTAATCTGCTGTGCCATGGCGCTGGCACTGGAATTTATACTTTGAAAAGTCAAATGTAGGACCCAACATTGCCACTTCTGGATTTACATCTTAATTTTATGGATGCAGCCTTTTGTTGTCCATGCTATTTTTTAGTGACCAAGAACAGTGGAGAGCCAGAAACTTGTTCATAGGAAAATGATTGGTAAATCACAGCACCCTGCAGTGTTGTGCTATCATTGCAAAGGGTTTCAATACAAGCTGTGTGAGGGAAGGATCTGTGTGTGTTTTCTGCTAGGTCTATAGTAGATGGCTAAGGAGTATTTCTTGAATGAATGAACAGAAATCTGAGCATGGAATTAAAAATAAAGCAAAATGGGTATGATTTTAGTTGTGTAAAAAAAAAATACATGGTAGGAAAAAGTAAATTTTTTTAAGATTTTATTTATGTGAGAGGTAGAGTTACAGAAAGAGAAGGAGGTCTTCCATCTGCTTGTTCATTCCCTAAATGGCTACAACAGCCGGAGCTGGGCCATTGCGAAGCCAGGAGCCAGGACCTTTTTCCAGGTCTCCCACGTGGGTACAGGGGTCACAAGCACTTGGCCATCTTCTACTGCTTTCCCAGGCTGTTACCAGCACTCTTGTGGGATGCTGGCGCCACAGGCATAGGCTTAACCTGCTGGGCCACAGTACTGGCCCTGAAAATGTAAATGTTTTAACAGTCATTATCTTTGATGGTATAATGGAGGGATGTGTATGTGTTTCACGCTGCCTTCCAACTTTCTTTTTCTCTGTGAACATGTGTTACAGAGTGAAGGATAATTCAATTTTTTAAGAGTTAGACTTAAGAAATGATGGTATATTATAAATTTAATAGTTAACTAAAGCTAAATGAAAATGCTTTAAACTTTATTTTGCCTAATAATATGTTACTGCATTCTCTTTAATTCATTGAAAAGTGTATTTCTTGTAGTTATTCTTTCCTTTTGTTTTTAATGCCTATAATTTGTAAGCATTTTTAATTTTTATGATATCCTTTTTTTCCTCTCAACTGGAGAGCAAATACAAATGTAGCATGTTTCTATGCCTGTTTGTTGTAGATATACAAAAGTGATACACTTCATTAACTGAAGCTTTTAGGTTTTATTTTTTAATCTTAAAACTATTTTTCCTTTAGTAAATGATATATTTTGCTAAATTCTACATTCAAGAAATAAAGTAAAACCAATTCCAGTCTTTGACAATATATTGTACAGACATTTCATGTCCCTTTTCATTTAAAAAAATCTCTAATTGGAGGACTAATTTGACAGTCCTGCATGTACTTTAAATGTAGTTAAGATAAAGTCTTATGGCTTTGCTGTTAATAAAAACTAACATGAATCTTGATTTTTCCCTCTCTTAATACTTTCAGGTTTGCTATGCTAAGGAGTTAAAGGAAGGTTTTGTGGAATACACCGAACAGGTTGTCAAGCTGATGGTCCCTTTACTGAAATTTTATTTCCATGATGATATCCTGCAACTTTTAAAATATTTTTGTTGGTTTATTATGTTAGAGACAAAGAAAGCTCCCATTTGCTGGTTCACTCACCAGGGCCCACAGTGGCCAGGGAACTCAATCTAGGACTCCCACTTGAGTGACGAGAGCTCACATGGGAGCCACTGGTGCTGCTGCTGAAGACGTGCATTAGCGAGGGGGCTGCAGTCAGGAGCAGAACCAAGGACTGAGCCCAGGCACTCCCGTGTGGGATGTGGACATCTTACCTGCTGTGCCAAACACCTGCCCCTCCCATAATTGTTGAACATAAAACATGTCTAGATTTTGCAAAATTGTAGCTTCTTTAGGTATTAGACTTTGTGTTGACTGGAGTATTTATTTTGTTCTGGCACTGCGGTTCCAGACCCTAAATTCTGTGTGTGCCTTTGCTTCACCTTGTCCACAAACACTAAAAGGAAAATGTTACCTGTCCTCTAGTGGATAGATTTCTGTGGTGCACTTGAGGATTTTAAGTGTTGACATTTTGCCAGCGGCTGTTTGCAGTTGTCTGTATAGTTTACTTGAACCTTTCTTTGATTACTCTTTCATAGTGGGTCTAGTACTTGACTGCCTGTAACAGAGATAATCCTGTATTTCAAATGTGATAGCACCTTTCCAGAGAAGTACCTCCTGGAAGATCTGTATGTTCTAATATTTATAGGTATATTTTTATGCCCTTACACCCAGACACAACTTCATGGGTGGGTAAAACTGGGATAGCCCCAAGGAGTGGTAGAGCTGGAGCCAAGCCCAGGTGTACCTGACTCAAAAGCTCCTCTGGAGTTCCTCGTACAGCATCCTGTCTTCATGGCCTTCGTGAAGCCAGCTTCGGCCAACAGGGACACACCATGAAGCAGAGCAGGAGTGCTTCCTTGAGGGCCTTATTTATAAATGGTGATAGAGAGAAGCACCTTAATCTTTATTGGAAACCAACAAAAGTTTGGGAACTAAGATTTCTTTATTTGAAAGGGAGAATGACAGTGAGAAAGATCTTCCCTTTTCCATCTGTTGGTTCACTCCCCCAAATGCTGCAACAGTCAGCTGGAAGCCAGGAGCCAGGAACTCTATCCTCATCCTGGTCTCCCTCATGAGTGACAGTGGCCCAGGTACTTGAGCCACCATCCACTGCGTTCCCAGGTACATTATTAGAAGCTCAGTTGGAGACGAAGCAGCCAGGACTCTAACCAGCACTCCATTATGGGGTGCTGGCATGCAAGCAGTGGTTTAACCTGCTGTATCAACAGCACCAACCCCTTGAAGACATTCTGTGATGGTTACATAAGAGCAACAGGAGGCCCTTCTCTCTGCCACTGGACTCATTCCTGCTGGCATAGGTGACAGGTGGAAAGTATATTGTAGGGCAAGAAGACATTTATATATACTTTATATTTAACACAAACTCTTGGATAGCTGTCTTAGGTCAACAGAAGTTGCCTAGCACTTCTATTAACTCAGTGAGCAAGCCAAGGGATAAAATTGTCTTTTGAGGCTCCCTAGTGGTTGAGTTTCCTTAACAGTCAAACGTGTTCGTGTGGCAGCAGCAGAATCCATGCCCCTTCTCCTGGAGTGTGCAAGAGTCCGGGGTCCTGAGTATCTCACACAGATGTGGCATTTTATGTGTGACGCCCTCATCAAGGCCATTGGCACAGAACCAGATTCAGATGTTCTTTCAGAAATAATGCATTCGTTTGCAAAGGTAAATATTTTTCTTAGAAAATATGTAGAATGTTGTATGTTCATAAGTATTAATCTTGCCTAATGAATTGTAGGGCAAGGTAGATTTCTTTAAGTGCTATAACACAAATTTTTTTCTTTTGTACTGAAGATAGTTGTTTAAATTTTTTGGTGTTGTCATATTTTTGCTTAAGAGAAGACATAGACTAAATGGTAAATTCACCCTGGAAGAGGGGGTTAGGTGGAGAAAGTAATTGGGACAAAGCCATGGAAGCAGACTCTCTATGCCAGTCATTTTTTTTTTTATTATTTGTTTTTGAAAGGTAGACTAACAGAGAAGTGGAGATAGAGAGGTCTTCCATCTGCTGGTTCACTCCCCAAATGGCCTCTGACCAGGGCTGGGCCAGACCAAAGCCATCCTTTGCTGGCTGCTTTCCCAGGCACATTAGCTGGGAGTTAGATAGTGATGTGGAGCAGCCGGGACTTGAACCAGCACCCATAATGGGATGTTGGCACTGCAGGCTGATGCTGTAACCCAGTGCACCACAGCACCGGCCTCTGTGCCAATCTGGATTAGTTTCTACCAACATTTACCTGATAATCCACAGTGTCAGTTCCATTTCAAGTCTCGCTCCTGGGTGATTATCCCTTCTCCTAAATTCCAGTTTACTTTTTTCCTCATTGCCCATCTCATCTCTTATTTGTGCTGTTGAAATATCCTCACTTGTGTATTCTAGTCTTTATTGTTTTCCTCCTTGTTCATTCTCCTTTCCCGGCATTAACAGCATTTTTTTTTTTTTAAGAGTTATTATTTATTTGAAAGTCAGAGTTACACAGAAGGAGAGGCAGAGAGAGGTCTTCCATCCACTGGTTCACTCCCCAATTGGCTACAACGGCCAGAGCTGCGCTGATCTGAGCCAGGAGCTTCCTCTGGGTCCCTCATGCGGGTGCAGGGACTCAAGGAGTTGGGTCTTCCTCCACTGCTTTCCCAGGCCATAGCAGAGAGCTGGATTGGAAGAGGAGCAGCCGGGACTAGAACCAGCACCCATATGGGATGCCGGCACTGCAAGCGGCAGCTTTACCCGCTATACCACAGCACCGGCCCCTACCAACTGGTTTTTAAGTCACTCTTCTCTCCATACCCACCTGTCACCCTCATGGCACACAGCTGTTTGCTCCTTGCTGAGTTTTAGGGTTTTTCCCTGTGTTAGGGTTCTTACCTATGTTCATTTGTCCTCATATTCTTGCACTCACAATTTCTTTTTCCAAAGAATGTATGCTTCCATTCTTTTGCCCATTATCATTGCCTCTACAGATTGACCCTTCAGTGCTTTTTTTTTTTTTTTAAGATTATTTTCATTTATTTGAAAATCAGAGTTAGAGAGAGACAAAGAGAGCTTCCATCCATTGATTCACTCCCCAAAGGGCTGCAGTCGCCAAAGTTGAGCTGATTCAAAGCCAGGAGCCTCTTCTGTGTCTCCCACGTGGGTGCAGGGGCCCAACTATATGGGCCATCCTCTGCTGTTTTTCCAGGCGCCTCGGCAGGGAGCTGGATTGAAAGTAGACCAGCTAGGACTTTAAAAATGCATATTTTGGCCGGGCGCTGCGGCTCAATAGGCTAATCCTCCGCCTGCGGCGCCGGCACACCAGGTTCTAGTCCCGGTCAGGGCGCCAGATTCTGTCCCAGTCCGCTCCTCTTCCTGTCCAGATCTCTGCTGTGGCCCAGGTGTGCAGTGGAGGATGGCCTAAGTCCTTGGGCTCTGCACCCCATGGGAGACCAGGAGGAAGCACCTGGCTCCTGATCAGCACGGTGCGCTGGCCGCAGTGGCCATTGAGGGGTGAACCAACAGAAAAAGGAAGACCTTCCTCTCTGTCTCTCACTGTCCACTCTGTCAAAAAAAAAAAAAAAAAATGCATATTTTGAGGCCAGTGCTGTGACATATTGAGTAAAGCTGCCACCTGCAGTTCCAGTATCCCATATGAGTCCCAACTGTTCTACTTCCAATCCAGCTCCCAGCTATGGCCTGGAAAAGCAGTGGAAAATGGCCCTAGTCCTCGGGTCCCTGCCCTCGTGTGGGAGACCTGGAAGAAGCTCCGGCCGTTGCAGCCAACTCGGGAGTGAACCAGCAGATGGAAGACCTCTCTCTTGCCTCTCCTCTCTGTATAACTCTGACATTAAAATAAATAAATAAATCTTTTTAAAAATTCCTGTTTTGTTTGAAAGAGTGACAGGGAAGAAAAACATATCTTCCATCTGCGGATTCACTCCCCAAATGGCTGCAGTGGGCAGCTCTGCGCTAGGCCAAAGCCAGGAGCCGCAAACTCCAATACAGTAGTCTCCTGTGTAAATGTCAGGGACCCAGGTACTTGGGCCATCTGCTGCACTTTCTAAGGCTCGTTAGCAGGGAGCTAGATTGGAAGTGGAGCAGTTGGGAGCCAAAGGGTCTTTTCTTTATGGGATGCAGGTGTTGTAAAAGGCGGCTTAATCCACTGTGCCACAAGTCTGGCCCCCTGTTGACTCCTAATGAAGTTTAACTCTGTTCTCGGAACCCCTTTGGGTTGCTTTCTTTCCTTTGCCTCATTAGTGCATTGAAGTAATGGGAGATGGATGCCTTAATAATGAACACTTTGAAGAACTGGGAGGAATATTGAAAGCAAAACTTGAAGAACATTTTAAAAATCAAGAACTGCGGCAAGGTAAGTTTTCCATGCTTTTATTTCTGAATGTGATCCTTCACCAATGTTGGCAATCCTTTAAAACATTTATTTGGGTGTGTTTTAGTTAAAAGACAAGATGAAGATTATGATGAGCAGGTTGAAGAGTCACTGCAAGATGAGGTAAACTATCCCCTTCAGAACTTGGTGTGCATGAGCATCTGCATCTTAGAGTTTCAAATGCTTCATTTCCTAATTATCTGACCTGTCCTTCTGATGTAATTATTAGTAGTCTTTAGAAGGAAGATCCATTTCATTTACTAGTTTGTAAAATAAGTAATTTGTCTTTTTGTTCTCTGCTTTTTGTTACACTCCTGTGCACCTCAGACTTGGAATTTGCCCAACTTACCTTTTACACGTGGTTAACAACCACCCTTTGTATCTTTTGGTGCATTCAAAAGCATTTTAAGGGTGAATGACCTCAAACTCCAGTGTTAAATGATTGTACAAAGTCACATTGTTGATACTCTGGGGCCTTCCTTATTTTAACTTGGTTCTGTCTTCATCAAAACGCTTGGCACCATCCGACATGTTTGGAGCATGGGTCACATCCAGCATCGGTGGCCTGAGGTCCCCCGCAGGCCAGTGCTGACGTGGTCGGGTCCTCCCAGGTCCCTACAGGTGCTCCCCTACTGCTAGGCCCAAATTGCCACCAGCCGTGCACCAGCTGTGCAGCCTCAGTCTCCTGTCCAGGGGAAAATTCTGCTGAAAACAAAAAATAGTAATGGTGAAGTAAAAAGCCTTCTGTTCCAGAAGGTAGAAGTTTTTCAATTTCTTGAGTATTTCCCAAGGGAATTCTTTTCGGTCAGTACAGTACTTGCCACACACTTGCCTTTCCAGAGGCAGGTGAGAGGCATGACACCCAATCTTATGGTTACTTCAGTCTTTAGGTTTTTGATAAGCCCTTAAGACAGGAATGCGAAGTTCGATTTTTCTGCCTCTCTTAACACTTTTATAAGTGCTGCTGTTGATAATAGAATTTCTTTAATCCATATGGATGTGTTTCTTTCTTTTTTTTTTTTTTTAGGATGATAATGATGTTTATATCCTGACTAAAGTGTCAGATATTTTACATTCAATATTCAGCAGCTACAAGGAAAAGGTGTTACCATGGTTTGAACAGCTGCTCCCATTAATTGTCAACTTAATTGTAAGTGATAACTCCCTAGTGGTTATTTTGGGTAGTTGACATACAAGTCTTTCATTTTATTCAAGCATAAAATTTCACACTTTGCATTAAAATGGGTCTCAGAAGTTATAGCTTCCATTGGGTATCTTAAGTATTTCAGGGTTGCTGTATTGCCCTGCCTATTTTCTTTCAATATATGCTTAAATATTGCTAGTGAAGATTTTCCATGGGCCAATTATAATTATATTCTGCAGGTTTACAAGTGATTTTCCATTATATCAGATTATCTATGCCCTGCTAAATTAATAAATGGAAACAGTGATTGTATTTTTTTCAGTGGGCCGTGGAAAATTCAGTTATGGCCCTTGTTATGTACAGCCAGCAGTCATGGATTGTAGATATAGGATTTTTTTTTTTTAGTGCTTTATAGACTTTATAAGATTAAGCACACATGACTTGGCGTATTAAATCAATGCTATAAAGTTAAAGTATTCACAGACTTTATTATGCTTTTTAAATACAGTATTACCATTTTCTGTTTCACATAGTAAATTTATATACATTGCTGCCACTCTCAGTTTTTGGTATCTGGTAGTATCAGTTTCTTGAGTTGTATAATAAACTGCACAAGTCTTTAAAACCTAAATTTCATTAGATCTGTATGTTAATTTAAATAATGTTAGTCTCAAGAAGTGGTTGTTGCTGTTACTGTGTTTTCTTTTTTCCTTGCCTGTATCAGGAGTAACAGTGAAGCAGCTAGTCTACAATGAGCGTTGATTTCTTTGGGCTCCCTGCTTATACTAGTATTGCAGTATTAGAAGAGATTTTCTTTTGCAGTGTCCACATCGGCCATGGCCAGACAGACAGTGGGGATTGTGCATCTTTGATGATGTTATCGAGCACTGTAGTCCAGCCTCATTTAAGTATGCAGAATATTTCTTAAGGCCAATGCTCCAATATGTATGTGACAACAGCCCGGAAGTCCGGCAAGCAGCCGCATATGGCCTGGGAGTCATGGCACAGTACGGTGGAGATAACTACCGCCCTTTTTGTACAGGTAATTTGTTTTGTTTGATTACATTCCTTCCAAACAACCTTTTCTCCATACCTCATTCTCTGTAACACCACCCCCCAACATTGTCCGCCTGTTTCTGCTTTGTTCCCTTCCCCCTTTTCCAAACACCTTATCTGTTGCACTTAGGAACTTATTATTCCCATAGAAGTGGAAATAAAATGAGGAGAATCAAAGTTTGCTGCACCTCCACCTTCTAGGGTATTTCCTTTGGGCTGAGGGCATACCCCACAGCCTTGGAACAGGACGTTTAAAAATTACTGGGGAGTATGGTTAGGCTGCTTTGAAAGCTCAGTCCACTCCAGGGGTCAGCAGTGTATGTGGAGGTCACTCACCTCTTGGATTCTTAAGGCAGCGGGAGTAATGGTGCTGCTGCCCATGCATGTTTTTCAAAATACCTAAATGAGGTTTATTGACCACTGATCACCATGATTAGTAACTATACAAAAAAAGCCAGTTCATTTACATGAAAATATAAAGTTTTAACCGACCTTTTTTTTTTCAAATGCTTATTACTTCAGAAGCCCTTCCACTGCTTGTAAGAGTTATTCAGTCTGCAGATTCTAAGACCAAAGAAAATGTCAATGCCACTGAGAACTGCATCTCAGCAGTGGGGAAAATCATGAAGTTTAAGCCTGACTGTGTAAACGTTGAAGAGGTCCTACCACACTGGTTGTCTTGGCTTCCACTACATGAAGATAAAGAAGAAGCTGTTCAGACTTTCAATTACTTGTGTGACCTGATTGAAAGGTATAACAGAGCACAGACTGACCCTATTCCCTTTCCCTTGACACAAAGCAAGGCTTCCTTACTCCCCCACGAACCCCCATGTGGATCTCCTGAGGTTCAGTTAACCCCACAGTCTGTGCATACCTTCATTTTTATGGTTTTATAATAATGCTGTCTTTATAAATCACGTTAAGAAACCATAATTGAGATTACATTTGTATAAGACTTAATTTTGAGTTGTTCTTTTTGGGATAAAATGCAGATTCTAGGGACTTTTTTTTTGCCAGAGAGAGAGAGAGTTGTAGACAGAGACAGAAAGGTTTTCCTTCCGTCGGTTCACTCCCCTAATGGCCACTACAGCCTGCACTGCTCAGATCCGAAGCCAGGAGCCAGGTACTTCCTCCCAGTCTCCCATGCGGGTGCAGGGACCCAAGCACTAGTGCTTGGGCCATCCTCCGCTGCCCTCCCGGGCCACAGCAGAGAGCTGGACTAGAAGAGGAGCAACCGGGACTAGTACCCAGCACCCCAACAGGGACTAGAATCCAGGGTACCAGCACCACAGGCAGAGGATTAGCCAAGTGAGCCATGGCACCAGCCTAGGGACATTATTTTTAGCAGATAATGTTTTAAGGTTATTGTCTGATGTTCTGCCACCCACTACATTTGTTATAGGATGAGCTCAAAATACACTGCTAGTAACATCATTTGACACTAAAGTTCTTCTTCTCTCTGGGTTCAAGAGTCAGTGGGGCCAGCGCCGTGGCTCAACAGGCTAATCCTCCGCCTTGCGGCGCTGGCACACTTGGTTCTAGTCCTGGTCGGGGCACCGGATTCTGTCCCGGTTGCCCCTCTTCCAGGCCAGCTCTCTGCTATGGCCCGGGAGTGCAGTGGAGGATGGCCCAAGTGCTTGGGCCCTGCACCCCATGGGAGACCAGGAGAAACACCTGGCTCCTGCCTTCTGATCAGCGCGGTGCGCCGGCCGCAGCTTGCTGGCCGCGACGGCCATTGGAGGGTGAACCAGCAGCAAAAGGAAGACATTTCTCTCTCTCTCTCTCACTGTCCACTCTGCCTGTCAAAAATAAAAAAAATAAAAATAAAAAAAGAGTCAGTGGGATAAGGGAAGTACTGTGTACCAGGCAGGCCATGAAGTGTAGGATCTGGCATTATAAGTGCTGTTGTGTGCCCTTGAGCGTATCTAAGAGTTGTAACAACATGGAGGCCATAGAAACCACAGGAGCATACTCCCTGGTATTTGTTTTTCTAAATCCCTGTTTCTCTAAATATTAGTCATACCTGGCTCTGTTACTATTAACTGCTGTTTTTACTGTTCATAAATAAATCCAAGGGCTAGACCCAATGGAGTTTATAGCAGTAGGCCCACAGGCTGTCCTTTCACACCTTAAGTTCGGGTTCATGTAAATCCTTATGGTGGGTGTGTGTTCTCTTCTGCTGAATGCATCATTAAGGAATAACAGCCGTCCTGCAGTCCATGCTGTTCGCCTGCTCCTGCACCTGATGCAACCAGTTCTCAATCATGCTGACTGATTGTCTGCTTTGGAAATGACTGCTCAAAAATTCTCTTAAGACAAGAATTCTACTTAATTCACTGTTAATATTTTATTCCATTAAACCTGCCTGGAATTTATTTCCCAGTTTATTCATGAAATGCCCATATATCTGAACATCAGACTAATTGTAGAAATAATTTTGCAATAGCAAATAAAATTTGTGCTAATTGTTGTCCTTGGTAACATCGTGTTTTATAAAGTACTTCATGCATTCAGTCCTTGGCACTTAATGCAATCCAGACAGATGAGCCAAGAATTCTTTCTAATTTACAAAGGAAGAAACTAAGGAGATATTAAGTAAAAGTAGCTGGTTTGATAACCTCTGAAATTTAAAAGGCAGTTGATTTTAGTGAACACAAAATCATTTTACAAAGATCTTAAAATGCAGTGATAAGAGAAGGGCATAAAGTATAAAATCTTCAATGGTTTCTCCCTACATGTTTCATTTATAAAGGTTTTCTTTTCTTTTGTCAGTAATCACCCAATCGTTCTTGGCCCAAACAATACCAATCTGCCCAAAATATTCAGTATTATTGCAGAGGGAGAAATGCATGAGGCAATTAAACATGAAGATCCTTGTGCCAAACGTTTGGCTAATGTAGTTCGCCAAGTACAGGTAAGCTGATTGGGAAAGGGGGGATAAAACTTGTTTTTACTCCCTCAATTCATATTGTGACTTTATCAGTAACTTTATGTAAAGGTGACTTTATCAGTGCAAAAATGAAGAAAGCTTAACTACAAATGAACTGAGCTTTAAAGAAATAGGCAGATTTCTTGATTTTACCATGACGTTCATTAAACTATGGTATTTTGGCATTGTTACAGTATGTCTGTAATGTTTATTAAAAACCTTCCAAAGGACCGTTTCACCTCTCTGAACCTGTGAACATGTTTGTTTTTCCCTAGACTTCTGGAGGACTGTGGACTGAGTGCATAGCACAGCTCAGTCCCGAGCAGCAGGCAGCCATCCAGGAGCTCCTGAACTCTGCCTGACGGGCCTTAATATCACCACCGGAAAACTAACTCCAAATAAACGTTTACCCTTTTGTTTAGGTTTCTTTGTTTTGTTTTTGAGCAAACGAGAGCGGTAGTGTTGTGTGTAGGCCATTCTCCTGGAGAGCCGCAGCAGCAAGAGCAGCCCGTGTTGCCAGTGGAGTTTCCATGGATTTCTCTCAGGCCACTGAAGAGTTCCCTGTAAGCCCTACGGTAGCACTGAAGAGTATTTTTCTATTGGTGTAACCCACCCATGTGAAAGGAAAAGGAAAAAATTAATTTTTCTCATTAGACATAAGGACATGTAAGAAAAAACAGCTTTAAGATCAGTTACTCAGTGTAGATGTGTTAAAACCAATTGCTCTACACTTTGTGTTCGTCCTATTAATTGAAGAGTGAATCCTTTGGTAGGGTAGAAAGAAACCTACCTAGCAAACCAGTAGACCCAAAAGTTGAAAAAAAAACTAAGTGACAAACAGCAAGCATGAGATTGTCTTTTGATGCCACTTTTGGTTCTTTTTCCCAAAAGACTTAATGCAGTGACTCAGTGTGGAGGCTGTTCAGCTTCCAGCCCTTGAATGTGAAGTGTCGTTGGCATGTCTGGCAGTAGTCTCTCATTCACTCCTCAATAAACAAAGTTGAAACACAAAAGCAACTGTGTAAAAATTCAGTACTGTCTGGCTTTGATTCATTTAATGTTTTTAAATATAAGAATGATCTAGTATTTTTTTAAAGTAGTACTATGGCCCTGAGTGGTTCCCTCCCCCACTCATGTTTCCTTGTACAATTCAAACTTAAAAGCATCTGGTTTTTCCTCATCTTCTGCTTTGACTTAAGCTAAGTTATGATAACACCCTGTTCCGTTCCAATTGGTATCCTTTTCAAGGTCTGCAAATTTTTCCACCGATAGTTGTTTTAACTAGAATTGTTCTGGTTAAATAAAAAAGATTGGCTTAGATTTTTCATTGCAAATTGTAATTGCTTTAGAGCCACACACAACCTTTAAACTTTGAATTTTATGATGTGTTATGGCTGATGTTACTTACTGAGAATTTCAGTAAAATGTGTGTTTTTTTTTCTTTATGTATTAACTTCATAGCAGTAAATGACTTGCTGTTGTTTCCTTAAACATTTTTTCTAAGGGATCTTACTAGATTTCTGTTGAAAATTTCAGTGTTAACATTTTTATAGTTTGTACTAAATTTAACCGTGATATAAAAATGAATTTTATGCATAGGTCAGAATTTAAAATTAAAGATTTTTTTCTTTAAATGATTCGTATTACTTTTTTAACTAAATCTGGAGTGGAATAGAAAATAGAGTGGATTGCATTTGATGGTTCACTTGTGAGCAGATGCCCTTCGCATGAGGCCTCCTGTCTGGCAGAATGAGCCATGAGTGACATCAGTACACAGTCGTGTCTGTGGGGACCTGTGGGACCCACGTGATGTGTGGGAATGTTTGCAGCTACTTTATACCCTGTATTCCTGTGGGAGCAAAAGGGGACTTGGAGTAAAAGTGTATCAAAGCAACCCCTTGCTCCTGAGGCCTAGAGAATAGAGGCTGGAAAGCCTGTTTTTGTGTACTGGTGGCAATCAACTGCTGGAACATAGGCTTTGTTTTCCACTGAAATTGTTACTACCCATGGAGAAGAGAAATGAAAAAAGTGGTAGGCCTGCCGGAGCTGAGCTGGCAGTCTGCTCAGAAGACAGCTTTTCTGGAGAACTTAGTATGCTAATCAATGTGGGAGCAAGAACCTCCTGCCTTCAGGTTTAAACACGGATGGGGTAATGAGAGATACCTGTAGCCAGGGTCTCAGATCTGTGCAAGAAGCACTCCGGTGTGTGCACATCAATCACGTGTGGACTGGTAAGTCCTTCTGGGCAGAAGCAGGAAAGCAGAGGAGTGACTGGAGTTGAATCGAGTTAATAGAAGGTAAATGTGACATGATCCCAAAATCCAGGGTTCAACACTGAGATGTCGTTCCGTGAACTAATAATTCACTGAGATTACCTGGAGAAGCATTTCATAATACCTCATTCTGTCTATGCAAGATGGAAATTCATGGTTTTATTCCTTAACTTTTGGACTAGATTTAGTGACCTTGCATGTCATCAGGTGATGATGATATTGTTTGTGAACCCAAGCTGTTTGCAGAGGGAGAAATAAATGTGTGTGGCTCTTACATAGTCTGGGAATTTTGTAACAGTTACATGCACAAGTGTTAGAAAGTTTTAGTAAAACCCAATTTGGAGTATTTAATGCTGTAAAGTAAAACTCTTAAAGCTGATCTGACACTTCTGTAATGAGGCCATTTTATCATAACTCTGGAGTTGCAGCTTGACTAACAACATCAATAAGTCCCTGAGCAAATAAACCTTGACGCACTCAGTGTCCTAAGAGATGGCGGGGAGTTCCCAGCCTGCCAGCGCCGTATTCTGATGTGGTTGCCTCCCTGGAGCTGGCCGTGAGTTTGGCTTGATTTGCACTGCTTCATTCTGCCAAGGAGTCTCGTGTCAGTCTTGTTTCGTAGAAATCACGTTGCCCCTCGCACTGCGCTTTGGCACAAAGGAGGAAGTAGCCCACAGCTGCAGATTGCCTGTCAGCTCTGCAGTGCGATAGCATCGTTGCAGAAGGTGCATAGTTCCAGCACCTGGAACTTCTGTGATGGAGTGGGGGCAGGAGGGACTAGACTGCCCCACCCTGTGACTCACAGCTGTAATCCTGCAGTGCATCATGGACAGTATGTGAGCTTACTTCACGCATCATATAACTGAATGACTACGAACATTTTGAAGCTAAATTATTCACTTCAAAATCCACTCAAAAGTGGTACAGTATGATTTTTATGTGATAAAAACTAGTTTTTCAAAATTCCAATTGAGGCAGCAGAATTCTGAAATGTGTTCCTCCATGGTTGTGGTTGACCTGCACACCTGTCCTCTAGCTAGCATCCAGATTGTGATGGAAACCAACAATAACGCCATGTGCTGTGGATCAGAACTGAGTTACTCTGCTTGTCCACGGGTTTGGAACAAATGGAGGTTGATCCAGGCCTCCATGTGACTGCAACTTAACCTGACATGAGCAAGTGCTGAGTGAAACAGTGGTCCCTGCTAGTAGGGGACAAAGGAAAAGTAGAGGGTTCAGGGGGAAGTCCAGGAAACAAGTGAGTGGGCTTTGAAAAGATCCAGAAAATGAATTAAAACTGAAGCTGATCTTGGTGCAAGGAAATCGGGAGTCAAGGGCAGGCATTTGGCATTGCAGTTAAGATACCACTTGGGACACCCGTATTCAGCTTCCTACTGATGCACACCCTGGGAGGCACACTTCCTCTCTTCACAAATTTTTTACCTATGCAGTTTTTCCAGAATATGCATTTTCCTGGAACTTTGGGAAGTCTACAAAGTACTCCTGTAGTAACACCCACTTAATTCTGCAAACAGGGTGCATGTCCTGTGGCCTCCAGTTGGGATCATAGCAGAGTGCACTAGAGACAAAAGTTAACAGCTTCCTGCTGACTGAGCAAGCACGCTGAGTGGAAGCATCCTGTCTAGCCTTGCCACCCTGCACTGCAGATGCTCAGGGTGTGGCATCTAGGACCAATGCAGTCTGCTCCCTTGGTGAGTGAAGGAGCCAGACAGGCAGAAGATCAGGAAGGTGTGTCTCCCTGGCCCTCCTGGGCCTTTTCTCAGAGGAGTCTGCTTCTGAGAGAATTGCCTTCATCTAAGTTACCATGAGGTTGGCAATGAAGGAAGAACATGCCACATTTATGTGTAATCCATTGAGAAAGTTGGTCCCAGTTCCCAAATGCAGTTAACTCCTGTTTCATCCACACCTGCAGAGCATCAGGACTTGAACTGGTGGGATGTGGGATGCCAGTGTTGCAGGAAAACAGCATGACACGCTGTGCCACTATGCCAGCCCCAAGAATAGTTTAAAGTTCTAGGGCTGGTACTGTGACGTATAGGTTAAGCCTCCGCCTGTGGCCCCAGCATCCTATATAGGCACCAGTTCAATTCCCAACTGCTCCTCTTCCAATCCAGGTCTCTTAATGGTGTGAAAGAGCAGTAGAAAATGGTGCAAGTACTTGGGACCCTCCACCCATGTGGGAGACCTGGAAGAAGCTGCTGGCTCCTGGCTTCGGATAAGCACAACTCCAGCCTTAGCGGGGCTGGTGTTGTGGCATAGTGGGTTAAGCCACTGCCTGCAATGCCCACAACCAATATGGGCACCAGTTCAAGTTTGAACAGCTCCATTTCCAATTCAGCTCCCTGTTAATGCTCCTGGGAAAAGTAGTGGAGGATGGTCTAAGTGCTTGGCCCTGGGATCCACATGGGAGACCTGCATGAAGCTCCTAGCTCCTGGCTTTAGCCTAGCCCAGCCCAGGCCATCACAGCCATCTGAGGAGTGAGCCAGTGGATGGAAGATCTTTCTCTTTTTGTTTCTCTCTCTCTGTAACTCTGCCTTTCAAATAAATAAATCTTTAAAAAATAAAAAAGCTGTGAAATTATTTTTTAAAAAAGAATAAAGTTCTCTTTGATCAGGAAATAGGGAAAGTGAAAACAATTATGACCCTATTGCATTTTTTAATATAAAACTCTACAGTTATTCGAGGAACAGAAGAGAGTTCTGTTTCATGAGAAACACAACCCACTAATATTTTTAGTGCTCTAATTGCTTCTTCCGGGAAAAGGCAGGCAAAAGCCCTAAGACAGAAGTTCAGCTGCAGCCCGAGTTTCACAAAGAGAAAATCTGAAGTAGCCAGGCAAACGTGGAGCTATAATGGTGGATGGACCTGGCCGGGGCAGCCAGAGAAGTATCCTGCCCACCTGAGCTTGCATTCCGGGGGCACTGAAGCTCCTTCCTGCTCCTCAAAAGCGATTGCCCCCTTTAACCTCTGCAGGGATGATAACCTCAACAGACTCAGCTGGGCTTGTGGAAGTTACCTCCAGAGCTGTGCAGTTACCCTAGGGGAGGTGGCAGGTGGAGGGGCCCACGCTGGCTCTCAGGGACGCCACTCACCCTGAAGCCATTGTCTTCCCCCAGCAGTGTGCCCAGCTCTGAGGCAGTGGTAAACTCCCACCAAGTCATTTCCCAAGAGGGTGCAAGGCTGGAGGAATGACAAGCAGGGGCTGGGTCCCCTGTCATTCAGCCCACTCCTGTCTCTGCCTCCCAGAGTCCCCAGCACCCGCACTTGCTGCCCAGCTGGTAAAGGAGCCCTGCTCCCAGCCTGTTCCTCTGTCTGGAAGACTGCTCCCTGGACTTCCAGTAAGGGGCTCTCTTCCCTTACCTCTCCCCCATTCTGCCCTGCAGTGTTCAGAGGGCGTTTGCTCCTTCCCTGTTTGTAATGCAAGCTGCGGCCAGCACTGTGGCTTAACACGCTAATCCTCCGCCTTGCGGCGCCGGCACACCGGGTTCTAGTCCCGGTCGGGGCACCGGATTCTGTCCCAGTTGCCCCTCTTCCAGGCCAGCTCTCTGCTGTGGCCCAGAGTGCAGTGGAGGATGGCCCAAGTGCTTGGGCCCTGCACCCCATGGGAGACCAGGAGAAGCCCCTGGCTCCTGGCTTCGGATCAGCGACATGCGCCGGCCGCAGCGGCCATTGGAGGGTGAACCAACGACAAAAAGACCTTTCTCTCTCTCTGTCTCTCTCTCTCACTGTCCACTCTGCCTGTCAAAAATAAATAAATAAATAAATAATGCAAGCTGCCACCTCTGCAGCAGTGCGAGCTGTCTGGAAGGGGTTACGTTGGAAAGAGTCTCGTGTGGACACTGCAAAGCCCCCCTCTCATCTGTGGGTGGTGGACAATGCGGGTGAGAATTCAGTGGAATAGCTCCAGTGCCCAGGGCACTGCCTGCTCTGGCTCTGCCAGTGGCTATTGTGGGAGCTACACCCAGGCTCTGACAATCCTACTCTTCCAAAATTCCCCAAATCTAGCAATATGGAGAAGCTACTAGAAACCTGAGCTTCCTGCTTCTGAACCCCTCTTGAAAGGGTGCTGGGAATATTTTAGTCAGGCACAAAGAGACCCTTGGAGTATTTACTCAACTCAGATGGCAGGGGTCAGTTGAGAAGGCAGCCAGACTTTCTTCTCTTAGTTCTCATGCAGTACAAAATGGTATTTTGAGATGCACAAATTGTAAAGAGAATTGATTTTTTTTGGTCTTTCTTTTAGATTTGTTTATTATGTAAAAGAGTGATAGATCTTTCATCCACCGGTTATTCCTTGGATGGCTGCAATGACCAGTGCTGGCCCAGGCCAGAGCCAGGAGCCAGGAGCTTCTTCAGGGTCTCCCACGTGTGTGACAGGGGCCCATACCCTTTGGCCATCCTCCACTGCTTTCCCAGGCCATTAGCAGGGAGCTGACTCGGAAGTGGAGCAGCCAGGACGTGACCCAGCACCCATATAGGATGCCAGCGTCACAGGTGGCAGCTTCACTCACTACACTGCAGTGGCTGCTCCCTTAAACTCTTTTACACAATTGGCCACCTGGTTCAAAATTCAGTGTTTGTAAAGCATTATTACTCAGCGGAAAATCTGTTCCCACTCTTGGTCCTCAGGCACCCCACGCTGCCCATCCTCTCCTAAAGGAGAAATTCGCAGACTTGACCCTGACAGAACCTTCTGGAAGTTAGCATTCCCAATGAAATGCATATGTGTCTTTCTGGTGAATGAGTCTGGGTAAGAAGTATTCTGAGACTGCCCACCTACTTAAACCAGCCAGGATTTGGTGACCACACAGTGGACTATTCTGCTTTATATATATAAGTCAGTGGTGATTATCTAACCAAATTCTTTTTACCTCTAAAATGTCTCAGCTATGAAAGAAATCTTTGAAGTTAGGCCGGCGCCGTGGCTTAACAGGCTAATCCTCCGCCTTGCGGCGCCGGCACACCGGGTTCTAGTCCCGGTCGGGGTACCGATCCTGTCCCGGTTGCCCCTCTTCCAGGCCAGCTCTCTGCTGTGGCCAGGGAGTGCAGTGGATAATGGCCCAAGTGCTTGGGCCCTGCACCCCATGGGAGACCAGGAGAAGCACCTGGCTCCTGCCATCGGAACAGCGCGGTGTGCCGGCTGCAGCGCGCTACCGCGGCGGCCATTGGAGGGTGAACCAACGGCAAAAAGGAAGACCTTTCTCTCTGTCTCCCTCTACTGTCCACTCTGCCTGTCAAAAAAAAAAAAAAAAGAAAGAAAGAAAGAAAGAAAGAAATCTTTGAAGTTAGCCTGTCCAAGATGCTTTGTGGTAAATTTGTAACAAACATTAACAACACTTAAAAGGAGCTTTTCCCAGCACCCTCCCCAGAGAGACAGATTGTTGGTTCTTAAGAACCAAGAGGGTTCTTAGAACCTTCTTTCTAGGGTTCAAAGTTTTCCAACACCTTTTTGGAAATAAAATCACATCATTTTAGCTAAGAATTAACTTCTCAATACTCAACCCTCTTAAAGAGGGAAGCTAAATATCTTTTGCCCATTTCAAGAGCAACAATACATTAGTTGGTATGCGGATGCTGCTTACAGTCCAAATAGTAAAAAACCATCACACTGGTTTAGGAGCTCATTTCCCCTCTAATTAAAGAGGCGTCAGGCTCAATGCTCTTTTACTAATAAGCATAAAATGTTCCATTCTCACTAGGGAGCATGTGTTCAAGTACGCGTTTTTATAGGTTATCATAACTATCATTTCATTTTCTGATTTCAAATTCAGTAAATTGGTTTTGGCATTTACTTTCATGGCTACCTTCTATTTACAGCAAATGATACTGATTTTTATTTCTTTATAACAATGACTTGAAATTTACTTTTGAAACAGTGAACCAATGTTGGTAAAAACTATAATGCAAGCAGAGGTACAGTTGTTTGGAGGACGTGGCTAAAAGCACGCAGATGGTACTGATGATTCTATGTTTAGGAAACACTTTCTGGTGGCAGAGGTGTGCAACACACTCGTGTGTTTTTCAGAGGTTTTGCTAGATTTCATTTCAAAAAAACACAACCCAATGATTGTCCCGGGTGAGAGGAACAACACCCAGTCCACAGGGCACAGTTCTGCCAGCCAGCCACCGTCACCCAGCTCTGAGCCCCTTGCTGCTCCGGAACCCAGAGGGTTCGCCTCCGTGTCCTCCAGGTGTATCCCCAGTGCCCCGGGTTGCTCTTCAAAGACTGAAGAATTCTCGAGTGCACATGGAGACCACATTTCGTTGCTCCATTCATCCGCAGGTGGCATTGGGGGTTCTCTCCTCCCCTGTGAGTGGTGCTGCTGGGACCTGGGGGGATCTTCCTTTTGAACCATCACTGTGCAGCCTCCCTCACTTTCTGGGCCTGCCTTTGCTTCTCACAGCCTGCCTGGGACCCTTGGTGACAGCCTTGGGACACTTGGGTTGGATCAGCCTGCCTCACTGGAATGCATGTTTTCTAAGCTAAATTCAGAGTCCCCTAGAGTGGATGCTCACTAAATTGCTTGGATGGCCAGAGGAATGAAAAATAAAAAAAAAGGCTATGTGGAAGAACGAATACACGCATGAATTCCCTTCTGAAGGTATCAGTGGTATCGGAGAAAGCAGACTGTGAAGTCAGCCCAACCAAGACTTTCTGATGGCAGACAATGTACAATAAACAAAATGGAATTTGTGCAGACTTATTTATACCACGTTTATCTTTTTTTTTTTTTTTTTACTTATTTGGCAGGTAGGGTTAGTGAGAGAGAGAGACAGAGAGAAAGGTCTTCCTTTCATTGGGTCACCCCCCAAATGGCTGCTACGGATGGCGCTGCGCCGATCCAAAGCCAGGAGCCAGGTGCTTCTTCCTGGTCTCCCATGCAGGTGCAGGGCCCAAGGACTTGGGCCATCCTCCACTGCCTTCCCAGGCCACAGCAGAGAGTTGGACTGGAAGAGGAGCAGCTGGGACCAGAACTCAGCGCCCATATGGGATGCCGGCGCCACAGGCTGAGGATTAGCCAAGTGAGCCACGGTACTGGCCCACCACGTTTATCTTAAAACCTAAGAACACTGTATCTGAATCAAAGGTTTTGCTGTTCCTGAAAATGCATTCAAAATGTATATGTGTGTATGTGTATATATATATATATATATATATATATATATATATATATATTAATTTTGCATTCTAAGGATTCACCATCCTTGCATTATGCCAATGGGAAGTGAACACTTGTCCCACAAAATAAGGATGTTGAAAGTACGATTACTGTTTTCTAATAATTCAGAAATCAATAGTTTTGCATTATGAGCAGTTCATGTGTGATTTTAACATTCACTTTTGCCCAGTATCTGGCTATTTGAAATGCTGCATCTGGGGTGGGCATTTCACACAGCAGTGAAGACACCAGCCCCTATCACAGTGCCAGGTTTGAGTCCCTGCTCCTCTGCCTCCAGTCCAGCTTCCTGCAGGTTCACACCCTGGGAGGCAACAGGTGATGGATCAGGCACTTTGGTCTCTGCCACCCAAGTGGGAGACCTGGATTCAGTGCCCAGCTCCTGGTTTCAGTTTCGGCATTTGGGGAATGATCCAGTGTCTCTCCATCCCTATCTCCCTCTCGCCTGCCCCCAACCTTTCAAATAAAAAAAAATTTTTTTAATGTGGAGAAGAATGCAAAAACCTTGAGGGGGCAGTAGAGGAGCATCACTGCTCAAAAAGAGAACAATGACTTTTGGAGTTTTACCATTTTGGGGGAAAAAAAAACACTCACCTGTGTTTGAAGCCATTCCTGAGGAATACACCAGCGATAACAGAAATTCCCGGAAGCCGAGGGCCCTGTGCGATGCGGCTGCTACCACCTCTGCTGGGCGGGAAGCCATCTTCTCCCCTCTGGGGCCAGAGAACAGAGTTATCAGGAAGAGCTGCAGCACTTGGGGCCAGAAAGATAGCAAACGCTTTCTCTGTCCCTGTCACTCTGCTTTCAAATAAATACATCTTTTTAAAAAACGGGTCAGGTTTCATGGCACAGCAGGTTGAGCTGGCCTTGGGAATGCCTGTGTCCCCTTTTGGAGTGCCTGGAACGGAGTCTTGCCTCCACTTGTGAGCCAGCCTCCTGACGATGCACGTGGGAGGCAGCAGGTGATGGCCCCAGTATTGGCTCCCTGCCTCCCCTGAGGGACACCGGGATGGAGTTCCCGGCTCCTAGCTTCAGCCTGGCCCAGCCCTTTGCAGCAGTGAACCAGTGAATGGAAGAGACGTGTGTGTGTGTCTCCTGCTCTCTGTGGCCCTGCCTTTCAAATAAATATCTTTTTTAAAAAAGAGGGAAAAAAAAGCAAGTGACTGTCAAATGCAGCTCCTGTAGTGGGTTCTATATTACCATTTCTGATTCTCTTCCATTGTCGGGACAAATAATTAACAACATAAAATTGGCAAGGCTTGAGGCCTGGGCCATGGTTTATATCAAATTAGTTTGTAAATTTTTCAAAGTAGAGGATGTAAAAAAAAAAAAAAAAAAAGACTAAATGCCCTTCGTTAATACACGGCGGCAGAGAACGAATCGCTCCGGAGTATCTGGTGTTATTTTTAACGCCGTGCTCAGATCTCAAGCGCTACACACTCCCATCCGAATGAATGGTCTGGCACCAGATGGCTCCGTAAACCAGCAAGGCTTCGGGAGAACCAGCGGAGCGTTTCACCTGAAAGAGTAGCACAGGACGCTCAGGAGAATCCTTGAGGATAAACACGAGAAACACGAAAAACAACTGCGGTCTCCACAGGCAGACTTGGCGGACTCTGCCCCAACACAGTTCTGCAAAAGGGCGCGTGTGCCCTGTGGGGAACGCGTTTTACGTCGTTTCAATGCCTGAGAAGAAAATCATAGCCTTAGACGAGGACAAAAACAGGGTTTAGGCCGAGCGCCGGTTTGCTAAACTACGTCTTGTGTCCTCAGCGACCACTCTGAAAGGGTTTCCCTCTCCCACAGAAAGGCCGCAAGAGCACTCCGGGCCCGGCTTCCGAACGTCGTCCCGCCCGGCGCGCGTCCTGGATCAAGTGGGAACGTCTCTGTGTTCCCATGATGCCCTGCATGGGCGCGGCCGCTCCCATGATGCCCTGCGTGAGCACGGCCGCTCCCATGATGCCCTGCGAGGGCGCGGCCGCTCCCATGATGCCCTGCGTGGGCGCGGCCGCTCCCATGATGCCCTGCGAGGGCGCGGCCGCTCCCATGATGCCCTGCGAGGGCGCGGCCGCTCCCATGATGCCCTGCGAGGGCGCGGCCGCTCCCATGATGCCCTGCGTGAGCACGGCCGCTCCCCGGACGTGGAGTGACGTCTCCGCTATCCTAGGGGGAGGCATCGGAGGCCTGGTCTCCGGGACGAGTGCGTCCCAGGACACTTTCTGGAAGGAAGTTCACCTCTCTGACAGGGGACCTGTGGCCTGGTGTAGATGTCGGCGAGCGCTGGGAGGGGCTTCCCCTCCGGCATTGCCAAACTGGGGCTGCTCCCGGCTCAGCCACTTCCGGAACGATCCCACCCAAGGAGCTGCTACCTCTGCCATGGTGGAAAACGGGAGAAACAGGAAACCACGGCCCGACTGTGGACCCCAGAGCTGTTCTGGGCCCAGGTTCCCCCTGTCGGGAGGCGCATGGCCGACCCGCCACTGCCTCCAGCCCCGCCGGCTCGCTCCCCTCTCCGTCTGGGCCTAATGTGACGCTTCACGGAACCCAGGTCGCATCTGAAGCCCTGGCGGCGAGGGAGTCTGGGAAATGGGGCTGCAGCTTTCCCGGCTTTGCCATACCTGAAGGGACTAGGAGGCGCTAACTGCAGTAATGCACGGTTCTTGCAATGCATAGACCAGAACCATCCGCGTTGTGTAGATGCAGCCCCGGAGGCCGGGCCACCTGCCATGGGCCGGTGCCTCTGGAACTTCCACTTCAGCCCCCATGGAAATCACCCAAGGACCTCGTTCGAATGCAAACTACAGCTCACAGGAGACTCTCAGGGGACTCTGCTCCCAGCCCAGGGCCCACACTTGGAGTATCAGAAGTGAGGCACACAGTTGGCGCCTGGCAAAGCTGAATCCAGTACCCCAGGGTGTATCATCTGCAAACCCCGCTCGCATCTACTTTTCCGAGTGGGAGTGAGTATTGGAAGAATTCATACATGCGGGGGCATCCGCAGCCCCAAGCGCGGAGCTGGCATTCAGAAAACAAGAGTAGAGCAAGCAGGAGCCGTGATCATAGCCCCGTGTGTCTTACTCCTTCCTGTAAGAAGCCTGGCTGGAGAGAGATGGAAATAGAAATCAGTAAAGAAAAGTGCAGGGCGGGAACGCAAAATGGAGCAGCCTCTGTGGGAGACAGTGTGGTGGTTCCTAAGAAAATTAAACATGGAATCCCCATCAGATCCAGGAAATCCATTTCTGAGTCTTAACACGGCACAGCCTTCAAGAGACAGCCACCTACCTGCTCATGTTCATGGCAGTGTTGGCCACAATAGCCAAGAAGTGGAACCAATGGGAGGTCCACCAACACATGAACAGACTCTCCACTGTGTTACTGCACTGTACCTGCATGCAGAAGAATATCACTCAACTTTGCCCCTTGTGACAACGGGAGTGAAGCTTGGAGACATTCTGCTGAGTGAGTTGTAGTGGGGGTGGCAGGTTCAGGCATCTGTGGCCTCGAACCCTGGTGAGGTTTGGAGTTTGTGGGTGAGTGGGAGTGTTATTGTGTGCGTTTGTGCAGAGCAGAACTGGCTGACTTGTTAGGGTCACAGTGATGGCTGGAGATGGGGGTGCTGTGAAGAGGAGTCTTCTAAGAACAGAGGGAAGCAGGCAAGTGATGATGGGCTTGAGCCACTTGTGGTAGACCAGATGGCAGAGATGGCATCCCAAGTCAGGTTCCTTTTTTTTTTTTTTTTTTAATTTTTTTTGACAGGCAGAATGGACAGTGAGAGAGAGAGAGAAAGAGAAAGGTCTTCCTCTACCGTTGGTTCACCCTCCAAAGCACTTGGGCCATCCTCTACTGCACTCCTGGGCCACAGCAGAGAGCTGGACTGAAAGAGGAGCGACCGGGACAGAATCCAGCGCCCCGACTGGGACTAGAACCCCGGGGTGCCGGCGCCACAGGCAGAGGATGAGCCTAGTGAACCGCGGCGCTGGCCCCTTGTGTATTTTTTTTTTTAAAGATTTATTTGTTTATTTAAAAGACAGAGTTACAGAGGAAAAGGGAGAAACAAAGAGAGAATCAGAGAGAGACCTTCCATCCACTGATTCACTCCCCAGATGACCACAACAGCCAAGGCTGGGCCAGGCTGAGGCCAGGAGCTTCTTCTGGGTCTCCAACATGGGTGCAGGGGCTCAAGGACTTGGGTCATCTTCTGCAGCTTTCCCAGGCACATTAGCAAGGAGCTGGATTGGAAGTGGAGCAGCTGGGACTCGAACCAGCACTCATTTGGAATGCCGGGGTTGCAGATGGCGGCTTAACCCACTAAGCCACAAAGTTGGGCCCCTCTATGTGTATTTTAAAGGTAGAGCTGACCAGAACTGCTGACGGATTGGGGAGGATGTAAAACAAACATGTATGTGCACTCCATATGTCTTCACACGTGTGTATGTGTGTTCATGTCACATAAAGGTATAAAGAGACATGTGCTTGGTTATACAGTAAATTCCTGTGTGTGGCTCCTCTGGGGAGCTGGAGTGCTTTGTACAGGCCTGTACACATTGCAGACCTTAAAGGGATGTGCTTTGCTTGTATGATAAAAACAAAGGCTAACAAATAAGTGCGTAAGTGGACACGTGCCTCTCGGGGGTTCCTTTAGGGGCAAAGAATTTTCTGTGGAGCGTGGGCTGGGGCTGAGAGGACAGGAAGGTCCCATGGGATGGAAGGTGTCCCCGAGGAAGGAAGGGCTATTCAGCCGGGGTGTGACATGCAGACTAGGCTGTGGTATTTACTAGCAAGCACTGGGACCAAAGCTGTTAGCACCACCCTCAAAGCCAGCTGGGGGTGTCGGGGGTGCCTGGATTCAGCTCCCAGTTCTGGCTCCTGATTCCTGCTTTCTCTAATGCAGACCCTGGGAGGCAGAGGTGCTAGCTCTTTGGAACTGGATTCCTGTCACTCAAGTGGGAGACCTGGGTTGAGTTCCCGGCTCCCAGTGTTGGCTGGATCCAGCGCTGGCCATTGCGAGCATTTGGACAGATGGGAGCTCTGCCCAAATATGCATTACTGGAAGAAATGCATGATTTCAAAAAATGTTTGCACTAAAGTAAACTTACTTTTTAACTCCATTTCCCAAGAACTTCATAAAGTACCTGGATATTCTTTTCCTTTGTTTTATCAGTACAGCCCTTCTTTATTGGAGGGGTGCGGGGGCTTGGCTTCTCCCTGCCCCCCCCCCAAGCCCCTGGACCATCCCACCAGCCATCTTCCCTGAAGCACTCACGTTAACTCTGTTTTTTCCTGTGCTTTTTTTTTTTTAAAGAGATGTATTTATTTACTTTGAAATGCAAAGATACAGAGGCAGAGACAGAGAGAGAGAGAGAGAGATGTTCCACATGCTGCTTCACTCCCCAGTTGGCCTCAATGGCTGGAGCTGGACCCATCTGAAGGTAGGAGCCAGGAGCTTCTTCCGGGTCTCCCTTCTTCGCAGGTGCAGGGGCCCAAGTACTTGGGCCATCTTCTTCTGCTTTCCCAGGCCATAGCAGAGAGCTGGATTGGAAGTGGAGCGGCAGGGACTTGAACCTGCGCCCATATGGGAATGCTGGCACTGCAGGCAGCGACTTAACCCACTACGCCACAGTGCCAGCCCCTCCTGTACTCTTACACTCAGCATACAGATTTTATATACAAGGATTTACCTGAATGTAAATGTTCCATAGAATGTGACATACTGTACATGCCATCTTCATTTTTTCTTCACTCAGAAATTCCTGCTGAAATAGAAACAAGCACTTATATAGCTTTATCTATCTATCTATCTATCTATCTATCTATTTGTTTGAAAGTAGAGAGAGCAAGAGCAGAGACTTCATGTTGCAGATTCACTCCCTAAATGCCCACAATGGGCCCAGAATGCCATCCAGGTCTCCTTTTTGGAAGGGAGCCCTGTACCCAAGCCATCACCTGCTGCCTCCCAGGGTGCATTATTAGCAGGAAGCTGTGATTGGAAGTGGAGCTGGTGCCCAAACTCAGACACTCTGATATTCATAGGATGTGGGCATCTTAACCTCCAGGCCTGCATGCCCGCCCCAACTTACTCTTTAATGGCTGTAGATTGCTTTTCTTGCAAAAACTGATTGAAGACCCTCGTGCAATTGACAATGTGTCCTACAGCGCCTTATTTCATGCCCCCTCTCAATTCCTTTAAAGTCCTCTAAATCTGTCTGCAAAGAATTCCCTGGCAACCTCAGATCGCTGCCTTGGGTGCTTTTACATGGTTTTTCCAATGGTGCACACGGACATTCTCACAAGGCCTCTCTCTGGCGCTGACATGGGAGCAGTGAGTTGCATTTTTAGGACTGCCCAAGTCAACTACATTTGGAGCAAAGGCAACTTGTCCACGTAGGGCTGAACCCCTGGCCTCAGCCTTGCCACACGGGAGCCCAGGGGGCGTCCAGCGCTGACTGTAACGGGCTACGAAGCTACACCCTCCCCTCCACGGCCCTGAATAACCAGAACCATCTTCTGAAACAAGTGAAAGAAACACAGGTTCTTCTTCTGCTCTGGAGCAGAGTCCTGCCTCAGGATTGAGCTCCCGCAGTGCAGGTCTTCACAGGAGTTGCAGGCTTGGGAGGGTATTCACACAGGTGGTAGAATAAAAGGAAGGCGTTCACTGGGTGAGTTGGAATCCTCCCTCCCCCCGCCAGGGGAACATGGCAACGTGACCTGAGCCAGCCGGCCTTGTCAAGGTCATGGCGGCCTCAGGTGTTCCACAGGCTCCTCCCAGGAGCTGGGCGTGTTGATGTGGGGAGAAGGCGGCCACGACTTTTTTGTGGGGGGGGTGTCCCAGACTTTCTCGGGTTTGAAAGCGTTGCACTGTTGTCCAGGGAGGACTCTTTTTAAAAGAAATACAAAAATAGGTTGCTGTTACAAATTCCACAAAAATCTGTGATCATGAGAACACATAGCTAGGAGCCTTGGGAAACTCTCTTGCTTTTTTTTTTTTTTTAATGACTTATTTATTTATTAGAAAAGCAGAGTTAGAGAGAGAGAGGGAGAGACACACACACAGAGATTCCATCTGCTGATTCACTCAACAAATGGCTGGGTCAGGCTGAAGCCAGAAGCTAGGAGCCTCTTCCAGGTCTCCCACATAGGTGGCAAGGGCCCAAACATTTGGGCTATCTGTTTTCCCAGGCACATTAGCAGGGAGCTGGATTGGAAGTGGAGCAGCCCAGACTTGAACCATGTCACCAGCAGTGGCTTAACCTGTTGCATTACAATGCCAGCCCCAAGGTCATACTTTTCAGGATCCTGAAGCTTCAGCTCCACTGGCTTTCATGAACCAAATGAGGGCCTACCACATGCTACAAATGCTCCTGGGTTCTCTCCCTAAACCCTGCCTGGAATCTCGTGATATTGTGATCCTACCTCCACGTGTCCTCTGTGTTAAGAAGAGTACCACCACCACCACCACCACTTTCTTCTCTATACCTTTTTGTATTGTTTGAATTTTATATATAATGTGTGTTTTCCTTATCATCATCAACAGTGAAGTCATTTTTATTTTTGGAATAATGAGAAAGAACAGGGGCCCAGAGGTCACTCCCTTGACTGTGACAGAAAGCTGACACTAGGCAGGTTGTCAGGAAGATTTGTCCTCTGTTCAAATCCAGATTGATTCTTCCTAAAAGGCCACATTCATCACATACCCCAGTTGTCCTTAAAGGCTCAATTCCAAGGGCTGGTGTTGCGGCAGCCTGTGATACCGGCATCCCATATGGGCACTGGCTGGAGTCCCAGCTGTTCCACTTCCAATCCAGCTCCCTGCTATGGCCTGGGAAAGCAGCAGAGGATGGCCCAAATGTTTAAGCTCCTGCACCCACTTGGGAGATCTGGAAGAAGCTCTTGGCTCCTGGCTTTAGCCTGGCCCAGTCCTGGCTGTTGTGGCCATCTGGGGACTGAAACAAGGGATGAAAGATCTCTCTCTCTCTATATATATATATATCTATCTCTCCCTTTCTCAGTGGAACTCTGACTTTCAAATAGATAAATCTTTGTTTGTTTATTTATTTATTTATTTATTTATTTTTTTGACAGGCAGAGTGGACAGTGAGAGACAGAGAGAGACAGAGAGAAAGGTCTTCCTTTGCCGTTGGTTTACCCTCTAATGGCCGCCGCGGTAGCGCGCTGCGGCCGGCGCACCGCGCTGTTCGATGGCAGGAGCCAGGTGCTTCTCCTAGTCTCCCATGGGGTGCAGGGCCCAAGCACTTGGGCCATCCTCCACTGCACTCCCTGGCCACAGCAGAGAGCTGGCCTGGAAGAGGGGCAACCGGGACAGGATCGGTGCCCCGACCGGGACTAGAACCCGGTGTGCCGGCGCCGCAAGGCGGAGGATTAGCCTAGTGAGCCGCGGCGCCAGCCTTTGTTTATTTTAATGGCTCAGTGTACAGGGTCTGTAACCAACAAAGGTCATGGTCACAGCAACATCAGGAAAACCCTTTGCTCCCAAATTCTCAACTTCCTCTCTCTTATCACCACCTTGCCCATGGCAAAAAGCCTTGTTCTTATGCCTTTGGAGGCCTGATATTATCTTAATAAGAGGTGACACTGGGGGCAGGTGTTTGGTAAATATGCCATTTGTGACATCCCATATCAAGTTCCAGACTTGGCTCTACTTCAGACTCTAGCTTCCTGTAAATGCGCAACGTGGGAGGCAGCAGGTGGTGGCTCAAGTGGCTGAGTCCCTGCCACTCATGTGGGATTCTGGCCTCCTGGCTTCAACCTGGCCCGACCCCAGCTCTTACAGGCATTTGGGGGAGTGAACAAGAAGATGGAAACCTTTCTCTCTCTCTCTCTCTCTCTCTCTCAAATAAATAAAAACATGTAAATATTTTTTAAAACTTTTAAGAACCAGCATTACTTTGTCTCATAATTAAAATTAAGGCTTTATAATTCCCCCAGGATTTTGAGATGCACTGCCCTCCCCCTCACTGCAGCTGATTCTTAAGAATAATTTTAGGTCAGGTGGTGCTCTAAGGACATGGTGTGGCTCTCAGATCACTGATTTCTGAAGAAAAGAGGCCCCTCATCTCCACCAGGATCAGCACGATCCAGCTGTACCCTATGGAAGAAAGCTATGAGGTCTCAAGATTTTGAGAGAATTCCCATTGTATATAATGGGCCCTGGCCTCGCTCTGCTTGGCTCTTGATAGATGAGTAACACAATAAGAACCTAGGTTTGGGGTGTGGGGGACAAGCACTTGACCTGTGGCTAAGTTGCCTCTTCAGATGCCTGTATCCTTATATCAGTGTGCCTGCTTCGAGTCCCAGCTCCTCTGCTTTCAATCAGGTTTCCTAGCAATGCACTTCCTGGGAGGCGTTAGGTAATGACTCAAGTGCCTGGGTTCCTGCCACCCAAGAGGGAGACCCAGGCTGAGCTTTGGGCTCCTGGCTTCAGCCTGGCTGTTGCCAGCATTTGGTGAATGAACCAGCAGGTAGAATAGCTCTTTCTCTCTCTCTGTATCTCCACCTTTCAAATAAAATGAAAAAAAAATTTTAAAAAGAACCTGGATAGTGTCTGTAGAAGTAAAAAATATCCAGAAAGTAGATTGGATTTGCAGAGGAATAGATCCCTTGGGAAGAACTGGGTTTTTCATCACTATTAACATCCACCCAGAGCTAATAAAGTAATGTTGTAGAAAACATTTTCTAGTCTTTGGAGAGCTGGACTAGGCCATTCACATTCTAGGGCTTTTAGTTCCTAAGAATACAGTTCTATTGGATGCTGAAGACCTGATTGGCTGCCATATAGCAAATAAAGTTAAACACCAAGGACAGAAAAATCCTATAGTCACACAGTGAGCAGTATGGAGGATCTCTCATGATGTCATGCATGGGAAAGACTTAGGATTGTGTTGTTTATTTATGTGGATTTATATATTTTTTTCTATACAGAGAAACATTTATTGAATGATCAACAGCTGGATCTTTTCACAGTTAAGCTAAAGAATTTTTAAACAATTTATTTGAGAGCAGAGTTAGAGGGAAGGGAGAGAGAGAGAGAGAAAGAGAGAGAGAGAGAGATGGATATCAATCTCTCATCCACAGGTTCACTCTCCAAATGCCTGCAGTGGCCAGGGCTGGGCAGGTCAAAGCCAGAACCCAGGAACTCCGTCTGTATCTTCCATGTGGATAGCAGGGACCCAATATTTGGGTTGCCTTCTGCTTTCCCAGGTGCAGTAGAAGGGGTTGGATAGAAGTAGAGCAGCTGGGATACAAGCTGGTGCTCATACATGATGCCAGTGTCACAGGTGGCAGCCCCATGGATTTCTCCTTTTTTACGCTTTTATTTATTTGAGAGAGTTATAGACAGTGAGAGGGAGAGACAGAGAAAGATCTATCATCTTGGTTCATTCCCCAAATGGCCACAACTGCTGGAGCTGGGGCAGTCTGAAGCCAGGAGCCAGGAACTTCTTCTGGGTCTCCCACGTGGGTGCAGGGGCCCAAGGACTTGGGTCATCTTCCACTGCTTTCCCAGGCCATAGCAGAGAGCTGGATCAGAAGAGTAGCAGCCATAGTGCCCATATGGGATGCCAATACTGCAGGTGGAGGATTAACCTGCGCCTCAGCGCCAGCCCCATGTACTTCTCTTAATAGCTTTCTGTGGTGCCATAACCACTTCTCACATCCTGCTCCTTATTCCAAGAGAGGGGCTGGCTTGAGTGCCTTGCTGGACACTGAAGCCCAGGATCCATTCTGAGTTCTTTTTCACTTAAGGCATGAGGTTGAGGTTGAGGTTCATTTTCCATCATTATTCTCAACAGCAGCAAAATTGGAAGCACAAATGTCTAGAAAACACTGGGGAAAATCTTTGTGTTCTATTATGAAAAGCTATCCAAGATGCATTGCTAAACAGCATTTCAAAATTAAAAAGACAATGCCAAGATAGTGGACATGATATATTATTTACTTAAAAAATGTATCCACATAAAGGTATCTTAATATCTAAAGTGGCATAAAACATCTCTGGGAAGAAACTGTTGATATTGTTTGCCTGTGGTAAGCAGAACTAGGACAGCAGTGGAGGGAGGGAGACCTTTTTCTTTAAACGTTTAAAAGTTGAAGTGTAACTGGGCACAGTTCAAAACATTGCCCAAAGGCGAACACCCATGAGACCACCTCCCAGTGAGTGAGGAAGCTTTGGCAATGCTCTGGAAGCCCCCTCACTCCCAGCCCCTTTTCCTCCAAGACAGACAGTCTCTTGACTTCTGACACCACCATTTCAGAGTCTTTAAAAAGCTCATACAACAGGTGCGTTATGAAAAGAACATGTGTGGATTTAAAAGAAATTCCACATCTAAATGCACTTGGATTATTTGACCATGACTTTGTCAAGTACCCTTGGAGCTGAATGGGCTCATACCTTAGGGGTTCTTAGCCTCTGACTCTCCTGTCTTCCCCTCACATTAGCTTTGTGAAACCCGTCCATGCTGTTGTGTGTAGTAATAGTAATTGATGATTTTTATTGTCAAATTGTATTTTGTTGAGTAAAAGTGCCACAATTTGTTTATTTCTTCATTTGCTCATGAGCATTTGCCCTGTTTCCAGAGGGCTATGAGAGCAACGCTGCATTGTTCACCAGAGACAACAGGCATCCAAGGAGGAAAGAGTGGCTACACAAAAGGTGGTCTATCCATACAGTGGGGTATCAGTCAACCTTAAAAGCAAGAAAAATCTGACCCAGGCTACAACCTGGATAAATCTTGAAGACATCATGGTAAGGAAGCCAGTCACAAAAGGACAAATGCGGTGTGATTCCATGTACAGGAGACACCTAGAGACACACACATACAGACAGAAAACACCATCACGGTTACCTGGAGCTGGAAGGGAGAGGCAGGATGGGAATTCTTGGTCAGTACAGTTTCAGTTTGGAAAGAAAAAAATGTTCGGAGGGGCCAGCACTGTATCACAGTAGGTTAAGCCTCTTCCTGCGGCACCAGCATCCCACACGGGAGCCAGTTTGAGTCCCGGTTGCTCCACTTCTGATCCATCTCCCTGCTAATGCCTGGGAAAGCAGTAGAGATGGCCCAGTTGCTTGGGCTGCTGTACCCACTTGGGAGACCTGGAAGAAGCTCCTGGCTCCTGGCTTCAGATCAGCCCAGCTCTCGCTATTGTGGCCATTTAGGGAGTGAGCCAGAAGATAGAAGACCTTTCTCTCTCTCCCTCTGTCTATAATTCTGCCTCTTTAATAAATAAATAAATCTTTAAAAAAAATCTTTGGAGTTGGGTGGTAGTGATGGTTGCACAACACTGTGAAATGTACATAAAGTGCCCTGAATTGTTCAATTAAAATGGTATATTGTGGGTTGTGTGTAACTTACTATAATAATAATAAAGAGCAATTCTGCATTGCACAGTCTGGTACGTGACATTTGGTGGACACTCTCATTTCTCTTGGGGTTGCTGGTTATTAGGATTACTGTATGTTCAACTCTGGCATCTGCTTAGGTATGGTCTTTAAGTTTTGAATGACCATTCACATTCTTATGAGGAGCTTGTCCTCATTTCTATTCTGTGTTGTCTGGGCCTGGCTTAGCCCTGAGACTAACCACTTCCCCAAGGCACCCTGGGTCTGTTTATTGGAGGATGATGTTTATTTTTTTAAAATATTTATTTATTTATTTGAAAGTCAGAGTTACACAAAGAGAGGAGAGGCAGAGAGAGAGAGAGAGAGAGAGAGAAGTCATCCATTCGCTGGTTCACTCCCCAGATGGCCACAACAGCCAGAGCTGTGCCGATCTGAAGCCAGGAGCCAGGAGCTTCTTTCAGGTCTCCCATACAGGTGCAGGGGCCCAAGGACTTGGGCCATCTTCCACTGCTATCCCAGGCCTCAGCAGAGAGCTGGATCAGAAGAGGAGCAGCCAGGTCTAGAATTGGCACCCATATGGGGTGCTGGCGCTTCAGGGCAGGGCGTTAACCGGCTATGCCACAGTGCCAGCACCTGAGGATGATGTTTAGAATCCAAGATCTGGGCCTTACGTGTGCTCATCATTATGGAGGCATCACTGCTTCTCTGTGCTTTCACTAGATTGTTCCAGAAAATGCATGTGTGTCTCTGTTTCTCTCTCTCACTCTCTCATACACACACACACACACACACACAAATTCTGTATTTCTATGCCTGTCTGTAAAAACTGGTTTTTTTAAAAAGATTTATTTGGGGGGCCAACACTGTGGCATAGTGGATAAAGTACCCCCTGAAGGGCTGGCATCCCATATGGATGCTGGTTCAAGTCCCAGCTGCACCACTTCCAATCCAGCTCTTGCTAATACACCTGGGAAAGCAGTGGAAGATGGCCCAAGTCATTGGGCCCCTGCACCCACCTGGGAGACCCAAAGAAGTCCCTAGTTCCTGGCTTCGGACCTGTCCAGCTCCAGTCCTTTCAGCCATTAGGGGAATGAATCAGTGGTTGGACGATATCTCTCTCTCTCTCTCTCTCTCTCTCTCTCTCTCTCTCTCTCTCTCTCTCCCCTTCGCCTTTCTAATAAATAAATACATCTATTTATTTATAAGACGAAGTGACAGAAAAAGAGAGGAATGTGGGGAGGGATCCTCCATCAGCTGATTTATTCCTCAAATGCCCACAACAGCCAGGGCTGGGTCAGACCAAAGCCAGGAGCCAAGAACTCCATCTGGTTCCCCTGCATGGGTGGCAGGGGCCCAATTATTTGGGGCATTGTCCACTGTCTCTCAGGCACATGAGCAGGATGGGAGATCAGAAGTAGCAAAAAATATCCTACGTGAAGGATCTCGGTGGATGAGACCCCCGTGGAAAGAAGTGGTCATCAAAGAAGGAGGTACTTTTCTCTGAAGGGAGGAGAGAACTTCCACTTTGCTTATGGCCTTGTCTAAATATTGATGGAGTTTGTGGACTCAGAAGGCTTCCGCAGCCTAGGCAGCTCATGTCAAGAGTCTCAGGTGACCACTGATGTCATACATAAGGTGTTAATTGTTAACAAGAGTCACTTTGCACTAACTTCCCATGCAGGACTTCTGTCCTCAAAGAGTTGTATTATGATTATGTCTAAGTGCTCCCAAAAGATGTATCATTCTTGGGGTGCTTTGTTAAAGTTAATTAAGTTTCTTTAAAAAAGTGAACTTAGCTTCAAGATGCACTGACTTTGAACAGCCCTTTTCTTTACGGTTGAGGAGTGGGTGCAGGCTTTGGATTGGCACAGCTTCTGCCGTTATAGCCAATTGGGGAGTAAAACAGTGGATGGAAGACCTCTCTCTCTCTCTCTTTGTGTAACTCTGACGTTTTGTTCTGTTTTTTGTTTGTTTGTTTGTTTGTTTTGTCTTGTTTTGTTTTACCATGCAGATTGTTGAACTCTTTACTTAGTACAGAGCTGGTCTTCTGTGTATAAAGTTAAATCGAAAATGGATCTCAGTGGAGAATGGGAGTGGGAATGGGAGAGGAAAGAGGAAGAGGGCTGGGAGTGTGGGTGGGAGGGTGGGTATGGTGGGAAGAATCACTATATTCCTGAAGTTGTACTTATGAAATGTATGAAGTCTGTATTCCTTAAATAAAAGGTTTCTTTAGGGGGGAAAATAAATTTTAAAAAAAACCTATGCATGGATTTAAAATTTCTTGTACCCAATGAACTTTTAAAAAGCTATTTCTTTGAGAAGCAGAGCCACAGGAAGAGAGAATGAGCTGCCATCTGCTGATTCACTCTCCAGATGCATACAGTGGCCACAGCTGGCCCAGGGCCAGAGACAAGAGCTGGGGATGCAATCCAGGTCTCCCATCTGGGTAACAGAAACCCAATTATTGGAGCCATCATCACCTTGGCAGGAAGCGCCCAGAGCCAAGGCCAAGCATCAAGCCCAGGCACTCCAATGTGAGACGCCCGCTAGCTCAACTGCCTGCTCCTAAACTCATCTTGTAATTCCATTTCACAGCGAGCTTTCTGAAGCAACTTGGTACTTAACTACTCTGCTGTGGTTGGGCACTCTGGTGGATTCTGATGTTTGGCCATTACGAACAGTGCTGCAATGAAAAAGTCTTGTGCAGATGTATTTTTCTACTGTTGGAGATGTGTCTACCGGGTGGATTCCCAGCAGTGGAGCTGCTGATTGCTCAGCCAAGAAACTGAAACGTATGCACAGTGTGGGTGGATTCTGCCGAGCTTCTCTTGGGAAGGTCTGCCACCATGTGCTGGCCCCAGCTTGGGCTGGAGTGAGGGGCCTCTCTATAAGCTGGGTGAATGAATTGGGCTGAGTTTCTCATTGTTGCCAAGCTGAGAAGTGGTTTCTAGTGCTATCTTGAGTAACTTTGGACTTTTTCTTTTAGGGTATTTGAGGGCAATTTTTAAATAATTTTTTTAGCATGGATTATCTGCATATAACTTTTCCATCGTTCTATCGTTTTCAGTCTTCATTCTTCATTTATTAAGAGTTTAATAAGTTATGGGAGGGGGAAGCCATTGTAATCCATAAGCTGTACACTGGAAATTTATATTCATTAAATAAAAGTTAAAAAATAAAAAAATAAAAAAAAGAGTTTAATATGTTGGGATATTAGCCTTTTGCTGCATTGATGTGTTGCAATTATTTTCTCTCGATTTGTCAGTTGTCCTGTGACTTTACGTTTTGTTGCTATTACTCATTTTCAGTGCGGTACTATTAAGTTTTACTTATTGCCTCTGGACTTGGGGTCATCATCAGAAAGTCTGTCCTTATACAGGGGCCTGATGACTTGGGCCATCTTCCACTGCTTTCCCAGGCCGTAGCAGAGAGCTGGATTGGAAGTGGAGCAGCTGAGACTTGAAATGGTGCCCATATGGGATGCCGGTGTTATAGGCAGAGGCTTAACCTGTTACGCCACAACACCAGCCCCACCAACCAACATTTTTAAGGTTAATGCATGGGGCCGGCGCTATGGCGTAGCGGGTAAAGCCACCACCTGGAGTGCCGGCATCCCATATGGATGCCGGTTTGAGTCCCGGCTGCACCACTTCTGATCCAGCTTTCTGCTATGGCCTGGGAAAGCAGTGGAAGATGGCCCAAGTCCTTGGGCCCCTGCACCTGCATGGGAAAATCAGGAGGAAACTCCTGGTTCCTAGCTTTGGATTGGCGCAGCTTTGGCCATTATAGCCAACTGGAGAGTGAAACAGCGGATGGAAGACCTCTCTCTCTCTCTCTCTGTGTGTGTGTGTGTGTGTGTAACTCTGATTTTCAAATAAATCTTTTTTTTTTTTTTTGACAGGCAGAGTGGATAGTGAGAGAGAGAGACGGAGAGAAAGGTCTTCCTTTTTGCCGTTGGTTCACCCTCCAATGGTCGCTGCGGCCGGCACGCTGTGGCTGGCGCGCTGCGGCCGGCGCACCGCGCTGATCCGAAGCCAGGAGCCAGGTGCTTCTCCTGGTCTCCAATGGCCATCCTCCACTGCCTTCCTGGGCCATAGCAAAGAGCTGGCCTGGAAAAGGGGCAACCAGGATAGAATCTGGCACCCCAACCGGGACTAAAACCCGGTGTACTGGCGCCGCAAGGCAGAGGATTAGCCTGTTGAGCCACGGCGCTGGCCTCAAATAAATCTTTAAAAAAAAAAAAAAAAAGCAGTCACATTAATGATTTCACAAAGATAAAAGACAAGAAAACCAATAGTCCCTCAAAAGGAATTTTAAACTATGTTTTAAAAATGCATCAATGGCAAGATTAATGTCTCATTCATTTATATATTCAACAACCATTTATCAGGCACCCACTATGAGCCAGGTTCCATTCCAGGGGCTGGCAATCAGAAGTCAAGTTTATAACCTCAGAGACCAGGGTTGTGGCACAGTAGGTTAAACCACACCCTGCGGTGCCAGCATCCCACATCAGGATGCCAGTTCAAGTCCTAGCTCTTCTACTTCTGATCCAACTCCCTGCTGATGCAACTGCAAGGTAGCAGACAATGGTGCAAGTACTTCTGTCCCTGTCATCTGCATAGGAGCCCCAGATGGGGTTCCTGGCACCTGGCTTTGACTGGGGCTGTTGCAGCCATTTGGGGAGTGAACCAGTGCATAGAAGATTCATTCTCTCTCTCTCTCTCTCTCTCTCTCTCTCTCTCTTTCTGTCTCTTCCTCACTTTCTCTATCTCTTTTTAAAAGATTTATTTATTTTGGCCCGCGCCGCGGCTCAGTAGGCTAATCCTCCACCTTGCGGCGCCGGCACACTGGGTTCTAGTCCCGGTCGGGGCACCGATCCTGTCCCGGTTGCCCCTCTTCCAGGCCAGCTCTCTTCTGTGGCCAGGGAGTGCAGTGGAGGATGGCCCAAGTGCTTGGGCCCTGCACCCCATGGGAGACTAGGAGAAGCACCTGGCTCCTGCCATCGGATCAGCGCGGTGCGCTGGCCGCAGCGCGCCTACCGCGGCGGCCATTGGAGGGTGAACCAATGGCAAAAAGGAAGACCTCTCTCTGTCTCCCTCTACTGTCCACTCTGCCTGTCAAAAAAAAAAAAAGATTTATTTATTTTGAAAGGCATTTATAGAGAGGAAGAGACAGAAGGAGAGAGATGTTCCATCTGCTGATTCACTTCCCCCAAATGGCCACAACAGCCAGCATTGGGCCAGGCTGAAGCTAGGTTCCAGGAACTTCATCCAGGTCTCAAACCACGTGGGTGCAGGAGTCCAAGCACTTGAGCCATCCTCTGCTGTTTTCCCAGGTGCATTATTAGCAGGGAACTGGATTAGAAGTGGAGCAGCCGAGACTTGAGAACAGGTGCCCATACAGGATGCCGGTGTTGCAGGCGGCAACCCTTCATTGTCTCTTTTTATGGAAAAAAAAAAAAAAGTTAAATCCCAGATCTCATTGCTCAGAGGCTAACTTGGAGGACAGACAAGCAAACACGGCTGTAGCAGGTACCATAGGTTCTACTCAAGCGATGGGAAGAGGCAAGGAAGGGGCAAGAAAGAGAAGACTTCTGGGGGTCAGGGGGACATCTAGACAGAAATGTCCAGGGCAGAGAGGATGTACCAGGCAAAGAAAGGCAGGTAGGTGTGGCGAGGGCTTGGAGCCAGTAGATGGGGTAAGGAGATCTTGTTATATCGTGGGAAGAATTTGGATCTAATTCTAAGGCAACAGGGAGCTGGAATGGTTCTAAGTAGAGAAGTGATGGGATTGGAGTTTCAGCTTCATTGAGAGAGGCAGGCTGCAGGCTGGGAGTCAGAGGAGATCTGAGGGCCTGGGGGCTGTGGGTTTGGAGAGGAGGCAATGGAACAGATATGGATTAGACTACGGAAAGAGAAGGAGCAGGGCGTGGTCACTTAAAGAATGGGGTTCCGTGGGGATGGATTTCAGGCTCTCACAGGGTTGTTGTTTTTTTTTAAAGATTTATTTATTTTACTTAAAAGTCACAGTTACACACAGAGAGAAGGACAGGCGGAGAGAGAGAGAGAGAGAGAGAGAGAGAGAGAGAGAGAGAAGGTCTTCTGTCCACTGGTTCACTCCCCCATTGGTCACAATGCCCAGAGGTGTGCTGATCCGAAGCCAGGAACCAGGAGCTTCTTCTGGGTCTCCCATGCAGGTGCAGAGGCCCAAGGACTTTGGCCATCTTCCACTGCTTTCCCAAGCCATAGCAGAGAGCTAGCTCAAAAGTGGAGCAGCTGGGTCTTGAACTGATCCCTATATGGGATACCAGCACTGCAGGTGGCAGCTTTAGCTGCTATGCCACAGCTCTGGCCCTATCCACAGGGGTTTTGACTTGAAGGATCAAGGTTTTAAGGAGCAAAGAGGATGGTAAATTCTGTTTGCTGCATGTTGAACTTACTGCACGTGGAAGTCATTCTCAAACTTGTATATGCCTAAGTGCTGTGGTTTGAATGTGCCCCTTCAGAGTTCCTTTGTTGGAAACTTCGTCCCCAAATTATTTTTCTTTTTAAAGATTTATTTATTTATTTGAAAGGCAGAGAGTTAGAGAGAGAAAAGGGAGGGAGTGATGGAGAGAGTGGTCGTCCATCCACTGGTTCACTCCCCAAATGGCTCCAATGACCAGAGCCAGGCTGATCCAAAGCCAGGAGCCAGGAGCTTCTTCTGAGTCTCCCATGTGGGTGCAGGAGCCCAAGGACTTGGGCCATCTTGTACTGTTTTCCCAGGCCATAGTAGAGAGCTGGATTGGAAGTGGAGCAGCTGGGAACTTGAACCCTCAGCCATACAGGATGCCAGCACTGCAGGCAGCAGCTTTACCCAGTCTCCAGATTCCTATGTTAATGGTATTAGGAGGTAGGGCCTTTGGGAGGTAATTAGGATTAATGAGGCCATGAGGGTGGAGCCTAACTGAGGGATGAGTGGCTGTTAGAAGAGAGGCCTGAGCTAGACACCTGCTCCATCTCACTACGTGGTGCCCTCGGCCATGTGATGATGTAGCCAGCAGAACCACACCAGATGCCTCCAGAACTGTGAGCCAAACTTCTATTCTCTGTCAATTATTGGACCTCAGGCATTTTGTTATAGCAACAGAACATGGACTAGGACAACCTTGGCAACCTTGTTCCAGTGCAGATTCTTCTGTTATAACCCGGGGTGCAGCCTGAGAGTCCAGTGGGTTCCAGGAGACCCTGACGGTGCACACTTTGAGGTGTAAAACTGGAGACTACAAGGATGACTGAATAATTACGTCTTGATCTCACCTGAAGGACCTAAGTGAGCACTATTCTAGAACATCTGAAGTTTTACAACACAAATACATTACGAGAAACAAATGCAAATTAAGAATTGCTTTTGGAGAAATGCTTCCGAAAGCTCCTGGGGTTGGAGGTGAGACCGGCAGACCAGGGAAGGGACACCTGGGCCCCTCCAAGAGGCTGGAGCTGCTGTCCAGGGCAGGGGGAGCCGGATGGCAGCACGCTGGGGCGCAGGGCCTGTGATCCTTGCTTGTCCTCCTCAGGCATCAAAGAGGACTTGGGGGTGACGCGTGGTCTTGCTGGGCAGCAGGGTGTGTGTGTGTGCATGTGCGACTGTGCACTTGAGGCCACACTGAGTTCTGCACCCGGAGAGTGCATGACCAAGTGCAGAGCAAGTAGCAGGGACAGGAGGATAAAGGACCAACTGACAAGTGGTCACAGAAAGAGCGTCTCAGCCGAGTGGCACACACGCGAAGGTGAGCTGCGGCGCCCTGTGACAGCCACGACACGGATCCAGCTCTCCTCTAACACGGAGGAGTCACCGAGGGAAGTCAGAACCAAACCCAGCCATGTGATGGGTGCGGGGCTGTGGCCAGAGATGGACGTAGGAAAGAGAGAGAAGGCAGATTCAGGTGAGTGCCTGTGCAGATGTAAGCAGACAGGAGCTTCATTCTGACAAAGCAGCCTGGGGAAATATCAACGGCGACACACAGAAGACAGAGAAAAGGCACAGCAAGGGATGAAAACGCAGCAACACTCATTACGGGCCATGCAATTTGTTGCAACAAAATATGGCAATGAAAAGGTGAGAGAGAGTCAAGAAGAATCGAGACTTGATTTGGATTGCTGGGTGCCCTATGTTTGGAATGTCGCAGATGGAATCAAAGGACAGTAAAAAAGAAAAAAAAAATCCGAGAGGAGCAACCCCATGAATAAGAGAGAATTAATAGCTTCAGGGGCCGGCGCTGTGGCATAGTGGGTAAAGCCGCCGCCTGCAGTGCCAGCATCCCATTTGGGCACTGGTTCGGGTCCCAGCTGCTCCACTTCCAATCCAGCTCTCTGCTATGGCCTGGGACAACAGTTTAAGATGGTCCAAGTCCTTGGGCTTCTTCACATGCATGGGAAACCAGAGGAAGATCCTGGCTCCTGGCTCCTGGCTTTGGATCAGTCTACTTCTGGCCGTTTTGGCCAACTGGGGAGTGAACCAGCGGATGGAAGACTTTCTCTCCGTCTTTTCTCTCTCTGCCTCTCCTTTTCTCTTTCAAATAAATAAATGAATCTTAAAAAAAAAAAAAAAAAACTTCAGAGAACTGGATGAAAAAGTAGAGAATCTACCTTTAAAAAATGTATATGAATTTCTCCCACCCAGAAGAATTATATTTTAGATAAAGAAGTTGCAAATAAATACAGAATATATTGACGGGCCACATGTTGACAAAAATTAGCATGTGGCAGGCACTGTGCTGTGCATTAGAAATACGAACGCGTTCTCTCTTCACCATAGCCTTATGGCGTGGGTACTGTGATTCTACAGAAGGAAGAATGGGGCAGAGGGGACTTGTGTGATGACCTGGAGGCCTCACTAGCCAGTGTCAGTCATGACACCGAACAGGAGTAGCTGCCCAGGCCACACTTCTCCACGTGTGGCCCTCAGAGGGTCACCCCATAAACCATGGCTGTGCAGTAAGGATCTCTTTCCACTGGACCTGGAAGTGGACCCCCTTGACCATAGCTGGGCCAACAGATTTTTCTCTCCCAGGACCTTACCCCTAGAAAAGACAGATCTGGAGCCTAGGCTTGATTTCCCAGCTGGGCCTCATTAAAGTCCCAGGCCCTGGGGGATACAGGCCTGAGCTGTCCACAGCTGTGTCCTGAGCACTGCTGTTGACTGGTGAGAGCCGCCCCAGGGTCCCTCTAATGCTTCCACTTCTGCAGAAGCTCTCCCTAGCCAAAAAAGCCTTTGCAGAAGGAAAAAGGAAAATACCCCCACAATAGATGGAGAACATCCCACAGAGAAAAATCAGTAACATACTACCTGAAAACCAAACTCCACCCACCCACATTCAGGAGCATAAGGTTTTACTTAGAAGAAAATGATTCTCTAAATAAATATATAAATAAGAAGGCCCAAGAAAGATAGAAATAGATCTCATTAAAGGATTCAGCAAAGGAACAAAGTAATGAGTATTGTTCAACGGGACTAGCGTTGGACAAACTAAAAACAAAGAAAATTAGAAAGCTTAACCAAACCTACAATTAGTTCTTCAAAAGATAAAATCAAAATAACAAAGCATTGAATCAACTTAAAAAGAGCAAGAAAAAATTTAAAGTCAGAAAGCTGTTCATTCCCCAAGAGAGAATTGGCAGTGGGGGAGAGGGGGAACCACACCTGTGTGGAAAAAAATGTACGGGATTATCTGGGCTTATTGCTTAAATGACACATTTATTAAAATGAAGATGGTTAAGCCACGCTTTATCCTTGCTTCTTACTGGTTAATTCCCTGTGTTTCGTTGCTGTTATTTTAATAGCCAGGTTAGAAAGACTGGGCAGCAGGTGGACGGCGGCGCACTGGGTCTGCGAGGGTGCAGGCACTCAGGTGAGTGGCCTCTCAGCTGCCACACAAAGGGGGCGTGCCTAGCTCCCCTCCCCCGCAACCGAGCTCACTGCACGCTGCACCCCTACCCTGCCCGAGGCACCCCTCTGCCCACTACAACCCCTCCCACACTCTGGAACGCCCCCCTTTTTCAATGTGGCTCCCCAAGTCTCATAACTTTTGAGCTTCTCAGCCTTATGGGGTGGGCTTCTCTGGGAGAGGGGGAAGCCAGGAGGTTCAGCTCAGCAAGTTGAGGCCTGGGAAGAACCCAGAACGTGGAGTCTTAACTGCATCAGAACAGTGCATTTCTACAGGTGTTATTCCGAAACAAGAGAGAGGTTGGGGGAGCGAGGGAAGGGAGAACAGGCACTCAGGGTAGCCAGAAGCCACAGTGGAGCCTTCTCTAAGGTGCCTGGGTGCAGCCCCGGGCTGGCAGGCGACCCCTCAGCTCCACAAGTGAGAACCTGAGGCTGTCCATCCTGCCATTTGGGCATCCACCAAGAAGGCAGATTCTGGAAAAGAGAGGGCCGGAGCCCGCGATGGCAAGGTAGCCAATCCACAGGTTCTCTGGAAGAAGGCAAACACACCTTGTAAGAGGCTGGCAAACATCATCCTAGGATAAAGAAAAATATTTCTCTGTTTCCTAAAGAAAGTGAGTACATTTCAGAGGCTAAGTCGAGGTGATAGCTCACATAGCACAGCAGAAAGTGGGTAGCTTTCTGGGTTGTCTGAGAAGACGGTTGTTTTAAATTGTTAGCAATGTATATAATTGCAAAAAAGAAAACAAATCCTAGAGCGTGGTCATTCGTAAGTCTTGTTTTTGAAGATAAGCCGATGTTTTTGGTACTTATACAGACGTTAGGTGCACCTTGCCAGACATCAGATGGAAAGCATTTTGTTCCTGATAATTGCTTCTGTCTCATGAGAATTCAGATCCTTTCTCTGCTTGTGAAGTCTGCTTGGGGTGTCAGGGCGCTGCTGTACAGCTCCTGTTCCAGGGTCCGAGTATTACGGCTACTGGCTGTTCTGCCACTAAGTCATGAAGTGCTTGGAGGCCACGATTCAGTTATTACTGGAGCCCCAGCCTGTAGCCTGTGTGGGCCTGTAGGAGACGCTCAATAAGGGTTTCCTGAACAAGTAAACAAATAGGAGCAGGGACGAGATCGCCCACATTAAGCACTCCTATTTCTGTCTCGCGGCTGCTTGCTCAAGGCAAATGGAAAAGGACAGCCTGGGCCAGCAAACGGCAAAGATTGTAGATCTGATCAACTTGTTTCTGAGCTGAGTGGAGCTAAAGGTTTAAGACGAGCGAAAATCTTTGTGGTGGGTTTACTTAGCATACTCCTTTTCTGTTACTGTCATATCATGCTCACATGTGATTATCTTAGTCTACAATTTTGTTGCATGTTCAATAAGTAACCATTAATGACCTATTAACTCAAAAGTAGTTAAATAAGTTATCAATTAATTCAAGACATCATGTTTTAACTTTTATTTAATAAATATAAATTTCCAAAGTACAGTTTATGGATTACAATGGCTTCCCCCCGCCATAACTTCCCTCCCACCCACAACCCTCCCATCTCCCGCTCCCTCTCCCATTCCATTCGCATCAAGATTCATTTACAATTATCTTTTTATACAGAAGATCAATTCAGTATATATTAAGTAAAGATTTCAACAGTTTGCACCCACACAGAAACACAAAGTATAAAGTACTGTTTGAGTACTAGTTATAGCATCACTTCACATTGTACAACACATTAAGGACAGGGATCCTTCATGAGGAATAAGTGCACAGTGACTCCTGTTGTTGACTTAACAAATTGACACTCTTGTTTTTGGCATCAGTAATCACCCTAGGCTCTTGTCATGGGTTGCCAAGGTTATGGAAGCTGACTCTGATCTTATTTAGACAAGGTCATAGTCAAAATGGAAGTTCTCTCCTCTCTTCAGAGAAAGGTACCCTCTTCTTTGATGGCCCATTCTTTCCACTGGGATCTCACAGAGATCTTTCATTTAGGTGTATGTGATTTTTTTTGTTGTTTTTTTTGCCAGAGTGTCTTGGCTTTCCATGCCTAAAATATTCTCATGGGCTCTTCAGCCAGATCCGAATGCCTTAAGGGCTGATTCTGAGGCCAGAGTGCTGTTTAGGACATCTGCCATTCTATGAGTCTGCTGTGTATCCCGCTTCCCATGTTAGATCATTCTCTCCCTTTTTGATTCTATCAGTTAGTACTAGCAGACACTAGTCTTGTTTATGTGACCCCTTTGACTTTTAGACCTATCAGTATGATCAATTGTGAACTGAAATTGATCACTTTGACTAGTGAGATGGCATTGGTACATGCCACCTTGATGGGATTGAATTGGAATCCCCTGGCACGTTTCTAACTCTACCATTTGGGGCAAGTCAGATTGAGTATGTCCCAAATTATACATATCTTCCATCTCTTATTCCCACTCTCATATTTAACAGAGATCACTTTTCAGTTAAATTTAAACACCTAAGAATAATTGTGTGTTAATAATTACAGAGTTCAACCAATAGTATTAAGTAGAACAAAAACTAAAAGGGATAAAGTATTAAGTTGTTCATCAACAGTCAGGACAAGGGCTGATCAAGTCTCATAATGTCCATTTCACTTCAACAGGTTTCCTTTTTGGTGCTCGGTTAGCTGTCACTGATCAGGGAGAACATATGATATTGTCCCTTTGGGACTGGCTTATTTCACTCAGCATGATGTTTTCCAGATTCCTCCATTTTATTGCAAATGACCAGATTTTTTTAAAAAAACTTTCAATTGACACAGTAATTTAAGGATCTTAAAAATTCATGAAAAATAAGCATGGTTTATAAAATTTTTTTGCAACTTATACATTTAATTTCCTTTTCTATAAGCTTTTTTTTTTTTTTTTTTGACAGGCAGAGTGGACAGTGAGAGAGAGAGAGACAGAAAGAAAGGTCTTCCTTTGCCGTTGGATCACCCTCCAATGGCCGCCGTGGCTTGCGCGCTGCGGCCAGCGTACCACGCTGATCCGATGGCAGGAGCCAGGTGCTTATCCTGGTCTCCCATGGGGTGCAGGGCCCAAGCACTTGGGCCATCCTCCACTGCACTCCCTGGCCACAGCAGAGAGCTGGCCTGGAAGAGGGGCAACCGGGGCAGAATCCGGCACCCGACCAGGACTAGAACCGCAAGGCGGAGGGTTAGCCTATTGAGCCACAGCGCCGGCCTTCTATAACTTTTTAAGTACCCTCATATTTATGGGGTACAATGTGACAGTTCAGTATTCATATATAATTTGTAATCATCAAATTAGAGTAATTGACATATCCGTCACTTCAAAAATTTATCATTTCTTTGTGTTGGAAACATTCAAAAATCCCTTCTGGCCATATTGGAATGTTCAGTTGTTGCTAACCACAGTTATCCTGCTGTGCTGTACAACATCAGAAGTTGTTTATCCTATCCAGTTGCACTTCTGCTCATTAACCTGCCTCTCTTCATCCCTTCTTCCCCTACACCTTCTCCAGGATCTACAAGGCTATTTCAACAAAGAGGCTGGGGAAATGGAATTCAAAGGTAAGTGTTGGGGTGGGCATTTGGCACAGTATTTAAGCTCCATTTGGGGTACCTGGGTTCTAATCCTGGGTTCCACTCCAACTCCAGCTTCCTGCTAATGCACACTGTGGGAGACAGAATGTGATGCCTCAAGTAGTTGGGTCCCTGCAACCCACAACAGTTACCTGGATTAAGTTCCCAGCTCCTGGCTTTGGCCTGGCCCGTCACTGTTGCAGGCATTTGGGGAGTGAACCAGAAAACAGATCTCTCTCTGTCTCTCTGCATCTCAATAAACGGAAATAAATATTTTTGTAAAAAAAATAGTAGAAACAATTTTGAAATTCATGGTTTCTTCATAATATACATTTCCTGTCAACTGAGTACCTTCATATTCCTTAATTCTTTGAGATCAATTTTTTAGCTTCCATATATGAGAACATGCAGTGTTTGTCTTCTTGTGTCTGAGTTATTCACTCAATATAATGTCCTCTAGTTTTATTACATGGCTACAAATAACATAATTTCACTCCTTTTTAAAAAAAAATTTTTTTTTTGACAGGCAGAGTGGATAGAGAGAGAGAGAGACAGAGAGAAAAGTCTTCCTTTTTGCCGTTGGTTCACCCTCCAATGGCCGCTGTGGCTGGCGCATCTCGCTGATCCGAAGGCAGGAGCCAGGTGCTTCTCCTGGTCTCCCATGCGGGTGCAGGGCCCAAGCACTTGGGCCATCCTCCACTGCCTTCCCGGGCCATAGCAGAGAGCTGGCCTGGAAGAGGGGCAACCAGGACAGAATCCGGCACCCTAACCGGGACTAGAACCTGGTGTGCCAGCACAGCAAGGCAGAGGATTAGCCTGTTAAGCCACGGCGCTGGCCTTCACTCCTTTTTAATAGTTGAATAATATCTTGCTATATGTGTAAACACACACCCACCACATTTTCTTTTTCCAATTGTCTGTCAGTGGACACCTAGGGGTATTCCATACCTTGGCTATTGTTAATAGGGCTTCAGTGAACATGCAAATGTACATGTCTCTTTAACATGCTGATTTCAATTCCTTTGAGTATATACCCGGCCCTGGGATTTTTCGATCATATGGTAGTTCTATTTCCAGCTTTGTGAGCATCTCAATACTGTTTTTCATAATAACTGTTCTAATTTGCATTCCCACCACAAGTGTATGAGAGCTCCCCTTCCTCCACATCCTCACCATTTCTGTCTTTTTGATAATAGCCACCCTAACTAGGCTGAGAAGATATGTCCTCATGGTTTTGACTTACAGTTCTCTTATGATTAGTGATGTTGAACATTTTTTCGGATGCTTGTTGGCTTGTTGACACTTGGAGAAGTGTCTGTTCATATCATCTACCTTTTTTTTTCTAATCAAAAGATGAAACTTTTTGCTGAGTTGAGGTCCTTGTACGTTCTGGGAATTAATCCCATAGATGAATAGTTTGAAATAATTTCTCCTGTAGGTTGTCTTTTCACTCTATTGGTTGTTCCTTTGTTGTGTAGAAGCTTTTTATGTGATATGATTCCATTTGTCAGGTTTTGCTTTTGTTGCCTGTAATTTGGGGGGCAAAAATCTTTGCCTAGACCAATTTCCTGGAGTGTTTCCCAGGTATTTGCTTCTAAAAGTTTCAGAATTGGGGGGGCTTTACATTGAAATCTCTGATTCAATTTGAGCCTTTTTTTGTATGTGGTGAGACACTGGGGGTGTGTGTAGTTTCTTTCTTGCACATATGGCTATCCCATTTTCCCAGCACCATTTTGTTGAAGAGCTTCCTTTTTCCAAAGAATGTTCTTTTCTTCTTTGTTGAAAATCAGTTGGCTATAAATACATGGATTGATCTCTGGATATCTACTCTGTTCTATTGGTCCATGTGTTTTTATACCAGGGCCATGCTGTTCTGGTTACTACCACCTTATAATATGTTTGGAAGTCACATATTGTCATCCAACTTTATTCTTGTTGCCCAGGGTTTCTTTGTCTAGTTGGGGTCTTTTGTTGCATACAAATTTTAAAAGTTTTTTTTTTTTTTAATTTCTGTGAACAATGCAATTGGTGCTTTGATAGGATTTACATTTCATCTGTAGATTTGGGTAGTATGTACATTTAAAAATATTTTTGTAATCTGTGAACATGGAAAATTTTCCCTTTTTGTGTTCTCTTGAATTTATTTTACTGATATTTTATAGTTTTCATTGTGGGGGTTATTTGCTTTCCTGATTTATTCCTAGATATTTTATTTCTTTTTGGATAGCTATTATGAATGGATTGCTCTCAATTTCTTTTTCAGGAATGGTGCTACTGGTGTATAAAACATTTAAAAGCTACTATTTTGTATGTTGACTTTGTATTCTACAACTTTATTGAATTCATTTATCAGTTCTAACACTTTTAAATAGAATCTTTAGAATTTCTCTATAAATCAGATCATGTCATCTGCAAATGTAGTTTGACTTCCTTTCCTATTTGGATACTACTGTTTTTTTCTCTTACTGCTATGGCTGAGACTTTCAGTATACTGAATTAGGTTGGTAAAAGTAATATCCTCATCTTGTTCCTGACCTTAGAAGAAACAATTTCACCTTTCCTGCATTTGATATGATATAGGCTATGGATTTTTCACAAATTACCTTTATTGTGTGGTGGTACATTCCTTCTATGCTTAATTTTTGAGGACTTTTTATCATAAGGGGATATTGAAATTTTTTAAAACATTTGTTTATTTGTGGCCGGCGCCGTGGCTTAACAGGCTAATCCTCCGCCTTGTGGCGCCGGCACACCGGGTTCTAGTCCCGGTTGGAGCGCCGGATTCTATCCCGGTTGCCCCTCTTCCAGGCCAGCTCTCTGCTATGGCCCGGGAAGGCAGTGGAGGATGGCCCAAGTGCTTGGGCCCTGCACCCCATGGGAGACCAGGAGAAGCACCTGGCTCCTGCCTTCGGATCAGCGAGGTGCGCCGGCCACAGCGGCCATTGGAGGGTGAACCAACGGCAAAAAGGAAGGCCTTTCTCTCTGTCTCTCTCTCTCACTATCCACTCTGCCTGTCAAAAGAAAAAAAATTGTTTATCTGAAAGGCAGAATGACACAGAGGAAAGACAAAATGGAGACAGAGATCTCCCTACTGCTGGTTCACTTCTCAAATGCCAGCAACAGCCAGGGGTGGACCAGGCTAAAGACAGGAGCCAGGAACACTGTCCAGGTCTTCCACATGGGGGCAAGAACTCAAGTATTTGGCCAGATATTGTCTCCCAGGTGCATTAGTGGGAAGCTGAATTGGAAGTACAGAGTAGCCAGGACTTAAACCAGGCACTCTGATATGAGATGCAAGCATCCCGAGCAGTGGCTTAATCCACTGGGCCACAATGCCTGTCAAAGAGGATGCTGAATTTTACCAAAGACTTTTTCTGTGTCTGGTTTTTATCCTTTGTTGGATTTATGTGATGTATCACATTTATCAATTTGTATATGTTGAACCATCCTTGCATTCCTGGAGTTAATTCCATAGAATTATGGTATATAACCCTTTTTATGTGCTGTTCCATTTGATTTGTTGGTATTTTCTTGAATTTTTTTCAAATTTTTTAAATGATTTATTTATTTGAAAGGCAGAGTTACAGAGAGGGACAGGGAAAGAAAGAGAGAAAGATAGAGAGAAGGAGATAGAGATCTTCCATCTGCTGGTTCACTTTCCAGTTGACCACAAGGATGGGGTGGCGCTGGGCCAGGCCAAAGCTAGGAGCCATTTGGGAATCCAGAGCCCAAGCACTTAGGCCTTCCTCCGCTGCTTTCCCAAGTGAATTAGCAGGGAGCTGGATAGGAAGTAGAGCAACTAGAACTTGAACCTACATCCATATGGGATGCCAGCACTGCAGGCAGTGGTTCACTCCCTGAGCCACACAATGCCAATCCTGGAGGATTTTTGCATCACAGTTCATCAGTGTGTTGGTTTGTAGGGGTGTGTGTGTGTGTGTGTGTCTGTCTGTCTGTCCTTATCTGGTTTTGGTATCAGGATAATGCTGGACTTGTAGAATAGGTTTGGAGGGGTTTCCTTCTTTTCAATACATTAGTGAACTTTTTGTTACTGCAACAAGATACCTGAGGCAATGAACTTTATAAAAAGAAAGTTTATTAAGCTCAAAGTTCAGAGTTTCAAGTTCGAGATCAGGCAGTCCCATTAATTCAGCCTTTCTGAGGGTGACAGATGGCAATGATGAATGTGTGCAAAGGAAGAATCACATGGCAAGCCAGGAAGCAAAGTGTGGCTGCTTCCAACTCAGGCCTTTTAACAAACCTCTCATAAGAACCACCCTCGGAGGGCAGTGGCACCAGTGACCTAAGACTTCCTACCAGGTCCCTCCACCTCCTAATAGAGCCACCTAGGTGACCCAGCCTTTAACATATGGGTCTTTAGAGGACATTTAACATCCAAATTAATGTCCAGACCACTCTGTTCAGCCTATGGGCTCCAAAGGTTCATAGCCATCACACAATGCAAGATGTATCCATTCCACCCCCCAAGAATCCTAAAGGATTAATGTCCAGCATTGCTCAAAAGTCAAACTCCGCTGGCGCCGCGGCTCACTAGGCTAATCCTCCGCCTTGTGGCGCCGGCACACCGGGTTCTAGTCCCGGTCGGGGCACCGATCCTGTCCCGGTTGCCCCTCTTCCAGGCCAGCTCTCTGCTGTAGCCAGGGAGTACAGTGGAGGATGGCCCAAGTGCTTGGGCCCTGCACCCCATGGGAGACCAGGAGAAGCACCTGGCTCCTGCCATCGGATCGGCGCGATGCGCAGGTCGCAGAGCCAGCCGCGGCGGCCATTGGAGGGTGAACCAATGGCAAAAAGGAAGACCTTTCTCTCTGTCTCTCTCTCTCTCACTATCCACTCTGCCTGTCAAAAAAAATTAAAAAAAAAATTAAAAAAAAAAAAAGTCCAACTCCAACATCTTACCTGAGACTGCAGGTGGACTCTTCCATCTAGCAGTCCCTGTAAAAGAAAAAACAAGTTATGGAGGAAGGTGCCACAGTTAAGATGCTGCCTGGGGCACCCACATCTCCTGTTGGGGCACCTGGGTTTGAGTTCCACCTCTGCTGCTGCTGTTGCTTATTTTTTTTATTAAAGATTTATTTATTTTATTTGAAAGGCAGAGTTAGAGAGAGAGAGAGAGAGAGAGAGAGAGAGAGAGAGAGATCTCCCATCCACTGGCTCACTCCCAATTGGCTGCAATGCCCAGAGCTATGCTGATCTGAAGCCAGAAGCCAGGAGCTTCTTCCAGGTCTCCCATGCAGGTATAGGAGCCCAAGCACTCGGGCCACCCTCCACTGCTTTCCCAGGCCATGACAGAGAGCTGGATCGGAAGTGGGGCAGCCAGGACTCAAATCTGCGCCAGTATGGGATGCTGGCACTGCAGGCGGTGGCTTTACCTACTACACCACAATGCTGGCCCCTACCTCTGCTTTTGGTTCTTATGTCCTGATATTGCACACACTGGGAGGCAGCAGATGATGGCCTAAGTACTTGAGTCCCTGCCACCACATGGGAGACCTGGATTGAGTTACAGACTCCTGGCTTCAGCCTGGCCCAGCCCCAGCAGTGAATTAGTAAAGGGAAGTGTGCTCTCTCTCACTCTTGCTCTAGCTCTCTTTCAAATGAGTCAAAATAAGATTTTACAAAGCCAGCAGGACAGGCTCAGGGCATGCATTCTTTTTTTTTTTTTTTTCATTTTCAATTCTCTTTATATACAGAAGATCAATTTAGTATAAAGATTTCAACAGTTTGCACCCACATAGAAACACAAAGTAAAACATACTGTTTGAGTACTAGTTATAGCATTAAATCACAATGTACAGCACATTAAGGACAGAGATCCCACATGAGGAGCAAGTGCACAGTGGCTCCTGTTGTTGACCCAACAAATTGACACTCTAGTTTATGGCGCCAGTAACCATCCTAGGCTGTCATGAGTTGCCAAGGCTATGGAAGCCTTCCAAGTTTACCGACTCTGATCATATTTAGACAAGGTCATAAAAGACAGAGTGAGGATAGTAACCAATGATCCTAAGAGTGGCATTTACCAGGTTTGAACAATTATACAGCATTAAGTGGGGAAGAGGACCATCAGTACACACAGGTTGGGAGTAGAGCCATTGGTGGTAGAATAGAGGTTATGATTACAAAGGAATGAGGCCCAAGTGCACTAGACAGAGCCTAGAACAAAGGACAGAGTCATTATTAGAGGAGCTAAGAAAGGTGCTGTCTAAGCTACAATTAAGTTTTCTGATTGAGAGGCAAATAGAACCTCACAGAAGGGGCTTGATAATAATCTGGTGGGCTTTAGGCCTTGTAAGTTAAGAGGCCCAGACCTATCTATCTCTTCACATGGGGTACATCCTAAGGGAGGTGTGAACCTCCTAGGGGAAGACACTCTGTTGACTTTCATTACTTGGCTGGCCTGGGAGGAGAGCTGGCCAGGTAAAGGCAGGGGGCATCTCTAACAAGAAATGTACAGTTCTGCCTGCAATGTTGCTGACCCTACTTGACCATACCCTCAGCTGCAGTGGTCACTTTGGAAGTTGGGCTGAGTGAAGGGCTTTTCAGCTTAGAGCCACTAAGATCTGTGGCTCTGACCTGGGCATCCTTCGACTCCAGGGCAGGTCCATTTCCAGTGATCCAACTCTTGGCAGAGCTGCCAGGGCTCTTCACAAGCTGACTTCTGCTGAAGCCCAGGCTTACCACATTGAAAGCCACTGCAGTAGACTGGCCTGTTGGGTCTCCTTGAGGGCAGTCACTGCACAGATCAAGGGCATGCATTCCAATTCAAAAGGGAGAGAAAGAGGAATGAAAATGAGACATGATGAGCCCAGAGCAAGTCTGCAGCCCAGTAGGGAAGACATTAAACCCTAAAGCTCCATGCACGGCATCCAGGTCACACTGCAGCAACAGACTTGCTCCCCACAGTGTGGGTGGCCTTGCCCCTGTGACTGCACTGCTTACAACCCACGTGGCAGCTCAGAGGGCCCACGAGGCTTGCCAAGGCCGGTGTGGCATGCTGCTGGTCACTCTACTCCCCAGGGTCTCCTCTGCAGCTCAGCATTCTCAGCTCTTCTAGGCATTGCCCAATTAGGGGCTCCCTGCAGGGGTTCCAACCAGGCCTGGCCACCTAAGCTTCCCTCTGAAATCTTGGTGGACGCTGCTGTGTTTGCATTCTGCACACTTGCAAACCAGCAACATGTGGACTCCAATAGCAAGGGCCATTGCCGGCTCAGGCTGCACCTGGACCTGCTGGAACCGTAGCTGCAGCCACAGAGGGCTTCACTGCCTGCATGCAGGCAGGGGAATCCCAAGGCTTTCTTGGGCAAGCCCACAGCAAGTGCCCACATTCTCCAGATTTTCCCACTGTGCTCTTTCTTGCTCCAGATCCTCACAGCAAAACTCACTGAAAGCAACCCATAATCGCCCCACCACAGCCTGAAGACGTATGGTTTGGAAATCTCCTCCCCCAAATAAGAATCTGTCACCTTCAAGTTTGGCCTCGCCAAGTCTTGGGGCAAGGGCACAATGAAGCCAGGTTCCATGCTGTGGTGGAATGAGAGCAGCCTCTGATTTAGTTCCTAATAGAATCCTTGTTGGTGTTAGAAAAACTCCTCCACATGGCTCTACTGTCCACACTTCTGTTGGCATCCTCTGAGCTCTCACCAGAACTGCCAGTAGCACTCTGCTCATAGCATCCTAGGCTCTCTCTAGAAGTTTCCAGATTCCTCCAACATCTTCCCATTCACCAGTTCCAACATCTTCAGGTATAGTTACAGTAACAACACTCCTGGTGCCAGCTTTCTTTTTTTATTTATTTATTTATTTATTTATTTATTTTTTGACAGGCAAAGTGGACAGTAGAGGGAGACAGAGAGAAAGGTCTTCCTTTTTGCCGTTGGTTCACCCTCCAATGGCCGCCGCGGTAGGCGCACTGCGGCCGGCGCACTGCGCTGTTCCAATGGCAGGAGCCAGGTGCTTCTCCTGGTCTCCCATGGGGTGCAGGGCCCAAGCACTTGGGCCATCCTCCACTGCACTCCCTGGCCACAGCAGAGAGCTGGCCTGGAAGAGGGGCAACCGGGACAGGATCGGTGCCCCGACCGGGACTAGAACCCGGTGTGCCGGCACCGCAAGGGGGAGGATTAGCCTGTTAAGCCACGGCGCCGGCCAAGTGCCAGCTTTCTTGATTAAAGCTACACGCATTGCTTGGTACACCAAGATAGTTGGTATGCAAAGCTTCTGATATGGCACTTCTCACTAGCCTGCAGTTGCCGTAAGTGGCATATTTTATCTACTTCTGGGATCTTTTCAGTTACTTTGGTATATGGCCACAGTATGGAAATGACCTGCCCTTGTGACGCATATGGGGTAGATCCAACACCAACACTTGCATAGATCTGCCGTGGGCTGGAAGGTCAGCACCATGTGTCATTGTTTCCAAGAGATGGTATTGGGAATTAGATGAATGACAATGAAATGGTTGCCTGGAAAAATGATTTCGGTGTGAAATAATACAGAGCCAAAAGTCTTTCTTCTGTTCTGATAGATGGTATTAATGAGAAAAAAAAATCACTTCTAGTCCGAATAATGACATTGGATTCCAGAGTCTACCAGTTTCAATTTGCTGATGTCACAGGGTCACAGGAAGAGAGATAACATTTAGGGGCTGGGAGTCAGCATGAATAATATCAAAAAGTGAGTGTTTAAGAATCATAAGCAGCCAGCGCCACGGCTCAATAGGCTAATCCTCTGCCTGTGGCGCCAGCACACCAGGTTCTAGTCCTGGTCGGGGCACCGAATTCTGTCCCGGTTGCTCTTCTTCCAGGCCAGCTCTCTGCTATGGCCCAGGAGTGCAGTGGAGGATGGCCCAAGTCCATGGGCCCTGCACCCGCATGGAAGATCAGGGGAAGCACCTGGCTCCTGGCTTCGGATCAGCGCGGTGCACCAGCTGCAACGCGCCGGCCGCAGCAGCCACTGGGGGGTGAACCAACGAAAAAGGAAGACTTTTCTCTCTGTCTCTATCTCTCACTGTCCACTCTGCCTGTCAAAAAAAAAAAAAAAAAAAAAAAAAAGAATCATAAGCAAACATCCAGAAAGGTAGTTTTTTTTGGAAGCAAAGATTAATTGGAGAATATTGCTGTCTAATTAGATTTCTTTTTTAAAAAATTATTTATCTATTTGAAAGGCATAAATGCAGAGAGAGAAAGGAAGAGAGAGAATCTTTCATCTGCCAGTTCACTCCCCAAATGTTTGCAACAGCTGGGGCTGAGCAGGCCAAAGCCAGGAACCAGGAACTTCCTTTGGGTCTCCCACATGCGTGCAGGGGCCCAAGGACCTGGGCCATCCTCTGCTGCTTTCCCAGGCCATTAGCAGGGAGCTGGATCAGAAATGGAGCAGCTGGAACTTGAACCGGCGCCCATATGGGATGCCGGCACTGCAGGCGGAGGCTTAACTTTCTATGTCACAGCACTAGCCCCCCAATTAGATTTCTTACTCGTAATAACTGCTTACCTCACTGTATGTACATACTTAAGATTCCAAAATAGCTAATTCTTGGTGAATCCCAAGAATTATGATTGTAATTATAATTCTTTAAAAATCTATATCTTTGTGATGAGTTACATTTAGGGAAACCACAAAATCCTGACCTGAAGTTTAAGTACAATGCAAGGAGCTGTCCCAGGTAGGAAACGGATACTTCTTTGCTTCTCATCTTGTTCCTTTTCCTTATTGGTAGACATAACCAAGTTAGGGGTAGGTGTCTGGGCCTTTGGTGAGTATGCCAGTTTATCAGCCTATTGCCTCTTGGCTCCAAATCCACCTTTCTTTGTCCTGTTAGTGATACCGGAACACCTCTTCCTGGCCCCCCAAATTCAGATGCTAGAAGCTAACATTGAATGTGATGGCGTTAAGAGATGGGGCCTTTGAAAGGTGATGAAGTCGTGAGGGCTCCTCCCTTGTGAATGGGATTAGTGCTCTTAGAAAGTGGCTCAAGTGGGTTCCTGGCTCCCTCTGTCCCGTGAGGATGCAATAAGAAGACACCGTCTTTGAAGCCGAGAGCCTACACTCACCCAGCACTCTGGAGCCTTGATCATGGGCTTCTCAGGCCTCCGAACTGTAGCTCATGAATTTCTAAGGGATTTTGTTAGAGTAGTCAGCATGGATAAGATAGGGCTCTTCTGTTGGTCTGGTCACAGGATGCACTGGTGTTTACCCTAATGATTTTCAGAGCCCCTACCCCTGTGACTTCCAGAATCAGGATCTCCCTGTGGGAAGTTTCCCCGGCATCCCCGTGGGCAGAGGTCCACTGAGTTCCATGACTATGGAACCTGAGCAAAGCTATCCCTCATCCCATGGGCGTGAGCATACCCTCCTCCTCGTCCTGGCTGGGGAGGGTTCCTTTTCTGTATTTCTTCCTTCCTCAGCTTCTCTGCCTTGGTGCTACAAGTGGTGGCTGCTCTCTATACCGTCTTTACCCGTATTCTTTAGGGTTCTCCCTGCCTTTGGTAGATAATCCTCCACTGCAGCGAATAACTCTTTACATGCTTCCTGTTCACATTACTCTGTGATTTCTCCCTCCTGATTGGACCCTGACTGACACAGAAAGCTAGTCCTGTGATAATTGCTAACCATTTGTCGACTGACATGGAAAATGCTGTATTAAGAATGTTACAGATGGCCGGCGCTGTGGCTTAACAGGCTAATCCTCCACCTTGCGGCGCCAGCACACCAGGTTCTAGTCCCGGTTGGGGCACCGGATTCTATCCTGGTTGCCCCTCTTCCAGGCCAGCTCTCTGCTATGGCCCGGGAAGGCAGTGGAGGATGGCCCAAGTGTTTGGGCCCTGCACCCCATGGGAGACCAGGAGAAGCTCCTGGCTTCGGATCAGCGCGATGCGCCGGCTGCAACGGCCATTGGAGGGTGAACCAACGGCAAAAAGGAAGACCCTTCTCTCTGTCTCTCTCACTATCCACTCTGCCTGTCAAAAAAAAAAAAAAAAAGAAGAAGAAGAAGAAAAAAAAGAATGTTACAGACATTATTTGATTTAATCCTACCCATAGCATTTCTAATGTAAATATCATTATCTCCATGTTCAGATGAGAAAATTCACATTTCGTTGCCCAGATAAGAAATTAGAGGCCTGGTGTCCTGGACACAAGGTCTGTGCTTGGAAGCATTACACAATACAGAACTACGACTAAGGAAGCAATGAACTCCTGACCCAAATACGGCATGGGTGCGAATGCATGAAGTCTGCGTTAGGCAGAGGGATGGACACACATTCTTCCTCCACTGAAGTCACCAGGTTTCTTGGAAAACTCACACGTAACTGAAATTGCCTTCCTTGGTGATTTTCAGCCAATCAGCTTACCCAAGGACAAAAATCAAGGGCAATCTCTGGTCCACAGAGATTTGTACTTTTCTAAACTTTGCTTTGCCTGTGTTCAGTGATAATTTGTGCAGCTCTGATCTGCTTTGTACGCAAGTAAGTTTTTCACTGGGCTTTTAATTAAACTCAGTGCCTCTGACTTTTCTTTGACAGTTGTTGCCAAAAGCCCCATGGGAATCTACTCATCCACTGGGATGTGTTCCCAGGAGCCTACAGAAACACACACCTTGTGGGCACAGCTCGTCTGGACCCCTGGAATCGTGCTTGCCTTGGCTTGATCCCCTGGTGAGTGTCTTTATTTGCCAATTAAGCTCATTAGTCTCCTGGGCTCTGACTATATCTCTTGGGCATGGTTCTGCTGTGTCCAAGGCCCATGGCCTGTTGGGTGGGAGAGCTGCTAGACAAGTTAGAAAGTGATGATTCTTGGAGGATGTGGCTTTCAGTGGAGCTCTACAGCCATCGTCTTCCCTCCAGTGGCCCATAGGCTGCTGGCTGTCAGCCACGGTGACTCCCAGACCACTGGTTTTCGTGGCTACTGCACAGCTACAGAGAGGAGGATGGTATGGGACAAATTAAAATGCCGTAAAGATCATTGTTCTCACCGCATCCGGTTGGTGCTCTTGAGTGAATGTTCACTGGATTGTGGCAAGGCTTCGGTTGGTTTCCAGACTTCTGAAAAAGTTGGTTTTGACCATTTTTGCTGACATTCTCATTGCTTTGATGGGGTGGGGGTTTGGAGGTGCTTACCCATCATTCTCAAGGTGATTTGACAACAAGGTTTAAATAATTCATAAATTTGAGTCCTGAATTTGACAGTCTTTCTGAAAAAAAAAAAAAAAAAAAAAAACAGAAAACAGCACAAAGCAAAACAGCAGAAATCAGCCACAAACGCCTCCCGAGTTGCCACATCCTGCCAGAGGAGATTTCCCATTGTGCACGTATGGGGACTACTTCTAGGCAGCTACCCTTGGAGGAGATTAATAAATCGGACTATAAAATCTCTCAAATTATTGTAAGAGCTCCTGCTTTGATTGATTTACAGAGGTGGGTAAATGCTGTAATAAAAAATTCTCTGAGTTGCAGTTTATCAGCTATTTAAGCTTTCTCAGAGGAGCAGCATTCGTAAAGCATTTAGAGTTGAAATTTATTGCTGCTGTGAGTATTCTCGAACTGCATTATCTTGAATTTGTATAACCATTTATTCATCTCCATACATTAAATCATTGGCCGTGGCTGATAAAAAGCAAGAAAAATACGAGTTATCATGTTGAGAAAATATTTAGAAGACATCAGAATGCTTTAACAAAATGTGAATATTTTTAGGATTTTGGATGTAAATACAGAAAAAGTATATAAGAGTAAGTTCAAGTTTATACTCCAAAACATAATCAACCCTTGGACAAATTAGACACTTTGATATTTTGTTTTTTTAGGATGATGTCTTCTCCTTGATTTTATGACAGTTTGAGAAAACATTACCAAGGTATTCTATCTGATTAAAGGTCTCAATGTACTTTCTCAAGGAAAGATTAATTAATCCAAACTCTTTAAATTTCGTATTATGCTTTTATTGGTCAAATAATATTTTTACTAAATATTTATTGTTTATTTTTCATAATTTATCTTCTGAAATAATTTACTATTATGAATTTCACATAATGCTACAATTTACACAAATTTGGATTTTGTACTTACCTATAACATTTCTCTATTTCTCTAGTGTGCATTTTCTTCAAAAAAATGTGTTTTGGGCCGGCGCCGTGGCTCAACAGGCTAATCCTCCGCCTTGCGGCGCCGGCACACCGGGTTCTAGTCCCGGTCGGGGCACCGATCCTGTCCCGGTTGCCCCTCTTCCAGGCCAGCTCTCTGCTGTGGCCAGGGAGTGCAGTGGAGGATGGCCCAAGTGTTTGGGCTCTGCACCCCATGGGAGACCAGGATAAGCACCTGGCTCCTGCCATCGGATCAGCGCGGTGCGCCGGCCGCAGCGCGCTACCGCGGCAGCCATTGGAGGGTGAACCAACGGCAAAAAAAGGAAGACCTTTCTCTCTGTCTCTCTCTCACTGTCCACTCTGCCTGTCAAAAATAAAAAAAAAAAATTAAAAAAAAAATGTGTTTTGTCTATACCATACATCATCATGTGGTTTTATCATATTTAGTAGAATCAATGTTTCTTTTTTCCTTATTTTAAGTAATGCTAAAAACACTCGTATGTATCATTGACCACATTTCTGTATATTTGCAAAAGGTGGAATTTTAGAAGGTGATAGTTTTTAAGCTCTTAAGATATCTGCATGGGGCCAGCAATGTGACATAGAAGGTAAAGCCTTCGCCTGCAGTGCCAGCATCCCAAATGGGTGCCAGTGCCGGCAGCTCCACTTCTAATCCAGCTCCCTGCCAATGTGCTTGGGAAAGCAGCTGCAGATGGCCCAAGTGCTTGCACCCCTGCACCCACATGGAAAACCAGGAAGAAGCTCCTGACTCCTGGCTTCAGAGCGGCCCAGCTCTAGCCATTGTGGCCATTTGAGGAGTGACCTAGTGGATGAAAGATACTCTCTCTTTCTTTCTCTCTCCCTCTATCTCTCTCCTTCTATGTATCTCTGCCTTTCAAATAATAAATATTTAATAAATTAATTAATATAAATAATAAAAAGACATGCATATTGTCAAATTTACAGAAGTTTTACAACTTGGCAATTCTACCAGCACTATTTAAAAGTGGCTTGCTTATTTATTTAAGATTTATTTATTTATTTGAAAGGCAGATTTAGAGGGGGAGAGGGAGCTAGAAAGAAATTGATCTTCTATCAGCTGGTTCACTTCCCAGATGGCTACAACAGCCAGGGCTGGGCCAGGCTGAAGCCAGGAGCCAGAAGCTTCATCCAGGTCCCTGACATCGATGGCAGGGCCCAAGCACTTGGGCCATCTTCTGCTGGCCATCTTTCCCCAGGTATATTTGCAGGGAGCTGGATCAGAATTGTAGCAGCTGGGACTCGAACTGGTGCTTATATGGGATGCCAGAATCACAGGCATGGCTTAACCCTCTGAGGCACAATGCTGGTCCCAAAAAGTGGCTTTTTGAAAACCATAGTAACAGTTATAAATAGTTTTATTGAGATGTGATCCACACAAAATGCTCTCTCTTTTAAAATGTAAAGCTCAGTGGTCGCTAGCACCTTCACAGAGTTAGTAAGCATCATTATCATTGGATTCTAGAACATTCCCATCATCCCAAAACTGCATCCCCGTGAGTGATACTGCTCATCTCTCCTCCCTCGGCCCTGGGGAACCTCGAGCGGCTTTCTGCCCCTGTGCCCTAGCGCCACCTGGATGTTTCATAAAAATGAAATCATAAAACACGTGGCCTTTCATGTCTGACTTCTGCTGACCATTGTCTTCATGGCTTATCATATTCCAAGGCACAAATGTGCCACAGCTCGTTCATTCATCAGTTCATTGACACACAGGTCTTTTTAAATTCATCTTTATGTAATTTCTTACATGAGGTTCATTGAGGGATCATTTGCATACAGTGAGTTGACCCTTTTCAGCTCTATGAGTTTGGAGAGCTGTATATTGTCGTGAACTACCCGGTACCTTAGAGTGTCCCCAGCCCCAGGTTACCCTTCCCCTTCCCCCCAACACAGGCCCTGGAAACCACTGGTCTATCCTGCGTTTGGCTTTCTGCAGAAAGTCATACGGATGAATTCATACCATATGTGTCCCCTGAAGACTGGCTGCTTTCACTTCCACTGCTCATGCTTTGAAATGCATCCCCCTGATCACATGTGTCAATAGTTCACCCCCTTTTTTCCCCCCAGAAACGTTTTATTTGAGGAATAGGCACTCCTCGCATTTCATAAGTACAACTTTAGCAACATAGTGATTCTTCTCACAGTACCTGCCCTCCCACCCACACTCCAAACCCTCCTCCTTCTCCCTCTCCTATTCCCATTCTTATTTTTTCTAAGATCTATTTTCAATTAATTTTATACACATATGAGTAACTGTACTAAGTAAAGAGTTCAACAAATTGTATGGAAAAAAACTATTCATCAACGATCAAGACAAGGGCTGTTCAAAGTCCTCACATCTCAAAGTGTCAACTTCACTTCCATAGATTACCTTTTAGGTGCTCTATTACTTATCACAGATCAGGGAGAACATGTGGTATTTGTCCTTCAGGACTGGCTTATTTCACTAAGTATGATGTTTTCCAATTTCAGTGATTTTGTTGCAAACAACAAGATTTCATTCTCTTTTACCTCTGTGTAGTATTCCATGATATACATATCTACATATCCCATAAATTCTTTTTTTTTTGGGTGGTGAAATAATTTTACTTCACAGTTGTCTTTAAAATTGTAGACACAATTTTCTTTATTTAAAAACATTAGTATAGATACCTACACTGTCTACAAAATGATTACATAGACCCTCCTAAAGAAAAATGAACCCATTGTATGGTTTCAATGAGGTTGCTTGTAAAAAACTCACATTTGGGCTGATTCCTAAATCATACATCCTACCACTTTCATCTTTTGGTTCAAAGTATAGATTATTGTCATCAGTATATGTTCCCGTACTCTTTGGAAACACACATATAGACTGTTTTATCACCCAGTGTTCCATGGGCTCATCAGCCTTCTCTGCAGGTTCATCAGCAGGCTGAGCAGGCTGTGCCTTCCTCTGTGGTCTTTCTTCAAGACCTTCCAGGAATGGAGATACATCATCATCATCATCATCAATTGTAAACTCCAATTCTTTGCCAACAATTCCAATGGAAACATTCTTTGTAGTTAGGTCCTGCTCTGTAGGAAATATCTCTCTTAATGCAGGTGGGTCATGTTTAACCAGTTCTTTTAATTGCACTCCATAAATTCAGTCATATGTCTCTCCAAGGAAGTATGAGCTGATGGAGAATGGGTTCCCAATGGACATAGCTCTGCAGTCCAAATAGTTAGCAGATGGACAGGTTTGGAAAGTGTGAGGGCCCATATCATCATATCCAGCAATAAGCAGTCCCAATGTCATAGGATCTCCAGCAATACCTTTGTGTTGATATCTGGGTCTTGCTTCCAATTAGAGATACAAGACGAGACACCAGAAGTGGTCTGTCAAATACAACTCTGGAATCCAAACATTCCTGGTGCATAAAATTACACAACAGCCTAGCATCAGCAGTAATCCTCACAATTGAAATACCAATATGGTTGTCAACATGGAGAATTTTTTTCTGATGAGCTACAAGCTCTGACTATGCCCTCTTCAATGCAACCAACGCTGCATGGGTGTTTGATTTCAGACCAACTGTGGCTGAACCTTGCTTCACAGCTTCCATTGTATATTCAATTTGATGAATCGTTCCCTGAGGACCCCAAACAGTGACATCATTGTCATATTGGTTACAAAACATGGTTCTGATGCCAGCTTGGCTGCAGGACTCCTTGCAAAAGTGCAAATTAAGGAATGCAGCCGAAACTCAAAATTTCTTTATCCAGATTTCTGAGGTATCTCTATACTGTCTTCCACAGTGGCTATACCAGTTTACAGGCCCACCAACAGTGGATTAGGGTACCATTTTCCCCACATTTGTTGTTTGTTGCTTTCTGTACGAAAGCTATTCTAAAGGGTGAAGGGGATGGGTGAGATGAAACCTCATTGTGGCTTTGATTTGCATTTCCCTGACAGCTAGTGATCCTGAGCACTTTTTCATGTGTCTGTTGGCCAGTTAGATTTCCTCTTTTGAAAAATTTCCTCTTTTGAAAAGTCCTTTGCCCATTTCTTAACTGGGTTTTTTGTTTTGTTGTTGTGGAGTTTCTTGAGCTCTTTATAGATTCTGGTTATTAATCTTTTATCAGTTGCATAGTTTGTGAATAATTTCTCCCATTCTGTCAGTTGCCCTTTCCCTTTGCTGAGTGCTTCCTTTGCAGTGCAGAAGCTTCTCAGCTTGATGTAATCCCATTTGTCAATTTTGGCTTTGATTGCCTGTGCCTTTGAGGTATTTTCTAAGAACCCTTTCCCTATGCCAGTGTCTTGCAGGGTTTCCCCAGTGTTCTCTAATAATTTGTGGTATAAGGTCATAGATTTAGTTCTTTGATCTATTTTGAATGGATTTTTGTGTATGGTGTAAGGTAGTAGTCTTGCTTCATACTTCTGCAGGTGGAGATCCAGTTTTCTCAGCACTATCTGTTGAAGAGACTGTCCTCATTCCAGGGATTGCTTTTAGCTCCTTTGTCAAAGATAAGTTGGTTGTAGATGCATGAGTTGATCTCTGGCATTTCTAACCTGTTCCATTGGTAAATCCATCCATTTTTGTACTTACCAGGCTGTTTTGATTATAACTGCCCTGCAGTATGTATTGAAATCTGGTATTGTGATACCTCCGGCTTTGCTTTTGTTGTGTAAGATTGCTTTAGTTGTTCAGGGTCTCCTGTGTTTCCATATGAATTTCAGCATTGTTTTTCCTCTATCTGAAAAGAATGTCCTTGGTATTTGATTTGGGATCACATTGAATCTATAAATTGCTTTTGGTAAATTGGACATTTTTATGATATTGATTCTTCCAATCCATGAACATGCAAGATTTTTCAATTTTCTTTGTGTCTTCTTCTATTTCTTTCTTTAATGTTTTGTAATTCTCATCGTAGCAACCTTTGACATCCTTGGTTAAATTTATTCCAAGGTATTTGCTTTTTTTGTAGCTATTGTACATGGGATTGGTCTCTTTTTTTAAGATTTTATTTATTTGAGAGGTAGAGATAAAGACAATGAGAGGGAGAGACAGAAAGATCTTCCATCCACTGGTTCACTCCCCAAATGGCCACAATGGCCGGAGCTACACCGATCCAAAGCCAGGAGCTTCTTCCAGTCTCCCACATGGGTGCATGGGCCAAAGGAGTTGAACCGTCTTCTACTGCTTTCCCAGGCCATAGCAGAGAGCTGGATTGGAAGAGGAGCAGCCAGGACTAGAACCAGTGCCTATATGGGATGCCAGCACTGCAGCCGGAGGATTAACTTACTGTCCCACAGTGCTGGCCCCGGGATTGGCCTTAAAAGTTCTTTCTCAGCCATGGTATTGTCTGTGTGTACAAAGGGTATTGATTTTTGTGTGCTGATTTTACATTCTACCACTTGACCAAATTCTATGAGTTGCAATAGTCCCTTAGTGGATTCTATTGGATTCTCTACATGTAGAATCATGTCATCTGCAAATAGGGATAGTTTGGCTTCTTCCTTCCTAATTTGTATCCCTTTGACTTCTTTTTCTTGCCTAATGGCTCTGGCTAAAACTTCAGGACTATATTGAATAGCAGTGGTGACAGTGGGCATCCCTTTCTGGTACTAGATTTCAGTGGGAATGCTTCCAACTTTTCCCCATTCAATAGGACACTGACCATGGGTTTGTCATAAATTGCCTTGACTGGGTTGAGGAATGTTCCTTCTATACCCAATTTGCTTAGAGTTTTCATCATGAAAGGGTGTTGTATTTTATCAAATGCTTTCTCTTCATCTGTTGAGATAATCATATGGTTTTTGTTCAGCAGTTTGTTAATGTCATGTATCACATTGATTGATTTGTGAATGTTGAACCATCCCTGCTTACCTGGGGTAAATCTCACTTGTTCCAGGTGAATGAATTTTCCTGATGCATTATTGGATTCAATTGGCTAGTATTTTATTGAGGACTTTAGTGTCTGTGTTCATTGGGAAAATGGGTCTGTAATTCTCTGTTGCATCTTTTTCAGGTTTAGGAATTAAGGTGATGCTAGCTTCATAGAAGAAGTTTGGGAGGATTCCCTCCCTTTCAGTTGTTTCAAATATCTTGTGAAGAATTAGAATTTGTTCTTTAAATATCTGGTAGAATTCAGCAGTAAATCCATCCGGTCCTGGACTTTTCTTTGTTGGGAGGATCTTTATTACTGACTCAATTTCCATTTTGGTTATTGGTCTGTTTAGATTTTCTATGTCTTCATGGCTTGATTTAGGTAGGTTGTATATGTCCAAGAATCTGTCCATGTCTTCTAGGTTTCCCGATTTGTTGGCATACAGCTCTTTGTAGTAATTTCTGATGATTCTTTTTATTTCTGTAGTATCTACTGTTACATTTTGTTTTTCATTTCTATTTTTATTTATTTGGGTCTTCTCCCATTTTTTAAAAAACTTAATTGGGCCAATGATGTGTCAATTTTGTTTATTTTTTCAAAAACCAGCTCTTTGTTTCACTGAGCTTTTGTATTGGTTTTTTGTTTCAATTTTTGTTTATGTCTTCTCTAATTTTAATTTTTTTTTTTTTGTCCTTCTAGTTTTGGGTTTGGTTTGTTGCTGTTCTCCTAGGTTCTTGAGGTGTACTGATAGCTCATTTATTTGGTGCCTTTCCAATTTCTTGATGCAGGCACCAATTGCTATAAATTTCTCTTAACACTGCTTTTGCTGTATACCATAAGTTTTGATATGTTGTATTATTATCTTCATTCGTTTCTAGAAATGTTTTGATTTCTCCTATGACCCACTGTTCAATCATGAGCATATTGTTCAGTCTCCATGTATTTTCATATGTTCTAGAGATTCCTGGGCTGCTTATTTCCATCTTCATTCCATTGTGGTCAGAGAAGATGCATAGTATGGTTGTGATTTTTCTGAATTTGCTGAGACTTGCTTTATGGCCTAGCACGTGGTCTATTCTAGAGAAAGCCCCATGCACTGTTGGGATGAATGTGTATTCTGCAACTGTAGGATGAAAAGTTCTGTAGATATCTGTTCCATTTGGTCTATAGGGTCAATTAAATCTGCTGTTTCATTGCTGCTTTTCTGTCTCGTCAATCTGTCCATTGCTGAAAGTAGGGCATTGAAGTCCCCCATTACTATTGTATTAGAATCTATGTCTCCTTTTAGATCCATTAACATTTCTTTTAAATAGCCAGGTGCTTTGTCATTAGGTGAATATATGTTTATAGTAGTCATATCTTCCTGTTGAATTGATCCCCCTGCCATTACATAGTGCCCTTCTTTTTCTCTTTTAAGAGTTTTTGTTGTTGTTGTTGTTGTTAAAGTCTATTTTATCTAGTATTAGAATGGCTACAACATTTTTTTTTTGTTTTTTGTTTTTTTTTTGTTTCTGTTAGCATGGAATATCTTTTTCTAGCCTTTCCATTTCAGTCTGCATGTATCTTTGTTGGTGAGATGTGTTTCTTGTGGCAGCACATAGATGGATCTTGTCTTTTAATCCATGAAGCCAGTCTGTGTCTTTTAATTGGAGAACTGAGGCCATTTACATTCAAGGTGACTGTTGATAAGTAATGACTTGGCCCAGCCATTTTCCCATAAATATTCATATTGTTTACTTTGTATTTCCTTTGTACTTTTACTGGGAGATTTTCTGCCTTCACCTTTTTTCATAGTGGTGACCATGTTTCTGTGTTTCTGTGTGTAACACATCCTTAAATATCTATTTTAAGGCTGGATGAATGGTGACAGATTCTTTCAATTTCTGTTTGTTATGGAAGGTCTTCATATCACCTTTATTCATAAATGACAGCTTTGCAGGGTATTCTGGGTTGACTTTTTTTTTTTCTCTTAAGACTTGGAATAGATCTTGCCATTCTCTCCTAGCCTGTAGGGTTTCTGATGAGAAGTCATCTGTGAGTCTAATTGGAGATTCTCTAAAAATAATCCGGAATTTCTCTTTTGTACATTTTAGAATCTTTTCTTTCTGTTTTACTGTGGAGGGTTTGGCTACAGTGTGTCGTGGTGAAGACCTTTCTGATCGTGTCTATCAGGAGTTCTGTGTGCTTCCTGTGCTTGGATGTCTCTTTCTTTCTCCAAATTAGGGACATTTTCTGTAATTATTTCATTTCATTAAAGAGGCCTTCTAATCTATTCTTTCTTTCCGTTTCTTCAAAAACTCTCTTAAGACCCATATGTTGGGTCGTTTGATAGTATCCCATAAATCTACAACATTGGTTTTTTTTTTTTTAATTTATTTCTTCTTTTTTTTTTCTTGGTAAAAAAATTTCCAGTGATTTGTCTTTTTTTTTTTTTTAAGATTTATTCATTTATTTGAAAGTCAGAGTTACACAGAGAGAGAAGGAGAGGTAGAGAGAGGTCTTCCACCTGCTGGTTCACACCCCAATAGGCTGCAATGGCTGGAGCTGTGCCAATTTGAAGCCAGGAGCCAGGAGCTTCCTCCAGGTCTCCCACGCAGATACAGGGGCCCAAGGACTTGGGTCATCTTCTGCTTTGGAAGGCCATAGCAGAGAGTGGCATTGGAAGTGGAGCAGCCAGGACTCGAACCAGCACCCATATGGGATGCTGGCTCTGCAGGCGGAGGCTTTGCCCACTATGCCACAGCGCCAGCTCCAGTGATTTGTCTTTTAACTTGAATATTCTTTCTTCTGCCTTACCAAGTCTGTTCTTAAGGCTTTCCACCACATTTTTTTTATCTGTTATATTGAATTCTTCATTTCCAATATTTCATTTTGATTTCTCCTTTAAAATCTCAGTTTCATGGGAAAAATTTTCATTCATGTCATGTACAAATTTCTTTAGCTCATGGATTTGCTTCTGATTACTTTTAAGTAATCCTATGACCAACTTTTTGAATTCAATTTCTGGCATTTATTCAATCTCTTCATCTTCACATTCTGGTATTGAAGTGTTGTGTTCTTTTGAGAGTGTCATGTTGTATTCCTTATTCTTGTTTATTGAATTGCTGCATTTATTATTAGGCATTTGTGCAAATATGTGTTGGCTTTTTTCCCCTGTGATGCTTTCATCTTTGGACTATGCCTCTGTGGCTTAGTGGGGGTGTCCGCTCTTTCAGTGAATACCAGAGGCGTGTGCTGGGTATGGTCAGGGAGCTCTGTTTGGTGCTCCAGGGTGAGGGGAGTGTCCAAGGTGACACCCAAGTTGGGCATGGTAAATCTCCTCTCTCTTTTTAATCAGAGGGGATGTTTGTTCTGCTCTGCTGGCATATTCTCATGCTCACCTCCTCTCATCAGAGGAGACCAATGCCTGGGCGCTAGCCCCAAAGGGTACAGGATTTGTCCACACTGCCACAAGAACCATACAAAGGATCTGTGCAGTCCTTGGTGTGTGCATGGATCCCACAGCAGTAATCCTCACCAGGATCAGGGAGTCCCAAGCATGTGGAGCTTCCCACAGTGACCCTGAGCCCTGAGCCCTCCCACACAGCCAGTGTTTTCACAGTGCCAGCATACAAGGCTCCCACAGTCATGAGCACCCAGCCCCCTGTCAACTCTCCCAGCCAAACTCAGGCATCTCCTCTTGGCTGGTTGCTGGGTATGTGGACACAAGCTGGTGCAGCTGTTACATTTGTCCAAAATGGCACCCACCCTCGCTCAGCTAGTTACAGGACACCGGTGCTGGGTGTCTGGGGAGAGAGAAACATGTCCCCCTAGTTTTTCCCTCAGGGTTGGCAGGTACATTGTCCCCCACAGGGCTCCAAGCCAGATTCCCTCTAGGCTCTTTCGGCAGCTTTATCACCAGTGGCTTGGGCTGCTGCAGTCCAGTCTCACCTCACCCCAAAGCTGGTGTTGAGGCTCTCGGCTGCTGGGGTCCTGAGTTGTGCACATCCACTGTTGCTGTGGATTCATTTTGAGAGGAGGAATGTGGTGGGGGCAAGAGGCGCTTATATAGCCAAGGCAGCCAGTCCTGTCAAGGAGCATTCTATGCCCTAACCAATCACACCCTGTTGCCAGGCAGTTTCCGAAGCCATCCAATCACAGCCTGTTGCCAGTCAGGCTCCGTTGTCATGTGGTTTCTGAAACCATCCAATCACAGCCTGTTGCCAGGCAGTTTCTGTTGCCAGTGGCCATCTTGTTGTAGCTTTCTCATTCCACCACAATCCACATTTTCCACATAGGTCCACGGTGTCCCTCTAATTTGTGTGGAGTTTCCTCTGGAGTTTTCTCCCTTTTTCCTGAGATTGCACTCTACTTGCTTTTTCTTCTTCTTCTTCTTTTTTTTTTTTTTTTGGTCTTTTTTTTAATTATTATTTAGTAAATATAAATTTCCAAAGTACAGTTTATGGATTACAATGGCTCCCCCCCCCCATAACTTCCCTCCCACTCGCACCCCTCCCATCTCCTGCTCCCTCTCCCATTCCATTCACATCAAGATTCATTTTCAATTATCTTTATATTCAGAAGATCGATTTAGTATATATTAAGTAAAGATTTCATCAGTTTGCACCCACACAGAAACACATGGTGTAAAATACTATTTCAGTACTAGTTATAGCATTAATTCACATTGGACAACACATTAAGGACAGAGATCCTACATGAGGAGTAAGTACACAGTGACTCCTGTTGTTGACTTAACAATTTGACACTCTTGTTTATAGCATCAGTAATTTTCCTAGGCTCTAGTCATGAGTTGCCAAGGCTATGGAAGCCTTTTGAGTTTGCCAACTTCGATCTTATTCCGACAGGGTCATAGTCAAAGTGGAAGTTCTCTCCTCCCTTCAGAGAAAGGTACCTCCTTCTCTGATGGCCCCATTCTTTCCACTGGGATCTCACTCGCAGAGATCTTTCATTTAGGTCTGCTTTTTTTATTTTCCAGAGTGTCTTGGCTTTCCATGCCTAAAATACTCTCATGGGCTCTTGAGCCATATCCGAATGCCTTAAGGGCTGATTCTGAGGCCAGAGTGCTATTGGCAGATGTCTTTTTTTTTTTTAAGGGTATAATTTTTTTGTATTTCTCTAATGATTCCAAGCATCTTTTCATGAGTTTGTTTACCACTCAAATATCTTCTATTGTAGTCTTTTGCCCATTTTTCTTTAAAATCAAATTCTTCACCTGGGAGTTTGGTATAGCATTGAGGTCACCATTTGAAAAGCCCAGATATCGCATCAGAGTACCTGGTTCAAGTCTTGGCTCCTCTGCTTCCAATCCAGCTTCCTGCTGGAGCCTACACTAGGAAGCAGCAGATGATGACTCAAGTTGTTGGGTCCCTACTACCCACATAGGAGATGCAGATTGAGTTCAGCCTTAAAAAAAAAAGAGTGCTCTTGCTAGCATCTGCGGAGTGAACCGCTGGATGAAAGCTCTCTGCCTTGTTGCCTTTCAAGTAGATAAATAAATGAAAGGCAAACAAATGTCAAGTAATTTTTTTTTTTGACAGGCAGAGTGGATAGTGAGAGAGAGACAGAGAGAAAGGTCTTCCTTTTGCCGTTGGTTCACCCTCCAATGGCCGCCGCGGTAGCGCGCTGCGGCCGGCGCACCGCGCTGTTCCGATGGCAGGAACCAGGTACTTATCCTGGTCTCCCATGGGGTGCAGGGCCCAAACACTTGGGCCATCCTCCACTGCACTCCCTGGCCACAGCAGAGGGCTGGCCTGGAAGAGGGGCAACTGGGACAGGATCGGTGCCCCGACCGGGACTAGAACCTGGTGTGCCGGCGCCGCAAGGCGGAGGATTAGCCTGTTGAGCCATGGCGCCGGCCGTCAAGTAATTTTTTAAACAAAACTGTGAATGATGCTTATGAAGCAGCTGATGGTGATGGCCCTCGCATCTTCTAAAGCCCTCTGATGGTTCTTCATTACTTATCCTCAGTCTCTCTGTGTCTTCAGGGAGACAGGAAGTGCTAGCTTTGCTTAAAAGTTGTGATCAGTTTGGGTAGTATGATGGGTACAAAGCAGGAATCTATAGGAATATATATCTATATTATATATAGATATCTGTTAACTTTCTGTAGTTGTATTGAGATGGAAAACTCCATGCAATATAGGTATTCTCTACTCTGCTCATAATGTTAATAAATTTTAAATTTAAAATAAGTTAAATGACAATTATATATGTGTGTATGTGTGTGTGTGTGTTTAAGTGTTTACACATATTACATTAAAAAGCAAAGTTTTTTACTTGAGTGATGCCTAGAGTCAAGGGGTTCCTGCCACCAGTGTGTGACAGTTAGATACCCCAGAACTATACAAGGTTCTTCCATTGAAAGTGTAAATCCATTGTCCATATCATCCAGAAAGGCAGAATTCAACTAATACTGCTTCCAAAGAAAATAATCACATTTTCCCATATCACCATCAAGTTTTCCCTACCTCTAATAATCATGTGATTTGTACCCAACCATCCTCATAGATTCTTGCTATATGGAATTGTTACAGATAAACCATGAGGCTTTGAGCCACTCATCTGCTGACAGACTCTGCCTTATAAAATTCCAATCTTGTCAGTATTGTCAAAATACACTGTGTACATTATCATATGCTCGTTGGGTCAAAGACACATTCCAAAAAAGAGACTGTCATGGGACATGAGTAGACAGCGTCCAATCAGAAAAGTCCTCATTGGAAATTGGTTTTGGAGCTGAATACAAATGACTGTTCTAGGTACTTTAAAATTTTTATTTATTTATTTTTTGCTTATTCAAAGGAGAGATTTTCCATCTACTGGTTCACTCCCACAAATGCCCACAACAGCTAGGGCTGGACTAGGCGTGAGCCAGAAACCTGGAACTCAGTATGGGTCTTCCAAGTGGGTAGGAGCAGGGACCCAAGCACTTGAGCCATCACCTGCTGCCTCCCAGGGTGAGGATTAGCAGGAAACTAGAATCAGGAGTGGAGTCAGAATTTGAACCCAGGTGCTCTGGTATGGGATGCAGACATCTTATGCACTGTGCCAAATGCCTGCCCCCCATTCTGGGTACTTTTACCTACAAATATCCTTTCTTAAACTCCGAAGCGCAGAGCCCAGAATTCATGTTTCCTGGTGTAAATGTGTTGAGACTTTTCCAACCTGGATGTCTAACTGGAGACGGAACCCTGAAGGTCCTAGTTAAAGGTTCGCAGAAGCAGATGGCTCCCAAGGGTAGGTGTCTACTCCAATTATAGAACTTGAAAAGATGGTGTCAGGGGATAAGGACTCGGCTTTGACCTTGAGTGAAATGAGGAGTGACAGGAAGGACCTGGGAAGATTAGATAACCGGCGTGACTGACACTTGACAAGATTGCTCTGGCTGCTCTGCAGTGAGGGAACCCCAGGGAGGCAGGCACAGAGGAAATGAGAGCAGTTGTTTATTGCAGACAAAAGATGGTGGTGGCTTGAGTTATTCTGGACAGGAAAAGAGCCCCTGATACTTCCTGATGCGTTGGGCGTGGAATGGGAAAGAGCAAGAGGAATCAAGCAGGTGGAATGAGGGAATTTTGGTTAAAAGTGAATGACCAGGATTTCCATTTTGAGCAGGTTAAGTTTAAGAAGGTTTATGAGACCTCTAAGGTATTAGAACCTGGGACCGGCACTGTGGCAGAGTGGGTAAAGCTGCCACTATGATGCTGGCATCTCATATGGGCGCTGGTTCTAGTCCCGGCTGCTCCACTTCGATCCAGCTCTCTGCTATGGCCTGGGAAGGCAGTAGAAGATGGCTCAAGTCCTCGGGCCCCTGCACCTGTGAAGAAGGGAGACCCGGCAGAAGCTCCTGACTCCTGGCTTTGGATCGGTGCAGCTCCAGCCACTGCAGCCATTTGGAGAGTGAACCAGCAGGTGGAAGACTTTCTCTGCCTCTGCCTCTGTCTCTGTAACTCTTTCAAGTAAATTTTAAGTAATCTTTAAAAAAGTTATTAAAACCAATTTTGGCTATGGCCAAAATATCTGAATAGATATAAGATCACAGAAGTACTTGAAGTTCTGGCAGTGGCAATAGTTCTGGCCCTAAAAGTGACCCCCACTGTGTGACCTTAGGTTGTTTTCTTGGTCTCGGGTGCCTTTGTGAAACAAGTCAGACAGGATCAATTCTCAATCACAGATGCTTTCTAACCCTCCTTCCGTAGAGTGGCTCCTGCCTCCCTGTGCCCTACTTAGGAATCCAGAGATCAAGACCCTCTACAATCCTTTCTAAGATAAATTTAACTCACAACATGTGACTCATAAAACCCACTGCAGTTTGCATACTGACAAGTGCACAAATATTGATACAGAAGGCATTCACCTGCAAGCTGAAGCCCAGGTAATTAGTGAGAAATCCCATCGGAAACGTGAGTATGGCATGGCCATTTGGATGAAGGATTCTAATGACTTGCCTGTTCTTGAATCCCACCCCCAACGCATTTTTTTAAGATTTTTTTTTTTTTTGAAAGGCACAGTTAGAGATCGTCCATCCACTGGTTTACTCCCCAAATAGTTGCAATGGTCCAGGACTGGGTCAGACCATTCTAGGAGGCAGGAATTCATTCAGGTCTCCCACATGGGTGCAGGGGTCCAGGCACTTGGCCACCTCTGCTGCTTTCTCAGGTCATTAGCAGGGAGCTGGATTGGAAGTGGAGCAGCTGGGACTCCGGTCAGCTCCTGCATGGGATACAGCATCCCAGGCAGCAGCTTCACGAGCTACACCACAACTCCAGTTCCTCTTTGATTTATTTTTTTTCAATTTGTATTTCATTTTTTATTATTATTTTTTTATTTTTTGACAGGCAGAGTGGACAGTGAGAGAGAGAGAGAGAGAGAGAGAGAGAAAGGTCTTCCTTTTTCCGTTGGTTCACCCCCCAATAGCTGCTGCTGCCGGCGCGCTGCGGCCGGCATACCGCGCTGATCAGAAGCCAAGAGCCAGGTACTTCTCCTGGTCTCCCATGGGGTGCAGAGCCAAGCACTTGGGCCATCCTCCACTGCACTCCCGGGCCATAGCAGAGAGCTGGACAGGAAAATGAGCGACCAGTACGGAATCCGGCGCCCC